>NC_067457.1:3039517-3639517 GCF_025434085.1 Hippocampus zosterae
TGCAACGCGTTTTTTACAGGAAATGATTCGCAGCGCGGGACTTTGTCTGACCTGCTTGTAAGCTGCCATCCTGCCCGTGCAAGTAGTTTTGGCTCCGCCCGGTGGCGCATCTCTGAAGGGCGCGGCAGTTCCTGACGGGCTCGTCGTGCGCGTCCTCCTCCAAGGCGGCGGGCGCCGTTTCCTCGGCAACCGCTTTGAAGCGTGCTCTCACTTTCATCCTGCTGTCGCCGTCGTCGTCGTCGTCGTCGCCAACTGCCTCGCTGTCGCTCATGTTGTCAAAACCAAAGTATTTCATTTTGAGTTTGGACGAGGCGTCAGTCTCGTTTTCATGGCAGGCGTCAAGTTCGTCGAAACCGAACAGGTCCGTTTTGGTTCCCTTCTTCGATCTGGACTGGTTCTGACTAAAGAGCAGAGAAAATATATGTCATTCAGGTCACAGAATGACGTGAAGGACATTTTCCTGTTTTGACATTCTTCTCATGGGCTCCAACAGGGTGTGCACACTTTTGTCTTTAAAATTGTATTAAATTAATTGACCCATTAAAAAACAATCTTGAATGAATACAAACGATTGCTTTTATTAACTTTTGTACTTTTTCAGTTTAAAGATTAAGAATGAATCAAGTAAGCAAGTAAATTTATATTTATTTGGCAATTTTAAGGAAAAGTTTCTATAGAAAATAAAATGACTTCTTTTCCCTGAATTGTATGATGGATTATACACGGTCTATATTTTTAATAATATGCAAAAACCTAAAATTTCTAGCCGTGGGCCGTCTGTACCTGCTGTCCTGTTGCTCGGTCCTCTTTCGCTGCCGCGTAGCAGCGAGCTGCCCGTCGGCGCCGCTAAAGCCAGCAGCGCTCTTATCGCTAGCGCGAGCGGCTTCACTGGTAAACTTCACGCCGCCCGCTTGATTGGTGACGTTACACATGGAGGCAGAGGAAGGGTGCAGCACGGAGTAATCCCTCGTCCCGCTGCTCCGAGTCGCCTCCGTTGCGCCCGCGCCGCCAGACCCCGGCGTGAGCGGACCCCGAGCCGTATCGCCACAATCCGTAGCTTTGGAGGCGCTCCGCTTGCCGGGCCTGCGGTACGTCCGACATTTTGAGTTCCGCACGTGCGCCGAAGGGGACGACGTCGTTCGGCAGTAGTCGGCCGTCTCGAAGCCAAAGACGCTATCTGGGTCCCGGCTCTCCACGGGGCTCTGCAGGCGAGGCGGCGAAGGCAGCTTGTCCCCCGCGACCGCCGAAGTCCAAGAGAGCGCTGGGGCACGCAGCTCCTGACTGGGCGAAGGCGGTCGGAAGCCCATTAGGGCGTCCCAGGAGCTGTAGGTGGACTCGGCCTTGGTGGAGGTCTTCAAGGTGGCTGTCTGCGCCAAAGGCTTCCGGTCGCTCTCCGAGGCGTTTTGGTACCACGCGTAGCTGTGCTGCTTCTCCCAAGACGGCGAGGAGCTCTCGGGTATACCTGGGGCCGCGTAAAATAGACCGAAGTCAATCGGAGCACTGATTATGTTTGAAAAACAATGATCAACAGCATCACATGACGCATTGTGCCGCACGGCAAGTCGGTGACATGTCTGCAAATTTTTCAAAACAACGCATGTGGGCTGCTCGCAGGTAAAAAGGCAAACTGCGCACGGCATGTTCCGCGGTGACGTCTGTGCGGTCGTTTAAAGAACTCTTTGGGCCTAACTAATTACCTTTGCTGGCATGGCCGCTGTTGAAGAAGGGGCCACAACGCTCCGTCCCACCCGGCCGTGACATGTCCTGCACTGAGCCGTGGAGTCCTTCGCGGAAGCTAGACCAGTTTCTGGGGTCCGGGCTGAGTCTCACTTTTTCCACCATTGGGGCTTCCGCTGAGGCCATCTTGGCAGGTGATGACTTGCCACCACCACGAGAGGACACCGGCTTCGACTCCTCATCACTGTCGAAGCCAAACGGGTCGTCCGAGCCGCCCCCTCCAAGTCGGGCTCGCTTGTGAGTGTCCAGGAACGAAGAGCCCTTTGGAGGGCCAGCACGCTTGGAGCCCACCTTGGCCTTGTAGGTGGTGTCCCCCCATTTTGTGCTCAGAGTGCCCCTCTTGGTGGACAGCACTTCGTCAAACTTGGACGAACCCTCTCCTCCCTTACGGCTGTAGGTTTTACCAAATCTGGATGTCATTGTTGGATCTGGCTCATATTTTCTAAGGAAGCAGAAAGATTGGAAAATTAAAGCGTGACCAAGTATTCAAAATGTCGTTCTTCACTGAGCTTGTAGAAAAAAAAATCACAATACTGGAGGTGGCAATCATGGAAAGAAAATGATTGAGAGCAAAGTGGGTGCCTATGTGGTTTTTACAGAGCGAAAATTGTGTGACCTCAAACACAACAACAAAAAAAACTTTCAGATTGGTGGGGCCAAACAAAGCTAAGGTTAGCCACATACCAAAAGCTAATAACGGCGCCCGGTCCCTCTCGTGCTTGTTGGGGGTGGAGGAAAAGACGTGCGAGGATTTGGTGGCTCTTAAATCGGCAATTTGTACAATCCTTACCACCGCCTAAGTTGTTCGTTTGAGCGTTAGCATTGAGGCGAGCTAACGGCTAACAATAAACGCCATTTCGTCGTTCTGGGCCGCGACGCGAAAAGCACACAACACCGAGGAAAATGAAGGCATATAAATAAAGCTAAAATAATGTTTCGGAGCTTACTTGGTGAGCTATTGGGCCGATGGGGACAAACCAGCGGAGGCGTTAAACTGGCATCGGACCGGACCGAAGGCCTGCTTGGCTGATCCGAAGCGCAGCATAAACAAGGCCGGACACCGGCAGCAGCAGCTGCCCAAGTGCTCGATGGCAAACGCCACACACGCTCAACAATTTTGGGTGCCAACGCGGCTCTGCCGCACTCAGAAACTGGAAGGCCTGCAAAATTGTTCAGCCTAGAAATTAAATCACATACAATTGTTTCCTCCGGCTTGGGTGACCAAAGCCTTCCATTCCATTGGATCCATTTAGGTCAAGTTTGACAGTAAACCGGAAATTCCGTCAAACTCTACAAGAATTTGGAAGATAAAAGAAACCAATACGATACCAGGCGTTTCTTCTATTAAACCTTTTAAATACCCGTCAACATATTTATGGAAGTACGAATTCCAGGAATATAAACATAATTAAATTCCACGCGGTAGCAAGTCTGCAAAATGACGATACATTTATTCTGACAACTGTAACCGGAAGTATTTGTACGCTATATGCACGTCACCATATGCCAATGCGGCGTTCAAATACTTCAGCAGCAGTCGTATATTATCATTTCACATGACTGCACACAAATGAGATACACCGAAAACAAAAAAGTACACAGGCTGGTAATTATTTCATGTATATTTTAATGCCATGATACTCATACTTCGCAGTTACACTGCATACATTGTACTGTATGCTGTAATATGACATTAATTTAATACGTTATCATATTCATAATTACAGTGTGGCTACATGTAAACTATGTCTGCGGAAGAAATTTCCAACAGACAAGACAGTCACACCCCATGGAGACGAAGAAAGCGTTTTTGCTGAGCCTTTAGTAGCTGTACCAAACAAGTCCCAAGCATGTCAGCTGCATGGACGAAGTCGCTGACCATCACATCTGCCATTTTGTCTTTCGCCTCATTCATTTGAGGGGACTTATGTTCACACCGCCATTGACCTTTTGCTTCTGCCGGAAGAAAACCAAAGACAGACCATCAGTTTCCTGCACAAGCAGGTGCCACATTTCATTTTACCTAATCTTGCAGATGAACCCTCTATCGCTCCCACAGGTGTCCTCCTTCCAGCGGTCGCTGTCAAGGTCCCAGGAAAGACAGCGTTGCGCGGGCTTGTCGTCTTCAGGCTCGCCTGAAAGCAGGCCAGAAGAGATCTCAAGCGCTCTACATGGTGGCCTGCAAGCATCCATCAGCCAGCCGTGACACCAACCTGTGCTCCAGCGTATGTAAAGCAACTTGGATCCGTCGCTCCACATCCACTTTTCTTCAGCGTTGAGGCTGTAGCCGCCAATCCACAGGGAAATCCCATTCACTCTCGCCTGGAAGTAGTCTACACATGACAGTCATTTTCCACCACCGTCAGGATGAGCCGGAGCCCAAACTCGACTCAACATTTCTGCGTGCGATCAACTTGACAGATTTGCAACGAAGTGCGTACCTCGCACAAAGTCCTGTTCCTTGAAGTCGGTGATGCTGAGCAGGTTGCCTCCGTTTCGGCTGCAGTCGTCTTTCGCACCGTTCCAATTTATCTGGTACTCGATGATGAGCAGGTAGCAGTAGTCGTTGGAGGGGTTGTGCGCCCACCAGCCGCACGCGTCGGTCCAAACTGCAACCGATACGCCACTTGTCACCAACGTCGAAGTGCGTCAGACGGGATCGTGTCGGCTGTCGTGTGTAACATCACCTGATTGCGGTTCCGATAGCTTGAGAGGATTGGACCCGCGGTTCGCGGCTGCAAGGACGGACGCGGTACGTGTCACACATGAGAGCAGATCGACCCTTAACGTCACGAATAAGGCTTCTCCGGGTTTTCCTTTTGCGTGCTTGCGCTCGATTATGGTAACGGGAAATTAAGCACTGTGGGTTAACTGACATCAGTTAACCCACGAAGTAAACCGTCATGAATCGTGGACCTTTTTTGCAGATGAACCGTATGTCGATGTGGCACAGGTAGTAATATAGACGGCCATCCGATCCAAGGCGAACGCAGCTGGCGTCCTCCCACCCGCGCGGCTGCTTTTCGCCCCACGGGAGGTAGTCCTGTTGATCAGATTGGAAAGGTCTCTTTAGGGAGGATGTCTTTCATTTCTCACCATTTAAAGAACATTTTCCCCATTAGTGAGGTCTGGGGCCCAAATGTGATCCCCCCGCCCCCACACTCCCTCATTTCAACCATTTGTGGATCTTATATTGTTCAGAAATATGGTCAGATGACAATTTTATTCAGACTTGTTGCAAAGATTTCACTTACTGAAGGTGTTCCATCAGTGAACATTGCATTGTATCCATTAGTCCTCCTGAATCCCGCCCAGATCCAATACCCCCTTGCGTAAGCTTCAGGAAAGGAAGACATGAGCTTAAGTGCAAGACCGGCAGGCAACCTTGTGGATGTTGTGCAGCGAGCAGCATTGTGGGATCATAGTCAGGAATGCCCACGCGGCACTTTTAAGCAACGCACTATTTTCGTAGATAGGTGCACGTCGTTTTCATGCCATGGCAAGTCTAGTTTATCGTCTTTGGGATTTTGGCCAGCCCGGCTTGCGTCGACGGACTAAGGCGTTTTCGATGACACTTTCTAAGTGCCCTCAACTACGAAAATACCAAAAGAAAGAAAACTCATCCAATCCGCACATTTGAGAATATGTTCTCCACGAGAACATGTGGCGGCCATGAAAATAGGGTCCTTAATCATGGTGCTCACCTCTCAAGAAGTTGAGCTCCTCGATTGAGTGGAAGCTGGCCAAGTGACCTTTCCATACATTGACGCAGTAATCCTCAGCATCCTTCCACGATGCAGTCCACGATCCAAAGTAATAACAAAAACTGCCGTACAGCACGTCACCATGGTCACAGTAGGAATCTAAAAGCGGGAATAAACACTCAGAGGAAAAAAAAAGCGTGACGGATTGGGGAAGGTGGCCAAAATGTAGTAGTGTTGGTGTGAGTGATCATCGCCGCAGTCGCTTTTGAGTTCTGTTTATTCACTTCACAATCACTCCTTTTCATTAAGCAGTGTAACTTGTGCATTTCTAATATATCCAAATAGCTTCATGTTTATAAGATTCAAGGCATGATTTTCGGTGCAGATTGTGGTATGCAGTATTTCTCCTCAAAGACGCCAAATGCTTTCTTTATTGTTAAATTTACACGGCAGCGACTGCCACTGGGTTCTGTTGTGCAACTGACGTGGTGACAAAGCATAAAGAGAACAAGTTGAAGGACATGTAGGTGACGCTTTGAAGTGATAGCGCGCAAAGCAGTCTGCTCCAGGAAACTCTTCAAAGCCCCCCCCCAAAAAAAAATCCTTTCTATCTTTATCAGCAGTGAAATGTTGAAATGAATTCCTCCCCGTCCTGTGATCGGACAAAATTAAGTTGCCCACAAATTGAACTGAAATGAAATTTGAAATGCAATTCAATAAATACAAGAAAGAAAAAGAAATGCCAAATGAGTCTGAACTCACCAGAAGCTGTCCACGCGCCAAGCGTGAGCAGTGCCTGCCCAAGAAGCCATCCTGTTGGTTGCATCTTCAGCGCTGGATAGAATTATGACAAGTTCGGGTTCCACAGGAGCTGGGATTTGCCGAGCAGAGTGAGACCAATTTTGGTGTAATGGGCACGTGACCCCGTGTGACTTACGCTCCTGACGTCATCACACGTATGGTGAGATGTGACGTTGAGTGGAACTGGAAAGGCGCACTGCAGCAAGCACCAAGCGGCGTCTCTGGCCTCAAATCGCGCCACATCCAATATGGCAGCGCTGTCACCGTACCTTTTGGCTCTCAACGCGTCATCAAAATCTTTCCTCTGCGTGTATGCCTTTCACGCGACTGAGCTACCTGTTCAGCATTCGAACCGACGAAATCAACTCGAACTAAGTACAATTGTGTAAGTCGCACGAATCTCGGACGCTTTCTTGACTCACCGTCCATCGGCCGACACATTTGTTGTTCACATCTTTTTTTATCTTTGTTTCTTTTGAAGACACCAACGCTTGATCAGGTACGGACGGCATGTTGAACTTTTATTACGCTTTTATTACGTTCATTGTCCTCACTCGTAAGACAATTCAGCGGACTTGTCCCAACGACGGTCTAGCATGTTTGTCGTGTTTCTGATTCAAATAATCAGCACATCAGCAAGCACTTCATAAGCCTGCTAACTATTTTGATCATGTGAATCAGGGAAACACCCTAAAAAAAAACAGTATAGTGGCCCTCGAGGACTGAAGTTTGACACCTGTGGCTATAACCGGTCAAGTTTCCCCCCCCCAATACTGCTCGAAGTTTCTGCACAGGATTAATAGAACAATCTAGCTCACTATTGAGGCAAAACAACATTGTTGATTAATGATTACTGATACGATTAATCGGCGATAAAATGTAATGGTTTGGTCTCTAACATCTGTTTTAAATCGGCAAAAATTGTTTTCCACAGTAAAATAATACAAATGTCTTATTTGCTGGTGTGGTGGGAGAAATCAGACAATGTTTACTGTTGAGAGACTAAAATCAGAGGGTTTAAACCAGTTTTAATTAAAAATAAGTCTCAGAATCCTGATCAAAATAGTCAATTAATATCAATTAATCGATAATTGTTGAATCTCCGTCCTGTCAGTTCCCTGTTTGGACGTGACCGGACGTTGTCCGGCGCTCATCTGGCAGTCCCAGCGAATCGTCAGCGACGTGTGATTGGCTGCCCGGCGGCGTACCTGTGATGTCACGTGGCGTGCGGAGCCGGCAGACGTTGTGGCCATGCCGTACGTGGACCGACGCAATCGCATCTGCGGCTTCCTGGACATCGAGGAGGCGGAGGGCAGCGGGAAGTTCCTGAGACGTTACTTCGTCCTTAGCGCGCAGCGGGACAGTCTCGTTTGGTACATGGACAACCCACAGGTGTGTGCAGGTGTGTTGCGTGTGTCCCACGACAAGAATGACTCTGTACCGCATGTATTACCTCGCACAGAATCTTCCGGAAGGGGCCCAGCATGTCGGCTGTCTCAACCTCTCCTACATCTCCAAGGTAAGTGACAGACAGGATACGTTTGGACTTCCTGTCTGCATCCTTTGGACTTCCTGTGTGTGGAGTCCACTTCCAGAATTGTCTAGTGTATGTTTGTTTTTTTTTTGTTTTTTTTTTTCTTGCCGACAGGTGACCAACGGCGCCAAACTGAGGCCAAAGACGGACTTCTGCTTTGGTGAGAAGCTTTCTGATTGAATGAGGACACAAACGTACAATCCGTGTACTGTTCCTACTTTCCATTTTCCATTGGCAATTTTCAGGTTGCAAAGTTGTCTTCAGTTTTGCAGCATTTCAGCATTTTGTTTTGTTTATTGTGTGTGTGTGTGTATTCAGACACAAATTGAATTCAAAACACGTGACTCGCTCCCCCCCGCCCCCTCACGTTGTCTGTCTGCAGTTATAAACGCTGGGATGCGCAAGTTCTACTTGCAGGCCAATGACCAACAAGACTTGGAGGAGTGGATCGCCGTTCTCAACAACGCCACTAAGATAACGGTGAGCCTTGCAATCGCACAGAACCCCCCCAAAAGGTCCACTAGCTTAATGCTAATATATAAATAGGCTAACCGAAATTAGCATCAATGCCAAATTATAACCCTTCAATGAATGGCGCTTTGCAAAACATCGCAGTCACAGAGCACAGACCTCTGCTCTGTTGAAATTTCATCCCTCAAAATTAATATTTGTCATTTCTAAAAAAAAACAACAACAAAATGTGGCACATTTTCGGGTTGCTCGCAAGGTACCAAAGCTCAGCGATGGTGCCGATCCGCCTCAGGAAGTCCTGGGAGCCTTGAAGCACGTCTGCTACAAGACGGAGATCGTCGGTGGAGTCCCCATCGTCACCGCCACTCAGGTGAGGCTGGGCGGGTCCGGGCGTGCGCAAAAGGAATGCGTGCCCGATTCGCACGTACGCATGCCTCCACACGCGGGAGCGAATTCCAGACTTTCCCATCAGCTTAAAAAAAAAAGTCTGATGATTGGCGCCGATTGGGAGTTTTTGCTATGTAATTAATTCGAGTCATCTAACGTCCATAAGAAAAGCGTCAAACCCATTTGGACATTTACGTGGCAGGAGCAGGCGGACGGGCCGAACGGGGCAGAACGTGGCGCTTCGGGGAGACCCTACTTCCTGTCCAGCCAAGTCCAGGACCAGGATGTCATCAAGGCGGGATTCTGTGTCAAACAGGGAGCTGTGGTGAGACATTCCAAAATGATTGCGGGAAGGGGGCGGGGGTGGAGGGGGGACCCTTAGCTTCATGCTAGCACCCAATGCAAAACAATGCAAACGGATAGCATTGACCTGCTGATGTGTGTGTTTGTTAGATGAAGACATGGAAGCGGCGCTACTTCATGCTGGATCAAAACAGCCTCCGCTACTTCAAGTCCGACTCGGTGGGTTGCCGACTGACCAACCGTGCGCGTGCGGGTGTGCGTGCGTTAATCCAAAGCCTTCTGCTGTGCACGTGTGTGTGTGTTCACAGGACAGGGAGGCACTGCGTGTGATCCTCCTGAAGGACATCCTCAAAGTTCAACAGTGTCAACAAAGGTGATGAATTGGGGGGGGGGGGAGTGTGTACATTCGGTGCATCAAAACAGACTTCGAAAGATGCTCCCTGGCGCCTGTTGTCACCCTCGAGCAGTTTTTTTTCCCTTTGACTTTTCGATAGCACCAGCAGAGGGCGCTACTGACTCAAGTCTGTCAAATAGAAAATCGAACAACGACTACAAGGACTTGATCTCTCTTCTTTTTGTCACTTATGCAACTTGACAATGAGCCGCGCAAATAATGTGATGCTTGTGTTTGTGTTGTGCAGTGAGCTGATGATGAGGGACAACCTCTTCGAGATGATCACCTCCTCCAGGACTTTCTACTTGCAGGTAAGCACGTGTGTGTCTGTGTGTGTGTGCATGTTTGTCTTCTTGCATATGTTTGTGTGATTATATGTGTTGTGCTTGCCTGCGTGGCTGCGTGTCAGACGGACACTCCAGAGGAAATGGACAACTGGATTGAAGCCATCAACGGCGCTCTGGTGGCCCAGCGTGGACCCGCCAGCTCAGTGAGTTTCTCGATCGTCATCGTCTGCAGCAACAGCATCGTCCTCATCCTCATCTCCTGCTCTCTCCCCTGCAGGATTATAGCTCTCCCGCCGTCTCCTCCTCGACCTTCTACTTGGACTTAGGTGAGGAGCTCCCTTGCCCACCATCCTCCACTGCGCCCCATGACGGACCCCCGCCTGCCTCAGAAGACGTCCAAGTCCAGGAGATGGGGGTGGGGCATGAGTCGCTATGGAAGCGACGTCGCAAGGACGACATGGATGTCGACGGCTAGCCCGTCGTCCACCGCGCCATCCAGAAAAAGAAAAATTGAAAAATGAACAAGACAAGAAAAATATCAAATCGATAATCAAGGTGAATGATGACAGTAGAGCTCGGCTAAGTTCTGAGCCTGAGCTGCTCGAACACACACACACACGCACACAAAACAACATCATTACCGACTGACTCAAGCTTGGTGGAATTTGGTGGCTGCATGCATACGCGCACGCGGAGTTTCCGGGAAGAGTGTGTTTTGACTGGCATTCAACAGACTTGAGGACTTTTAGTTTTTTTTTCTTGGACTCGAGAGGTCATTGGCGGAGCAAAAAAAGAAAAAAAATTGCGCCCGGTTGGCAGAATGCATTTGGGTCATTAAAGTGACTTGCGAAGGCAAGAGCCCCATTTACTGGAATCCTCCAGGTGGGCCCACGCCAGAGCCAAACATTTTGTTCTCCGATGACAAGCGGCAACCGCGCGGCTTGGAAGTTCAATGGATTTGTTGTCATTTCACACGCGCACACAGCTCAGAGGACAGGGTGTTGTCTTGGACTGCGCTGCATCGCTAACTCTTAAAGTATGTTCACTCGCGATGTCTGAGCTCATAAAATAAAACACGCCAGTCTGTGTGTGCGCGCGCGTGTGGAAGGAGCGCGCGAATAGACTTACACAAGTGTTTTTGTCATGTGTTTTTTAACGAGTGTAGGATGTTCTATAACCGCACCAATGACATAATGTAACAGAACTTAATGAATGGAACAGTTTCTGTGACACTTTTTGCTTCAGCTGAATGCACTTTGTGCCGCTCCTTCTGGTGTGCGCGAGATGTCCGCTGTACAAATCCCGAGGTTGTGATTATGGACCAAAAATGTCCACTGAAAATTGATTGATTGATTGATTGATTGATTGATTCAGTTGTAGGGAATGAGTGAATCATCTTCATTCCCTAGCACTTAATCAGGACACAGTCCCCCATAGCGGGTCAGGACTGGGCCCCAGCGGAAATTGTGAGGATCCACCAGTTATTCACGGTCAACATCAATGCCATTAAAAAAAATAATAATAATATGAAGTGGGAAAATTCCGTGATTAAATGTTTTCCACAAAAGAACAGGAAAAATACATAATTGGGAGGGGGGGTCTGCGAACAGTTTACACGCGGATAATGAGCCGTGAAAATGCGGGTTCCGCTATATAACGGGCGAATGGCCCGTGGCTCCTCCCCCTCGGGGAACGTCACAAGTGCGAGCCAATCAGACGGCGTGTTTACGCGGCGCTTTTAAAAGCCCACCAAGGCAGTCCAACTTCACTTGTCCGCTAGTTTTCCAAGCTTCTGCGACCTCACCGCCGCCGCCTTGCTTCCTTCCGCTGCGCGTTCTCGCCCTACGCACACGATGATCGCGCTGGCGCTCCTTTGCGCGTTGCTCGCCCCCGCCGACGCCTCGTCGCTCTATAAGCGCGCCGCCGTCGGCTGTCCGGAAACGTGCGACCCGTCCCGGTGCCCGCCGCCCCCCTCGCCCGCCGAGTGCCCGGCCGGGGTGGCGCCGGACGCTTGCGGCTGCTGCCGGGCTTGTGCGGCCGACGAGGGCGAGCCGTGCGGCGGAGACGAACGCCGCTGCGGCGACGGTCTGACTTGCGTGACGAGCGACGGCGTGGCACCCACGAGCACCCTGCGGCGCCGGGCCACGGCGGGAGTGTGCGCGTGCGCCAGCTCCGAGCCCGCATGCGGCAGCGACGGGGTCACCTACGCCGACGTCTGCCGGCTCCGACGCGAGAGCGTCCGCGCAGTCCGGGCCGGGCGGCCGCCCGTCATCCCCATCCAGAGAGGCGCGTGCGGGCATGGTAAGTTGCAGTGGGCGTCGAAGCGGAAGTGCTCGGAACCGGGTGTATGCGGGGGCGTGGGGGCCTTCATGAATGTCCATTGCACGTTTCTGGCTAATTACTTGCATTTGATGTTGACATTTTGACATTTTAAGTCTCGACCTAAATTGCAGCCTTTCGGCAGCACTTTGCCGGGATAATAGCCAGACTAGTCTGAAAAGTTGCTTATTCAAGAAACAAAAGTGCTGAGTGGGCCTCCGTGCGCTCAGACGAATCTTGTCATTCCTCCTGGAATGTTCCACATTGTGGGAATGATACTCGGTCACCGTGGCAACAGAGTGTTGTCACCTCACAAGCCAAGAGTGAGTCAAGCCAGCGGCTGTCAAATTGAGGTCGGCGAGGGTCCGTAAACCGCGGCTAGCAGTAACCCCAAATTCATCTGCAATAAACCGTGACGTGGTGTGAGTTCGACAGTATCTCCCGACGGCACATCATGGAACCGGCAGGCCGATAAAACAAAAAGTACTAAAGCGAGGACTTCTTCTCCAAATAAATCTTGTGATGTAAATTCGATCTCCCTACTTGAGAAAATCTGCATCTCATTCCAAAAGCTTCGTCTTTGCAATGGATTGCGACGGGCCGGCAGTTGTTTTGTGGACAGAACTTTGGAGCCTCGGAGAAGGTCTGGAACGCGTATGGTGCTATGACTCATCCCTGGAAGACGTCCAGTTGACTGCTTGAATGTGGGTCAGACGTTATTTAACCCAAATTGAAGCGGCTCAAAATATTTTTCTTTCCGGCTCTGTGTGCAGACAAGCTGGGATACGCCGTCAGCGCGGCAACGCTTGCGCGGTGACTCAGGCGGAATCTTTCCCAGTTGAGGCTCGTTTCTCCTCTGGCTGGGATCAGATAAACGGGATGATATTGTTGATCATCGCCGTCGGTTTTGGCTTCTCGACGTGAAAAGAAGGTGGCGGATAAGAGCGAACCGTTCAATGTCCTCAGTTGATCTCTTTTGAGTTTACAAGTCTGAGCACGCCCGCTTTTTCGCTACGCAACCAGCTGGGACTCCGTCACCCCATGGTTCGCGCTGGCCAATAAAAACAACGGGACTTTTGGAAAGTGGGTAAAAGTAACGTAGTGGCCAATCGAAATTAAGTTAAAAAAAAAGATAGATGACGAGCAACAGAAATGAAATAAACGTTGTTGGTTGCCAAGAAACATGAGGGTCAGTGGTGGCCCGTTAGAGCGGTGACCCTGAGAAAGTCCATTAAAGACACGCGGCCTTCGAGTGCGGTAACATGCTAGCCAAACGTGACCTCACTTTCTTTCCCTTTGCCATTGATACTCACTCAGCCATCGAGCCAGATCGTTTGTCGTGTCCAACATTTGAAACGACTCCCCCCCCCCCCATTGGGAGCGGCGCTGATGTTTCAGCACATCTGGAGCGTGAGCAAGCGCGGCGCTTATGTAAGACCAGACTTGACTCGCAGCCTTTTGGTTTTATTAGCGTGGCTCGTCGACACGCGTGGATGGACTCGAGCCTCGCACAGCGGCTCCACGGGCCCCCCAACCCCGAGCAAAATGAACCATTCGTGTACTCGGGGTGGGGCGGCCCAGTAGTCCAGTGGTTAGCACGTTGGCTTCACAGTGCAGAGGTACCGGGTTCGATTCCAGCACCGGCCTCCCTGTGTGGAGTTTGCATGTTCTCCCCGGGCCTGCGTGGGTTTTCTCCGGGTGCTCCGGTTTCCTCCCACATTCCAAAAATATGCATGGCAGGCTGATTGAACACTCTAAATTGTCCCTAGGTGTGAGTGTGAGCGTGGATGGTTGTTCGTCTCCGTGTGCCCTGTGATTGGCTGGCAACCGATTCAGGGTGTCCCCCGCCTGCTGCCCGAAGACAGCTGGGATAGGCTCCAGCACCCCCCGCGACCCTAGTGAGGATCAAGCGGCTCGGAAGATGAATGAATGAATGAATGAATGCACTCGGGGTCCATGAAATGAATGCTCTTCAAGGCCCCCTAGTGGCCACGGTGAGCCTCACGTTCGTTCCGCCCCAGCAGGTCAGAGGAACCCCGACAGTCTTCGCCTCAAGTACAACTTCATCGCCGACGTGGTGCAAAAGATCGCTCCGGCCGTCGTCCACATCGAACTTTACCGCAAGTACGACCATGAAGTCAGGCGTGAACGATTTCCAAACGCGTTGCAACCCTTATTGACCTTTCCGACCCGCAGGATGGTTTATTCCAAGCGGGAAGTGGTGGTGGCCAGCGGCTCGGGATTCGTCGTGTCGGAGGACGGACTCATCGTCACCAACGCCCACGTGGTGGCCAATAAGCATCGAGTGAAGGTCCGGCGGTTGACCTGTCGAAATCAAGTCGGCAACGGAAAGGTGACATTTGGTGTGGCGCCTGCAGGTGGAGCTGAAGAGCGGCGCCACGTTTGACGCCAAAATCTTGGACGTGGACGAGAAGGCCGACATCGCTCTCATCAAAATCAACGTCCACGTGAGTCAAAGTTCAAGGCAGAAATCAAATCACCAAAGATCAAATCGGCGATCCAGTTGGGGAAAGTAAATCTCAGACGGACGTCAAACGTGAAATCCAAAATGGGACAAAGCCGCGGTTGATTCCGAAGGAAGTCCGGGTGAAGTCAAATGCTTGCTTTGCGTTACAGAGCAAGCTGCCGGTTCTGCTGCTGGGCCGCTCGGCGGAGTTGCGCCCCGGCGAGTTTGTGGTCGCCATCGGCAGTCCCTTCTCGCTGCAGAACACCGTCACCACCGGCATCGTCAGCACCACGCAGCGGCAAGGCAAGGAGCTGGGCCTGCGCAACTCCGACATGGGCTACATCCAGACCGACGCCATCATCAACGTGAGCCGAACGCCGAGCGGCCGCAAATGCGCAACACCCCAAAACGTTTTGCCCCCCCCCCTCTGACTGAGTGCTTTTGTTTCTCCCGGCGACGGCAGTACGGCAACTCGGGAGGGCCGCTCGTCAATCTGGTGAGTGCCTCTGGATTGGGTAGACCGCAGGATGTGTGTTCCAACTACAGGGGGTGTCACACTTCTACCCTGCCCTGGTGAGGGGTGTTCAATCGAGTGTGTGGGTGTGCGTTGCAGGACGGCGAGGTGATCGGCATCAACACCCTCAAGGTCACGGCGGGGATCTCCTTTGCCATCCCGTCCGACAAAATCCGAGAGTTCCTGGCTGAGTCGCATGACCGCCAGGTCAAAGGTGACAAACATGATGTCTGCATATACAGCGTTTTTAATTATTTTTTTTGTCACGGTGTCCGAATGATCTTTTTCAACGCGTCTTTATTGTGATTAAAATCTGCTGTGATGAAATTTGCGGCGCCCTGAGGTGTGTGTGATCCGTGCTTTTGTTCGCTCAAGGGAGGAACAGCGGCAAGAAGAAGTACATTGGCATCAGGATGATGAGCCTCACGCCAACGTGAGCACTTGACACGCAAACGCACGTGAACACTCTGACGCTACTGATGTGGTGGTGGGGGGGGGGGGTTTGAGGAAAAGATTTGCAGAAAATCAAGTACGAGAACGAGGAATGTTCTCATCTGTCAATCAAGCCTTCGAGAATCATATTTTCCCATGAAAATCTGCCCAAATAAATCCAAATGTTCATTCCCATTGTTTTTTTTTTTTTCAGTCTCGCCAAGGAGCTGAAGGACAGACAGTCAGACTTCCCGGACGTCACCTCGGGCGCCTACGTCATCGAAGTCCTCAGCCGGACCCCCGCCGAGGCGTGAGTGCGCAAAAACAATCTCGCAGCACAGCCGCATTCAAAAACACAGATTTTTAATTGCGATGTATTTGTTTCTGCGGCGTATTCCCGAACCAGCGCCGGCCTGCGGGAGAGCGACGTGATCATCAGCATCAATGGCGAGCGCGTGACGTCGGCGGCCGACGTGAGCGCCGCCATCAGGCGTGACGACACGCTGCGGCTGGTGGTGAGGCGCGGCAACGAGGACGTCATCGTCTCCGTCGTGCCCGACGACGTCGCCCCGTGACGCGTCGGCGACGAGCCGCCGCTGCCACCGACAGCACTTCCGCCGGCCACCAATGAGGGGCGCTGCGGGCGGAACACCTGCTGAGTTTCGGGTGTTACGGACGTACGGACCAATGCTTGAGACCGTGCGTCACACGTGCACCTCAAAGACACTCGCGCGACCGGTTGCTACTTGTGTGTCCGTCAAGTGGTTTCGGTTGACTTGTTTTGAAGTTGTTTTTATGCGTATGACCATTTTTCTGGGAAAAAAAATAAAATTATTTTTAACATAATTCTTGTTGTGTTTTATATTGTTTGTTTTATTTTGTGATTGTCGTTTTTCTTGTGCCTTTGGGTGATTTTTTTAAAAGCCACACTGATTAAAACACAGGTTCAAAATAGAACATGATTATTTGTCACCTTCACAAGTGGAGCCGCCCTTGTGGCGCGGAGGACACATTGCGCTCTGCTGTGTCGCTAGCGTCAGAAACGGAACAGAACAGACACATAACAAGCGAGTCAAACTGGCTAGTTTATTGGTTGTGAATGTGCTTAGAGGGATTCAAGCAAACGGGAAGTTGCCCGGCGAGCCCAAGTAAAGCCACAGAACCATTCGGTGCCGAGGTTAGCTAAATTATGGTAAGCACGCAAAGCATGCTCCCTCCAAGCGTGTTCATTTCGTATTTCTGTCTCGATCAAGAAATGTCCGGTCAGTTCAGGTAGTGCTTGATATATTCCACATCTGTGTTGGTTACCGAGTGCAGTGTCGGTGCCGTCTCTTTGCTATTTGGACTCGTGGACTTTGGTCTCGGACGGGTCGGCGGGTGGCGGGGCTGCATGCGGCGCTTGCTGGAGTGCGGCGAGCAGCACTTTGTCCAGCTTGTGCTCCAGAGCGTCCAGGCGGCTGTCCACGTGCTCCTTTAGACGCCGCTCCAT
The DNA here is from genome assembly GCF_025434085.1 of Hippocampus zosterae. NCBI lineage: Eukaryota > Metazoa > Chordata > Actinopteri > Syngnathiformes > Syngnathidae > Hippocampus > Hippocampus zosterae. Next base: position 3,056,357 of record NC_067457.1, read on the forward strand.
TTCCTCCAGGCGAGATTCCATGGACGCGTCCGCAGTCCTGACGGACAATAAGCAACAACCAAGTCCGATGTAAGTACACGTTGACGTTCTTTTACGTGTACAGTACCACTGCCAACCAGTGACGCTAAGCTAACAATGTTTTAAGAAACACTCGGTCGGTCCACTTGCTGACTTGGAAGAACATTCTTGGACATTCCCCGCTTTCCGTCTGAGGCCAAACTTAAAAATAAAACGTCAGCAAAAAGCCACGCTGATTGGCAAGCTTGACATTGGCAAAACTTTGTCACTTAGTGACCGCCACCAAAACTTTTTTGAGAGCCCGCAACAGATCTGGTTCCAGCTGCGGGACATTTGATGATGTATAACAAAACCTCACCCCTGAAAAAAAAAAAAAACAAGAACAAGAACTTGAAACAGATGTCGGAGTTGATGTGCCTCCAAAATGTTTTCACTTGTGCAACACATAATCCCGCACAAAGGCGGAAAAAGACAAGTCCAAACAGATGTGGTAAGGGATGAGCTCAGAACATAAAACGCAAATGTACACACCCACATGAGAAAATTATGTTGAACCGGGAAAAAAAGAACATCAAAATACTTGCATTAGTTGTTTACAAAAGTAGGTCAAAACAAAATCTTTGCGTCGAAGCTTCATGTTGTGTTTCAGGTGGGGGTCAAAGCACTACTTTTGTCTGAATGAAACTCCGCCACCGACGTCCATCCTTGAGACAAAAATGATGACAAAGCACTACTTTGTGTCTCTATGTAGCACCGTAATTCACTTCAACATAGTTCCTTGGAACTAAGATGCCACCAAAGTACTCCTTTTAGTGCTTTGGCGTAAGGGAAAAAAAAACTGGTGGTCAGCTGTATCAACATATAATGGACTGGTCGCCAAATGAGGTCAGCAGATAGATGACAAACACGTGAAAAGAAAAACAAGACTCACGGCTCGATTGTGGGTTGTTTTTTTTTTTTTTTTTGAAGAGCACGGTTCGATTTTGGACTTGAGTGGGGCGGCTGCGTCCGCTGTGCTTGCGTTTCTTCTCCCGTCCGTCCGTCCGAGTGGCGTCACGCTCGGCTGACTCGGCCGGGTGACAAAGATCACTTTGTGGTGCCGCGAGAAGGCACAACGAGATCTTTTGTCCGTTTGTCACGGAGGGGTTGGCGTTCCTGTCGCCATGGCACCCACCAGCAAAAATTCAGCTGGCGTTTATCCTGGCTGATTTTGGCTGAGAGGCCAGTAACACCCTGGACTGGTTGCTAGTTAATCACATGGCACGTACAGACAAACAAGGGACCACTTGCCAGTCAGACTGGATTGGTCGCCACTGCCAGTCAAATTGCAGGGAACATGGACAAGATATTATCTCTTTTAAAATCGTCAATAATTAAATACACAAAAGTCGAATTTTTGTTGTTGTTGTTGTAAAGTCCAACAAATACGAAAGCAACAAGTATTGCAAAAATAATCAAATGTTTGGCCTACAATTCATATCTTTGTTGTCAGTGAGTACGAAGCGAAGAAGTTATTTTCTCCATGAATATATTTTTGAGACAATTCGGCTAATAAATCGGAAAGTTTGTGTCCTGCCAAGTTTCAGAATCTGCGCCCCCAAAATTTATGTGCCTTACTGCGTGTTGTTCTGGTCCACTTTGAGTGGCGCCAGCTGAGCACAGATCTCGCGCAGCAAGTTGTCGGGCGAGACGCCGTCCATGCCGTCATCCTGGCCCCCCGACAGGAAGTGGCGCATCATCTGGGACAGCCGTACGTCCGACGGCGGCCCGTTTGGTGGCGCTTGCGCAGTGGGCCTGACAGAGTCTGATGGATGCTGTCAAAAGTCATAAAATAATGTTTTCATCTAATTACATTTCAAAAATGCGTGCTCCATACATTTGCGGCATGCCGTACCTGAAAGGCGGCGGCAGCTGCGGTCCCGACATTCGGCGGGGGGGCTAAGGTGGACAAGAGGCCCCCACCCATCAGGAGGGGCAGGAAACTGCTTTGGTTCTGGCAGGGACACTTTGTCATGAGCACAGCAGTACATCAGCCCATCCGCCATATTGCATGTGGCAGATCTGCCTCGTAAAAAGGGGCCTTTTGCAACAAGTGAGCTTGAACCGACCGACTTAGTGCCCGTATGTACCTTCTGCTGGAGGCGCAGCGTCTCCATGAGGTTTTGAGCCCCTGGCGAGAGGGTGCCGCCCATCTCGTCCACCAGACTCTGGACCTGGAGCAGGTCGATGGTGCCCGCAGCGCCACCGCCATCTTGGTGCGGGGTGCGCTGTGGCGGCCGCAGCGCCACCACCACGCCGCGTAGCAAGACGCTGCTTCGACCCGCCAGAGAGAGCAGCTGAGAGGGCGAACGGGATTTCAAGCCGTTAACACCGAGAAATATTACTACGGTATAGTGAAAATGTATATTGTCATCCAATCTTTCTATGGTACAACTCTATTGTATTTCCTATCCCAACTATGAAATGTGTGAATGCAAACAAAGCGAGTTTGCTTCAATCACCTTCACGTCACATGACGATGGCGCGTCATCCAGGCTTAGTTGCTTCCTGTAGAAAGGTCCTCTGCCCACAAAAAAAAAAAGATATGAAACCTATTTCTCAATATTTCTGCAATGACGTACGGCTTATTAATGACCTGTCACCATGCTGCACATCGTCCTGCTTGTGGCCCCGAACAGTTCCGCAATATTCCCCTGTGGGCAGGTACACCTCCATGGTCCGCGCCTCGCTGATTAGCGTCAGGCGGCCGATAGCGGCCAGCCCGGCGGGGACGCAGCTCAGCGTAACGACGCAGGGCTCGCCGTTGTCGCCGTCCGCTCGCTCCAACAGGACACCATCGCCCCTAAGAGACACGGGTGCATTCATTCACGTATCAAATGTCACAGTTGCATATTTACCACCACCGTGGCAGCCTGAAGTTCAGTTGGTTAAAGTTGTACAGCAGTACCTTACCTCAACTCATAACAAGCAGCAGAGTTACAATGAAAAATATAATTGTACGTATATATGTATCTGTACTTTATCCTCTGCAAAGAATGACTCATTGCGGCTGTCCTACCCAAGTGTCTGCCTCAGCTTCTGTTCTTCTTCACTGCTGTCGTCATCCGGCGCCGTGACGTTGACCATCAGCACCACGTCGGCCAAGCTGGTGCCTCCGCTTCGACACTGCCACGCCGTTCCCACCTTCACGTCCACTGTGACTCCAGATGCCACTTGGAGAAGACATCATCATCACCACCACATAACTGCCTTGCACAAATGACTTATCTCATGTGGTGTATTTTCTCAGGAAATCAACTCACTCAAAATTGTAATATTATTAAGTTACTGTGTTTGCCCTATATCCAATTCCAAATCTGCAAAAAAATATTGAGCCTTCTCCCGTTCACTATTGGGCAGCAGAAGATCCAGTGTAAGTGCAGCCAGCTGACATGTCTGCAATCTAGTGGTGAATGGTGATATTACAACTTAAAACAGTGGACGGGTCGCGAATCTAACGATAGACGGAACCGTCTGGAGGTCTTCGTGTCCCAGTCGGTACCGCCATGCAGATGACAACGAAGGGTGTTAAAGGGCGTCTATTCCTACCCGCCATGCCTGCCGCCTGCAACCGTTAATGACGCCGATGTGTCCTCTTCAGTCTTCGCATGTCTTCCGGCCCGTTCAACCATCAACCCACGCTATTACAATAGCTTATTCGTGGAAGATACATCAAATCAGAGAGTTTTCCGAGTGGCTTCTGGTCGAGCTCGGCATATAAGGGGTCACGATCTACTTCCGGGGGTTTTCGGCTGACGTAATAAAAAAGCGACTGGTTGTTATTGACTAGGTATCTCTGCTCCACGTGCTGACTTCTCAAATACAATACAATAACGTCGTTCCCGTGCGTTTTTCAACAATTTGCAACTCATGCAGTCCAACTGTTATGAGTCGTTGCCGAGTCACCAGACGACAAAGTGACAAAAATAGAATAGAAAGCGACTGGAGTTCAAGAATCGAGTCAAAACATCACAGACTGAGGTCGCTGAAGGCTTCTTTGAGCAGCCCCGACTTAACCCCACCATCATCTCTCGCTTCGGTAAAGTAACTTTTTTTCCCCCATTTTATTCGCATTCAACATGACCAACATGTCGCTGCCGTTCTAGCGTCACCCCGGGATGGACTTCAGTGAATGCTACCAGGACACTGTGTCCACCGTGGCCGCCGCTGCCCGCGTAGGGGACATGAGGCTCCTGAGGTCCTTCATTCGCCAGGGCCGCAAAGTCGACCTTGTGGACAACCGGGGCTGGAGGGCCATCCACGAGGCGGCCGCCGCCGGCAGGGTGGACTGCCTTAAGGAGATCCTCTCTGCGGCCGCCAGGACGGGTAAACGCAACCGCAGCCTTGTCGCTCCACTGTGTGATTAAGAGCTTCAAAGTCGAATTGATTGACACTAAGCCACAATTATGAAAGATGGCCACAATTACTGGATGGTCTTACGAGTGACGACAAGGAGCGCAGACAATTCCAAGCACCGGTATAATCCTCAAAATGAAACGAGTAGTTTCTGTGCTGGTTATCCCCCGTGTGCAGCCGGCTCGACGGCGGGCTTCCAGGCGTACGTCAACTCGGCCACCCACGAGGGCGAGTCGGCCTGCTTCCTGGCGGCGAGAAGCGGCCACCTGGTCGCCGTCCGCGTCCTCCTCAAAGCCAGAGCCGACATCGACCAGCTCACCAACGACCTATCGTGTCCTCTCTACGCAGGTAAAGCTGCATGTGTGTTGGCAAGGCGTGGGTGTGTTAAGCGTGTCTGCGCATGCATTCTGGTTGATGCCAGGCCCTTAAGTAACAATTGTTCTCTGACAGCGGTCAGCAACGGCCACAAGGATGTGGTGGAGCTCCTAATGGCCAAGGGGGCCCAATTGAATCGATCGCACACGGCCTCCTGCTGGACGTGCCTTCATCTGGCGGTCTATCAGGTCATCCCCGCGCACGCACACACTGGCACTTAGTTTGAATGTATTTATCTGTTTTGTTCAGTTCATCCAATCAGATTCAGGCAAACTTGACCACATTGGATTTTGGAAAAGGACACATGAGCGTACATATTCGCAGTAGCTCTAATTGTACTTCTTCGGACAACTGCACACTTTTCAATCTCCGCTTTGATGTACTTTGTGTGCTGCTTGCAGGATCGCGTGGACATCGTGCGATTGCTGGTACGGTCGGCCAACCTGGAGGCACCAGACGACTACAAGATAACGCCACTCTTCCTGGCGGCGCAGCACGGACGGCGGGAATGTCTCGAGGTCCTCGTCCGCGCCGGTAAGCTGGGTGGTCCATGTTGGGAGAGCCATCACTTCCTGTACGCTCTCTCGTGAGGTGCTGTTGTTGCAATGAGGGCAGGTTATCCCAAGGGTTTCCAAACTGTTGCTTCAGAGCAGGGGTGTCCAAACTTTTTGCCAAGGGGGCCAGATTTTATGTGGTAAAATGTCGGGGGGCCGACCTTGGCTGACATTCTTTACATTGAACAACAATATTGTTCAACAAATTTTAGTAAGCCAGTCTGTTTCACATTTCCATTTTTATTTTAATTTCAACAATCTTAAGAATTTCTTTTGGTTCATTTGAAACAGGAATTTGAAATATGACATATCAGTCAATATAAACACGGAGTGATGTCTTGTTAACTCGTGAGTGATGCCCTCTAGTGTCTAAATACTATTACTCATTTAGTGAATGCTATTACTCATTTAGCCACTAGAGGGAAGCAGTACTCTATAAAGCATCACTCCCCAGTCTACGAGACCTCAGTCAATGCAAGACGTGTTCCATTGCGCCCAACCTGCGGGCCAGACGGCACTGATTTTATGACGGGGGCCGAGGGCCGGATGAAATTCGACCGCGGGCCGGATTTGGCCCGCGGGCCGGACTTTGGACATGCCTGCTTCAGAGGGTTTTTTTTTTTTTCTGTTCAGGCGCCAACGTGAACGCGCAGGCGGTGGACCTGGCCTCTCCGCTCCTGCTGGCTTCTCAGGAGGGTCACCTGTCTTGTGTGGACTTCTTGTTGGAAAACGGTGCAGATGCTAACCTGGTGTGCAGCGAGGATTGGCCCCAGCTGCCCATCCACATCGCCGCAGACTTCGGCCACCTCAGGTAGGTATTATTTCCCAATGCCGACTTATAGGCCGGGTTGAGGTTGTTTCTAATGTAGTGTGTTTTTTTTGCACTGGTATTGTTTTGGCGTGTAACAGTATCCTGCGGCGGCTGCTGAGCGTCACGGAACGTGCGTGCGACCGCGGCGAGGGCCTGGTGAGCCCGCTCTACCTGGCCATTCAAAGCCGGCAGTTGCCCACCATGGAGCTGTTGCTCGCCGAAGGCTTTAGCCCCGACGCCCAGAACTGCGACAGCCTCCTGAACGTGCACTCGCCGCTCTCCTTCGCCTTAAAATGCAACAAAAGGCGAGCCAGCACCCGGGATGCACACCGCACCCCGCCCAAGATGTCATATGATGGTGGCATAATTTGCAAATAGATGAGCTTCTTCTTTTCAAGAAAGTAAAAAGTGCACGGCACTGATGCGGAGTCCTTAAAATACTCGAGTGTCACATGCGAGCCATTTGGCTTTTTCGCGTTTTCAGATATCCGCTGGTTGAGGAGCACACACTTGACAGCTAATTGGCCGGGTGTATCTGTGACGCGCTGCTTGTGCTCGCCCGCAGGGAGGCGGCCAGGATGCTGCTGGCGGCGGGAGCGACGCTGGGCCTGGACGAGTGGCATCTAGTGTTGACCCGTGACGACGCAGATGTACTGAAGCTGGTGCTGGAACACAGGTGAGCACCATCCATGCTTCAACCTCCTCCTGCTTCTTACTCCTCAAAAGTACAGCAGGGGGCGGGGCCACCGCCCCGGGCATCCGCAGCAATCACAGATTTTGCGTAAACAAAGCGTGCCTGCTGACTTGCAGGAGGCTTTACCCACCACGATTCTTGAGCGACGACTCGGCGGCGGACGGCCGTTCAAGCAAGACGCCGCTGAGGCCGCCGGAGTTCGAAGACATGGTGCAGGTGGCGCTGCAGCAGCCGGAGTTTGCCGGCAACTGGCTGCCGCCGCTCCTGAAGGCCGGACTGGAACCCGAGTTGCTGCTGCACTTCAACACGTGCGTCTCTCTCGCTTGCTGCTCGGTTTACTTTTCAGTACCCTTCACCTTCCATTTGCAAAGTGCGACAGCCTCAAAATTAGTCTTTTCCTTAGCATAGCAAATAGGACCGTCGCACTTCTTCAACTCCCGGGAATGTTTTTTTTTTCTTCTAAATGTGTTAAACGTTAACTGATCAACCCGTCAATGTTTTTTGATTCATCAAATGAATTTTTAAAAAGTAATTAGGTCAGTCCATTTTTCCATCCCCTTCTTTGTGCTTCCAGAATGAATGTGGCCAACAGCGAGATGGTCAATTTCCTGCTGCAGTTTGTCAACTGGTCAACGGTGCCCCCCTCTTTGAAAGCCATCCTGTGCCATAGACGGGCATTGAAGACGTGGCAACCATTCCCGCAATTTGGTAGCAACACAAAACATTCGGACTAATAAGGACAAATGGGAGAGCAGTGCAGTAGTTTGGTATCACTGAAATGATTTTGAATGCGGTCTCCTCCTCCGTGCAGACTCGGTCCCCGACCTGTCGCATCTGTGCCGGCTGCAGATCAGGAATTTAATGGGATCCGACGCGGTGATGAGACCAAATGTGGTGGGCAGGCTCCCCGTACCACCGTGCATCCACCGCTTCCTGCAGTTCGACGACGTCGTCTAGGAGACCCTTGAACATCTTGTGGTGGCGCACCTTGTTTCTGTAACCGTTCCGGAAGTTTCGTCTGCAGCAGCGACATTTAAGTGAAAAGTTGGTTGTTGTTGTTTTAAATAACAAATTCCAGTCGCGGAGATGACACTGTGAGGTTTAAATGGTGTTTATGTTCAATACGTTCGACGACGTCGCCTGGGAGACCCTTGAACATCTTGTGGTGGCGCACCTTGTTTCTGTAACTGTTCCGGAAGTTTCGTCTGCAGCAGCGACATTTAAGTGAAAAGAAAGTTGGTTGTTGTTGTTTTAAATAACAAATTCCAGTCACAGAGATGACACTGTGAGGTTTAAACGGTGTTTATGTTCAATACGTTCGACGACGTCGTCTAGGAGACCCTTGAACATCTTGTGGTGGCGCACCATTTTTCTGTAACCGTTCCGGAAGTTTCGTCTGCAGCAGCGACATTTAAGTGAAAAGAAAGTTGGTTGTTGTTGTTTTAAATAACAAATTCCAGTCACGGAGATGACACTGTGAGGTTTAAACGGTGTTTATGTTCAATACGTTCGACGACGTCGCCTGGGAGACTCTTGAACATCTTGTGGTGGCGCACCATGTTTCTGTAACCGTTCCGGAAGTTTCGTCTGCAGCAGCGACATTTAAGTGAAAAGAAAGTTGGTTGTTGTTGTTGTTTTAAATAACAAATTCCAGTCACAGAGATGACACTGTGAGGTTTAAATGGTGTTAATGTTCAATACGTTCGAATTATAGTTTGTTACAAATGTCTGCTGCTGTTTTGTTTCACTTGCAAAATAAAAACTGTTTCTGCAGCAAACCTCTGTCAATCATTCGAAATGGGAATTGTTTTGATCCAAGAATCAGAATCATCTTTATTGGCCAAGTATGTAGAAGACACTCAGGACGAAGAGGTGGCACGCTGATTTTTAAAATGGCGTCATTTACTGTCACTGCACATGGAAACAGCCGTGGTCTCCCCCCCCCCCCCCATGTTTGGGACGTAATTACTGCTTTAAATGACTATCCTAATGTGCATTCCAGGAAAGTGGTGTCAAATGTTTTTTGTTCGGGTTCATCGCAACACATTGGGACCTCCAGCAGACTTTGCTTAATAATGTCCTTGAATGATAGAAATGATTGAGACAATCAATAATAATGTCCTTGAATGATAGAAATGATTGAGACAAGCAATATGTTTATATTATATTTTGCCATTCACTTTCCCATTCACATTTTGCCATTCACATTTGCCAAAATTATATTTTGCCATTCACGCTCTGCGTCACCATGGGGAGCGACCATTGTTAAGTGACGTCAGATTGAAACTGGTCGGTGATGTCGGGGTTTTTTTCCTCTAACTTTGCGAGTTAAACTTAAACAATGGATAATGAGGTTATTGGCACCAAATATGCAGCAAATTGAAGGCTCTCTGAGGTTCAAATAAAGCCACCGATTAGTGAATTTTCCTCTTTTCTCATCGTTCTTTGTCGCGTTTATGACGTCAGAAGGGTTACATCGGACTCAAGTCTTTGTCAATCATTCACAGAACAGCTCTGCTTGGTCAACGTCGTGCGAGTGACAAAAACGTGTTTTTAAAAAAAGTCAAGTAAATCTACGTTTGTTTCACGTTGACTTCGCGTTTTGTTGTGGTCACGTTTATGACGTCATTTCTTTCTTCAGTGGGTTGACGCAGGCCATATCAATCATATGAAGAACATCTCTGATTGGTGGATGGGGTATTTTGCGCGCCGTGCTCCCTGAAAGCAGGAAGTAAGTGTGAGTATCGAATCCTATGTGAGACAAATCCAAAAAGAACCACCTCGCAAAGGCCTTTATAATCTTCATGTTCTGCGTGAGTCTATCATATATTCTTCATTCCTTTCCATCGCCAACATTCCTATTGCTTGTCTAACGCTTGCTAGCTTCATTGTTGTTTAAGCGCAGAGATACCAACGGAAACATTGATGACATTATTACGAGAAATACTGAACATTATTACTTTTCCGACAGCGGTGAAGTAAGTAATATCAGTTTGAATATTGTGAGACGTCGTCCAGCTCGGCAGTTTGGACAGTAGCTGCTTTTCGGGACAGTTGTTCAGCATTCATTTGCTATAACGGGACGAATATTTTATCGTGAAACCACGTGGGCGTTTTATTTATTTATTTTTTAGGACTTGATGGTGATTAAAACGTAGTGCGAGTTTGTTTTCAACCTACTGCTGTGCGAAAACACCTGCGTGTGTTACAGGTGAGGTCAGCAGCTGGCAGACGAGTTGCGGTGCTGAAGTCATGCGCGCCAAGCATGCAGGGAGTAGCAGAGATGCTGCAGTGTGGCAACAAACCCGAAGTCTCCTGTACAAAAACCTGCTCATCAAGTGGAGGACCAAACAACAGAGCTTGCAGGTCTTTCTCTCTTCACCCACAATTTTGAAGGAACAAATGTGAAGGAAGCCACAGCAGAATAGAGCTCGTTCCAATTGATGCCATTGTGCTCTCTCGCTGCGGTGGTAGGAAGTCATCCTCCCGCTGTTGTTGCTGGCTCTGCTGATCGTCATCAGTAATCAAAATCCGAACGTCTCCTATGCCGGCGTTGCCACCGTGAAGCTGGAGAGGGACGATGATGTCTTCACCACCATCGGCTATACGCCCGTCACCAACGTCACCAGCCGCATCATGGACGAGGTGGCTCGCGGTATGCGTAAGGCACACGTACCTCAAAACATGTACACACACCACAATCCACACTAAATGTACGCGCTTGAAGATGGTGCGTGTTAGTGTCGACAACCCCCCAACGACCCCTCCCTCTCTCCCATTCTGACTGTCATTTGCGTGGCACCCGCAGACCTACCGGTCAATTTGGAAATGTTCGCCACTGAGGAGGCGCTGGAGAACGCCAGTGTGTACGAACCTTCGGGCCTGGTGGGCGTGGTGTTTGCTGACGCCTGGGCTACCTCCTACAGCCTCCGCTTCCCCTACAACCAGCTGCCGCAACCCAGCGACTTCACAGAGTCTGTCGGTAACGTCCGGAACGACGATGGCGGGGGCGGGGTGGTGGCGTGGCGTCGACGAAGGCAGTTCCGACGCGCTCTCTCGGCATTCACGCGTCTTTTGGTGCTTGCTTTTCGTCCGCAGGCGACTGTCTGAGCAGCTCCTTCAACTGCCGGGCGGCCAACTATTGGCACGCGGGATTCGTCCACCTCCAGTCGCTTTTGGACGCCGCCATCATCCAGGTGAACCGCGCTTGGCATCTATTCATTCATTCATTCATCTTCGGAGCCGCTTGATCCTCACTAGGGTCGCGGGGGGGTGCTGGAGCCTATCCCAGCAGTCTTCGGGCAGTAGGCGGGGGACACCCTGAATCGGTTGCCAGCCAATCGCAGGGCACACAGAAACGAACAACCATTCGCACTCACACTCACACCTAGGGACAATTTAGAGCGTCCAATCAGCCTGCCACGCATGTTTTTGGAACGTGGGAGGAAACCGGAGCACCCGGAGAAAACCCACGCAGGCCCGGGGAGAACATGCAAACTCCACACAGGGAGGCCGGAGCTGGAATCGAACCCGGTACCTCTGCACTGTGAAGCCGACGTGCTAACCACTGGACTACCGGGCCGCCCTGCTTGGCATCTAAAGAGGCCATTTTGTGCCGATTCTGGGGCTTTGTACAAACGCCTACTGAGGAATTGTCGGAACGTTTGCTCATAAGTCAGTCGCCTTTGACACCAGTTCCAGGTGTCGACACAACACCGACGGGGGGTGTCCTAAAAATAATGTTTAGTTTCACCCCTGGATGAGATTCACACAGAAAATAAGCACGTTAAAAAGCGAGCCGGCGGATCAAATGTGGTTTGTTTGCATTGCGAATCCCGCTAAAGTTTGCCATCTCCCGACAGATGCACACCAACCGCGCGGTGTGGACCGAGCTGGACGTGACAGCGGTGATGATGGGTCAGCCGAGCTGGGTGGACGTACACAAGTTCCCGCGCGCCCTGATCTCCATCTACATGGTGCTGGCCTTCACGCCCTTCGTCACCTTCCTCATCGTCAACGTAGCGGCCGAGAAGGAGCGGCGCATCAAAGACACCATGGCCATGATGGGCCTCTACGATTCGGCCTTCTGGTAAACGGCGGGTGGCTTGCCTTCTCACCTGCTCTCCACGAGCAGTGGCGACCGGTCCTTTGGGCTTGCCGGTTGTCAAACCCGTGCGGGCTTGTTTTGCAGGATGTCGTGGGGCCTCCTGTACGCCGTCCTGGTGAGCGCCATGTCCGTCCTGATGGCCATCGTCGCCACCTGCACGGCACTGTTCCCCAACAGCAACTTCCTGATCGTCTTTTCCCTCATCTTCCTCTATGGCATTTCTTCTGTGAGTAGCGCCATCTACCCATCCTCCAATAGAATGCGACATCTCATCTTACTTCGACATTGGCGTCGCTCGCTCGGTGGTGGCAAATGTCCACGAGACATCACAGGGGAATGCTTCCGTGTGCGCGCAGATCTTCTTCTCGTTCATGCTGACGCCGCTGTTCAAGAAGCCAAAGTTTTCCAGCACGCTGGGCTCCCTGCTGACGGTGGTCTTCGGATGTATGTCGCTCTTCACCATCCTGATTAAGGATTTCCCGCAGCCGCTGGTCTGGATGCTGTGCCTGCTTTCGCCCTCGGCCTTCTCCATTGGCGTCGCTCAGGTGAACGCGCCGGCGTTTTTCATGGCTCAAAATCGGCAGGGGGGGGGGCGCTTTCATCAGAGCGACTCTTCCAATCATGCCATGGGCGTCAGTTGTATGTCCCGATGCGCGTCATGTGATCTCAGGTGGTGTACCTGGAGGCGCAAGGAGAGGGCGCCGTGTTCTCCTCACTGGCCAGCGGGCCTCATCCGCTCTACGTGCCGATGTTCATGCTGGTTTTGGATTGTGTGCTGTACCTGTTGCTGGCCGTCTACCTGGACCAGGTGCTGCCAGGTGAGCGCTCACCTGAAGTGGTCTGGATAGATCAAATCCTTTCAGTGTCGGACATTTTCAGAAAAAAATGAAATAAAATCGGCCATTTTAGAGCACATGACGTTGCGTTGGGCGGTAATTGTTTAATTCTCGCTTTTCCCCCCATGTAATCAGACGAGTTCGGGATGAGGAGGTCCTTGCTGTACTTCCTGAAGCCGTCCTATTGGTCCAAACGCAGCAAGCGCTACACGGAATTGAGCTCGGTGTATGACGCCGAGTTAAACGGCGCTCCCGGCGTTGGCGGCGGCGAGTCGGTGGAGGCCGTCTCGCCAGAGTTCAGAGGTAGAGAGGCCATCCGGTAAGTCGGCCGGCTTCTTGGTCCTCGTCGTGAGGCCACGTTGCTTTTCTGATGAGTGGTCCGGGAGGAGTTTTTATATTTTGTGTCTGGCCCCCCTTGTACGGCAGCATCAGCAACATTAGCAAGGTGTACAAAGACAAGGACAACACCGTGGAGGCACTGCGAGGTCCGCTGATTTTTCACCTTGCATTGTCATCGCAAAACCGAACGTCAGTAATTGTAACATTCACATCGACAGGTCTGACCTTCGACATCTACGAGGGCCAGATCACGGCTCTGCTGGGCCACAGCGGCTCCGGGAAGTCGACTCTGATGAACATCCTGTGTGGCATCTGCACGCCCAGCGCCGGCTCGGCCGCCATTTACGGCACCCCGGTGGGCGAGCTCGCCGACGGGCCCGAGATGAAGCGGCTGGTGGGCGTCTGCCCGCAGTTCAACATCCTCTTTGACGTCCTCACCGTGGAGGAGCACCTCAGGATCTTCGCCGCCATTAAAGGGATCCCGCCGGCCGACGTGGACGCTGAGGTAACCGCCATGTCGTTATTGGACTTGGAATGTGTCCCGATGCGATAAACGACGGTGCCCTGAACCCTAAAATGTTTGCTCTTTCCTTGGAAAGGTGTCCAAAGTGCTGAAGGATCTGGACTTGGAGAAGATCATGATGGCCCAGGCCAAGAATCTGAGTGGAGGCCAAAAGAGGAAGCTCTCAGTGGGCATCGCCATCCTGGGGGACCCCAAGGTACCTCGCGATATCCGCTCCCAATTTTTTGGGGGGGCTCTTGTGTTGAATTTTCTTGCGTTACATGCTCCGGCTCACGTTTGATGATGGCGGCGGTGACGCGTGCACGTTTTTCAGATCCTGCTACTGGACGAGCCGACGGCCGGCATGGACCCCTGCTACCGACATCTGGTGTGGTCTCTCCTGAAGAGTCGCAGAGCCGGCCGAGTGCTTGTCCTCAGCACGCACTACATGGACGAGGCCGACATCCTCGCCGGTGCGTGAACCGTTTGCGCCTGCAAACTTGTACGCGCAGGTCATCACGATGCGGTGATAGATGACGTTTTTTTTTCTTATGTGGCGTGCATCCAGATCGCAAAGCGGTGATCTCGCAGGGCCGGCTGAAATGCGTGGGCTCGTCCTTGTACCTCAAGACCAAATGCGGCGTGGGCTATCATCTCAGGTACTTTACTCTTAGCCATCTGTCATTCGTACGCCGCTTCAAACCTATTCTTGTCCGCCCCCCCCGGCAGGATGTCCATCAACAATCGCAGTGATACCGGCACGATTTCCTCGCTGGTCCAGCAGCATATTCCCAAAGCCAAGCTGACACGGCGGCAGGAGGCGGAGCTAAACTTCACGTTGCCTTTTGAGAGCTTGGCCGCATTTGCAGGTAGGTATTTGCCTTCAACCTCTTCGTCTCCAGCCTCAATGTTTTATTTGTGTCAGTTGTAATGGCCTAGGGAGTCCACAAGGCGGCGACAAAGTACAACTTTTCCTCTTAGACAGGTTACAACCTGGCACTTGGTTTTTCCTTGAACACACAAAACTTGTTGTTTGGGCAGGATTGTTCTCGGAGCTGGATTCCCGACCCGACCTAGGCCTGGTCAACTATGGCGTTTCCATGACGACGCTGGAGGACGTCTTTCTGCGTCTGGAGGCGGAGGCTGAAGTGAACGAAGCAGGTGAGAGCGGTGCCAAAGCCCCAATGTCCGCTTGGGCCCGAAAAGGAAAATGGCAGATCTTTTTCAGACAAAAATCTGATTTCCGTCACACGTTTTTACTGTCGCCCGCAAAGACTACAGCGTGTTCGGTCGGGAGGGGGCGGAGGACGAGTGCGACGCTGCAACGGCGATGAGCAGCGACGACGAGGCGGACCGGCGGCTGCTGATGTTCTCGGACGGGTCGGAACTGGCGCGGGGTGCGGCGCTCTGGCGCCAGCAGTTCAGTTCGGTGGCGTGGCTCCACATGCTCAACTTGTGGCGCGAGAGGAAGGCCTTGTTTTACGTGTGAGTCCACCAGCACCCTTTACACATGCTAGCAACGTGCGCTACAGCAACACGAAGCTCTCACACCTCTGTCTTGAATCGTACTAACGAGAGCGCGCCGGTTGGCCGGCAGCCTTTCCTTATTGCTGGTGTTTGTAGGCACCATGCTGGTCCTGTCTTTGTCCACGGGGAACATCCTGATCCACTCGCCGGCCCGCCAGTTCTTGCCCATCTACCTGCTAGGCAGAAACCAACCCCCCCGCAGATACGCCAGCAAACTCCTGGTGTGCAACTCGACAGGTGACACAACTCGCAAGTCCGCTGGAATATTTGCGCTTTTGTTCTCCGGCCTCGCGTGTGACGTTTGACGCTGACGCAGGCGCGGATATTTCGGACTTTATCCGGAACCTGGAAGCGCAGGACATCGCTGTGGAAGTGGCGAATCACTGCGACTACATGATGGCGGCTCCGCACAGCGCTGCCATCAACGTGACGGGCTCCAGCAAGGTCACTAGAGGATTTTTTTTTTTTTCGTCAATCCCCACAAGCGACGTTAGCCTGTTCCAGTCTTTATGTGACTGCGTCAGTTGTGGCCGTGCAGCTAGTGTGGTTCACGTGGCTGTTTTTTGGTGGTTTGAGCGCAATGTTTGTCGTCTTTGCCACAGGGCTTCAGGTACAGCTTGGCCTTCAACAGCACCACGGTGCACTCGCTGCCCATGACCGTCAACATCCTCAGCAACGCTCTCCTCAGAGGGCTCAACAGCACCGCACGCATCCAAACTTGGACCAAACCGTTTGATTATGTGAGTATTTTGTCGTGTCACGGAACGAATCCAAATACAGGAATCTTTATTTCATACAGTATATATTTTTTCAGTGGTCCAATTCACGTTTCCGCCATCTACCGGTAGTTTTGATGCAAAGAAGACTCGAGTCGTAGAGTGCCTCGTGGTCTGGCCCCTTGCAAGTGAAATGAGAGGCGCAACAATTCATGGATGAATCTGTGATAACATTTTTTAATTGATCACAGTGCTTATGGGAAATAGTTTCTGCTGAACATGGGAATCAGCACGGGGTTGACAAAAATCCATCTGGATTGGGCCCTCTAGTATTCAAACAGCCGGTGCCGGTTTGCAAATGTGGCGACGTCATTGTCTGGTTTGCGTCCCGCAGAAAATCTCACCCGCCACGGCGTACGTGCTGCTCTTCATCGAGTCCGTCTTACTGGGAATGTTGGCGGCCGGCATGCCCGGCTATTTTGCCATGGAGCACACGCGAGACCAGGACGTAAGTGCTAACCACTTGACACAACGGTTCCATGAGCCACAGTGTTGGACCACCAAAACAATTTATGTACAATTGGTCAATATTATAAAAATGTACAGTATATAATCATTCAAATTAAACAGTTAAATAAAGGAGCTGTCGCATCCTGCGTGTGCATTTTCACATCAAATGTGCCCTGTTTGGAAGGCCATATTGACACGTGCCCCATCTTGTCCCCCCCCAGCTGAGGTGCCGCTCGACGCTGCGCGTCTCCGGTCTGTTCCCGTCGGCATACTGGTGCGGCCAGGCGGCCGTGGACGTGCCCTTCTACTTCCTCATCGTGTCCTGTATGACCATCATCCTCTTCTCCTTCCACTCCGGCAACTTGCTCACCTCCGGCAACCTCAACACCGTGGTATGCGCCGCCTTCGCCCTCCGCCGTCTCACACATGCTTTGAGGAACGAAGACTCTTGCTAACGCAGTTCTCCAACAAAGACGCCGAGTCTTTAGTTTTAAAGATGTGCAATGATGTGTCTGGGGAAGCCCATGTTGACCTGTTGACCTTTCCGCCTCTCCCTCAGATCTTCTGTACCATTGGTTTCGTACCAGCCGTGATCCTCTTCACGTACGTGTGCTCTTTCGGCTTCTCCCGAGTCCAAAGCAACAGAGACTTCTTTTCTGTCATCTCCATGATGGTGAGTAACAAGACGTCAATGCAAAGCGCCATAGACGGGCTAACAAAAACAATGAATTCTTGTGCGTATGTGCGTCAGGTGTGCGTGGTGTCGGGCTCGGTGGTTCACATCCCCCTGGTGAGCGACAAACGGGGGATGACGCACAACATTCTGTGCATCCTCAACCCGCTCTACCCGCTCATGGGCTGCCTCACCTGCATCGCCAAGGTACGAATCGTTTACGAGCGCCTCCAAATTTTTCAGTACAAGCCATCGCTTGGTTGGTCAGTTGACTGATTTTTGACGCCCAGGCCACCTTCCTCCCATCGTCTTCGGATCAGAGCTATGTGTTCAACAACATGCTCCTCTCCGTTTGTGGGGTAAGTCAACAAATCAATGGCGGATGGCCAAGCTCCTTAACCAATCATAATTGCCATTTGGTTGCGCGTGCTGAAAGAAGACGTGACGGGTGCTGCTGCTGTTGTGTTTTTTTTGTTTTTTTTGTGCGCTCAGCCGTACCTGCAGTGTGTGGTGCTGCTGCTGGCGCTGCGCTGGCTAGAGCGCTGTTACGGCGGCAGGACCGTCAGGACTGATCGCTTTTGCAGGTAGGTCGGAAATGCCACCAAAGCACTTGTTGTGAGTTGAGACGCAACATCCAAAGTGAGTGTGAGCGCATGTGTGAGCTTCGTGTGCCACCTGTCAGGATGTCCTCCAACCGGAGGCCCAAAGTGGAGCGTAACCCCGAGGAAGGCCCGGACCAGGATGAGGACGAGGACGTTCAGATGGAGAAGGCCCGAGTCAAGGAGGCCCTCAGCTGCCGCTCCTGTGACGAGGTGAATAGCAGACCGCGTTTACCTCCCCATTGCTTTCCCTTGAGATTCTGGTGCTGCCGCTGTCCCAAAGTTGATCGCATACTGCATGAGCTCTAATTGTTTGTTTTTATTCCACTTCCCGTAGAAGCCGCTGCTGGTCGCCAACAACCTGAGGAAGAAGTATAAAGGTCGCAGGGAAGGCTTCGCTCTCAGCAAGAGTAGCAAAGTGGCCACCAGGAACGTCTCTTTCTGCGTTCGGAAAGGTCTGTTGCTTTGACTTGGGCGTGAAAATCGAAAAGGATCCGAATGATGACGGAAATGTCATCAACAAAGACGTTTAAGAATTTTTTTTTTTTTTTTTAATGGGAATTTCAAAAGGTGTACTAATCGCAACAAGGTTTCAAGCACGCAGTCTTTACAGCGCTCAAACTCCAAAAGTCAGTTCAGCCTTTTGAGAGATTTGGCCAGCATGGAAAACATTCGGACTTTCACCGCCACTTTGACCGTCGCCGTCATGGTGTTGCTCTTCCAATGTGTCGTCCTCCAGGTGAGGTTCTCGGACTGTTGGGCCCAAACGGATCGGGCAAGAGCACCGTCATGCGCATGCTGTCGGGGGAGATGGAGCCCACGGCAGGAGAGGTACGCGCGTGTCTCGCCTGCTCAACAAAGACTCTTCAATCGATTCAATGCATTCAGTAAATTCACCAAACACGCAAACAAAAATGGACATCTGAATTTAAATTCCAACGGCGACTTTCCGGCTGAATTGAGTGTCGTTCTTGTGAGAACTGGGCTGTAAAGCGCAAGCGTGGCGACGTGTCCCCAGGTGCTGATGGGAGATTTTGGTTCGGGGGACGCCTCCCAGGAGCACGTGGGCTACTGCCCCCAGGTCAACCCTCTGTGGCCCAGGATGACGTTGCACGAGCACTTGGAGCTCTACGCCGCCATCAAGGGCCTGAAGGGACGCGACGTCCCCGGGATCATCCAGCGGTGGGTCCGCCGCCTCAAAGACCATGTCGTCCTCCGGGCGAGGTTTTCAAATGTAAACGGTGCTCTTGCCATGTTTTTTTTTCTTTTTTTTGTGCAGTGTGGTGACTGCTCTGGAGCTGAAGGAGCACGTGCACAAGCAGGCCAGGTCTTTGTCCGCCGGCATCAAGAGAAAAGTGGGTGATCATAACTCTCATTACTCCCCCCCCCCCCCAACAAAAAAAAGATGGTTTTGACGTTGCACTCTTCTTGGCAGCTGTGCTTTGCGCTGAGCATGATCGGGAACCCCGAGACGCTGCTCCTGGACGAGCC
The DNA here is from genome assembly GCF_025434085.1 of Hippocampus zosterae. Taxonomy (NCBI): domain Eukaryota; kingdom Metazoa; phylum Chordata; class Actinopteri; order Syngnathiformes; family Syngnathidae; genus Hippocampus; species Hippocampus zosterae. The sequence continues at coordinate 3,075,504 of NC_067457.1, forward strand.
GTCGTCCGGGATGGACCCCAAGTCCAAACAGCGCGTGTGGTCAGATTGCACTTTTTCACATTCTTTCATTCATGACATTTGTTGTCTACCATTTATAGTTTTAACTAACCTCTTCAATTAAGGTTTAAACATGTTTAATTGATTTATTTTTTAATATTTAGGATGCTAAAAGATGTATAACTATCGATGCAAAATGGTCCATTTCAATCATAAAATGAAATTATATTATTTAGACTTAGCTCACCGGTTATTTCATCAAATTAATTTCAGTTTAAAGTATATCCTATTCCAGTAGTGACATTGCTGTCAACTTGATTATTTATGAATTATTTTAACAAAAGCATGTAAACTAGACGGGCGGCCCGGTAGTCCAGTGGTTAGCACGTCGGCTTCACAGTGCAGAGGTACCGGGTTCGATTCCAGCTCCGGCCTCCCTGTGTGGAGTTTGCATGTTCTCCCCGGGCCTGCGTGGGTTTTCTCCGGGTGCTCCGGTTTCCTCCCACATTCCAAAAACATGCGTGGCAGGCTGATTGGACACTCTAAATTGTCCCTAGGTGTGAGTGTGAGCGCGAATGGTTGTTCGTCTCTGTGTGTGCCCTGCGATTGGCTGGCAACCGATTCAGGGTGTCCCCCGCCTACTGCCCGGAGACGGCTGGGATGGGCTCCGGCACCCCCCGCGACCCTAGTGAGGATCAAGCGGTACGGAAAATGGATGGATGGATGGATGTAAACTAGACTACATATTTGAAATAGTTTTTTTAATTGTTCATTCAAATTTGAAAAACAAAAAACAATTTTAGGGCGGCCCGGTAGCCCAGTGGTTAGCACGTGGGCTTCACAGTGCAGAGGTACCGGGTTCGATTCCAGCTCCGGCCTCCCTGTGTGGAGTTTGCATGTTCTCCCCGGGCCTGCGTGGGTTTTCTCCGGGTGCTCCGGTTTCCTCCCACATTCCAAAAACATGCGTGGCAGTCTGATTGGACGCTCTAAATTGTCCCTATGTGTGAGTGTGAGCGCGAATGGTTGTTCGTCTCTGTGTGCCCTGCGATTGGCCGGCGACCGATTCATGGTGTCCCCCGCCTACTGCCCGAAGACAGCTGGGATAGGCTCCAGCACCCCCCGCGACCCTAGTGAGGATCAAGCGGCTCGGAAGATGATTGAATGAATGAAAACAATTTTACGGGTTCCTTTGCCCAGCGTTGTTCTTGTCTATCTGCAATGAGGCGACTGAAGCGGCGCCATTGTGCTAGCGTGTTGATGTCGCCCTTTTGCGTGTGGCTGCTTTTAGGAGAGCCATCCGCGCCGCCCTGAAGGACCGTCAGCGCGGCGCTGTGCTCACCACGCACTACATGGAGGAGGCGGAGGCCGTGTGCGACCGCGTGGCCATCCTGGTGTCGGGCCGGCTCAGGCACGTCTCGTCCCGTTTCCCATCCCGGCGTCAAAAGTCTCCAAAGTCTGAAGCGCTGTGCTTTTCGTCCGTCTGTCCATCCGTCCCGTAGGTGCCTGGGCTCAATCCAGCATTTGAAGGCCAAGTACGGCCGAGGGTACGGCCTGGAGCTGAAACTTGGGGAGGACGTGTGGGGGCTCCGGCAGGTGGCGCTGCTGCACAAGGAGATTATGGCCATGTTCCCGCATGCCTCCAGACAGGAGAGGTGACCTTTTTTTTTTTTTTTTTTGGCCTTAAGCATCGGTAACTGGTATCAAAAGCCTCCACGAGTACCCGATACAATAAAATGATGCTTGTATTGGCCCGATATTGGTACGTCGGCGTAGTATTGGTAGCAGTAGAACATGTTTGTTGTGTTTGTTGTGACAGCTTTGCCACCCTACTGGCATATAAAATCCCCACGGAGGACGTCCGATCTCTGGCCGCCGCCTTCTCGCAGCTGGAGCGCGGTAAGTCGCACGCACGCACACGTACTCACGCACGCAGACACAAGTCGTGACACGTGGTGATGTCATCAACTGTGGGTGATGTCATGTGTTTGTGCAGTGAAGCAAAAGTTCAAGTTTGAGGAGTACAACTTCTCGCAGTGCACTCTAGAACAGGTGAGACACCCATTTCCAGCAGATATTTTAGTGAGTTGCCCGTAAAACCACTCCCGTGGCACCCAATCGTGTCTCGTGGTGCCGTCGCAGGTCTTCCTGGAGTTCACCAAGGAGCAGGACAACGAGGACGACGAGGCGGGCTCGCTCAGCACCACTTTCCAGTGGCGCCGCCTGACAAACGACCAGTCGCAAGTCGACCACTCCGCTTGCGACAACCACGGCGACAGTGTCGTGCGACAGCTGTGACACCCACACCCTACTCCTGGACACAAAAAAAAAAATTTGACCGCGTGCGAGTGTTTGTGTGTGCGCGCGCGATGTCAAATTGTTATCGCCCCTTTCTCACTGCTCACCGAAGCCTTTGTGTTGAAAGCTGCGGCTGCTGCGTGCACATGCGATAGAGATGTGGGAATGTCCTGTTATATATACCGTTTTACACCTCTGTCAGTTTTGCAGACAGCCAGCACGAAAGGGGCGTTTTTGTTTTTTGTTTATTGCACCATGTTTTTAAAAGGAAGTGCAAACCATTCAGGCCCTGCGAAGGTTTTTCAGAGATGTTTTTAGTCTGTGTTAAAGGGCCGATATTCGCTGCACCAAAGTCTCCAAGGATGTCTCATTTCCGAGCGTTCTGTAGATGAAAAATGCAGCATGGAAAGTCGTTCGTTTAGTGTTTTTAAGGGAAAGTGTGAGCCGTCCAAGATGGAAGTAAGCAAGCGCCAAATCGGCATACATGCCAGCGGGTCTGTAGTATGGTCACGCCATTGGACGTGAGCTGTCGGGTCCCTTCATTTCACATTGACGCGGATGTTATGAGCGTCGTACATGTAGCGCACGTTGCCCAGGGCGCAGGCCTCACCAGAAAAATGTTTCTGTCAGTGTTTTGGGGGTTTTATATAAGCACCTCTTGTGAAATTTGTTGCACTTTGTTAAAAAAAAAAAAATCCCCCTGACACTGGTGAATTAAAATGTTGATGTTCCTGTCTAATGATTTCTTCCTTGATTCCATATTATCATGTACGTTACATTTGGCAAAATTGACACCGGTACGCGTGCAGTTTTTTTTATTTTCCACAATGTTTTAAATCAGCACAAAATGCAATCGCGTTTTATCCCCGCGCGGCTTCCGTCCGACTTCCGGGTGGGTGTGGCCCGCTTATCCGGAATAGCCTTGCAAGCTAGGCAGCAATTGCTACCTGGTAGCTAATTCGATTTTTGTGGAGCCGGTGTAACAACAAACAACCTCGTGTCAAGTTGCTACGCGCTGATTTTGGTGGCCGCGGCTTGCGGCTGTGATGCTTTGTCACGATGGGGAATCTGTTTGCCAAAAAGAAGCAGAGTCGAGTGACGGAACAAGACAAGGCCGTTTTGGTAAAGTCATAGCTGTTCCAAACGGACGCTTTTAATACGGCACAATAGAAATACATTTCCAGTTTATCCAATTCACGAAATGAGCATTGGAAACGGCTAAAAATGTTGCGTCATTTAGGATAACAAGCAACCTTTTGGCGGTGGCGGATCCCCAAAATGCCTCTCTGTAAGCTAAACTGTTTCAATCGCACTCAACGACAACTTTTTGCGTCTTTGCAGCAACTGAAACAGCAACGAGATAAACTGAGGCAGTACCAGAAGAAGATCGGCATGCAACTGGAGAAGGAGAGACTTTTAGCCAAGCAGCTGCTGAAAGATGGCAAGAAAGAGTAAGTTGGAGGAAAAACACACTAACAACAATGGCCAACTGTCAATGGCCGTTGTAGCGTCCGAAGCATCACAAACATTTTGAAACAATGTAAGTTTTTCAAGGACCTTTATTTATAACTGTTGATTTTTAGCCATGTCATTTTGCTTTGTTCAGCAAAGCGCTGCTCCTGCTGAAGAAGAAGCGCTATCAGGACCAACTGCTGGACAAGACGGACAACCAGATCAGCAACCTGGAGCGCATGGTTGGCCGGCCCCCGACAGCTCTGACCCCCGACATGTCGCTCGCTCGGCCTCATCGCCCGTCTGTCTTGCCGATGTTCAGGTTCAGGACTTGGAGTTCGCCCAGATTGAAAAGAAGGTCCTCGACGGCCTCCGAGTGGGAAACGAATGTCTGAAGAAAATGCACGAGGTGGGTGATGGCCGGCACCATGATGACGTCATTGTAATCGATGATGGTGTCATTGGCTATTCAGGAACATTCCATTCACTTGTTAATTTCAAAGTCAAGGTCCAAAAAAAAAGGCCAGTTAAACGACGAAGGTTTTTCAAAATGGACATTTAAGCCCCTCAAGGGTACATGTTGTGAGATTTCTCATCGTCCTCCATGAAAGCTGACTAATGAAACCTCAGCTTTTACTTTGGAAAGCAACATTTTGTTTTTGACAGATGGTACGAAGCAAACCAGCCGCCGAAATCCTCATTTATGTTTGAGCGTTTTCTGCACTGTCGGTTTGAAAGAACGCCACTTTGAGCTTGGAGCATTTTCCCTCCCCCTTCCAAGGTGATGTCCATCGAAGAAGTTGAGCGCATCTTGGACGAGACGCAGGACGCCGTCGAATACCAAAGGGTGAGTGGGCGCCGCATGCGCTCCACACAACTTGAAGCTTTTGCGCCATCGCACGTCCCCTCATGTTCCTCACATTCATTTTCATTTTTCACTCATCCTACCAAATAACCGGGCGATTGATATCTTCTCTGATCAGCAAATTGACGAAATGTTAGCGGGCTCGTTCTCCCAAGAGGATGAAGACGCCATACTGGCCGAGCTGGAGGCCATCACTCAGGTGCATCCTCATCATCGGCTTTTTATGATGATGATGATGATGATGATAACCTTTTTCTGTGACCTCCCGCAGGGAGACGTGCTGCTTCCTGACGTCCCGTCGGACCAACTCCCGGACACTCCCGAGGCTGGTGAGGAGAAAGCAGGTTTGTTCTTGTTGCTCTATTTCACTTTTAACTAACATGGCACCTGACTTAGTCGTCTCTCCTTTAGCGACAGAACGTCCGCGGAAGAAGGCAGAAATGTTAGCGGCGTGAAGATGGAGGAAATGATCTTCCAACAACCTTCTAATTACCTTCAATTTCTCTACAAACTTGAGCCCCGAGCGCAATGAGGTTCTTCCGAAAAGGCCCGTCGTGCGCTGCCATTCAGAACTGCTAAACTGCTCAAAGGCACACGTGTACTATGTAGGCCAGGGGTGCCCACACTTTTTGGACCGAAGATCTACTTTTCGATCAACTAACCTCCCGGGATCTACCATTACTGGCGCTAACAACTTCCGGTGACGTCATCACGCGCCATCGTAAATTCAAGATTTACCTGCTTTATTTTATTTTTAAAACATTTTCTTTTTGTGAAAATGAGACTGATAGGATGCAGCGTACATGAACACAAAAAATAGATTACTAACATGTACAAAGACACACAACTGTTTTTTTTGTTTTTTTTTCTCCTCGACACTCCTCGGAACCTGTCTTAGATCTACCGGTAGATCAGGATCGACCTAATGGGCACCCCTGATGTAGACTTTATTTTATTTTTTAACTTCAAAATCTTTTTAATGAGATCTGGTGCCAATTTCAAAATAAAAGGGGGCTGGATGATGGACATAAATGGAAACATTAAAAAAAAAAAGTTCAACCTGTGTGAGAAGCTCTTTGGCGTGTATTCTTTTCACAATAAAAAATGCTTGTACAGTATTTTGCTACTGCTGTTTGCTTTGACCACCAGGGGGCAGCACGTTTTCATTTTTTTGGGCATTAATTTTATTAACCTAGCCTGCAAGGTAAATTCTCGCGATATCTGTGAGTTTCCAAAATCCCGTGTGATGATTTCGGAGCCTTCAACACTGGAGCTGGCTGACCAATCACAGTGGGCGGCTGCGGCGAAAACTTTTTTCGGTTGACGATCACCTTGATTTAAAAATCAATGTCGTGTTATTTCAGACACCCTTGAGCTACAGCTTTACATTGAAAAAAAAACCGCCAACTGCCACTCAAGGCCACGATGCCATCCGTGCAGAATATCGAGATACCGACTCGGCGCTTTTTTTTTTTTTTGGGTGGAGGGGGTGATGCTCTGAGCGACTGAATGGATCCACGCCATGCGCGCGTAGGAACGAACGGCCAATGCGCATGAATCACGCGCGTGGATGTGGAGGTGCGTGAGCGTACGCGCCTCCACGTCCTTCAGGTGACCGACAACCCTGTTCGTCTTAGGCGACTTTTTGCCGGCCTTTGTTTGAGTTATTATTGGTCTCTGGCGTCAGAATGTTTGTCTGCGTGCCCGGGTTTGTGTGGGACAAAAGATGTGAGGAAGCTCCATCATGTTAGAAGTATTCAAGTGTTGTGTTAAAAGTGTCAAGAATTTGTGTCGAGATCGAGGGACGCGGTGACGCAGTACAGTGGGCGCGGCGAGCGACTGCGTAAAAACAACAAAAAAAATGAAGACGAGCGACTTCCCCGCCAGGCTTCCTGCGGCTCAAAATCCGAAGCAGCGTTGGGAACGTCAACGTTGTTGGATTGGAGCTGGTGGAGTGGCTCTGCGCCGGCTTTGACGTCATCAGCGTCCCCCTCTCCCAAGGTCCGCGAAGGCGGCGCCGTCCGCCTCTGCAAGGGGGGCACGCGCGCAAGCGTGGGTTCGCCGGTGTTGCTGTCGGTGGGACTTTCCTATAAAAGAGCACACCGAGACACCAGCTGAATTCCCGGCACACGTCCGCGCCGATTCACGCCGCCAACATGTCCAGAACCGACGAGGTCCAACGGATCACCGAGAACGTCTACAAGGTAAGACGCACGCACACGCGCGAGCGCGTTTCATAATGATCCTTTTTTTTCCACTTAAGCACGCTTTATTTTAGTGTACTGTCTGTATTATTGTGAGTGGCATATTTTACGGTATCATTCTGTTTATCTTGTCTTTCTGTCATATATCGATAATATGTGTGCGCTCTTTGCCAGTGTTGTCATTTTGTATTGATGTGCTGCTATGGCTCTCCTTGCCCACATGCCAGGGCATTGCAGTAGCTAAAATCGACTGTTTCTTCCTTTTGTTGGATGTTAAACTAGAGTGCGGGCTAATTAGTATGCAGGTGTCACACTCAAGGCACGGGAGGGAGGGGGGGGCGGGCAAATGTGGCCGGCCACATAATTTTAAGGGCCCATTCAAGGGCCCGCTAAATGTCTGTATGTCAAGTCTCCTGCAAAATTGATACATTTTTTTTTCATTGGGCTAGAAAATCTCCAGAAAAATGGATGATTATCTCTTTTTTTTTTTTTTACAAATATTGCAACCCCCCACCAACACCACCACAAAATCCCTTCTTAGCATGACGAGAGTTAAATATTTACAACAATTGTTTGGTTTGTAGTTTCCATGACTTTGAATTTCAAATTCAATTTGTTACGAAAAACATCATTCACAATTGCTATGGGATCTGACTGATGAATAAATTGGACAATGGCAGCCGTTTTAAAATTGGCATCAGTTCCGGGGTCAGTCGAACCCTTGTCCTTATGTGTCCTTGTGATGAAAAATATAAGATAAGATATCCTTTATTTGTCCCACACTGGGGAAATTTACAAGGATCTCAGGTGACCACCTCACCGTTGAAGGTCAACATGGCAGCACAAACATCTCAGCTGGCTTTCTTGCCGCCTCCCGCAGGATGCCACATTTCCAACCGGGTTTTATTATTCATTCATGGAGGTAAATGCTTCCCCTTTGAAAAAAAAACACTTCTGGCTATTTTGACACATGGCATAGTTTAGAAGTACACGGGGCCGAGTGGGTGTTTTACTGGCGGGTGGCCGGAGCATCATGGAGACCTGGTCCAGTCACGCATGAGGCCAAAGCCCCGTGACCTTTTCCTGTTCATCTTGCTATCAGAGTGAGACCTCAGTGTGCCTTCAAAGATGCAAACATGCACATTTTTCCATGCCTCACGCTGTGCGCTTGTGTGCCTCTCCGTGTGTGCAAAACGTGTGAGGAGGCTCCATGTTCATGTGAAAAATGCTTATGTCTCTGGATGTGTGTGTGTGTGTGTGTGTGCCTGTGCGTGAGCGACGTGTGGAGGCTCACCCACCGAGTCGTGATGATGATGATGCTGCTGGTGGTGCTGGTGCTTCTGCTGATGGGTGTGTGCATTGGCGGAGGTTGTGTTGTTGTTGTTGTGACAGAAAGACAAACAGACAAACACCATCTGCGCTCCCTCACAGTGCCACTTAGAATCCCAGCATGCCGCAGCCCCCCCTCGAACACACACACACACACACACACGCACACACACTGCTGAGTACACTGTAGTGTTGACTTAGCGTTGGTAAGATGAAAACCAATCGTCCTAACCATCATTCTGCATTAGGCCACCCCCCCCTCCGCCCCCCATTGAAACCTTCCCAGAGCCCCATCTGCACCCCCACCGGTATGCGGTAGCGCCACTTGACTGTGCAGCAATTTCAAGCCCAACATAAAGCCAACTGCTGCTCTTTATGTAAGCGCTGACTCATATCTCACACACACACACACACACACACACACACGTATGACAGCCCCACCCTCCCACATCCTTGCGTAACAAAAGATTCACGCACATATCCGTTCCGTGTTCTCCTTGCGTGTCACCAGAATGATTGCGGTTTTGCTAAGACCCACAACCAGACATTCAGGGGGGACCTTGAACTACACCTAGTCCTAAAACTAAAAACAGCTGGTACAACAGAACAAGCACCAGCTTGGATTAAATCATCATAAGATCCGGGACTACTATGAGATCAAGTACTAGAACTAGTTCTTACATCAAATTTGTGGCAGTGTAGAAACAAATCAGGGATGGCTCCAGGATTGCTTTTTCTCTGTCGGGGCAAAAGGGGGGGCTTGACAAACAGCAGGGCTGAAAAAATGATTTATCAATATATTTTGGAAGATAGTAAAATTCTGGAGGGGCTTTTCTGGAGCTACAAAGATTTGAGACGGGGCTGTACTTACCCCTCACCCCAGTGTCGCACCGTCCATGGAACCGATTGCTGACATATCAGTTCATTTCAATTAGGGGAGTCGATTTGAGATACAAACACGGTCACCGGATGAAGTCGTAACTCAAAGGCTGTGTGCTTGTGGCAGTGGAACGAACGTGTGTTGCGATCAGCTGTTTGGCAAGTCACATGACCAACGATGACACACTGCGCTCAACTGGACCTCAAGCGACTACCCGCGGAAAAATCATTAGCAAGTGCAGCGGGTGCTCGGTCAAGGTCGCGCAACTCCTCCTACTGTGCGTGTGCGCGCATGGCCCAGTAAGACGAGATTTCGGTGCGAATCGCACTCGCTCGACAACTAACGACGACACGCGTGTCTTCTCGCCGCAGTCCATCATGGAGCAGTTCAACCCGTGCCTGAGGAACTTTGTGGCCATGGGGAAGAGCTACGAGAAGGCGCTGACCAGTGAGTTCCGCTCACCTGTCGCCGTTCGCCGTCTCTTTGTCTGAACTTTCCGTCTGTCTCCCTTGTCCGTCTTGTCGTCTATGATTCGTTTGTCTTCCTCGCCACTCCATTGGGCTCTTTTCATGTCATGCGGCATCACTTCGTCGGCTTCCTTTAAAGTGGGTGCGCGTGTGTTCTGTCGTCGGCGCACAACGATCGCCGCGGACGAAGCATTTTTTAAAAACTTGATTTCAAGTGTGTAGATTCAGATTAAAATCATCGTGTGGAAAGTGTGGGCTTGTGAGCTTGGGTGTGAGTGTGGACGGCGTACGGGTGCGTGTACCGGATGCGGGTGCGCACTGAGGACGGAGAGCGCGCGCGCACACGCCGGCAAGTGGGACAGACGTCCTCTTGAGAATTGGGAAACGGGAGCAGGAAAGCGTCAAATGGAGGACAAGACACACTTTTGGGCACTTCACCATAAACCACTGCAATCATTGACGATCGCCAGGAGATGGCGCCTTTGCGACACTTTGGATTTGAGATCAGCACAGCTTTTGAGTGGAAGACAAAGATTAGGGGTGACTCCCGCCTTGTCACGTCGAGTATACGGGAGCTAACTACCAACACGTTGGAAGTCAGACAAGTTCAGTCCAACAGATTATGTAAACAAGGATTTTTTTTTTTACTGCAAGCGTGCTTACGGTCAAAACATGAGTGATGAGACTCACATTTTTCCGTCGGAGCTTTGCCGCATTTTCGTCTTTTTTCGTGTGTCTGTGACGTTAATCTTCTTTTCTAAATCCGGTCGCCTCGCACTTCTCCGAGCTGCCCGTCCATCGCCTCCCGTTTTGATTGACAGCTTGTCATGTTTTGATCGGCTACACTTTGGGAACTTTGAAAGGAGCTTTGTGTTGTGCCCAGTTCTGCTTTGCCGCTTTTGCCGCTCGCTTGGCCAGCCGCAAACTTCCTGACGCCGGCACGCTTCCGCCTGCCGAAAGCCGTTTGAACATCCGGCATTTCCAGCTGCACGTCCATCTTGAAGGCTTTTTTTTTTTTTTTTTGCGTAGATAAGGAGAAGAAAAAAAAATCAACAAGCGTTCTTGGAAGATGCAGTGCGCTCAGTGGTCCTCGCGGTCGTGGACATGGACATGCAGATGGAGATGACGGATGTGGCCTTTTCCCATATTGCGTGTCTGCAGGTGTCACGTCCGCGGCAAAGGGTTACTTCCACTCTCTGGTGCAGATGGGCGAGGTGGCCAGCGACAGCCAAGGCGCCAAGGAGCTCGGTGAGTCCTTGCGCTGGCTGGAGCAGGGTTTCCAGACACGCTCAGGCCTTCAAACCAGGCGTTCGGACTTCAGCGTACCCCCTAATCTCATGACACCAGCAGGCGTATCTTCTTTATCCCCCGCCTAGAGTGGCTAATTCTCACTCTGAGGGTTGCTGTGTACTAAAGGTCGTCTTAGAAGTGGATTAGCCGTTTGATTATTTTTGTCAGTTCGAGTGTAGCGCCCCTCGGTGGCCAAAGCGGGCATCACCAGAAGGAACACTACCATCAATTCAATTGCTGGGTTAAATTGCGGACCTTTGAATTCTTGACAATCAATTTAGGAGGCGACGTTTTGATGCAGTACAAAATTCACATTGTTTGGGGCGTTTTTAAAAAATCATTTTTCTGGGGGATGCCGTTTGGAATCTTTTGAATGGGGGAAGCGATGACATCATGTGAGGGATGCGTGCGTGCTCCATTCACTTTTGCTGCCGAATGAGTGATTGCGAATGGCGTCCGTCCCACTCATTCCCGCCTCCTCGTCGTCGGCGGCCCGTCTGCCTTCGCCCCCGCTCGCTCTGCAGTCGGGCGAACACGTCGCCTGCTAAAAATAGACGAGCGGAGCTCCTCTGGAGGTGGAGGGAAGAAGACGGACGGCCGCGCGTGTCTTCCAACAGGCCGACCAAATATGGTCTTGCAGTTCCGCTTGCCCTCGTTGGCCGTATCGGGGCCCCGGAAAAACATCCGCTAATCAAAGATTCTGAGCGTTTGCGTGGCAAGAATAAGAACAAGATGCTGCCCGTCATTCGTGTTTCAAAAAAAAATGTCTGCCATGTGTGTGAGAGTGTTTCAATCGTGGCGCTGAGAGAGTATTGGAGTGTATGAGAAGTGGATGTCGTCCAGTTCGTAGCAATGTGAGCGTCATCAAACCAGTCTTTGGAGTTTGACTCGAGTGTCTCGTCGGTGTCATCCTGATGTTTCTTTCCTATCAGCCGTGGATTAGAAAGTAGGGTGGGGGAATTGGGGGGGGGCGGATTTGTTTGCTAAAAACTTGTTTTTGTGTGTTTTTGCAACGCGCCGCATATTCAGAAGAAACAGCATGTAGGTAACGGCCGCACACGCACGTGTCACGGCCCACTTTGTGTTTTCCGTGTCACTGTGGATTCTTTTGTCACCATGACGCATTCGTCCCGCGCCTCTTCCTGCTCCTCCTCCTGGTTTTCCTCTTGGTCTCGCTTCCCCTTCCTCCTCTTCCGCATCTTCATCTTCTCTTCTCGCATCGTCCTCCTCCTCCTCCTTTCGTCCTCCCCCCTCGCCGTCTTCCTCCGCGGCCTCCCGCATGCCCTCGCCAACCGAAACGTCGCGTGACGGCCTCTGTCTCGTCCGCAGGGGAGGTCCTGTTCCAGATGGCCGAAGTGCACCGCCGCATTCAGATCCAGCTGGAGGAGATGGTGAGCGCTCAAACGCAAACTAATCAACCCAACCGGTGACAAAATAGCACAAAAATGCACAAGTGGCCTTTGAGTTCTTGTGACAGCAGTTTTTTTTTGTTCCCCCCCCCCCCCCCCTCCCAGTTGAAGTCGTTCCACAACGAGCTGCTGACCGAGCTGGAGAAGAAAGTGCAGATGGACGCTCGCTACCTCAACGTAAGACATTTGGCGCCGACACTCATCGCTTTGCGCTCCATTTGTGCCGGCTACTTGACCCCCCCCACCCCCCCACCCCCTCCACCCCATCTAGGCGGCGCTCAAGAAGTACCAGACGGAGCACAGGAGCAAAGGGGAGAGTTTGGAAAAGTGCCAGACCGAACTGAAGAAGCTGCGACGCAAAAGTCAGAGCGGGAAGACCCCCCCCAAGTACGGCGACAAGGACCTGCAGGTCAGTTGCGACCGCGCGACGCGCCAAACGCTGACCGCTTGCCGCTTCACGCCACATAACATCGAAAAAGAAGATTCGAAATGTATCTCGATGCGTGGATGCCGCGGCTCGAAAATGTAATCATTCCATTTGTCAAATCAGAACTGAGTTTTGTCACCCCCACCCCGCCCCTACCTAGGATCTATGCAAATTTCAATATGCTAATGCATATGCAAATGAGGCCCAGAATGTTGCAAAGCGGATGCGTCGGTGATCGCGGCGCTGCCTTACGTAAAACGGTGAGAGCGTGGGCCACGAGTGGCGCCGTCTCGCGCTCGAGCGCCACTCGCTCTTTACGTGACACACTTCCTGTTGTGTAAGGCTGCCTGTCAGGAGACGGGAACTTTTTTTTTCTTTTTTTTTTCCATCCACATCTACGCCTCTGCTCCACATTAGCCCATAACCGGTTTCCAGTTGTCATTTCGGATCCTAAATGAGGGCCTATAATAGGCCAGCGTAAGAGTGACCGGTCCCCCCCATCCTTTGACTGAGCGGCGACCGGTCTGCTCTGGTGGGATCCGGTTATTCAAAAGCCGAGGCACGTCACAAGACTTGAATTCCACTCACCGAGCATGCTGACCCACTTTGGGTCTGCGAGCGCACGTGTGGGCGGGAGACGGGAAGTACACAAAGTCATGATGTAACACACTCAAGTGTTTCCTGATCTGGGGTGGGGGGGAGACTGCGTTGTCATGGTGACGGGAAATCCTCCATCTTTGTGCGTGTGTGTCTGTCTCTTGGACCTTTCAACCAAATGTTTTGTCGTCCCAGCAGATGAGCGGCGCCATGCCAGAGGCCGGCGCCAAAACGCTGGCCGGACCTCCGCAGCTGGCGGCCTTGCGAAGCGCTGGCGGCCCGCAGGTGACAATTTCCCTCCCTTCAAATGCACACTTGATTAGGGACACTCGGGCACTAACTAGTCCTTTGTTAGTCAGTGACTCGTCAAGTGAGTGCACGCCCCAAAAGATTTTTGTTGGGATTGTAAATTTGCGACAAGGCAAGTTGACCGTGTTTGTCACGTGTGGCCGCAGAGGCTGATGGAAGGCGGCGCCGAACACTACCAGCAGTGGCCCGAGTCCGAAGTGGCGGCGGTGCCCCAAGGCAAGACGTCGTACTCCAACACGCTGCCCGTGCGAAAAGCGGCGCCCGCCAAGAGCAAAATCTCGCTGAGTAAGTCGGGATATTCATTCATTCATTCATTCATTCATCTTCTGAGCTGCTTGATCCTCACTGGGGTCGCGGGGGGTGCTGGAGCCTATCCCAGCTGTCTTCAGGCAGTAGGCGGGGGACACCCTGAATCGGTTGCCAGCCAATCGCAGGGCACACAGAAACGAACAACCATTCACACTCACACTCACACCTAGGGACAATTTAGAGTGTTCAATCAGCCTGCCACGCATGTTTTTGGAATGTGGGAGGAAACCGGAGCACCCGGAGAAAACCCACGCAGGCCCGGGGAGAACATGCAAACTCCACACAGGGAGGCCGGAGCTGGAATCGAACCCAGTACCTCTGCACTGTGAAGCCGACGTGCTAACCACTGGACTACCGGGCCGCCCTAAGTCGGGATACACGTCTGCAAATTGCTAGCGGGTTAAAAGAAGTGGCGGCGCAAACGCGTGACGTGCGTTTGCTTTCGTCCGCCAGCGGAGCCTCGCACGCTGCCGCGTTCCAGCTCGATGGCGGCGGGCCTGGAGAAGAAGCAGCGCGGCGGGCGGACGGCGCGGGTGCGGGCCCTCTTCTCGCACGCGGCCGGTGACAACGGCACGTTGCTCAGCTTCCAGCAAGGCGACGCCGTCACGCTGCTGGTGCCCGAGGCCCGCGACGGTTGGCACTACGGCGAGAACGAGAAGACGCGCATGTGAGTGTGCCCGCCCGCCGACGCCGACGACCTGCCGCTGACCTGCCGCTGACCTCTTGTGTTCCGCAGGCGAGGCTGGTTCCCCTTCTCGTACACCCGCGTCATTTCGGAGGACGACCCGGACACCGACGGACGACTTCCTGTTCACAGGTAAGTCAGCCCAGCCCTGCATGTTTTGGTTGCAATTTTTTTTTTGGCGTCTGCCATTATTAGAGCGATCGCTTTAACATTTTGGGATTTTATGGAGCGATAAGCGCCGGTCGATCTACGTCCCAACCCTCATCTATGGTCACGAGCTATGGGTCGTGACCGAAAGAACGAGATCCCGGATACAAGCGGCCGAAATGAGTTTTCTCCGCAGGGTGTCCGGGCTCTCCCTTAGAGATAAGGTGAGAAGCTCGGTCATCCGGGAGCCAGATGAGGTGGCTTGGGCATCTGATTCGGATGCCTCCTGAGCGCCTCCCTGGTGAGGTGTTCCGGGCATGTCCCACCGGGAGGAGACCCCGGGGAAGACCCAGGACACGCTGGAGAGACTATGTCACCCAGCTGGCCTGGGAACGTCTCGGGATCCCCCGGGGAGAGCTGGAAGAAGTAGCTAGGGAGAGGGAAGTCTGGGCTTCCCTGCTAAAGCTGTTGCCCCCGCGACCCGGCCCCGGATAAGCGGTGGATAATGGATGGATGGATGGATGGATAAGCGTCGGCAACTATGCGACGTAAATTATTTTTCATGCCATGGGACAAATCATTCGGGTGTTTTGTGTCATTTGACATCGTTTGGGTGTTGTGTTTCATATATTTGGTGTCACATGTTTTGGAGGTCATGTGACATCACTGATGTGAGACGTCACGTGTCGCACGTGCTCGTTTGTGTGCAGCCTCCATTCTTGGAGGAGCAGCAGCACCGGAAACCTTCTGGACAGAGACGCCACCTCTACCGCTGCCGCTGTCACCTTCGCCGACTACCACATCCACCCGCTGGCAAGACAGCCACGCCCCTATAGCGTCACCATGCCGGGTTTTTCGCAGGTACCGCATGATGCCGGGATAGCAAAACGTCACACATGGCAATGATGTCGCGGATATGAAATTAGCTGCGATCGCAAAGACAAACCAGACGAGTCTTGGCAAAAAAAAAAAAAAAGTTTGCCCCTCTTCCTGAGTTACATAAAGGCATGAGGATGGGGGAGGGGCCGGGGGCCTCAAATGCACCCAGGTGCGTAGGAGAGCTCAGTGACACACGTCAGCGGCTGACAGCGGCGCTTATGCAACTATGCTCTTGCATCACCCACAGCTCAGCGCTTCGTAACACTTCAACACCTGCGTGGGGAATAACTTTGAGGGTTTCGGGTCAACCCCAGCGAGCCCTCTGGATGCAAGAAACCGGTCCGCACGGGTGCTTCCGATGAACATTCTGTTTGTCTGGGCCTCGACGTTTGCCTTCCGGTGAGGTCATGTAGCAAGGGAGGCAGGCATTTATGAGATTATGTGAGCCACTCTCCCAGGAGAAGTCCAAAAGGTCACCAAATTTTCCGCCTCAGTGGTTGCTTGCGTTCGTTTGCTGCCCTCTTGTGGTGAATCTTGTCACTGCAGTCTGAAACCCCCGTTCTCGTGGATTGATTGATTGATTGATGGATTGCGTTTTCCTCACATCTCTTTCCTTCCCCGTGTTTGTGTGGGCAGGCAGCGGCGGACGAGTACGATCCGGCTCCCCGTTTCGTCGGCGGGTGAGCAACTTTTTTTTTTTTTTCTTCTTCATGTCAAGCGAGCACTTTAACTTTGTTGGTTTGATCATCCAAGACCTGCACTGTTCTTTAGTCTGGCTCAACGAGCATTTACGTGACGTAAGAGTCCTTTTATTCATTGTTAGTTCATCAAATCATTGCTTTGTTGATCATAAAAAAAATTGGTCAAGATTCAATTAATTATAAATATAAATATCAAGAAATGAGAATGTACTCACGATCAAAGCGCAATGAACTATTTTGAATTTGAATTCCATCACTTGGAAAGGTGCCGCACAAATACTGATTGACATTTTACTCTTTCTGTTTTCCTGTGTGCGTGTGTGTGTGTAGTACTTCCGAAGTCAAACTCATTTCCACAGTGTGAGAACCGACAAAGCGGGCTGCTGATTGACAACAGGAACAGGAAGCGAGCCCACCAGGAATAGTTCATGGTGGCGGCCGGCGGCTTTGTGGCGTCGGTTCTCCGCCTCAAGCGCAGGCGCAAAATTATCTATCATTCACACACATGCACACGCTTAGTTTCAGAATCTCAACAATAATCCCAATCATCCTAATCAAAGTGTATTTCTTGATGTGTGTGTGTGTATCACCAGTGGCATTTCCACACGCGTTCACTATGTAGTGAACGGAAATATTTGTCTTCTATGAGCACTTTTGATGACATTCTGTTCACGCCGATGATATTGCCGACATTCTCACGTTTTCTAGATCGCTGTCATGAATTTGTGTTGCTGTGTCTTGACATTATGATGGATATTGACATCATGCACACTGTTACGTATCATACATTTGTGTAGCCTGTATCATAGAACACACGAATATGTACAGGATATTTATTTACATGATGACACGTGGTTGCAATATTATGTATTAGGAAGACTATGCGTGAGTCATTCCACGCCAATCAGATATTTATTTATCTATTTACTTATTTTGCAATTCAACTTGCCAAGCATCCCCAAGAGGTGAATGGCCTTATAATAATAATACATCACATTTGTAAGCGCCTTTCACAACACTCAAGGACACTGTACAGCCAAGACCAATAATAAAACACAGATAAAATAATAAATAAAGAAAGAAAGATTTAAGGCGGGTAGGCAAGTCTGAATAGGTGGGTTTTGAGCTGGGTTTTGAATAAGGAAAGAGAGCCTTGTGGCTCAAAAGTCTGTATGGAGCTAATGCATGCTTTGACGGCGAAGGCGCAACAGAAAGCTGAACAGCTGGCATCAGCTTCCACGAATATATCAATTAGAAAAATAAAATATTACAAATGTATACAAGATGTTCTCCTGACACCCAGGCCCGCTTGTCCTCAGCTTGGAATGAACTTCACAACTTCAACTCAAATGTGTTTCAATCATTTCTCTGTTCTTCACACCGAGCCTGCAGTCCAGATCGAAGTACGATTGTTCACGTCAATAAAAGCTCGCTTTAGGGGAAAAAAAAAACCCTCAAAAGCTTGCGCAATCATCATTGAGCAGGACACAGCGCAAGCGTGAAGATCGCAAATTGCAAAATAACTTGGGATATCGATGTACAATGATGTGGAATAAATATTCCTTTGGGAGAAGCGTATCTCATTTCAATCATTTTAATCTTGCCTTTTTAATTGAAAGTGCTCAGTGTAAAATGCTTGAGCTGAAGACAGACAGAGTTCTGGAGCGGCTGTGTTTGGATCCGGAATCATTCATTTTCTAATTTTAGGTCATCAAGTAATGAGGTGGCCCATCTGTCTTGTTTGTGCAGCTTTCGGAGTGTGTCAATTCAATTGTGGCTGCCAGTCCAAAGGAATCCATTCTTTCTCCACAGAGCTCCCATCAAAGTGTGCCGACTACCCCCACTTTCCTCCAAAAGCCTTTTGACTTGAATGACCCCGCCCTCAGAGGTCACCATCTGCCATGTTGTGACGTGCAACTGGCCAGAAAACCCTCATCATCGTCAACATCACGGCCACCCGACACACACCGTGCACCTCTGATGAATGAAATTGAAATCGGCAAAACAATTCCAAAACAACATTCAAAAACACCCACATTTCATTTCGCAAATGGGGGGCGGCTTGTTTACGGATGGTCAGGAAAAAAAAGAAACATACGCAGAATAGTTTATTTTAATAATATACTAATTGTTCGATTTTTTTCAACTGAATTAGTCGAGTTATTTATTTCCTCAAATTATTGACGATTTATTGGCTTTATACTTGATGCCATTTTCCATGAAAATAAAATCATTCCTGAAATTTGTATGTATTTACTTTTATATGCAAGGGACAAAACTATCACCTTTTCCCATTTTTATTTTATATTTTATTTTATTTTCTGGGGTGAGAGGACGTTTGTCTGAGCCGTCAACTTCCGGAATCAGCTATGGATACAACCCACTTGACGAGTCATCAGTTTAGAGATGAGATCAGCCAATCAGAGGCAAGAGAAGAGGAGCCGGAATATCGAGCACGAGCCAATGGCTAACGGAAAAGGCGGAACTGATGGACGCCTTCGTGAAAAGATGTTGTTGACTTTGAATATTTGGTGGTTTTCGTTCTTCCCTGGTCCCAGTTAACTGACGGAGTGCGTAAATTCTCCCGTTAAGTGGACGTTGGCATTCCCCGTTCGTCGGAGAGTTTCTTTAGTAATGCGGCTCTTCACATGCTAAAGTAAGTTTGTGTCCGCGTTTTTCGGCGCGTAGGAGGTGAGCTAGCGTTAGCTTGCGCTGTTGGCGCTTTAGCTTGTGCTCTGTTGGCCTTATTTTTTTCCCTTCACATTTTGGAGCAGAAAACATGAAATGTGTTGAGCTGTAAGCTGTCGTAAATGTGTGTGCCACTGTAATCTCTTTTCGTGTTCTGTACTTTGCGTCGCTGCGTGGTCGTCGTGGGTAGCATTTAGGATCATACTGACTGACTATTGATTTTGTTCTTATTTTTCATGTTTTTCACCACGTTACTTATGCATTTCCTTGGCCACCTCGGGGCAACATAAGACGAACTGATAGATAATGTTGAGACATCTTATTCAACTCATCTTTCCTTGTCAGTACCGCACTAATATGGTCTGTAACAGGAGCTCCTTTAGCTGCCAGCAGTGTAGAAGCACCTGTGGATGAAGCCTTTCAGGACCTGGATTTACCACCTCAGATTATTTTTTTTGTGGGAAGGACCACGGAAGAAAAAAAAAAAATTCCACAGCACCTGAGAGGTTGGGAATGAGCGGTGGACACCATTCACCTGGTTATGTGGAATTTGGCTGGTTAGCTGCATGCGAATGCGGCTCAAGTTTTCAGTGATATGAGCAGAATGCAAAGGCGGTTTCTGTTGTTTGTAGCCATGGTAATGCGAGCCGCTTTGTTGTGATCAAATGAGCCGTGGTCTTATGCCCAGGTGTGAAGTGAAGGATGCACGCCACGCGAAGCCCCTCGTCCATCTCGGCCACCCCGCCGGGGGACGCCCTGGACCTCAGCTTATCCGGCTCGCGGCTCTCTTTCTCCAAGAGACCCGGCGGCGGTGCCGGCATGTTGCCCGCCGGCAAGTTCTTGGCCCGCTCGGTGTCCGTGTCGGCGCCGTGCGAGGCCCGAGGCAAGCGCAACACCCTGGTGAGGAGGAGGAGCCGCCGCTGCGCATTGAAAAACTTGCGGCAGTGGTCTGGGGAAAACATGCGCCTATCTCCGCAGGGCGACGGCGTGGGAAGTCCTCGCTCGGTCAAGAACCTGCGGCGCTCCAACAGCACCACACACGTCAGCCAGCAAGCACACTTTGTGCTCAGGTACCATTGTGAGATCACTTGACACACACACACACACACACTCCTTTTTGTGTGCATGTGTGTGTTGTCACAAAACAAAAAGTCTAGAGGGTGGGGTCAAGACCTTCGGGTCAGGTTACCCTCACCCCACCCGGTGGAGCCAGTGCGAGAAGAAAAGTGTGCGCTCTTTGTGCCTATTGTTCGGCATCTGTTCATACCCGAAGCCTGCCGCCCCCCCACGAGCCAGTCTTCAAGTCCAGGAATGTGCATCCTGAATGCTGAAGTGGCCTTGTGTTTGGGTAGCCGCGTTTTCAACACCTCCCCCGAAATATCCTCGGTACAGAGTTGCCCGAGGCTAAAAACGCAACGCAACACGACATTGTTAAGGACTGGGAAAAGTGTGACTCACATTTAAAAATGATGTGTTCCAAATCCACTTTTAAAAATTATTTAGTTATTTATTTTAATGTAGAACATAGAACAAAATGAGTGTGTATTTGCATCAGTGTTACTTTTGCTCCTTTCAGTCCGGACCACCACAGCGGCGACTACCTGACCGTGTTCAACAGCGGCGCCGACGGCCGAAAGAAACCGGACGGGACCACCTGGAACATCTTGGTATACATACACATACGCACACGTCTCATCTACAAAGCCTTTTCACACGTGTCTTTGCCATGACGTCAGGACGAGCAACCCCGGGCACCCGCCGCACTCCCCGTTGGCCGTAGCAGCGCCAGCGCAGACGCACCCAGCGGCATGAAGAGACGAGACCCTGCCGCATCATTCACTGCCAACAACAGGTTCCGTTCACTTCTATGAAAATGTATTTTATTTTTTTAGTTTGTTTACAAAATCTTAAATGGTAGAATTATTTAAATAGACTGGGGGAAAAAAGATTTTCTATTCTTCCCCAAAAATATTATTTTAATTCTCACTGCTATTGTCGCCGAATCAATTTGGATGGAAGAAAACAAGTATTCTTCCTTTGAGATCCTAATGCCTGTTCTCGGCTAAGGAGCAACAAGGGCGCCGTGGGCAACGCCGTCACCACCATCTTGCACAACAACCACGGCGACAAGCCGCTGACCCCCAAAAGCTCCAACCAGAGGCCTCCCTTCAAGTACGTCCTTCCGCCCAGCTTCCAGCTCGCCCGCGACGGCCTCTGCGACTGCCGCTGCTTTTTCTTTCAGCAACCTCCTGAAGGCCAGCGCCAACGACGACGTCTCTCTGGAGAATGGCTCGCTCACAAAATCCCAGAAGAACTTTTCCTCCACTTCGTCCAACAACAAAAGTTCGGTTCCGCGCGACAGCCCACCACCGCAGCGCTGCAACCAAGTCTCTGAGGAGGAGGCCGAAAGGTTTTGCCATAAAAGTAGTTATGTAGGATTTCAAAATCCCCAGCTCATTGATTTGGCTTTGCCACAAAAAACGGCTAATATTGAAAAAAAAAAGTACAATAAAATACAAATAGCGAAATCTAAATATGCGACTGTGGATGGAGTTCTTCCGAGTGCTAAAGTGTTTCGAACCTCGCAGGTACATCCAGCAGGTCAACCAGGCGGCCGTCACCATCCAGCGCTGGTTCAGGCGACACGCCAGGCGGCGCCGCGCCAACCGGGCCGCACTGCGACGCATCCTGGACAGCAAAAGAAAGGTCTGCAGGGCTCCACAAAGCCATTTTTGTTTTTTTGCAACGTCCTACGAGTGCGCCGGATGTCAACGACATGGATCGCTTGCGCTCGCAGGAGTGGCAGGAGCGAGCCGAGACCGAGAGTCACCTGGAGACTCCTCGAGACGACCGCAAGCTGATTCGAGAAGAAAAAGCTCGCCAGGCGCGCCTTGCCGCTATCCACGTAAGTGATCACCAGTGTGTTTCGACCTTTACAAAGACTTTTTTGATTGCTTTTTTGATCCTTTTGTACTTTAACTGGAATGAATGCACCAATTGTCGATGATTTTGTATAGCCAGAAATCCGTTCGGCAATTATTTAGTGACATCAAGTAATTAAAGGTTTGTAGGCCATGGGTGCATTTCAAATATTTTATTTATAAAGGACGTCCCCTGTATATACAGAACCGGTGAATTTAATTGGAGCTATTTAGCCACTATTTAATGGATATTTGTTTTCATTTTGTTTAAATAAGAAATGGCCTTGCCTCAATGTCTCCCTCTTGTGGTCACTACAGGAGCTGCAGCAGAAAAGAGCCCAGCATCCTCCTTCTCAATCTCCTCAACTTCTGGGCCCAGAGGCAGACGTAGAGCACCGCAGGGCGAGCGGCATCGCCCCAGGCAAGAAGCCAGCCAAGATTTTGTCGAGTCGCGCATCTCCAACCAACAGCGTCAGCGTGTCGCCAACACACGCCAAAGCCAACAACACGGGTGCGTGTGTTATGTGTGCCAGTCTGAGGCGCATGTGAGCGCATTTATGTCCATACGTGTGTGATGTCCCCGGTACTCATTCAGCACATGCATGCACGTGTATCGCATGCATGTGCCTTTGTGTCACAGACTTCCACGCGAACGCGGCAGCCGACTTGAGCGAAGTGAGCTTCAGGGCGGTATCTCCGGTGTTGACCAATCACAGAGCCTCGCCGTGCGCGCAGGTCTCCAGTCTCCTCCCTTTCCGAGCGCCTTTGCGGGTCTGCAGTTCTTCTCATCTTTTTTTTTTTTTTTGTCCTTGTAGGAGCGCAACGGCGTCACAGAGGAAGATGATGGCGACGACAGGGAGTCTATACGTCAAGCGACACCTGGTTTGTCTCGCCTGGCGGTCCCCGAGCCCAAGCCTTGTGACGTACGTGCAGGTTTATGCCAGCCGTGGGTGTGACACAGCAAATCTAGGCCTGTAATATTTGTGGCACATGTACCCCCTGAAACTGACTGCTGCAATGCCGCCCCCTGTTGGTGGTGTTGTGTAGGATCTGCAGCCGCCAGCCCAGATCAAGCCGGGAAGCGGCAGGCGAAGTGCCAGCGCCAGGCTTCCCATGAGCGCCAGAAGTCCTCCTTCGACCAGGAATGTCAGCCCTGTGTCAGCGGCAGATGTCAAGGCTAAGAATGCGCCATCTGGCCGCCGCCTTCCGGACGAATTTGCCGAACTGTCCTCTTTCCGGACCCTTTCCCCCTCCTTGCCCAGTCGCGGCGGTTCTCGGTGTTCTCAGGTAATCGGCCACGTCACTCACCCGGGGATAGATATGCGGAGTCCTTGATCGTTACATTTGTCCATTGTAGTTTTTTTTTCTTCCGACTATGTTTTTACTGTCCTGTATTCCCCGTGCTCCAGGAGCATCCTCGCAGGCATTTGAGCGGCGAGGATCGATCCTGCGCGACGTCCAAGTCCACCCTCAACGACCTGCTGGACACCATCAAGCTGCTGGAGGAGGAACCCGAGCGTCTTTCCGAGCCTAAATGTTACAACAAAGACAAATACGCCTGGATCGACCAGGTGAGAGCGCGGCATGATGGAAAATTGACTTTTGAACGGCTCGTGCCGTCAAACTTGATTTCCTTTTCAAGGACGGCGATGCGGATTCGCTGACGGCCGACAACCTGGAGCGCCACGTCCAGCTCAGCCTGCCGCCGCTGCCGCCGGACGGAGACGCCGCGGCGCTGCTGTCGGAGGCCAAGCTGCAGAGCATCATGAACTTCCTGGACGAGATGGAGAAGTCGGAGCAGGAGCGCCCGCGTTCCACCGCCTCGCACAGAGAAGTCAGTCAGTCTGAGGCTGCCTGCCCCCTGCCTCTCCATCTTGTGTGCATTTTTTGAAAATAAATTTTTACATCTCGTAATTTTGCCATTGGCAGCATTCATTTTGTTGTTAGTTAGTTAAAAATCCCAATCCGGTAATGCTGGCATTGCTCTTGGCATGTTGTCAGGCAGCATTTTTGGAGGAGGAGGCAGCGCTTGCGTTGGACCCTGCCTCGGCCACCGCCACCCAAGTCTTGGGATCCATTATGAAGATCAAGATGGAGCTGGAGGAGAAGAATCGCCTGGTGGAAATGCTGCAGAATGCACTGGTAACAATACAACAGTGTGTCCCCCCCACCCCCGGCTTAAGGCCTGTCAGCGCGTTGACGATTTCCTTCCTGTCCCGGTCAGGCCCAGCAGAGAGAGCTGACGGTGCAGCACGTGAAGGAGACGGAGAAGGAGCTGAGCCGAAACCTGCAGCTGCAGAGGGACCAGTACGAAGCCACGGTGCAGAGACACCTCACCTTTATAGACCAGGTGGGCATGTTGCACAACCGCCAGCGACCTCAACGGAAGCGTGAAGATTTCCCAAAAAGTCTGGCCATTTCAACAATGCAAAAAGATGCTTGAAAATACCATGATGGGTTCTGGAGAAATATCTGTATTAAAAAAAAAAAAAACTTTCTACGTTCACGCTAACATGCCCCTCCGTCCTCAGCTGATCGGCGACAAAAAAGCTCTGAGCGAACGATGCGAGGGCGTCATCGCCGAGCTCAAGCTAGTGGACCACAAGTACACCAAGAAGATCTCCCAGATGCAGGAGCAGCATGAAATGGTGACCGCCGACTCACCTTGGCCTTCTGGTTTCCGTAGCCTTCCCGGCCACACACTCGTGCGCACTTTGTCCTCACTCGTGAGGTGCTTCGGCACACTATTGAATGCTCAAACGGCTTCCCATAAAGCCGCTTGAGCATGCAGGGCCATTTGCGACTCAAATTATCCTGCAAACCTTGCTGGAAGGTCATCAAAGATTTCTCAAGGAAGTTCATTTTTAAAAATAACATCTGGCTTCTGCTGCACGTCTGGCTTTCTTTGGTTAAACGACGTCTTCTTCTTCCTCCTTGTCATCGCCGTTGCCGCCGGCGCCGCCGTTGAGGCCGCTTCTCCTTCCCCGCGTCAGGTTTGGCAAATCCTGGGTCCGCTGTGCGAGGTAACGCTTGCCACTCCCCCTGCGGCGCACTCCGCCGCTTCCATGCCGCCATCTTTTCTCTTTTTTTTCCCCCTTCGCTCGTTTGTGCAGCGCACTGTCCGTCCTGCCGGATGCTCACTGTCCGTGTGAGTCCTCATCATCACCACCACCACCACCTCGGCCAAGTCTTCATCCTCCCGCTGCTCCTCACATTTCTTGTTGCATGTTAACGCACACTCGACACCAGCTGACCGTCCTCCTTCCGGGAGCTGCAAGTGACATTTTACCTCGTACTCTTCTCTTCACCCCTCCCTACTTCCTTACATCCATCCTGCTGCTCCTCCTCCGTATATTCCCCCATTTTCTGCGCCATCTCCTCCTTCCCTCCTCATCTTCTTTTTCCTCCTCCTCTTCCTCCTTATCCTGCTTCTTGCCCCCTGACAGGAGATCAAGAAGCTGAAGGAGCTGATGAGTGTGACGGAGAAGATCCGGCGGGAGAAATGGATTGATGAGAAAACCAAGAAGATCAAAGAGATCACAGTCAAAGGTGAAACCGACGCGCGCCTCCCTGCCTGCCCCCCCCCCCCCCCCCCCCCTCTGTATTTGTCCCGTGCCTATTATTTCTCATCCTCGGCTTCCTTCTCCTCCCGCTGGCCAGGCTTGGAGCCCGACATCCAGAAGCTGATCTCCAAGCACAAGCAGGAGCTGAAGAAGCTGCACACGCTCCACGAGGCCGAGCTGCTGCACGCGCACGAGCAGGGGGCCGAGCGCTGCGCTCGACAGTGCGAGGAGCTGCGGAGGCAGCTGGAGAACGAGAAGGAGGAGCAGTGCCGCAAGGAGCGAGACTTGGCCCGCCGCAAGTTTGAGAAGCAGCTCCAGGAGGAGGAGATCTCCCTGCAGCAGCACAGAAAGCGCATCCACAAGGAGGTGGCCGACGAGAAGGAGCGCTTGGCGCAGCTGGCGGCCAGGTACGACCTGAGCGCGGGTGGCCGGCGGGTTGAAACGGAGGCGGCGGCTGCTTTCAAAGACCTCCGTCGTGTTCAGGCAGCACTCGGAGATGGAGGAGTTGCGTCGACGCATGGAGGAAAACTCCTGCATCGCCGGAAGGGTTTTCAGGGAGGAGCTGGACAAAACCAGAGAGGAGCAGGAAAGGAGACACCAGGTGGGGGACCGTCGGCCTGCACCAGATTTTTTATTTATTTTTTTTAGCTTTTCAAAACACATTCTCAACAACAAACAAAAACAACAAACAACATTACCCGTTTGGTAGCGTCACATTATATTGATTTATTAAAGATGTACAACGTAATTGTTTTTGCATTAGAGGGGCTTTGGCGCCGCCTTGTGGCCACTTGGCACATTTTATCGAGCGCACAAAAAGTTGAGTGAAAGCAAATTTGAGCATTTTGGATGTACCGGTACTTGATTGTGTCCTCAGGCGGAGCTGACGAAGCTTCAGGAGCGTTTTGACCAGGAAAAGATGAGCTGGGAGGAGGAATATAGGAAGAAACAGGTGAGACGGTCGGAAGCAGCGCCCATCCGGACCCCCGCGGTGGCCCATGCCCGTGAAATGCGACGGTGTGCCAGTTGCCGATGACACGTTTTGCCGCTTAGGAAGCGGGACTCCTGAGACACGAGCGCCAGCTGCGAGAGGAGCTGCGGCAGGAGCGCGACAAAGAGATCCAGCTCGCCATCTGGACGCTGGAGGAGGAGACCAGCAAGGAAAAGGAGGAGAGCGAACGAGCCGCACAAAACAGGTAGCCCATGTTACGAAATTTCCGCTCGCAGCCGCGATCTTGGTGCGAGCGGCGCACGTCAGCCGTTTGCCAGACAAGCTGAGAATGTTTTTTGTTGGTCAGGGTGAATCGCGTGCGGGAGGCGTACGAGGCGGAGCTGAAGGAGTTGGAGCGTTCCCTGAGGGAAGCCCTGGACAAGCAACAGGAGCTGAGGAAACATCACATGGACGCGCTGCAACAAGTCGACGCGCTCAAGGATGCACTGCGCCGCAAGGAGGAAGACCTGCTCATTGTCACGCAGGTGAGAAATGACATCGCCTCGCCTCGTGTGGCATGCCAGAACATTTTTTGTGACATGTTGAAATCACGCGGCATATGAATTCACACCACGCTGCGTGACATCACGCGTCATCGCTCGCCACCGCGGCTCAGCCTTTTGTTTTTGCGCCACGTTGGTCTGTTGAGAACCGGGACCAACTCCTGGAGGAGCGCCACAGTCTGGCCTCGGTGATCCAGCAGGAGTTCGACGCGCGCCTGCTGCTGGCCGAGGAGGAGGCGCAGAGGGCCAGGGTGGAGGCGGAGGAGGTGCGCGTCACGCTGCAGGCGGAGGTGGACAGGATCAGCAAGGAGAAAGAAGACGAGCTCCACGAAGTGCACCAGCGGTAAGCAACCAAAGTCTTTGCTTGTGTCGAGAATCTCCGCCGCCTTATCGGGCCCACTTCCGTTGCGATGCTCACGGATGACATCATCACCTTCAGAGTCAAGGCGGCCATCTTGAAGAAAGACGAGGCGGTCAATGCTCTGCGGCGGCAGCACGAGGTGAGTGGCGTGAGCAAGGACGCCGTCTGCTGTTTGGTTGACGGCGGGCGGGAGTCAACGCCGTCCCTTTGCTGTCGTCCGATAGGCTGCTCTGAAGAGGGCGGAGCACCTGGAGGCCTTGTGGGATGAGCAAAGGAGGCAGCTGATGGAGAAATGACCTCAAGACCGCACTCTGAAGTACTCACTCGCACCCTCACAGGAACGTTTCTAGTGTGTCGTGGGTATTTATTTTTTTTAAATGGATATCATCGGGAAAAAAAACACGCGCTCCTTTTCAATGTTTTTCATGCGGCAGGTAAATCCACCTGTTGCGGATCGTCTCACCGCTCCGCCGTTTTGTGCCGATGACTGACATTGATGTCAAAGTACCTTCAGGTTCGCATTGCGAACGTCACCGCTGGCCTCTTTTCTGTTTGGTCACCTGACCTTTGAAATGCAAGGCCAAGTGCACTTTGACCTCAATTTCAGTTGAAAGTAGAGGGTAGCGGAAGGCCAAAATGGCCGCCACCTAGGTTGGATGAAAATCGCGCTGCTGGATTCTTATTCCACGAAGGCAATTTTCATCAGAATACCATGCTTGGACTCGGTGTAACGCAAGGTGACCTGAAGTCGTATCTGTGAAGTCACAAGTGACAGGAAGGATCAGCTGGAACAAACTGAACCCCCTCTCGCCCCCCCACACCACTTTCTGGCCCCTCCCACGACGAAGCAAGAATGTCTCAATGATCCTCAGATCTTTTCCAGATGTTTCTGTGACCAGCCCGGGCAGGCCTGCACCACTGAGGGTTGGGTGGAGCCGGGTTGTGTAATTTATAGTGACTCGTGTTTTGTTTCTGGGAAGCGGGCAGGAAAGACTGTCGAATGTTCTCAAAAAAAGAAGAGGACTTGTCGGGATGGGCGATGTGTTTTGAGGTGGCCTAATTGCAGTGTGGATGCGCCAGCATGCACCGAGAAGAATGTTCAGGTGGGGGAAAAAAAGTTTGGGGGGTGGGTGCTCTCCGAGCACATCAAGTCACGTGACCAAAACGAAGGACTAAACGGAAAAATGAAGGAAACCCGTGCTGATGTATTCATTTTCACTTGTTATTTATTGTGGTGGAAAAAGCTGCTGGACCACCGGGGGGGCGAAATAACATTTTTTTTTCTTTCTTTCAAAATGTGTTCATGAAAAATCTATTGATACTTTTTCTACTCTGTCCAGTTATCAGATGTCTTGTACATAATAGAAGATGTACCACCCTTTTATTTGAGTGAAATGCGCTCAACAATAAACGTTAGCGAGACGAATGTCACCCTGTCCGTTCGCAAGCCTGGGTCTGTTCTTACAGATATTGGACAGATACGAATCTGAGCTCTAGCTAACTCCAACGTCATTTGAACTTCCTTTAAGCGATCAGTAAAGGGAGCATTTTAACCCAGACTGGAATTTGAACACCATCACAAAGTACTTCTGAGCTGCCCTTTGCTGCCTCCAACAGGACAAAACGTGATGTCAAGGGGGGGGGGGCAAAGTACTGCGCGTCTTGTGACCCACTTTGCTCCGGAGCTTTTCTTCCGCTTTCAGCGCATTTTGCTTTCTGCCGATGAAAGCCAAGATAGCTGGCGGGCCTCGGCGCCGCGCCGCACGCCAACAAAAGAGCCCCTGTCACCGCCTGCGGGTTCCGATCTCAAATCCAAAGAATCTGGAGGAGACACTTTGACCCCCTCCCCCAAGGATGACTTGACATACGTGGCAAGAAGCCAAGCAGTCGACATGCACAGAAAGACGCTCAGGCTGGGCCCATATGTGGAAGTCACGTCATCAAAAGTTGTTGCCTTGAGCTTTTGCCACGAAAAGTGATCGTAAATATCACAAATATTTTAGTATCAACTCATATCTCATGATTTAATTTATTTGCTGTAAACAGTGCTTAACAATTTTACATTTAGGTAAAAAAAAATTAAAATCTACTCGCAAAGGTGTACTCCATGAATTAATTATACAGTGTATGACAGTGTTGGAAAATGTCCACCAATTTTATCAATGCCAAAAAACAA
Source organism: Hippocampus zosterae (assembly GCF_025434085.1). NCBI lineage: Eukaryota > Metazoa > Chordata > Actinopteri > Syngnathiformes > Syngnathidae > Hippocampus > Hippocampus zosterae. The sequence continues at coordinate 3,104,949 of NC_067457.1, forward strand.
ACAAACAAAAAAACTATTCAATGATTCCAGGAATGTATTTGGAATTGTTGTCCATCCGCTTTTTAACCTTTGTTGATTTTGTGAGCAGTCCTTTCTGCCCCGTAGCTCAACCCCTGCTTATCTGAGATCGACACGAGAGGCGCCCCCCCGCCCCCCCTGATGTTGTCAAGCACTACGAGCGGGCCTGAGGTTGCTGGCTTCAAAACACCGGCGACAAAAAAATCCCACGGCGGAGAAGCGCGTCTGCTGCGATGCCATTGGCTTCAAATTGCCTTCTCTCCCCCTCTCCTTCCGTGCCGGTGCTGGAGAGGCCCCCACCGCCCTCGAGGCTGCTGCCAGCAGCTGTTGCTCTCTTATTGTGGCCCCACCCTACAGTGCTAGGAACGCCTCCCCCCCGCCCCCCTCGAGTAGGCGGTCCTGGCAGCAGCTGAGCGTCGTCGAGTGCCTCCAACTCCTCAAAGCGTCTCCCAAGTCCTCGAAAAGCTTGGCTCGGGGACCGCCAAGGACCGGCAGGACCAGGTGAGGCCTTTTCACAACCCCCCCGCCCCCCAACCAAAATCAAGCCCTCTCCGATTTAGAATCGTGTGAGTATTCTGACGGCAATCAGTTAGGAATCCTGAAGTAGTTGTGGTTCCAATCACGTTCAAAATGTTCATTGTTGAAGTCGCGGGTTAGAATCGTGTTGGATTTGTGCTTGGAGTCCCCGTTATTATCCGTTTGTCAGAATGTTTAGGAATTATGTTCAAATTGTCGGACACGTGAAAGAATCTTGGTTACATTCTCAATCATTCTCCGCTTGTCATCGTGGTTCGAATGCGATCGGGCTCATGGATAGAAACATGTTGCAATTGGATTGCAGTGCGAGTTGCAAGGGTGTTGCTTTCATCCTGACAATCCTGCTCAATTTCTCTTTGGGACGCGGGACAACGTAAGCACCCCCCCCCCCCCCTTTCTCCCACCCACAAAAAAGAAAAGCTGAGGTAGACCGCACAGGAAGATCACTCACTTGTGTCTACATTTTGGTGCAAGTTCTCCTCCATTGGGTGCCATTTTGAGTTTTATTCGCAAGTCTGGGGGTTGGGGGGCGGCATTGTTCCCATGTGCAATCCCCTCCCCACATTACTTTATTGTCCACTGAAACGGTGGTGGAGGAAGGGGGGGCGGGGGTAGTGTCAGTGACAGGCAGGCTGTGTGTCACTTTACGACTCTGACCAGGCCCCGGTGACGCACACGAGTAAGAAAGTTGACACTTGTCGGAGTTGTTAATAAAAAAAAATCAGTTGGATCCAGCTTTGCGGTCGTGTTGTGTTCAGGGTTGGAATCCGCTTCGGTTAACTTTACAATCTTTGTTGGATTTGTGTATGAGTCAGGCTGTCATCAATCCGATTGTAATACTTGTTTTTTTGGTCTGGGTGTGTGTGTGTGTGTTTGCTCATCGCCACCCCTGCAACCTTTTCTCACGGCCGTTTGCCAATGTCATTGCCGTGTCTTATTTGCGCTTCGCTGAGCAACAGGAAGTCAAGCTGCCCAAACCAGGAAGTAGATAACGGATGCGGGGAGCGACAACACGTGGCTTACTCCGATGTCGCTCTGAAAGGGCGCGCGCGGCCAAATGTGCCTGCAAATGGTCGAGCGTCTGGACTGCGCCGTCGTGTCCGAGCCGGAAGGTAAGCGGAGCTGCGAGTGTTGGCGCAGATTAGCTTTCGCCATCAGATTGTGATGTCATCACTTTTCGAGTTGTGCTCCGGTGAAACACTGCGACCAGTCCACTGTTTTTCTAAACGTCTTTAACTTTTTCTTCTTCTCTCCAGTGAATTCTGCCATATCCTGAACATCCTTCATTGCCCCCGCCTGCCCCCATCACACACACACACACACCTGATGCGCCACACACATCACCAGTGAAGCCCCCAGCAGCGGCAGCTCCTGAGTGAGTGTGGCTCCCCCACTCTCCCCCCCACTCCAACCGAGCCTTCCGCCCCGCCGGGGATGTCGGCGCTGACGCGGCTGGCGCTGGCAGCCATCACCGCAGCCTCCGTGCTGTGCGTCTACTTCCTGTCCGGGAACCTGGAGACCTCCCTGGCGCTGTCCTGGGCCCACCTCGGACCACCGTGGAGGTCGGTCACACAATCAGCATGGAGACGAGCCAACGTTGAGATTTAAAGTTTTAATTGCAATCGATCAAAAGATGAAATGCTGAAATAACTTTGTTGGACAAAATGTAGTCAATTAATTATGGTGAAGGCGGCCCGGTAGTCCAGTGGTTAGCACGTGGGCTTCACAGTGCAGAGGTACCGGGTTCGATTCCAGCTCCGACCTCCCTGTGTGGAGTTTGCATGTTCTCCCCGGGCCTGCGTGGGTTTTCTCCGGGTGCTCCGGTTTCCTCCCACATTCCAAAAATATGCATGGCAGGCTGATTGAACACTCTAAATTGTCCCTAGGTGTGAGTGTGAGTGCAAATGGTTGTTCGTCTCTGTGTGCCCTGCGATTGGCTGGCAACTGATTCAGGGTGTCCCCCGCCTACTGCCCGGAGACAGCTGGGATAGGCTCCAGCACCCCCCGCAACCCTAGTGAGGATCAAGCGGTTAGGAAGATGAATGAATGAATGAATAATTATGGTGAAATTATTTGAGAAGAGAAAAAATATTGTTGCGCAACGAAGACTACGGGAGTCTTGATGCCGAAAACTGCTCGGTGGGCACGTGTAGATTCTCCTCACGATGTCATCGACGTGCGCCACCAGCAGACCGCCTCACAGACATCTGCTCTTCCACAGCGACCCGCGTCTCCATAGCAACCGGAGCAACCCCGTCCCCTCGCCGGCGGTCCGTCCCGGGACGACGACTCCGCCGCCGGCCGCTAACGTGACCCGGCACAAAAAAAATTCCGGGAATCCCACAGAGCCCCCCTTCATCGGGGACTCCTACGCCAGTGAAAATGTCGTGCCGCAAACCGTGAGTGCAGCGCAAAACTCATCGGAATGCTCCCGAATCATGTGGGATTCAAAGCTCGAAGCTGCTTTGGAATCGCGTGCCCTGCCGTGACCTTTGAAACAATGTCGTGAGCAGTTGTCCTCCCATCGGCTCAACACGCTCGCTCGCTGTGCGCAGGACTGCCCCGACGGCATCGGAAGTCGCGTTGCCAAGTCGGACGTGTCTGAGCTGTTCCTGAAGAACGTTCCGGTGCTGCAGTGGTCCAAACACGCCACGGCCGCCGAATACCTTCGCCTCCGTCCGTACGTGGGCGCAAACGGCTGGGGGAGCCTCACCTATCAAAGTCAGTACCCACACGACCATTTCCCATGTCTCAAGCAGCGTTTCGTCAGCTTTCACGAGCACCAGCACATTTTTTTTTGATGCTCCGAAAACCTCTTGCCGTGCCGGCAAACTAAAATATCGCAAAAGGCAGAAATGGTGATCATAAAACATATCAAACATCAGCTTTCGGGAATACATTTGAAAGTAATTTTTGGGATTGCTGATTATTTTGGGAGCGATTCCACTGTTGGCTACTAGATGGCGACACACGATTTAGTCTGACGGAAAATATTTCAAGCTCAGCTGTGGGTTTTTTTTTTTTTTGGGGGGGGGGGTGGCCGCAGTATTAAATCCTCTTCAATCCTTTCTTTGTTTGAATCAAGGGGCGGTGGAGAAATGGGATGATTTGATGCCGCGCACCTGATGATGTCTTTAACATTTTTCCGGACAGTGCTGTCAGACACACTGTCGCTGCTCAACTCGTCCGCCAACGGCGTCGTGTTGGACGACTGGGCGAGTCGCCGCGACCCGTCCCGCTGCACCCGCTGCGCCGTGGTCGGGAACGGCGGCATCCTGAAGGGCTCCAAGATGGGGAAGGAGATTGACCAGCACCACTACGTCTTCAGGTGAGCTCATCTGATGTGGAATAAAAAGCTACATTTTACGCTCGTGAAACAAACTCTTTTAGCCTTTGAAGTCAAGTCACGTGACGGCAATCCCTGCCTCCGACGACGTCAGGAAGCTTCTTTTGACGATAACATTCAAAAGCTTCTGCCTTTAGCTTTGACTCGCAGTCGCCCCCTTTTGGTGATGACGTGCTTAAGGTTCTGAGTTGACGCTTTGCTGGCCTAGGACGAACGGTGCCATCCTGGCGGGCTTCGAGGAAGACGTGGGGGTGCGCACCACCCACTACACCTTCTCCACCAACACGCTGATGAACTCCATGATGAACTACGCCTCTGCCGGCTACCGAGGGCCGCCTCGGTCTCAGGTGAGCCACACGCTCTGCCGCCCGCTCAAGGAGGACGACGTGCCTTGACGCGGTCACGTCTCACCCCCGGACAGGAAACGCGTTACGTCTTCCTGCCCGACCACGACCGCGACTACCTGCTGATGAAGGCGGCGGCCCAGCGCACCCTCGTTGACCAAGGACGGGAACGAGGCAAAGAGTTAGTACCAGCTTTTTGGGCATGAAGCTCTTGTGCTTGGAATCTCTTGGCATGAAGCTCTTGTGCTTGGAATCAGCCACTATGATGCTTTCTCAATTCCCCCCCCCCCACCCCCCTGCATCGTGATGTCATTATTATCACGTCATGTTTTCCACTCAGTCCGACCGCGTACTTCGGGAAGGACGTGACTGCGGCCAAGCTGAAGATGTACCATCCCGACTTCATTCGCTACCTCAGAAACAGGTGAGGGAGCCCCGCCCCCTCCTCCCCTCGATAACCACGACAACCTAACGGCCCTCCCCTGAGTGAGCGTGACCATGTGTTCCTTCAGGTTCCTTCCGTCCAAAACCTTGAAAACCAAATACAAGAACATCTACCGGCCGTCTACCGGCGCCGTCATGCTGCTGGCGGCGCTGCACAGCTGCGACCGCGTCAGCGCCTACGGCTTCATGACGCCACAATACAAAAAGTACTCGGACCACTACTACGACAGGAAGTACCACCCGGTAGGATTCTTTGTTAACCACGACTTGATGTTAGAGATGAACCTGTGGCAGCGGCTGCACCGAGCCGGCCTCATCGCACTTTACATGCGCTCGTGAGTACTCGCGGATTTTCTCCCGGATGCTCTTGAACGCCCGGCGAATACTCGCCGTTGCTCCTCAACATTACCGAACGGCTTTTTCGAAGCCCCTGAATGCATCTCAAAGACTGCTCCTGAATGTTGCTAAACACCCCTCAAGCCGCTCGGCGCTCTTCTTCTGAACGGGCGTCAACGCACCCGACTGAATGCTCCCGAACGTTCCTGAACGCTCAGTCATGCCCTTGAACAACTGAATTTTTCTGAGTATCCCTGAACATTTCCGACCACTCCTGAATGCTCTTGAACGCACCCGAGTGAATGAAACATTCCATCACGCTCTTGAACGCAACCTTAATGAATACTTCTCAGCCGCCTTGAACATTTCGGAACGCGCTCAACAATGCCCCCGAATGCTCTTGAAGGTGCCGAATGAATTTTTCTGAGTGCCCCTGAACATTTCTGACCGCTGCTGAACGTTGCTGTACACTGTTGAACGCGCCTTGGCGAATGCTACAGAGCGCTCCTCAGCCCTTTTTGAACACTCCTGAATCCCTCCTGACGTTGTTGTTTATTTATTCCCCGCGCATTTGCACGTCCTCAACCACTCATTTTGGGCCAGCGGACAGCTCCTCCCGAAGGAGAGGCATGAGTTTCCCTGAGCGAAGCGACTTAGTCAACGTGCTAACCTGAACGACCAGTACGCTGTTCTGGTCGTTTCATTGTGCCCTGGCCAGCTCAAATTCTGCTGTTGGCGGGTTCCTTGTCGATGGAACCGCAAGCAAAAAGCAGCCTGCTGAGCGATCTCGACGGTGTGCTAGGCCGGTCGCCGTAGCAACCAGCAACTGGACCCCCCCGTTGCTAGGGTAGCAGCAGATTGGAACGCTCACTACGAAATAGCCTCCTGCCTTCCCACAATGGGTCTTCTCCCGTAAAGAAACTTGTTGAACAACTTTTTGTTTCTTTCTTTCTTCATGGTTAAGACGTTTTGGTTTTGAACATGTTTTCTTCTGAGGCATGTCGTTTTCTGTTTACACTTCTTTTTGAAAAGCCGGTTTCCTTTTCGACGTGTCAAAAGAAACCTGTTAATAAGCTAACTCTTTAATCTTTGAAACCCTTTTTTTTTCTTTTGGGACATGGTTTTATGTTATTTTCTTTTAGATATGATTTTCCTGTTTGATATCTTTTTAAACGTATTTATTTTATGTCTGAAAAACAAATCTGTTTAGACACCTGCTTTAGTCTGTTTGATTTTAAAGATACATTTCCTTTTTAGTCCTTAAAACATCGATGACAGTGCAAGTCATGTGACTGACTGATATGAGGAAGCAAACCAAAGTGACCTTTGTTGACTGTGACTGCTGTCGTCTCAGTGACTTATTACGTTTTTAAACACTCCTGTTTTTTGTGTAATAAAAGCCGAAAAGCTTATCGACTGTGAAGGGAAATGAGTAACCTAAAGCGCAGTACAAATGCTTCTGAATTGAGCATGTGAGGGCCAACATGTGACTAGTTGTCAAGAGTAAATGGAACAAAAGAAGTGGAAGTAGTGAATGATAAGACGCAAGCTTGGAAAATATTTCCTCAAAAACCATGCCACGTTTTTAAAGGAGACTTAGTTTTATAGCAAATAAATATCACCGGTTCTTGGGGGGGGGGGGGGGGGGGGGAAATGAAACCACCAAGTCGATTTTAGTCAAGTTGTTTCATGGTCATCATTTTTCTAAGTGATCTGAAAAAGAAATGTATGAAAATGCGTCTGAGAATAAAACCGTGGTTACAATTCTAGAAAAGTACTTCGGGCGAAACACAATCATGTCAAATCCAAAAGGTAAGTGGAGCTGCAGTGTTAACACAGAAATGTTTGACACGTCGAGTGACACACCGCGGCATGATTTGTATCATTGGGCGGCTTCATGACAAAATGCTGCAAATAAAATTGGGGGACAGGTCTCAAGTGTAAACATTTTGCTCGGAGAAGAAAAGAATTCCATACGATGTCTTATTCAAAGCACATTCCATGAATCGTTTGTGCGGGTTTTACTAGGCCGCCATCTCGCGGTGACTGCAGCTCAGTGCACCTATGCTGCTGTTTTGCCTCCTTTTACGCTTCCAAAATGATTCTTTTGCCGTGTGTATGATTTCATCCTAGTTTTGGTTTCGTGTGGCGGAGACAGGAAGTCCATAGTATTTTTGACACCGTGGACTGTAACTTTGCTGCTCTCAATCGGTCGCCACAAGCAGTGCAGCCTTCAAGTGCCTGTCGACGACTTTTCCCACGATGCTTCTGTGCGCTTGCCAGCCGGATGGAGTCCTTCAAATCAAAGTTTGACGAGGACGACTGAAAACAGGTAGCACACGTCCGTCATGAGCATTTGCCACTGAACCAAGTTTTCTGTTCTCTGACGACACCAAAGAGGAAGTGTGAGTGAGCTGTGTGAATGTTGCACCAATGTGTTTAGAGTTAATGAAGAGTTTGAATCAATTATGAATGTGTTTAGTTGCGGAGAGGCAATCGTGTGTTTTTGTGGCTTCTGTGCGTGTTTAACAATCCACATTGCTGCATTTGTGTGTGCACAGGGCCGGCGCTATGCGGTGGGGTGGGGTGGGGGGGGGGTCACAGCTCAGGTAAAAATGGATTGTTGTGATTTTACGGCTCTTTTCACAGGTCTGCAGTGTTCTTTGATTGCATGATTTAAAAAGAAAGGAAAAAAAAAAGCCGCCTCAGTTACAGAGGGGAAGTACATGGCCGCCCCTGAGTGAAATGTTGGCTCACGCTGGCCTCCCCACTTAAAAATTTCTGACTACGTCCCGATGTGTCTGAGTGAGCCTACGCGTGTGTGTATGCATGTGTGTCGGCGCATGCGCATTAATGCCCCCCCAGCATACTCCCTCCCCCTCAGCATTAGCGAGCAAGATGGCGCTCTCGCAAGCAGCACCGCGGACAGCACCAGCAGCCTCCCCTCCTACTCCCCCTACTCGACACCAACGGGCCAACGAAGCCCACGTCTGATTCCCCCCGCCCCCGCACCCTTCCGCAGCCCCCCCACCCACCCTTTTACAAGGAATGTCCTGCTTTCTGGAACCTTCCTGACTCCTTTGAAGCTTTCTTCCTTCCTGGAGATGGACGCGCAAATCCGCAGCTGGCTGGGCTCGGTTCGGAAAGGATGAGGATGACGAAAGAGTGAAGATGGAGATGAGGATGAAGATGAGGAAGATGCTGATGATGCTGACGTGTGCCGCGCTTTGGCCCCGTGCCGCCGCCATCGGCACAGGTGAGAAAAACATTCCAGCACTGGGGTTCCATTTCGGATTGTGTGTGTGTGTGTGTGTGTGTGTGTGCGCGCGCACGCATTCATGTGAGCGCCTCCTTGCCGTCGCACTCGCATGTGCGGAGCGCCCTGAAGTTAATTAATCATTTGTCATCTTCATTAAGAGCCAATCGTCCATCGGCTGTCCATACGCAATAAAGTGTTGCGGCCGGTTGCCATGGCAACCGCGGCTCCAGATTCTTGCTGAAGGAGCAGAAAAAACATTGCGATAACATTTCTAATTTTAGCATCCTGTCAATCGCCCGCTGATGACATCGTCGTGTGATGCCGTCATCCCGTCACACGATTGAACATGGTCGGCTTGATAGCGTTGGTCAAGTGAATTTGTTAGCTTACTCAGCAAACCTGGAATGTAACATTTTGATGCTAGCGTTGCATTTTCAGGCTGTTGTTGCAGCAGCGGAACGCTAAGATCACATTTGAATGTTAGCATATCGCTCGCACTGAAAAGTTAGTCTCACGGCAAATGCGTGCATTACGTTTTGATGCTCGTTTAGCAGTCGCGTCTTATTTTGGGGCTAATGCCACATTTCACGCCAATATAGCTTTCTAAGCTCACAGAATGCAAGTCGAGAAAAATCTCGACAGGATGTTGGCACGGATAAGTGACTTTACCTTTAAAAATGTTGGCGGCAAATTAAAATTCGCGATGACGTAGGCCCCATAACGTCGGTGGAAAAAAGTCGGCAAAGTTTGTCAATGTGGAAGTGTCTGTATTGTTGTGTGCACAAATCACATTATAAATGATTGATTTTTATGAAGAAATTCATATCGGCGGGCTAAAAATAGACGTTGCTCGCATGCTTGTCCCAGCAAAACGCAGCAAAGGGAGGAGTGCACTCGGTCACATGATGACTGGAATAGAATCCTGTAGCTTAGCCACGCCTAGCTTCGTGTGTTGCAGTCGGGCCCCCATGAGTGAAGCAGAGTTTGTGCCAGACAAGCAAAGTTGCGACGCTCGGCGAGTAAACACAAAGCGGAAGGCCCGGAGGAAGGTTTCCGTGGCAACCGCATCCTCCAACGGATGATCCAGGAACATTCTGCCTCGAGTGGAAGACGACAAAAGTGAACCAAGATCACGAGGGCGAGCGCTATGCCCTCGTTTTGACGCCGAGGCGCGCCAGCGCGCGGAAAACGTGCACCGCAGCCCGTGCCGTGCCTTCAGACGCACATGTGACATCACACATGCATGCGCAGCTCTTACGTAACGCATCCACACATCGACGCACATCCAACTGGTGCACAAAAACACACTTGCATACCCCGAGAGTGCTCACACACCCCCCCTGCCCCCCACACACGCACACTTGTATCTTGCCGTTACCTGAACGAGAGCGTTGGGGCTGCGTGCGTTTTCCTGATTCCTATCTCGTCCCGCAGGTGTCGGCGAGTGGGCGGAGCCGTCGTGGGCCTCGACGGCATTGGCGTGGGTGTCGGGTGTGGTCGGCCTACTGTTGGTCCTGCTGAGCTGCCTGTGCTGCAAGAAGACCCGCAGCGCCCGATTCAAGGTCAACTCCACCGCGCACACGCACGCACACACTAACTGTCACTAACCAGCACTAACTAGGTCCGGTTTTTGCTGGTGAGTCTTTCCGTTTGTATATCGCCCTGTGTGCGCATGATTTCCTGTTTGTTTCATGTGTGTACATGCAAGTTCTTGTGTGTGTTTGTGTGTTGTGTCTCTCTATCTGTTAATGTGTGTGTGTGTGTGTGTGCGCGCACGCTGACCAGATGTGCATTGGCGGGTGTGTTCTGCCGGTGATGTCACCAGTACACTATGTGGACCCCCACCAACCCCCCGGCCTCTCCCCCATTTTTCTTCTCCCCCGGGGAGGGGGCGGGGGAGCGAGGCGACCCCCGACCTATTTGCTCCTCCTCCTTCCACCCTTGCATCCATTGCAGCCTTCCTTACATGCTCTGCTGTTCGCTTCATCTGCTTCATCCTCTCCAGACTCCGACGTTGGACGCCACCAACTCTGCATTTGTGTGTGCGTGTGTGTGTGTGTGAGAGAGAGACAGTGTGAATGTGGTCACCCGAGGAAGGTAAGTCACCTCGTCACACGTGAGAACCTTTACTTGGTTTTGATGCTCTTAAGGTATGTATGCTTGTGTTTATCGTCCGTGTGTGTGTGTGTGTGTGTGTGTGTGTGTGTGTGTGTGTGTGTGCGTGTGTCACACCATTTGTGATACTTTCTGAGCAAATGGAATAAATACATATGCACAATCTTACATGGCCGTGGACGCACACACACACACACACACATATATACAGCATATAAATGTATACAGTATATATGTCCTCCTCTCATGCACATCCTATTGTCATGCAGACCCTCGTTTGTGTTAAGAGTACGAAGAGAGAGAGCGAACACATGTGCGAAGGGCGAGTGGAGCGTGTGAACGTGTCGGGGTCACAAGAGGAAGAACAAGAAAGAGAAGGAGGAGGAGGAGGAGAAAGGGCTGAGAGAGTGAAGAAGCAGAAGAGGAGGAGGAGGAAGAGGAGATAAATTTATGATGAGGAGGAGAATTGTTTTTAAAAAAGCATCCAAGTGTGTGTGTGTGTGTGTGTGTGTTTGGGGTGTTGTCAGGTCACATTCTTGAGGTCTTGCGGGACCTGGCTGAGTTTTTCCCTGCAACTTCCTGTGCGGCCTCCCGACTCGGGTTTGGCGTTCGATGCTCATGTCGCGGCGGCAGCCGGCGGCCAGCGAGATCCCCCAAAACTCGAACCAGTAAAACTTGACGTGTGTGTTATCGTTGTTGTTTCAGGAGTTCCGCAACCTTCCTGATGGCGAGGCGGACCGCACGCATGCCTTCACGCCAGCCTCGCCGGCCAGCCCCGATGTGTATGTCCTGCCCCTCGGCGAGGTGGCACTGCCCCTCGCCAGAAGGGCGGCGCCACCGGCTGAGATGGAGTACACAGCACATGCAGGTGACATGTTGCACGCACGCAAATGGACAAATGTTCACGTTAACACACACACACACACACACACACACACATTTTCTTCCTCAGTTGCAAGTGGGCGCGTCTCCTCGGGAGACCCTCGGGGCATGAGAGCCGAGAGTCTGATCTTGGCGGTCGCGCCTTTTGCGCAGCTGCTGCCTCGTTCTCGCAGGAAAGCAAATGGAACGCACATGCCGCAGTTCCACGGGAAGCACAATTTTGCCTCTGTCGTTGCACACGTTTGTTCCCGAGTCCTACGAGCTCACCCCGGTCCTTCTACTCATGTGTCATGAAGTTGTTTTCTTCATACACCCCGGTCATTCCATACACGGACAACTTAGTACACGTCTTGGCCGAAAGGAATTTCTGAGGCATCTCAACTCAGGCAGACGCACAAAAAAAAAAACCACTCACACGGGATAATGGCCAGCCGGTCCTAATAGCAACGGTGGATCCATTTGGAGGCGAGGATCCGTGCATCCCGTTTACGACTTCCTGGCTCGCAGGCTGGTTGGAAGTGGGAGGCGGCTTAAAGCACCGACACCATTATTGATTCGGAGCAGTGCGCGCCAACAACAACAACAACAACAAGATGGCATCCCTCAAAAAGCACACTCGCAACCATTCGCACGCACACACACACACTAACTGGTGCCAGGCAGTGGGGGCCAAAAGTTGCCGATTCCAAACAGGGATTCGGGTGGCTGTCAGGAATGAGCAGCGTGGGGAGGGTGACGCCATGTCCAGTATGAACAGTGGCTGGCCTGTGTGGTCTTCTTTTTGTGGGGGGGCGAGGGTGAGGCCACAAAGGTTTGTTTGTCTGCGCCACCACCCACAGTGAAAGACGGATGGACGGGAACGACTGGGTGAGCCGGAGCAAGTTTCTGGTCAAGGACGCCGACTGCGATGCATTACGGAGTCAGACAGACCGGCGCCACTGGCTGGGGGGGGGAGCTGACCTTGAGAGTTCTGGGATGTTCTTCAGTGGATACGTTTGAAACCTGATGTTGTCTGTGTGCCATTTGATTGACTCTCACCTGGACTGCTCTCTCCCCTCGCAGCGCACCACCTGAAATGGTCCGGCCTGAGCCGCCACAGTCTGCTCTACCTGAAAGAGATCGGCTGCGGCTGGTTCGGGAAGGTAAGACCACCCGTCAAGGGGCTCATGTTCCAGTCGTCGTGACTACGGTTGCAAAGTGCCAGTTTGTTGAAAGAAAAAAAAAGAAAATCTTGCAACCCCCCCCCCCCACGGAACCGCTTTGCAATTCTAGTCATGACGTCGCTCTAATGTTTACAAGCAGATAACATCTTCTTCTCTCCATCCTCGTTTTCATCATCAACATCTGCGTTATCTTCATGACTGGGTATGTCCATCACACCCCCTCCCGTGGCCCGCACTCCCACCCATTCCAAACTACCTTGTGTCAACCTATGTGTCCGTGTGTCCTCCTGCTGCATCTGTGTCCATGTGTCCACGTGGCAGGTTCTTCTGGGGGAGGTGAATGAAAACCTGAGGACCAATCAGGTGGTGGTCAAGGAGCTGAAGGCCAGCGCCAGCATCAAGGAACAAATGCACTTCCTGGAGGAAGTGCAACCCTACCGGTATTCCTCCGCTCGTCTTTTGACACACTCGATGCTTGCCGCTGAGTGACGTCACTTGCGGCGTGGCGCCTCTCTTCCTGGTCCGCAGGGTGCTGCAGCATTCGGCTCTTCTGCAGTGTCTGGCCCAGTGCACCGACGTCGCGCCCTTCCTGCTGGTCATGGAGTTTTGTCCGCTGGTGAGTGGCAGAGTTGTTCTTCCGATGACCACACTGCCTCCCTAGTGGCCAGAGGTGGTACGACATGGCAGTGTGTTGCATTACCAGGGCGACGTGAAAGCGTACCTGAGGAGCAGCAAGTGCACGGACGGCGTGGGCGCCCCCGAGCCGCTCATCCTCCAGCGGATGGCTCGCGACATCGCTTCAGGACTCAAGCACCTCCACGCGCATAACTTCACTCACAGGTACCACATCCGTCCATCCAGCCATCTCGCCATGCAACATGTAGTTATTTTTGTCTTGCAAATGGCCACTTCCTGTAACAACATCCTGGTGCTGACTGAGTGTTGCTCAAAGACTCCAGCATCAGTGATTTTGTTGCAGGCGGTGGACTCTCGTGCCAGCAGTAGCAGCAACAGCGCCCTCTGCGGGTTCATTCAAGAATGTCATCACATCAATATCTCCAGGGTGGGCCAGAATTCATGACTCAATCGCGTTGATTGAGTCCAGGATGGGAAAGATTCTGTTAGAACAAATGAAAATTAACTTTGCTTAAGAAGTGAGATTGATAAGTGAATCGAATTTAAGATTTGGGGTGAATATTGATCGAATAGAATGCCAGCATGAGGTGAGTCCTGAATTCCGGCCTGCCACAAATGCATCCTTTGCCGAGACGTATGACGTCTTTAAGTACGCTGCCATCGGAATTTACAGCGACCTGGCTTTGAGGAACTGCCTTCTGACCGCTGACCTCACCGTGAAAGTGGGCGACTACGGCCTGTCCCACACCAAGTACAAGGTAGAATCATCGGACAATCCAAAGCGGTCATTGGAAGAGGTTTCAAATCCATTCTGCATTCCTGTCAGGACGACTACATGGTCACCCCTGACCAGACGTACGTGCCGCTTCGCTGGATTGCTCCTGAGCTAGTGGACGACGTGCGCGGAAACCTGCTGGTGGCCAAGCAGACGCGACCGAGTAACATCTGGTGAGTAACTCGGCTTAACGATGAGTTGCGCGTATGTGACGCCGTCCCACCTCTGGACTGTCAGGTCTCTGGGCGTGACCATCTGGGAGTTGCTGGAGCTGGGGAAGCAACCCTACAGCCTTTACTCTGACCGGCAAGTTTTGTCCTACGCCGTGAGGGAGCAGCAGCTGCGACTGGCCAAGCCCGTACTCCAAGTTCCTCTGGCTGAACGCTGGTTCGACACAAACGCTCAAAAGCATGCTGCGGTTCTCTCTACCGACTGGTAACAATTGCCGGGTGACTTTCAGGTACGAGGTGATGCAGTTCTGCTGGCTCCCGCCCGATCAGAGGCCCAATGCCGAGGAAGTTCACCTGCTCTTGAGCTATCTGTGCGCTAAGGGTGCCAGTGAGGCCGAGGAGGACTTTGAGAGGCGCTGGAACTCCATGCGCCCCGTCGCCGGACACGGCATCCATCGCGGTCCCACACTGACGACTCATGAGCAGCCTTCATCCACTTTGGCATCTTTCCCTCTCCTCCAGCAGTTCTCACCCGCTGACGGCTACCACTCGGAGTCCGGGGATGACGTTTTGACCATCACCGAGACCAGCCAGGGCCTGAACTTTGAGTACAGGTGGGAGCAGGCCAGGGCGGAAGAGTCCTACAGAGGCCCGGACTCCTCAAGTGCCCTCAGTCACATCAAGTGTCCCGAAGCTGTTTATCCTCCGGCGGGCATTGTGGGAGGCTGCCCCTTGGGGAGTCTGAACCACATCGTTTCTCCACCTTACTACCAGCCAGAACACCTGCATGCTCCAGGCGTCCTTCCCGTCTTCGGTGCCCACAGCCCATCGGTCAACAGCGAATTCTATGTCCGCATCGAAGAACCGGTGGACTGTAACATCGAGCCCGACTACACCATGTGCTCCTACAGTCCAGACTACCAGAGCAGTGGAAGTTTCCTGACTGGGAGCGCCGACTCGGGAGACTGCATGGTCTGTCCGTCACAAGTTAAGAACTGTGACGCCTACTGGCCAGCCGATATCCACAACGTCGATGTTTACGACTCCAATGACTCGAGTCCTGCCATCTCCCTAACAATGGAGCCCCTCCTAGGTCAGGTGTGTGACGACAGCCCCCTACGCCCCTGGGAGTCAAGTCACTATGTGTCCTACAAAGACCGAGATGGAGGTTACTATTACGAGAACTCCCCGCCTGTGGACTTGGACCGCTATCTGATGGGAGGAGGGCTAGCCACCGAGCATCTTCCAGAAAGTTGGGGGTCAAGGAGCCTTCGCCAGGCATTGGGCGAGCTGGAGAACCCGGCGGGAATACCCAAGTCCCTCAATCGTCCGTCAGAACAGGTCTGCAGAGGCTCATACCTGGACCTGGACCCGAGCCACTCCTCCATCATCGGCAAGACCGTGACCGGAGGCTACTACGACATGATGGGCTCCCTGAGGAAAACCATGCCGAGTCACGGCGGGCACGGCTCGGTCAGCATTAACATGGAGACCGAGAGGGCACTCTTCGTGGGGCGCGGCGAGAGCGATTCGGCGGAAGATGAAGAGGAGGACATATTCATCGAGAAGCACACGTGCAACACTTGGCCTTCCAAACATCGCCACAGAAGCGTCGGCAACCAAAGACGAGCGAGTCAGAGTTGCGGACGGGATCCGTATGTGGACTTTCACTACACCATGCCCAGCACGGACATCGAGGACTCCTGGCCGGAGGAGCTTGGCCTGCAATACCACAGCCTGCCGAAGAGCGTCGCCTACCCGGAACCGCGCCGGGCTAAAGACAACGGCAGCTGGCGCGGTCGACAACCCCCCGTTGTGTCGCCGGACCGCTGTGACGCTTTGGCCTGCTTGTGCCACCAGAGTGACACCCGCGTGGTGCCGAGGGAGTGCTGCTACCCGCACTTTGTCGACCCGCTCACGGGCTCGCTGGCGAGTAACCACTACGGCTACAACCACGACAAAGTCATGGACATCCCGAGCAGGGACGAGCTGATGAACCTCTCACCGGCACCGGGAGGCCCGGTTGTGTCCAAAACCGCCCCGATCGAGCCCGATGGTGGCAAGGAGGAAGAAGCGACGAAGCGAGACATCATCGCGGAACAATCTCTCGTGACCAAGCCCACCACGGAAGAGACGACCCAAAGTCTTGCGCCGCCCGCAGATAACGAGCACGTGATGGTGGTCCTGACGGATCCGCAGTCAGAGACCAGTCAAGCGGGAGACAGCGGTTTGGACCGAGGTGGTTCCAGCGTCAGCCTCACGGACATCCTCGACTGTAGCGACAACGAAGGCGATGACTTCACGGATGACATCACCGATATCACCTCGGGGATCTTTGCCGAGGAGTCCGGCGAGCTGAGCGCTTCCCCCGCCTTCAAGTCGCTTCAGAAACAGGTAGGAACGCCAGATTCCATCGAGTCCATGGATCTGCTACCCGTTGCCGGATCTTGTGAGGGCTCGGGCACCACCTTACGCCCTTCCTGCTCCCCCAAAGCCATGGACAGCGGCTATGACACGGAAAACTATGAAAGTCCCGAGTTTGTCCTAAAAGAACCTCATGAATCCAAAGACCAAGATGTGCCTCAGCCAGCGGTCCGCGCGAGCCCGACGGAGGACCGCGGCGTCTGTGCCCCGAAGGACCAAGCGTCTTGTGAAGACCCGCCGCTGAAGTCGTGCGAGCACACCTACTTGCCGCTGAGCCAAGAGACTCCGTACAGGGACTCGGCCTACTTCTCCGACTACGAGAATGAGCGGCAGGTGAGGAATGAGCAGGAGGAAGGGCAGCAAACAGACGATAGTTGTGATGATGAAGAACCGCCGACAGACACTGTGAGGGCTCCAGGAAGGCCACCTGGGGAGGATCGTTTGCCAGAACCAAGCGGAACGTACCAAACCGAAGACTGTCCCCATGTTGAATCGTTGGATGGTGGCCTGGATGAGTGGCCCTCCCAGGAGGAGAACTCGTCCCTTGAAGACTGGGCGGCAGAGGTGGTCGGGGCCATGGAGGAGGCTCTCGATGCCCTGAATGGAGAACAGAAGTCCGCCGCCGGCATGCTAGCGGAGGATCTAGGAAAAAGGGGGCCAGTTAAGGACAAAGCTTTCGGGACGGAGGTGCTGCACATCTTACCCAAAGACGAGGTGGCCTTGCAGCACGCCGCCAATTTCAGGAGGTCGTCTTTGTCTTCGCCGCCACCTCAGCCTGTTCCGGCAGAAAGCGGCGGTGAGACGGACAGGGAGGACGGCGACTCGGACGACAGCGACGCGTCGGATGAGGAGCCGCGCACCTTCGGCGTCCGGGAGGAGGAGGAAGAGGAGAGCGAGGATGAATGCCACCCGGTGCCCATCGTGGTGAGCGACGATAGCCACGCCCACACGCTGCGAGGCCTCCTCAAGACGCCCGGCATCCTGTCGCTACATGAGGAGCTGGAACGCAGGAAGAGGAACGTGTCCTTCTTTGATGATGTTACGATCTATCTCTTTGATCAGGTGAGCAGGAATTAGCAGCAGATGAAAGTCGCTCATTCCAGGGCCTTGAGACTTCATGAGGACTTGCATTTGTCATCTGGCGTTCCATAACGTGAAACCTTGTTGTTCCAGGAGAGTCCCACCAAGGAGCTGACTGCACACGGGTTCCCTTTGGCCGTCGAGAGCTCAGCCAGCAAATCCCCCGAGAGGCTCAGCGCGTCTGACGACGCCTCGGACGGGAATATCTCCGAAGAGAGTGAGCGCGGTGCCCTTCCCGAGTGGGGAGTTTTCCCGGAGGACCTTCCTCAGCAAGCCTTCTTCTTTCAGGCGCAGGCTTGGAGTGGGAGGACGACTTCCCCCTGTTGCCGCTGCCGACGTCCTCGGCCGCCTCGGACCCGCCGCCCGTCTGCGTTCCCGGCGCCGAGGGGACCAAGTCGACCACCCGGTTCTCCCGCTTCACCGTATCGCCCTCCGTCGTGTCCCGCTTTTCCATCACGCACATCTCCGACTCAGATATGGACTCGGCGGGAGGTAAGGTGCTCTCGGGTACCGAACTTGGGACGCTCCTGACCTAAACAAACAAATGTCTGACTGCGTTTGCTCGGCAGGGAGCAGCGAGGACGGCGACAAAGAGTGACTGCCGAACATTCGCCAACCTTTGGGGGAATATTTTATCAGGCAACTCGAGGAAAGACCGGAATTCTACGAGCATCGCGTTGAGACTTTGGTGGAGCTTTAAAAAGTACAAGGTGACCTTTCAGAGACAAATGTAAGACGTGCATGTTGGGAAAACGTCCACAAAAGTTTGAAACGGCTTCGAGGACATGGCTTGGAAATTGGACATTTATTGTATTATATATTTTCCCAGCGTGAGAGGCGGTGTTCTTCTGAACGAATCAAGTTATAACATTCGCCGAAGCTGACAAGGTATCCCCCCCCCCCGACCCCCAGAGTTGGACAGCTGCGCAATAACGCAAACGAGCCGCCGATAATACTGATGATAATCACAATAATAATACGAGTACTGTAGTCCAATTTAGGGGTAGGGTGGGCAAAGTGTAGCCCGCGGGCCTCCTCCCTCCTGTAATCGGGGCCCACCGAGCATTCGCGTGCATCGGTTTCGCTTTGATTTGGCCAGGAGAGGCATGCTGCTGAGAACAGATTGCGGTTTGCAGTGCCTACTTGGCAAAAAAAATAAAATAAAAAAAATCAATATCGAGCAATAGCCAGACGGCGATTTGTTAATCTTTCTTGGATTGAAATAGACATCGTTCCCCAACCGCTTTTTTTTGTTTCAAAAACGCCGTTCAATTCTTTTGTATTCAGTCATCTGATCACAAAGTTGATCAATTGATTCGTTGTAAATAACAAAAAATAGTGAGCTTTATTATTCGTATTATTTTTAATTTTGATCAGTAAGGTGGTTCCTTTGTTGATTTTTAAAATGAAGCTTTGCATATTTGACATGTATTTATTTTTCGCGACTCTAATTCGGTCATCGGTTAATGTATTGATTGTAATTATTCAACAAAAAGTGTAAAATAAATCTATTCGCAAACACAAATTTTGCAGTATTTTATTAGATCATTGATGAAATAATACTAAATAAATTAATCGGAAGGGAAAAAAATTGGAGGTTGAGTTGTAACTTTTCCTTCCAATTCAAACGTCGCCAAGCCCTTCTGTCGTTTGTTAGCGGCTGGCTCACCACGCGTCGCCTCGGCAACAGGAATTAGGAAAACCTCCGTCGTTTGCTTTTCAGGACACAATTCTCGGAACGGTGCCGCCATAGTTCCGTGCCGTTGCCGTGGAGATGAAGGCGACATTGTTGAGGTACGCGCGCGTCTTCCCAGGGAGTCAAACAAAATTTTTTGGGGGCCGGACTGTACCCGCAAGATGCTTGCAAGCCGGCGCGTCGCCAAAAAGGAAGCTGATCGCGCTCCCCTTTGTGTTATTTTATCTTGCGCAAATGGCTCCCAAACACTTGCCTGTGTACCTTTTTCATCAAACCCCCCCCAACCCCCCACCAAACTAATTAAAGTCTCTTTTACACAGCGAAGCAGTCACAGTTCAGTTGTTGTCAGCTAGCAGACTAGCTAAGACGCTAATCATGTTTGAGGTGCAACAATGAATACAAGTGAACACCCTTTTTCAGTGCTCAGTGTTCAATCGGGATGGACCAAGACCAAAGGTTGGTACGGAACACCCTTGAATAGCTCACGTGCCCGCACAAACATGGGGGCACAAAGATGGGAGAGCATTTTGGCCACGCCCCCCCAGCGGCTTTTGTGTCTTTGATGCTTTGTGACATTTTTCTCTTTTTGGGCAAAAGAGTTTGCAGCCGCAATCTCGCACTTGACTCTTGGCGGTCTATGCCGTCTCCCTGGTGTCGTTTCCTTCTGCTGTCGGTTCCCCCCACCCCACCCCCGACACGTAAGTAAGTGCAGCGGTTTCCTATGAGGTCAGTCGAGAGCACTTGGTGTAACTGATGGATGTCGTGGAGCTGGAATGAAAACCTGATGGAAAGGGAAAGTCTACTTAGCTTCATGCTAACAAACACTGAAAAAAACCCAAACAAACCAAAAAAAAACACCTAAGGACAATTTCGAGTGTGACGTTAACCTGCCAAGAATATGTTTGGAATGTGGGAGGAAACCAGAGTACCCGGAGAAAAGCCACGCAGGCAGGGGGAGAACGTGCAAACTAAGGTTTTAATAAGGCTTGGGGTTCTCAAAGTAGGGTTTAAAACAAGGGTTAGGCTTTCAAAGTAGGGTTTGAAAGTAAGGTTTAAAATTAGGGTTAGGGTTTCATGGTCGTTTTTGGGGGGGTAAAAAAAAACACCTTACGATACATGGTAGGTTTTTGGGGGGCACAACGTCCAATCAGTCATTTGGTGCATGACTACTGAGTAAATACGACAAGCGCATTCTTGATGTGCTCGCGTGACTACCCCAGCATGGAGTCCAGCTGCGAGCCGCCTGACCTTGAGGACGACGAGAGGAGCTGGACCGGGCGGCAAGTCCGGCAGGTGCTCCAGGAGACGCTGGCGGCCCACCGCCGCGATCTGGATCGGGTGCGTACCTTCTGGATGGAGCAGTTTGCCGAGTTCCGGTGGGTCCGGGACGCGGCCGCCAAGGCGGCGCTGAAGGCCATCGAAGACGATTGGAGCCGGCGGTGGGCGCGGCGCGAAGACGACATTTTTCAGGACCTCCAGGCAATGAGGGAGAGCGTACGGCTGCACGTGGAGGAGCACTGGGACAACATGGAGTGGCATCTGGACCGCACCGTGGACGACTGCGAACGAGAACTGCGCTGCGTCAAGGCCGTGATGGAACAGAAGGTGCGGAAAAAGACCCGGCACGGTTTAATCTTCTGTTCATCCCATGACTGGTCCCACTTTTGCCGCCTGAGTACAAAAACATGAATAGGAGACAACTTTCCAATGCTAAGTTAACATCCGTGCTTTTTACCTTCCGGTAGCAAAAGTGTTCTTGCTAACACGGCTGCCGCATAGTTCCATGCTTGGCTTTTGGGGGTAGTTCGCCCCTGCCAACATGGCCGCCTTGTAGGCACGCGACCCTCGTCCACTGTACATCTGACAACAGTGGCACAATTGGAAACACACGGACCAGACTCTTACGTCTGAATGGACTTTGACAGCTTCCTTAAAAACGGGTGGACGAGACATTGACTCGCTGTCCCATTCAATCCGGATATTGGTAAAACTAGAATAGCAAAATATGCGGGTGGAAACTCATGCAGTCGGTTTCAGGCCTCCCACGTTTCAGAATTCTACTTCTTGCGTATTCAAATAACTTGCAATGCGTGAGTGTAGGTGCAAAACCACATGTGAGCAGAACTGACCCGACTGTGCGGCTTTCCTTTGGGAAGGTGCAGGAGAAGGAGCTGCAGCTGAGCCAGCAGAAGGAGCTCAACGCCGGAGTGCTGGCCAGCTTGGAGGAGAAGAAGGCGCAGATGGGCAACGTCAAAGACGTCCTGCTGCTGCTCAAGTCCAGGCTGGAGGAGAAGGAGGAGCAGAAAGAGCAGCTGCAGCAGCTGCTGGTCTCCGTCGGCCGGCAGCTGCGGCAGGAGCGGCAGGAGAGCGCGCGCTGGAGGACCTGCGCCGACGAACTGCGCCAGTGTCTGGAGGCCGAACGCGAGGCCGGCGCCCAGGCCAGGATGGAGGCCCTCCGCCGACAGCAACGGCTCCTCCAACGCGTCGACAATGTCAAGAGTCTCGTCAAGGGCTTCGTGGGACAGAATGCCCGTTTCATGGTCAGGTCCTGCGCTCGACTCAAGTGTCACATTTTTGCAACAAAAACATAGCTTTGCTTTCGAAAAGTCTACTTAGCTTCATGCTAACAAACAATGCAAAATACCAGTGGCTGACCATTAGCATCGATAGCCACGATTTCAGGAGCAACACACATTTGGGCACAAGCAATTGAGCAACACCTCATAAGACGACGCATTTATTATTTATCCTCTGCGAAGAACACATCAAACTGAAAAATGCTGGTGCGCTGTCTTGTTTTGGCAGAGGTCTCTGAAGTGCGCCGACGACACGGCTGACCAAAATGAGATGATGGACCAGGCGGAAAAAGGTCAAGTTGGGGAGAAAGAAAGGAGAGAAGAGAAGGAGCGCCGGGCTAAAGAGAAGAAGGAAAGCAAGGAGCGGGAAAAGCGAGCCAAGAAGGAAAAGAAGGAGCGAGACAAGCGGGAGAAGCAAGCAAGCAAGGAGTGCCAAAGGAAAGAAAAGAAAGAAAAGGAATGAAAGAGGGATGGTGAAATAAACAAAGAGGACACATTTCGCTCTCTTCTCGAAAGTCCGAAGTGTTTGGCACGACGCTCTAACTTCATGGGGTCAAAAAAGGTCACAAATAAACTCAATTAATTCTTGTAAAATAATTTTCATGTCATAAAATGAAGAAAGCTATTTTAGGGGTATTAAACTGCCGAAATGGATGTTCTTGACAAAGTCAGAGGTCCAAACGGAAACCGCACGATAGCATAATAGTTCAGATAAAATATGATACGGCAATCGAGCGACACTTTTTTACAGGTGACAAACTTTTTTTCGTGCTAAAAACGCCTTACTATGCATGGTCGTTTTTTTTCAGGCTAAAAACGCCTTACTTCTAACGCCTTATACATGGTCCTTTTTTCCAGCTAAAAATACCTTGCTATACATGGTCGTTTTTTTTCAGCTAAAAACGCCTTACTATACTATGTCGTTTTTTTCGGGCCAAAAACGCCTTACTATACATGGTCGTTTTTTTCGGCTAAAAACGCCTCACTATACATGGTTGTTTTTTTCGGCTAAAAACGCCTCACTATACATGGTCGTTTTTTTCGGCTAAAAACGCCTTACTATACTATGTGTTTTTTTTCGGCTAAAAACGCCTCACTATACATGGTCGTTTTTTTCGGCTAAAAACGCCTTACTATACTATGTGGTTTTTTTCGGCTAAAAACGCCTCACTATACATGGTCGTTTTTTTCGGCTAAAAACGCCTTACTATACTATGTGGTTTTTTCCGGGCCAAAAACGCCTTACTATACATGGTTGTTTTTTTCGGCTAAAAACGCCTCACTATACATGGTCGTTTTTTTCGGCTAAAAACGCCTTACTATACTATGTCGTTTTTTTCGTGCCAAAAACGCCTTACTATACATGGTCGGTTTTTTTCGGCTAAAAACGCCTTACTATATATACTATGTCGTTTTTTTCGGGCCAAAAACGCCTTACTATACATGGTCGTTTTTTTCGGCTAAAAACGCCTTACTATACTATGTCGTTTTTTTCGGGCCAAAAACGCCTTACTATACATGGTCGTTTTTTTCGGCTAAAAACGCCTCACTATACATGGTTGTTTTTTTCGGCTAAAAACGCCTCACTATACATGGTCGTTTTTTTCGGCTAAAAACGCCTTACTATACTATGTCGTTTTTTTCGGGCCAAAAACGCCTTACTATACTATGTCGTTTTTTTCGGCTAAAAACGCCTTACTATACTATGTCGTTTTTTTCGTGCCAAAAACGCCTTACTATACATGGTCGTTTTTTTCGGCTAAAAACGCCTTACTATACTATGTCGTTTTTTTCGTGCCAAAAACGCCTTACTATACATGGTCGTTTTTTTCGGCTAAAAACGCCTCACTATACATGGTTGTTTTTTTCGGCTAAAAACGCCTCACTATACATGGTCGTTTTTTTTCAGCTAAAAACGCCTTACTATACTATGTCGTTTTTTTCGGGCCAAAAACGCCTTACTATACATGGTCGTTTTTTTCGGCTAAAAACGCCTCACTATACATGGTTGTTTTTTTCGGCTAAAAACGCCTCACTATACATGGTCGTTTTTTTCGGCTAAAAACGCCTTACTATACTATGTGGTTTTTTTCGGCTAAAAACGCCTCACTATACATGGTCGTTTTTTTCGGCTAAAAACGCCTTACTATACTATGTGGTTTTTTTCGGCTAAAAACGCCTCACTATACATGGTCGTTTTTTTCGGCTAAAAACGCCTTACTATACTATGTGGTTTTTTCCGGGCCAAAAACGCCTTACTATACATGGTTGTTTTTTTCGGCTAAAAACGCCTCACTATACATGGTCGTTTTTTTCGGCTAAAAACGCCTTACTATACTATGTCGTTTTTTTCGTGCCAAAAACGCCTTACTATACATGGTCGGTTTTTTTCGGCTAAAAACGCCTTACTATACTATGTCGTTTTTTTCGGGCCAAAAACGCCTTACTATACATGGTCGTTTTTTTCGGCTAAAAACGCCTTACTATACTATGTCGTTTTTTTCGGGCCAAAAACGCCTTACTATACATGGTCGTTTTTTTCGGCTAAAAACGCCTCACTATACATGGTTGTTTTTTTCGGCTAAAAACGCCTCACTATACATGGTCGTTTTTTTCGGCTAAAAACGCCTTACTATACTATGTGGTTTTTTCCGGGCCAAAAACGCCTTACTATACATGGTTGTTTTTTTCGGCTAAAAACGCCTCACTATACATGGTCGTTTTTTTCGGCTAAAAACGCCTTACTATACTATGTCGTTTTTTTCGTGCCAAAAACGCCTTACTATACATGGTCGGTTTTTTTCGGCTAAAAACGCCTTACTATACTATGTCGTTTTTTTCGGGCCAAAAACGCCTTACTATACATGGTCGTTTTTTTCGGCTAAAAACGCCTTACTATACTATGTCGTTTTTTTCGGGCCAAAAACGCCTTACTATACATGGTCGTTTTTTTCGGCTAAAAACGCCTCACTATACATGGTTGTTTTTTTCGGCTAAAAACGCCTCACTATACATGGTCGTTTTTTTCGGCTAAAAACGCCTTACTATACTATGTCGTTTTTTTCGGGCCAAAAACGCCTTACTATACTATGTCGTTTTTTTCGGCTAAAAACGCCTTACTATACTATGTCGTTTTTTTCGTGCCAAAAACGCCTTACTATACATGGTCGTTTTTTTCGGCTAAAAACGCCTTACTATACTATGTCGTTTTTTTCGTGCCAAAAACGCCTTACTATACATGGTCGTTTTTTTCGGCTAAAAACGCCTCACTATACATGGTTGTTTTTTTCGGCTAAAAACGCCTCACTATACATGGTCGTTTTTTTTCAGCTAAAAACGCCTTACTATACTATGTCGTTTTTTTCGGGCCAAAAACGCCTTACTATACATGGTCGTTTTTTTCGGCTAAAAACGCCTCACTATACATGGTTGTTTTTTTCGGCTAAAAACGCCTCACTATACATGGTCGTTTTTTTCGGCTAAAAACGCCTTACTATACTATGTGGTTTTTTTCGGCTAAAAACGCCTCACTATACATGGTCGTTTTTTTCGGCTAAAAACGCCTTACTATACTATGTGGTTTTTTTCGGCTAAAAACGCCTCACTATACATGGTCGTTTTTTTCGGCTAAAAACGCCTTACTATACTATGTGGTTTTTTCCGGGCCAAAAACGCCTTACTATACATGGTTGTTTTTTTCGGCTAAAAACGCCTCACTATACATGGTCGTTTTTTTCGGCTAAAAACGCCTTACTATACTATGTCGTTTTTTTCGTGCCAAAAACGCCTTACTATACATGGTCGGTTTTTTTCGGCTAAAAACGCCTTACTATACTATGTCGTTTTTTTCGGGCCAAAAACGCCTTACTATACATGGTCGTTTTTTTCGGCTAAAAACGCCTTACTATACTATGTCGTTTTTTTCGGGCCAAAAACGCCTTACTATACATGGTCGTTTTTTTCGGCTAAAAACGCCTCACTATACATGGTTGTTTTTTTCGGCTAAAAACGCCTCACTATACATGGTCGTTTTTTTCGGCTAAAAACGCCTTACTATACTATGTCGTTTTTTTCGGGCCAAAAACGCCTTACTATACTATGTCGTTTTTTTCGGCTAAAAACGCCTTACTATACTATGTCGTTTTTTTCGTGCCAAAAACGCCTTACTATACATGGTCGTTTTTTTCGGCTAAAAACGCCTTACTATACTATGTCGTTTTTTTCGTGCCAAAAACGCCTTACTATACATGGTCGTTTTTTTTCGGCTAAAAACGCCTTACTATACTATGTCGTTTTTTTCGGGCCAAAAACGCCTTACTATACATGGTCGTTTTTTTCGGCTAAAAACGCCTCACTATACATGGTTGTTTTTTTCGGCTAAAAACGCCTCACTATACATGGTCGTTTTTTTCGGCTAAAAACGCCTTGTCGTTTTTTTCGGGCCAAAAACGCCTTACTATACTATGTCGTTTTTTTCGGGCCAAAAACGCCTTACTATACATGGTCGTTTTTTTCGGCTAAAAACGCCTCACTATACATGGTTGTTTTTTTCGGCTAAAAACGCCTCACTATACATGGTCGTTTTTTTCGGCTAAAAACGCCTTACTATACTATGTCGTTTTTTTCGTGCCAAAAACGCCTTACTATACATGGTCGTTTTTTTCGGCTAAAAACGCCTTACTATACTATGTCGTTTTTTTCGTGCCAAAAACGCCTTACTATACATGGTCGTTTTTTTCGGCTAAAAACGCCTTACTATACATGGTCGTTTTTTTTTATCATCTTGTGTTCCTTAATTTTTATTGTTTATTGTGCATGTTACATTGCTCCATATACAGCACTTTGTATGCAGCGATGGCTGTTTGAAAGTGCTCTATAAATACAGTTGACTTGACTTCAAATAAAGTTGAAATAATAACAATTACAATTGTTAATAACAACAATTCTTTGGTGTTCTTTTTGTTAAAGTCAGTCACACGCACAACAAAAATAAATAAATAGAATAATTGTGCGCTGAAGTCCTGATAAAAGGTTCGAGGAAAAGGGAGACGGGCAAGGTGCCTTGCAAGACTGCTCTCTTGAATTCCAGGGTAACCACACTCAAGAATGGGGAATAGGGATGACTTCATATTGACTTATCGAAAAGGAGAGTAAAATGTATCCCCTTATCGCCATCAAAGTACTAAATTGGAATTGAAACTAATTCGTCATGTTCTGTTATGCACTACAAATATATAATTAAGTTGGTCGACAACCTCAGCCGTGATGGTCTAGTGGACTAAAACTTTGCTTTCAACAATTGTATGGAGATGGGCTAAAATTTTGCCCATCTCCATACAATTGTTGAAACTTTTTTTCAAAATAATATAAAAGAAAATGCTCTCGTAATTTGTGTTTTGTCCCGTCACATGCCAGAAAACAGGCAAAAATGTTGTTTGTCGCTTTCCAAATCTACATAGGTGCATATGCTGGTGAGAAGAAAAGGGGACTCGAACACGAGTACACTGAACCCATGTATAGTAAGGCATTTTTTAGCCTAAAAAAAAAACGACCATGTGTAGTACGGTATTTTTAGCTGAATCCACACAATGATGCACTGTGTGGATCCCGTGTCGATGACACCTGCTGCACTTTCAAAATCCCTGCAGGCAACCCGCTTGACAGATTGAACGGACCGATTGGATGACAAAGTGTATCCAATATCCTGGAAAACATGCCGGACAGCGGCCCTCCAGGACCGGAGAGTTTGACACCTGTGCTTTAGAAGGAAGACCAAAAGCAACGTTGCAATTTTGAATTCTTGGTTTTTATTCCTTCAAATGCAAGTCACATCAGGAGGAGGCTTGCTCAGCAAATGCCGACATAAGTCGCCCGCTTAACAGGACTTCAAATAACCACTCAAGAATTCTCACGCCCACACTCAACCCCAACCCAAAACAACAACAAAAAAGTCTCGACTTAAAAAAAAAAAAAAAAAAACGTTTTCTCACATCATCAACAGAATTGCAGTCAAACTCCTAAAGAGGCATAAATAGCCAGCAAGGACGCAAATGCCCGTCAGGAACTCTGGAACCTTCTGTCCAAGTGTGTCCATGCGTCCTTCCTGGTTTTGGAAATGTCGCAAATCCTCGAGAGAACACGGAGCAAGTTTCTCTCTTCATCGCGCTTGGTTTCTTTTTCAATTTGGTGCGCTTCACGCCGATTAAGTCTCAGCCGCCCACTTCGCGCTTTTGTATCAACAACGGAAATTTTGAAAAATGAAGTGCTTGAACTTAAGCCGCCGCCTGTGCGCTTTACATATTTTAACTCGCGTCCGCAAATCATGTATCATACGAAATAGCGAGACTCGGCTTGCTTCGTGAGGCGCACGGGCGACTTCCCAAGCTGAGCGTTTTTGGGACCTTCTTGCGAAGTTGCGAGAACGGGATTTTTGTCGGGCCTCCTTGCACCTTTCCAAATTGTACTTTGTGAGTCTGCGCACAAGTTTCGCAAAACACGTGGCAAAGACAATAAAACGGAGCGGTGCCTTGAGATACGAGCGTCTCAACTTGAATGTTTTTAGAGCGATTTTTTGGGGTGGCGGGGGGTTGTCTTTCAAAAGTCAAGATAAACAAAGGACAAAGTTCTGTTCTTGTAAATCAGTCAAATATTCTTTTCTGCCGGTAATTCACATATTTTATTTTATTTGTTACATATTTTTCAAAGCCGATCAAGGAATTTTATCGTAACAGATATCCGGATTGGTAGCGGCCTAACAAATTCCGCATCGGTCGATTTCTCATGAAAAACAGGTGAGGTGGGTTTTTTTTGGGTGGGGGGGGGGCTGGAGTGGCCTTTACAACCATTCTTCTGGACAAAAGATGATTAGAGATCACAAAACAAATTCAAAATGTATCTCAAGGCACCACGTTTTTGGTTCTTGCGCTCTGTCAGATTCCGTTATCGGGTCAAACAAAACCAACCAAAACGACAAACAAAAAATTTGGGCGAGCACCAGTTGAGCGAAGATGAAGACCGACAGGCGAGCGTCATCCAATCCGATGAGCGCCGGTTGCAGTCCAAACCATCCGAGCGGGAAGCGCTCAATACTGAGAGCAGAGGGGCCCCGAGATCTTTCGTTGGAAAGCAAAAGCGGAGGGGCTGCGAGAGGGGGGGTTGGGGGGGGCGTTTTAAGTGCGGGGCAGCCTGCACATTTCACAGTGCTCGGTCCCGGGCTGGTTCATGAACGTGCAGTGCGCGCAAGACCACATGGCAGAGGAGGACGGAGGTGCCGACGGGTCCCCCATGCTGTCGAAACCCACCGAAGCCGACGGCTGCCCCCCTACCGTGCCTGTTGGCGGGAGAGGAGACAAACGTCACTTCTCCACGTGCACTCATTTGGGTATACATTTTTTTTTTTTGTCTTTAGGAAAAGAGCGAGATTTTGCGGATGGATGTTGCAGACCACACCAGCGACGGAAACATCAAATTATGTTTTGGATCAGACTCATCAACTAATTGAAAAAAAAAAAATGAAATTGACAGATAAAAAATAATTTGGTCATATCTGTCGTCCACGCATCAAATCCAGTCAAATATTGAGAGATGATTTGCAGCTCCCGCCACGTACTTACCGCACAGCTGTTCGATGGTGGCCCACTGCTCCGACTTCTTCCAGGTCTCAGCGAGGTCCCCGTCGGATGTCTTGACGGCATCCAGCAGCAGGCCGATGCTGTCCTGCAAAACGGGCGCGCCGTGCGGGCCAAATCAGGCGGCGGTGGCGGCGGTCACGCACGCCGCTCGCTGGCGCATGGTGGGTGGCCAACTCACCCTCAGAGGCATGACCTCGTTGGTGACCAGGAAGAGGAGCAGATGGAAGTCGGACACGATATCCAGGAAGGACGCGGAGGCGCACTGCGACAAATACGTGGCCAGGCTGTGGAAGTCCTGAGGAGAAAAGCCGCAGCTATAATTGGAGCCGATTTCTCAGGGTTGGGGGGGGATCCTACGAGCCCCTTACTTGCGTCTCTCCGAGGATTTCTCGGTTCTCGATGGGGAAGCGCTGAGTGGAGCTGAAGGTGAAGTGGGGGTCCTTGGGGAACGTCGTGGTGATCTGAGAAAGAAAGCGGAGAGCCGCCACATGGGGGCGACAAACGAGCGCGGGGGGGAAGACGACGACGCAAAAGGGAACTCACGTCAATGATAAGATACTCGACGGGAAGAGGGCGTGCCAAGAAGGTGACGTCGTTGCCAAATTTGTCTTTGTCCTGTTGACAGAAACGCCAGCTTGACGGCCGCTTCCCAAAAGCAACACAAGAGGGCGACGGGGAGCGCGACGCGGGTGTGCGCTTCCGAGCGTTACCTTGAAGAAGACGTCCGGGACGTACTGCTCGGGACTGGACTCTTTGGCGTAGCCCAGCTCGGGGGCGTCCTTGCAGGGCAGCAAGCACTCCTCCCTCACCAGGGCCATGCATTGATTGGACACCTGGTAGCCCTCGAAGTGCACCTGGTTGTCCGGACCGCCTGGGAACCGGTCGCAACATCCTCAGCGGTCGGCGACAATCGGCAAATGTGCACACGCGTGGACGCCAAAGTGCGGCCTGACCTGTGGCCACCACCGTCACAAACTTGGAGCCAAAGTGTCCGTCTCGGGAGAGTTTGCAGGGGTTGGAATGTTGGTTTTGGAAGTAGCCCGCCGTGATGCACTCCTCCGCGCTCAGGAAGTGCGAGTCCTGTTGGCAAGAACCAAAATCAGATGGGAGGGGCCGGGAGGGCAAAGTTTTGAAGCGATTCTCCAAGTGTGACTTTCCATTTTTAAACATGATTACGAAATCTACCCGACCTGGTTTCTGGTGAAGCGGACAGTCCCGATCCTGGTGTCCTCGGAGATCAGGTCGGAGAAAATCCATCCCACCTGCCCAAATAATTTCAGTGTGAAATGGCGAAAACGTACCGCAAGTGAGGCACGCGTCAAGATGCCCCCCACCCCCTCTCGTCGCGGCGAAAAGAGGCAACCCACCTTCCGAAGGCCAAGCTTGGCGGCGATCTCGTCCACGGCTGCGGCTTTGGGGTCCTCCAGCAGCTCCAGACTGTTCTGAGTCGCGTTCTGAAGGCAGCGCAAGTGCAGCGTGAGCTTTCGGTGACACTCGCGGCAAATTTCAACTTGAGCACACAAACGACTTGAAGCGAGCACACTCGGGGGGGCTTGTATTTCGGACAACCTGCGGAGGCTCGTAGATGGCGGCCACCTCGGCTCGGATGCCCAGCGGGATGTCTTTGTGCTCCGTGTACCTGCCGAACAGGTAGCCCACCCTCTGGCTGCCCGTCTTGCGCCAGAAGTCCAGGAAGCGGTCGGCGATGGTGTGGTTCTCAAACATGATATTGTCCACGTGTCGGTATTTCTGCCCAGCAAAGAGAAACGCCGTCGACTCAAAAGCGCAAGTCTGCAACGGCGGCTTTCTTTTGAGGGCAACGGCGAAGGGTTCAAAGGCCCAAAAGGTGGTCGTGCCCACCTGTCTGTTGAGCGTGATGGCGCTGGGCTGGCACTTGGTGCAGATGCCCTCCGGCCAGGGAGGGTGACCCTCGCAGCCCGACTTGATCTTGCAGCTGATATTCTCCAGGGCGGCAAACTTCCCCCTTTACATAGCACATCAGATTTTTTTATTTTTCTTATTTTTTTACATATAACGAAGAAAGGCAGAGAAGCGCTCACTTGTCGGCTCCTCCGGTCAGCTTTCGCAGGTACGCGTGGAACGACATGTGCTTGACGGGCGGGTCCAGGTGGTTCAGGTAGTCTTCGTCAAAAGGCTGCCAGAGGAGAGAGAAAATGCGGAAGGAGAAAAAGACAAACGAGAAGACGATTATGAACAAGGTGGAGGAGGAAAGAGGAGGAGGAGGAGGAGGAGAGTCTTGTTCTGACCTCCAACGGCACGCAGTGCACACACTTGCCCAGGGCGCCGTGGCGACATCTGCGGCCAGAGAGGACAACTTCAGTGAGTTGAGCAGACAAAAAGTCACGCTCTTGGTGTAAAACAACAAAGTTGAAGTGCGTCAAGGGCTTTCGTGTCTTTAGCATTATTTGTCGGAGACCTCTGCTTGTATGCGTTTCTGCTAAAATTGCCCAAACATAGATGCTAATACCAGCTAGCTCCTCGAGAGCATTTCACACTGTGTGGTAGCATTAAGCTAGCGCACGCTGCGCGCATCTCTAACGTGTGCGTCGCCTCACAGCTGCGCGTCTCGGTTCCTGTAGATCTTGCCGTCCTGTTTGGTCAGATACTGGTCGATGTCATCCTCCTGGATCTGCGGCGCCGACTGGGGGCGGGGCATCGGGAAGGACGAGGAAGCGGATGGCAATGATGACGATGAGTGCGGGGCGGCCGTGTCCATCACCTCGGCGGACGATGACGATGAGGAGGCCGGCGAGCCCGAGGGGAACAAGAAGAGCATGTCGCCGTGCCTGCCCAGACCGCACAAAAAGATAAGATAAGATAAGATATCCTTTATTTGTCCCACACTGGGGAAATTTACAGCCTCCAGCAGCAAGAATGTGGGTAGAAAGAAGGAAGAAGAAAAAACAAACAAACACTGTTCAATTAAGTGCAATAGAAATACTAAATAGATAAATCGCAAAAAGCCAACTTAGTGAAATGACTTCACGTCCGCCGTTGCTCACTTAATCTTCAGCAGGCTGAGGCTTTTGTTCTGCGAGAGGATTTCGCCGGTTTTGTTGCGGTTCAGGTAAAGGGAGAAGCGGTTGGAGTTGAAGCCAAACTCTTTGGCTACCTGCAAACACAGCCACCACCGGAAACAGAATCAAACACAAGTCAACTCGGTCATTTTGAGTACTGTATCTGCCGCTATCTTTTTTTAGGCTGGCACAAAATGCCAGGCAAAGATGTTTTTTTATTTAAATTGTGACATCAAGTACAAAATGACTAATAATTCTAACATTCAGAGAACAACATTCTCGACTTCATG
This sequence comes from Hippocampus zosterae, assembly GCF_025434085.1. Lineage (NCBI taxonomy): Eukaryota > Metazoa > Chordata > Actinopteri > Syngnathiformes > Syngnathidae > Hippocampus > Hippocampus zosterae. Next base: position 3,137,709 of record NC_067457.1, read on the forward strand.
TGCAGCATTGCAATCGACTGTACAAATGAACGGTACCTTCTTTAAAAAGGCAGCAGCAGTCTCCCGCTTCGTCAAAGGAATTTTCTTCATTCCATCTGGGGATTGAACACGGATGATCTACAACCACACCCCCACCCCAAAAAAAACAACAACAACAAATGAGAACATGTTTTAGAACATCTTTTCACGGCCAAAACTGCACCCTGCTTCGAAATAGTACAATGTAAAACCATAAGGAATCGATTAAGAAGACAAATACACAGAATTTACAATAAAAGCAAGTCTAGAGTCAATCTTAACAAGTAGCCCAACACTACAGTGGAGCAGTGATGACAGTGCAAAACAAAAAGATCTGGCAACCACTTTGACGAGGAGTTCATTGAGGTTCATGCAACCAAATCCAACAAAAAAGCAACTTTTGAACATTGCCAGCCTTTCAACAAACCATTGTCAGATGTTGAAGATGTTTTCTTTTTTTTCCAAACGCCAAAGTTATGTTTGTAGTGATGAGAGAAAATCAACATTGTCATTCATGGAGCTGCCTTTAGCCGGTTAGCCGGCTCGGCCGGTCCACTTTCAACGGGCCGTCACGTTAGCCGGCTAACAAGCTAATTGTGCTGCCTCATCACAACAACCAGTTGCTGCTAACTGCTAACGCTAACCGGGCTAGCTCGGCTTTGCCTCAGCTGAGCCCAGGAGACGACAAACGTCACTTTTGGCTCGCTCACTTGTTTGTTCGTTTCTACTCACGATAGTTTCGGCCATGATGCTCCCCTCGCTGGACACTGAATGTTGTCGTCCGCTGCTACAAGTTGACGAACGAATGCGCTTTCACGACGTTTGTCAACAAAACTCCATCCCAAAGCAGGTGCACCCAACAATTGTGTCCGATGCGGAAGCAACGAGTCCCTTTTCCAGACGATCCCCCTGGAAACATGTTTCAAGAAAGAGTTTCCGCTCATCTCTGCCCCGAAAAAAACAGTACTGTATTTATTTTTTTTAAATTTGGAAAGCAATTACTACAATGAGATAATTGGATGAAATTGATTATCATGTTTCAATTTTACCAAGTGAAATCAACTGAATTGTCACGAATGATTCGATTTATTAAAACAATAATTCTTTTCAATAACCACCTGTTGATTTGTCAAACATTTTTTACAAATGTATCTCTCAAATTATTTGGATATATTTTTACTTTACTCATTTGAGCCATTATTACAATGAGATAAAAAACGATGATACACATACATGTAATGTTACGAATAATATTACTGTATATTTTGACAATCCTCCTCATTGACAATATGGACATTGGAATTTTACTTTGTTATTTTTTATTTTGTTCATACTGTAAAGAAGACAAGCAAACAAAAGATCTCCATCACCAGCATTTTTTTTTAAACCTTTATTTCTCCGATTCTCTTTTACCATGCCGAGCTGGCTGCAAAGAAAACCAAGCAAAGTGCAAGCAAACACAAATAAACAACTGCAAAGAGTATGTTTTACTGTCTGTTTTGATGATGACGACGACCGTAGAAAAATCTAGACAAGGATCACTTAAGCGAAAAAAAGAGAAGATGCAAGGAGACACGTGGTGTGGCTGCTTTTTTAACGATAAATCAACAAGTCCAGAGTCAACCGTGAGCAAAGATGGATGAACAGACTCGCGACCACCACATTGTAGCTTCAACCCCAGGCCGCCCGGCAAACAAGAACTTTACAGAAGATCGCAATCCTAAACACGAGCAGCTGCTGAGTCATGACCACAACATTAATTTAAAAAAACCTCCTTTTCCATTTTTTAATGAATTAATTTATTTGTGTGTGTGTGTGTGTGTTTCCGGACGAGCTCAGATGATTCCGTACTGGGCCAGCTCGTGCAGCTCCAGATGATTGAAGGCCTCCCACGGGCAAATGACTGTAATGTCTAAAACACACACACCCACAAGCACACATCAATATATACACACAGACGACATGTACAGACGTGTGCTTTGTCATCACTTGTAAGATAATTGCGCAGACGACACCAAAAAGGAGTCTCAACATTTTGAGTTTAGCATCCGTGTGTGTCCAAAGACTCACCGGTTCCTAAGCCCTCCATTCCCGGGATATCATCACCGAACCTGCACGCAAGGGGCAAAAAAAAAAAGGATGCAATGACAAAGCCGACGACAATCAATAATTATTATTGATCATTCATCAATGGAATGGCGACTCGATCCAAACTATTCCCTTTTTTTTCTGTGAATCTGTTCTTTTGGAATTGCTACTTATGTGTAAATGACGCACCCCTGCACACCCTTCTTGGGGGGCTTGCTTTTGAACTGCCGAGTCTGCCTCTGCTTGAACTTGGGGGGGCCTTTGCGCGGGGTGGCGGGGCCCCCGCTCACCCGCGTGGCCGACTTGATCTCAGTTTTGGGTGCCTCCAGATTCATTTGTGCCGCCCTGGTCAGTGTGTGTGCGCGCGCTGATGCTTTTCTGTGGAAAAATATACACAAACACACACCGGTATATACGTGGCAAGTGACAATCGACACAATGTTTCATCATCGTGACCCCGATGCAATACGAGTAATCCTAATCCTGGGCTCACTTTAATAATCTGCCTTCAATCTGGTTAGCGAAGATGCCGCACAAGTGCTGAGCACACACTCGCGCTCTTAAGCGTCGCATCTCTCAATGACAACCGCACAAAAACACAAACGTATTATTCACTGAGCATTTTAAATAGGACAATTTATTTATTTTACAAAAAAATGCATTTAAAATGGAAATGCGGTAGCCTTTTGTTCATTCAAATTTACAAAATTAAAACTGGCAATCAAGTATTCATCCTAGTTTCAAAAATGCTTCAAAATCAAATGTGCAACATTGTCTAAATGGACAAGTATATTTACAGAATTGAAAAAAATATTAAGAGCAAACCTTAAAAAAGGCTGTCTGTCCATCTATCTACACAGTTTGTGTGCAAGACCCCCCCCAAGAGCCAGCGGGAGGTTGGCGGGACCTCTGTGACATTAAAGTGGACGCGTTCTACTCACGTGCTGCTTTGCTTGGATGACCAACAGTCGGACGACAAGACGGCAGATGAGCGGATGGCAGCGACACGTCACTTTTATACATGTACGGCCGGGATTACCGCGGACACGCCTTGTGTCATGTCGTAGATGGGGGGCGGGGGGGGGGACAGGCAACCACATAAAGGGCCCTAACTGGCTCAGAGTGACCTGCCATCACCCTGCCTGTGTCCCTAACGATGATGATGTCACTAATCTGTCATTTTCCATTACGTCATATTCGGTGACAGCATAATCCCGCCACGGTTTCACGTTGTCACGGTGACGAACTGTCAACAACACAACCACCACCACCACAAGATGCACCTGGCACTGTTTAATTGACACAAATGCGATAAATATGTGCATGTTGTATTCACAACAAGAATAAATACGTATTTCAAAGTGCAAACAGACTTGATGACGAGCGGTTGTTCATCTCATCTCAAGTCATACTCGGCGGTCTCCTCGTTGTGTTCAGCCACCATTCCCGTTGCCGGCCTAGGGAGGATCCAAAACCTTCTGCTTGAGGCAACTCCATTCTGGAAAGTTCTGCGCACATGCAAGTGGGGCACATGTTGTCAGAGGAGTCGGTAAACATTTCAAGTGAATCCTTATTTAGACCACCGTTGACGTAATGGTGACTAGTCAACTTATTGTTAGCCCTAGTCTACATTTCCAAGGCGTGGGGAGGTTTCATCGTCCGACTCCAAACTCACCAGGGGCACGTCACGTCTTTTTGAGGAGTCGAATCTCCATCTTCAAGAAGGTCTTCAGGTTGTCGTCCAGCACGTTCTCCTCGATGGCGGCCAGTGCCCGCTCACCGCCGTCGTTGTAGAAGGCCAGGAGCTGCTCGGCATGCTCGATCCACACGCAGTTGTGACAGCCGCTCATACAGCAGTGCGTCGGGGGTGCGGGAGGCGCGCCGGTTCCGCCACCGCCACTCTCTGAAGGGGCCGCCGGCGCAGGGGGTGGGCCCGGATTGACGCACTGGTTGCGGACATTCTGGTTGAGCAGAACGCCCGTCCATGATGCCGCACACAGCTGGAAAACAAGAATGTGAGGGAACTTAATCTGATGAAGACATCGATTGGTGACGCGCCGCAGTCATGCAAACCAGCATTACTACACAAAAACAAAAAAATGAATATCCAATAGGGAAGTACACTAACACTTTTTTTCTGACTGACACGGCATATCGATTCCATTTGTACTTTGGAAATACACACTTTCTATGAACACAATGACAGATAATGGTGATGAAAGACTGACTTCTTTGTTTTTGGCACATGTGATGTTGCGTCAAAACTCAAACTGACACATTGCAGCGCAGAAAGACTTATTCAATATCAGACTTTTTTCTCTTAAGTATCAGTGGTTAGGATCGGCCGCCTTGAGGAGTACTCGCCCACTACTCCATAATACGACAATCAATACAATAAGATCAGATGCTGATTATTACAAGTATTGATGGGCGTGCCTCGCAACAAACGTATTATGCTCGTAAAACGGTTTTGCTCCGATCAACCAATCTCACGGTGGCTACCGACCTTTCGTAAAGACGCCGACGACCTCGCCACGTTCACAACCAAATAAACCATCGCGAGATCCAACTAAAGTCCGTTTGGGACCCGGAATTGTTTTCAATGCTCCTCAAACTTGTCTTCAAGGGGATAAAAAGACGAACGAGCGTAAATTTCATAATCGTAGGAGTGAACGTCCTTTCATTGTCCCGGAAGTAAACCCTTGTAAACAAAAGCGTCGATTGGCCGCAAAGGGGGGAATTTGAACCAATCAGAAGCAAATATTTCTCGTGCCAATCAACTGTATGGGCGGTGCTAAGGACAAGCGTGAGTTGAAAAAACGTGTCCAACAGATGGCAGTACTTTACCGCGTCATTGTTTTCCAGTTTATAATTGACAAAACGCACATCTTATACATCCGAGAAAAACACCATTTTCAATTTGTAAAATGCACTGAAATCATGATGTTGTCGTCTCAAAGAATAAGCACAAGAAAACCATTATTTGTTCGTTTCGAAGCTGCAGTTTCACAGTGTGCTTATGTGTAGGAATCTTTGCGAGTGAAAGTAAAGCCGCAACGTCAGGTGTTATTTGCCCTTCAGTTGGCAACACCGACAGCGCCCTGAGCCCCCACCCCTCCCCCAACCCCCGTGAGCCCGCGCTGTAGTATGTTTGCCTTCCGGTGGTCCCTAAGGGGGGCTCTTTGTTTGCAAGCTGCGTCCATTGAAATGCCGCCTGACGACAGAAGTGAGACAGCGACAAGAGAACCAGTGAAGGACAGAGAGAGAGAGAAGAGAGAAGAGCAACCTTCTCACACACACCACCGAAACACTCACACACCACTGAAACACACACAATTCAGACGCTCTCATGCCGCAAGTTTTTCACGCAGGCTGACCTGGTTCGTTTTTTTAACTCATTTGGCAGGCGGTTTGAAGTCACACTAAGTAGACAACAAAGTATGCCACACACCCACCCGGGTCGTGCAGCGTGTACTTTTGTGTTCGTGTGCAGATGTGGCGCTCAGGTGTCCTCGGTCAAGGTTTTTCTCACAGCGCCGTCTTTGTCCCGAGTGTACAAAGACAACATTGTGCCAGCCTCTTGCGAGCTGGGCAAAGACCTCAAAGAATCGCTGACTAGTCCTGTTCAAACAGGAAGCAAGAATGAGAGAGGAGAATGATTGAACTATCTTTAAAGTACTTGTGTCTTTGCAAAACAAAAGCTTTTGGTCACGAAACGCGTGCACAAAAACACAGAAGAGCGAGCGAGTTTGCCGACGATGGCACGCACGCACGCCATCAAACGCCCTCCGATGACCTCGACCCGTTTCCACCGGCGGGATGTACGTCCTCCCCTTCGAAGGCCGACGGCGGGCGGGCGGGCGGACTCCGGCTCCCGTCGGGCTTTGCGCACGACAGGAAATGAGCACAAATAAATGAAGCCAAGAAATATGTACGATGAAAGAGACGCCGTGGTCCAAGTTCGATTCGATATAATTACACATACACATTCACAGCGTGTTTCCATGTGGAAGCATTCAAACATATTTACATCTCTTTGGTCACATGACATGGAAAAAGAACCTTTGGCTAGTCTAGTGTGTCGTGTCCTTTCTCGTCGCGTTGAGATTTATAGCGCGGCCTTAGCCCAATTCAGTGCCATGTTGTGTTGTGGACGGTAGTACAATCTAAAAGCAGCGTGGTAGTGTACTTTTGTGCGGTGCAGAGTTGTGTACTTTTGGTCTAATGTCGCCGACTTGCATGTTCTTTCGCGTCTTGTTTTTGTTTTTGCATCATCAGCGGATTCAATTCGGAGGACGACCGCCGCCGTCACCACTCGGGCGTCCTGTGTTGTGCCTGTTGGGACACAAGAGCGAGAAAGGAGGAAAATAATCAGACAGGAAACGCAACAAACTGATCTGTACACACAAAAATACACAAACACACTGATATCATTCGAGGTGGAAGTCCGTGTGGGCTTACGCTGCTTCCGTTTCCGTGAGCCATGTTGACTGTATCCGTCGCATCCGTGAGGTTTGCGGCGTGCAGGTCTCCGCTGCCGGCTGTAGAGTGGGCCGATGCTCTGGGAATGGTGGAATCGTAGGGTGCTTCCGGAGGATTCTGCGAATGGGGTTGGGGGTGGGGGGGGGGACATCCAAACAGGTTCAAGATGGCGTGGCACATGCGAGAGGGAGCATCGGAGACCGGCATGCATGCCGTCAGCGTCATACTCACAGACGCCACGCGGGCTTTGGTGATGAGCGCCAGCTCGGTGGGCTGGTACACGCAACTCCTCAGCTGACCCATGTAGCCGCTGTACGGGGACACCACCGTGCCGCCTGCAAGGACACAAAAACAGTCATCACCTTTTAGTTCAACCACGCTTCATTGCCTCTTACTCCGCTGTGTGTATTTTGGCCTGTTTTACTGCCATTTCTCCTTTCTCTTTGGCTATATGCAACCTTTTGGCCTGTTTTACTGCCATTTCTCCTTTCTCTTTAGCTATATGCAACCTTTTGGCCTGTTTTACTGCCATTTCTCCTTTCTCCTTAGCTATATGCAACATATTGCATTTTCCTTTTGCTCAATTTAATTATTTTAGCATTGCCGTTATTGTGTTCGCTGAGCCGAAGACGCATTATGATGGACAATAAAGATTGAGTATCGTGTTCTCCTCCCTCTTCCTGCCCTGAGTTGGTCACTAAGGAGACAATGTCAACACGCGCCGCCGGGACGCGATGGGGTGCTCAGGGACACGGTTAGGCAATAACATTACACATTAACCGGAAGCTGCCATTTTGCTGAATTGTTTTCCGCCAGGTGATGGTTCAACTCACGTTAAACATTCACGTCGGCTCCCAACCGAGGAAAATGTCTTCATTTTGATGTTTTTGGAATGTGTGAGGAAGTGGCAGTACTTGCAGAAACAAATGTAAGCACGGGAAGAACTGAGACTCAAACCTTGAACCCTTGAACTGCAAGGCAGTCATTCAAAGCATGAGACCAACGCATTTTTTCTGGTTTGTTTGTAAGAAAAAGACAAAAAATCACACTCGGACCTTGTGCGGGTTCGTCCATGGTGAAGGCTTTGTTCTCAATGTTGCCGGCGAAGACACTGCGAGAGTTCTGCTGCTCCTTGAGGATGTTCTCGTAGCTGACGGCAGAGCCCGAGTAAGCGTCCTCCCTAAAGACGAGGTCACCGTCTCCGTCCCCGGCCGAGCAGCACACTTGAGGGATGGTGACCAGCGCCAGGAAGACCCAGCCGTTGGTCACCAGGGCGACGGCCAGCGTGGGGTCGTCCCAACGAGGCCCGCCGTTGCCCTGGGCTCGATTCCCGTGGACGTACATGGCGATCCACGCCCCCCAGATCCCAGCGGAGAGGAGGGTGCACGCCACGATGAGGGCGCCTTCCCTCTTCCACTGCTTGTGTTTTCCCGCCATGACGCCCAGGCCTGCGCCCAGGGCGGAAACGAGGAGCGCCATCACGTAGATCAGCGCCATGACGAAGTCGGCGTTCGCTATGTTGCAAGGCACAGCCGCCGCCACGTCGCCATCGACCGCCGAGTTGTCCGGCCCCAGCGGGTGGCGCACCACCGTGATGATCAGCCACTCGGCGTTGATGAGCACCTCCACCGACCACAGAGCCAAGGCGGCGAGGCACGAGCTCCCCGCCCGCGGGGCGCGGTTGGTCCTGGCGAGGGCATTGAGCCGCACGGCTTGAACGAGGAGGCACGAGAAACAGCCGGCGAAGAGAACGCCGAACAGGAAGCGGCGCGAGGCGCAGGTGGAAAAGTTCTTCCCCACGATGAAGGCAAAGGTCAGGCCGAAGAGGCCGGCCGCGCACGCCAGGAAGATGGCGTGCAGGGCCACCGCGTTCCTACGGTTGCGGTCCCTCACGAAGGGCACGTTGGCGAGCAGCACCATGAACAGAACCAGGCTGACGACCGCGCCGGCCGACGCCAAGGCCTCCAGGACCACGCCCCACGCCGCCTCCAGGTCGCACAGCTTGAAATAGAGGGACGACACTTCCGGACCGCAACCCGTAGGTCGACTCGCGTCGGACGCCATCGCTCTCCTCAGCAACACTACCTGTTGACATGCACACACAACAAAAACACTTGTGTGAACCACATACATACACACTCGGTCTCACACTCTCACACACACACACACACACACACCAATGCACAGAGACTTTTTGGCAGCTCTGAGATGAGGAAGACATTAATGTTTAACCCAAGTCAAATATTTCAACTTTCACGCGGGTGAAAGTGCACCAATGTCCAACGCGAGACGCTTCCTAAAAGTCGGACCGACGTAGTTTGGTGTAGTTTAGTCTGGTCTACTTTATTGGAGTGTTGTGCCGTTCACTGCACTGCGAGATTGTTTCATTTGGTGCTGTGCGGTGGCGTTCGGCAGCGTAGTGTCGTGTAGTTTATTCATTCATTCATCTTCCGAGCCGCTTGATCCTCACTAGGGTCGCGGGGGGTGCTGGAGCCTATCCCAGCTGTCTCCGGGCAGTAGGCGGGGGACACCCTGAATCGGTCGCCAGCCAATCGCAGGGCACACAGAAACGAACAACCATTCGCATTCACACTCACCCCTAGGGACAATTTAGAGTGTTCAATCAGCCTGCCACGCATGTTTTTGGAATGTGGGAGGAAACCGGAGCACCCGGAGAAAACCCACGCAGGCCCGGGGAGAACATGCAAACTCCACACAGGGAGGCCGGAGCTGGAATCGAACCCGGTACCTCTGCACTGTGAAGCCCACGTGCTAACCACTAGACTACCGGGCCGCCCTGTCGTGTAGTTTAACGGAGTTCAATTGCGCGCGGTGGAGTTAATTGTCCCCCCACCAGTCACGTGACCTCGCGTCAGCCGCGCCTGTGCGATAGCGACAAGGTCCCCGTGACGGTTGCCGTGGTGACCGTGCACCTTGGCATGATTGGCATTTCTCAAGCATCCACATCCCAATGCTCATGTGGATTGAGTTGGAAGCAAGCAGAAGTACATGCGAACGCAACACAATGAGGCAAACAAACAAAACGAGAGAAACACGAAAGACTGATATTTACTTTGTTAACTTGTCTGACAAAAAAAATAATCATAAAACGGTTGTTTTGTTAAATGCTCCCTCAGACAAAAAGTACAACCTGTATGAAGTGACAAACACAATTTACAAATGAAACGGAGTCGGAGTGATGCGTTCACGTACCTGATTGCTCGCCTCAGATTCACGTGAAGAGATCGGTCAAGGCAGGAGACAAAAGTGGAACAAACGAGGCATTCAAATCCAGGTCAGCTTGTTTGTGAGGTCAGAAAGTGAAGTCAAGTCCCAGGAGAGGTCTGAGGAGGCTCGAATGCGGCACAAACACAAACAAGCGTCAGCACAAGCTGCGGCTCTTGTACTACTCCTGCTGCTGCCGCTACTTCATGCAACAAGCACACACACACACACCTGGTGAAGGGTGTAGCGACGCCTGGTGGTGAAAAAACGTTATTGTTTGTCATCATCATCATCATGTGTACATCATATTATGTCATTGACCTTGTTGGTTCTTTTATCTCAGACTTTTTTTTTGTTTCGATTGTTATTTGCTTGGGCAGAAGTTTTCTGCCTTCTTCGAGGCAAAAGCAGAAGGTCCACATTCAAGATATTCTTACACGTTATGAACTCGAGCCGTCATCCAACCGAGCGCCACAGTGGCGTGCGGCAGCCCAGCCCAGGCTCCACCCAGGAAGCGGGCACAGCCGATGACCCACATTCCAAAGTCATCGTCATCCTCGGCAGCATCGGCGTCCACTTCATACTCGGCCACCGGGACGCTCACAGAAGAAGTAGAAGATGGAGAAGATGAAGCCGGCGGCGGTGGTGGTGCTGCTGCTGCTGCTTCGGGCTGCGTGCGTGTTGACGGCGGCAGCAGGTGAGACAAAGATCTAAAATTTGGTTTCTTTTGGTGACGGAAAATGTCTTAGTTGATTGTGGGTCAAAGTACATGAGCGTAAGGTTGCATGGAGACTCTAAATTACACTTGATTGTGAAGATGCGTGCAATCTGTCTTGTACTCCACTTCTGAGGCCGAAGTTGGCTGGGACTGGCCCAAATTCAGTCCAGTGCGTCGAAACGATGGAGTTGTAGCAACCTGATAGACACAGATATGATCCACGAGGAATGGATCAATAATTGGACTGCACTAAGGGGGGAGTGGGGGTGGGTGGGGGTGAGTTTTAATTAAATGTGACCCATAATCAGGCACCGGGAGACCGATCGATGACCTCATGAGTGTCCCAGTAACAGAGCTCTACATTCAGCGCTTGATCTCGTTTTCCGATCTTGAATTTTGTAATCCCCTCAATCAACCGTCTCGCTTCGGCTCAGGCCGCCCAAAGGTGGACGGCAGCCCAGACGGCAACGCAGACACCCTGAGCCACTCCCTGACGCTGGTCCAACGTCTGGAGGCGCTCTTGCTGCTGGGCAACGGCAGCGACGTGACGCTTCGGGTGGAGACGCCCGACGCGGACGAGGTGAAGCTGATGGCGGTCCACGCGCTGGTTCTGTCGCTGCAGAGTCCCGTCTTGGAGGACATGCTGCGGGGACGCAACGGCAGCGTGCTCACGTTGCGCGAGAGCCCGGAATGCGCCTCTGTCTTCGAAAAGTTCATCAGGTCGGGCTTGTTGCGCGCACTCACAAACAGAATGGTCACCTGTAGAGGAAAAAAAAATTATTCTCTGCGTCAATCTTGACTGAAGAGAATGTCCTGAAATGTTTTTTGAAATAATATGATATGATATAATATAATGACGGCGGCCCAGTAGTCCAGTGGTTAGCACGTCGGCTTCACAGTGCAGAGGCACCAGGTTCGATTCCAGCTCCGGCCTCCCTGTGTGGAGTTTGCATGTTCTCCCCGGGCCTGCGTGGGTTTTCTCCGGGTGCTCCGGTTTCCTCCCACATTCCAAAAACATGCGTGGCAGGCTGATTGGACACTCTAAATTGTCCCTAGGAGTGAGTGTGAGTGCGAATGGTTGTTCGTTTCTGTGTGCCCTGCGATTGGCTGGCAACCGATTCAGGGTGTCCCCTGCCTACTGCCCGGAGACGGCTGGGATAGGCTCCAGCACCCCCCCCCCCCCCTAGTGAGGATCAAGCGGCTCGGAAGATGAATGAATGAATGAATAATATAATGACAGTTATTTACAGTTATTTCCCGCGGCTAGGTACCTGTACTGCGGCGACCTCTCGCTGCGACTGGACCAGGCCACCCCGCTCCATCGCCTGGCCACTAAGTACCAGGTGGTGGCACTGCGGCAGGGACTCACGCGCTACATGACTCTCAACCTGGCCCGGGAATCGCCTTCGGGCCACGTGGCCGGCTGGTACGAGTACGCGGTGGAGGCGGGCGACGCGGCGCTGCGGGACGGCTGCCTCCAGTACCTGGCCTGGAACCTGTCCTCGGTCCTGCAGAGCGGCGAGTGGACCGGTCTCAGCTCCCAGCTGCTCATGACGCTACTGCGGCGTTCCGATTTGGTTCTGCACAGTGAGATGGAGCTCTTTGCCGGCTTGGAGGAGTGGATCTCGCACAACCGTCCCGACGGTCTGACGGCAGAGAACGCGCTGAGGGCGGTGCGCTACGCCATGATGCCGCCCCGAGAGCTCTTCCGGCTCCAGACCCAGTCGGCGGTCTTGGCCCGCTACCGGGAGTCGGTCCGGGATCTGCTCTACATGTCCTACCAGTTCCACGCCGCCTCCCCCGTGCACATGGCCAAATACTTTGACGTCAACTGCAGCCTCTTCGTGCCCAGGAACTACCTGGCGCCACTTTGGGGGTCCCCCTGGGTGGTGAGCAACCCCACCCGCGACGATCGCAGCACCAGCTTCCAGACGCAGCTCGGGCCCAGCGGCCATGACGCCAGCAAGCGGGTAATGGACACATTCCGTCTCCCGCGGGTTCTTTTGCTACATTCTGGGAACATACACAAAGCAGCCGTGAGTTGAACGCGGACACCTCGATGTCAATGCGCAGGTGACCTGGAACGTCTTGTTCTCGCCCCGCTGGCTGCCGCTCAGCATGAGGCCCATGTACACCGAGACAGGCGCCATGCAGCCCGCCCGGGCCGAGGGCGGGCGTCCCCGCATCATCGTCACGCCCGCCACGTCCAGCGCCGACTTTGCCGGCGTGAGCTTCCAGAAGACGGTCCTGGTCGTGGCGCAGCAGCAGGGTCGGCTGCTGGTCAAGCACGTGTACGACTTCCACCAGAGCACCGAGGAGAACGGAGACTTCCTGGCCGACGCGGACCTGCACCGCCGGACCTCCGAGTACCTGGTGGACGGGTCCCTCATGCTCCACGTGGTGGTCAAACCCATGTACCAGAGCCTCGTCGCTAGCAAGAACTAATCGCGTACACATGCCAATCGCAACCGCACCTTTCCGTCCATCTACTGTTGACTTATCTCAACGTCTGCATCGTCGCTAAAGTTCAACGGGGGCACCGGGAATCCTCTTGTGCGTTGAAAAGGTTTTAGACTAACATTGGATTACAAATCAGTCATGCTACCAGCGCAGCAGCTGTTGCTAACGTGGGCTTGTTCACAGTGCTAGTGCTAGCATAGCATTGCCAGCACTACCATTTTGTTGAAGCCGAATGGCATTCTTTTTGGCGAACCCAGATCGTGATGATGAAACTTGGTAATTGCGTGCCGTTACGAGTTGTACAAGTAGATGCGAAAGAAAAAGGAGGGTTGAAGATTGGCATATTTGTGCTTTTACTTGCTGTTGCTGTTGTGTCGTCGTCCTCCCGTCCCTCAAAGTTACGGTGCTATTCTATTACTATTGACCTCAATGTAGCTGCAGTGCTCCTTTCTATTATTCGACGTTACACTTGAAATATTACACGAGTGAAAGCGCAATAATAAACTCACTCAAAGATCAACACCATGTCTGCCACCCGTCAATCAAAAGGACACGGCGGCTGTTTGATACATCGGTGAATCATCACGCAGGTTAGAAAGGAAGAAAGGTTTTTGTTCAAGTTTTCTGTCGCCGTGTTAAATGAACTGTCAAGAGTGAATAATCGCACTGGTATCGGTCGGAAAAAAAGATTTGCACTTTACTTAACATGACTAATGCAGACTTAAAACTTATTCTACATGCGTGTGCGTGTGGAAAGTGCCTCAGCGCACACGCAGAACACGAGGACTCCACTTCCCATGATGCCTTGCACCCATCGGAGCAGGAAGCAGCTCGCCAGTTGAGGGGCTCGCTGGTGCGAGCCAAGTTGGGAGCAGCCTCTGTCGGCTCAACATCGTGCACGCGCACCGGCTCCTCTGCAGGCTTCCTTCGTGCACGAGGCGCGCGAGTGCCTCGCGCAAATCGCAGCGGCGCACACGCACGAACGCGTCGGGCGTGCACGCGGATCGTCGTGCACGTATGTGCGCCGCGAGAGGCTCCATGCAAGAGGAGGAGGAGGGGGAGGGGGAGGGAGGAGGTCGCGCACCTCTCCCTGGGGGGTCCCACCCCGCTCGAGCCAAGGGAGGTAAGCACGCACGCGAGTGGCTGCAAAGCGCGTGAACGGGGGCACTTGCACCCACTTCCGGTCCGCTGACATGTTTGCGCGTGCACTCCCGCTGCTCCTGAAGCGTTGCTTCGCGTGCACGAGGGCCGGTCGTCGTCATGAGACGTGCATTAAACTAATGTGCGCGCGCGCGCGTGAGTGTGTATGTCACGGACGGGGGCTTTGTGCCACATGACACCCTGCCGCGGTCAACTTGACATTCTAGCGCGTGCACGTCCTCTTTCTGCACACTTCTTCAACTGTTACACAAGTGCCACGGTGTGTTTGTCTACGCCCGCGATACTTTACACTCAAATGAAGGTCACACTCAAGTCAACATGCGCACTGTGCACACGCATACACTGTGCACGAGCATTTTTGAATTCATAAATACACAAATAAAAAACGCGCGCGCGCACGCACACACACACACTATGCAGGAATGGACCAGGTAGGCCCCGCCCCTTCTGTGTAGCCAATCAGTGTGGAAAAGTTCACATTTGCTTTGAATTACTTGTGCTTCATTGCACAAAATGCTGAGCTCAGCAAGTGTGTGTGTGTGTGTGTGTGTACACGCACGCGCGCCCGCATCAGACTTGTGTAACACCTTATTCCCGATAAACATTCACGACCATTGTGATGTCATGTTGCTGAAGTGGCAGGGCACGCCCGAGATTGGTCGCCAGCCAATGTCAAGACACATCGAGACAAACAAAGAACTGGTCGCAAGCCACTCTCAGGCCACGTGCAGCCAAAGGAGCGTTTTGTCTCCACTGATGCTAGCGAGCGAGCCGAGATGGGAACCCGCAACCTTTGACAGCGAGGCACACTTACGAGCCCGCGGCGCTGCCCGGCCGCCCACGTGCGACACGACTGATGTTTTGGTTTTGCGTCGGCAGGCAAGCAGAAGTTGGTCCTCTCCAAGGAAGTCTTCCAACAAGCTCCTCCTCCCGCTCTGTAGGTTCATTTTCCGCCTTTCACTTTCACCGACAACGGTTTGCTCCCCCTTGAGGTGGAGTATCGGCACACATCAATCAATACAATCGACCAATCAATCATGTTTTTGTGTGCTTCAGCCCGCCGCGAGATTTGGACTCCAAAGCGTGCGTGACCATCGGCGACAAGGTAACGTCCGGCCTCTTGGCTCGCTTCCTCTGCCGCGCTTTCACAAGTCTTGTCGCCGGGCAGAATTTCGAGGTGAAGGCCGACGACCTGGAGCGCATCGGCGAGCTGGGCCGCGGCGCGTACGGCGTTGTGGACAAAATGCGGCACGTGCCCAGCGGCATCATCATGGCCGTCAAGGTTCTCACCGCTTGGACCTTCAAAATAAAGTTGGCATCCTTTTTTTTTACCAAAGTTGCAGATGATGATGTGGTTTTTATTTTCTCTCTCTCTCAGCTGATCCGCGCCACCGTCAACTCTCAAGAGCAGAAGAGGCTGCTCATGGACTTGGACATCTCCATGAGGACCGTGGACTGCTTCTACACCGTCACCTTCTACGGGGCGCTCTTCAGAGAGGTGCCTCCGACTCGGCAATCGCACGCTTCCTGCCCAGCGAGATGATGTCATCGCGAGGCATCGGCATGTGCGCTCGCAGGGCGACGTGTGGATCTGCATGGAGCTGATGGACACGTCGCTGGACAAGTTCTACAAGCAGGTGATGGAGAAGGAGCGTACCATTCCCGAGGACATCCTGGGAAAGATCGCCGTCTCCGTGAGTGGCCGCCGCCGCCGCCGCCGCCTTTCGTCCTTTCTCCGTCCGTTGCGCATCAGGGCCGCCGTGGTTTTGTTCCAGATCGTGAAAGCGTTGGAGCATCTGTACAGCAACTTGCAAGTCATCCACAGAGGTGGGTGTCGGTGTCGACGGCCGCGATGCGACGCGCACCTGGCGTGCGGCGCTGTGCTCACGCGGCGCCTGCTCCGTCGCGCAGATGTGAAGCCGTCCAACGTGCTGATCAACAGCCAAGGGCAAGTGAAGATGTGCGACTTCGGCATCAGCGGCTACCTGGTGGACTCGGTGGCCAAAACCATGGACGCCGGCTGCAAGCCTTACATGGCGGTGAGCGCGCCGCGCTTCGCCAAGTCCGCACGCGCGAATTGGGCGCTGACGTTGTTGCGTTCCCTCAGCCGGAGAGGATCAACCCCGAAACCAACCAGAAGGGATACAACGTCAAATCTGACATTTGGAGTTTGGGGATCACCATGGTAACCAAAGACAAGTCTTCCTCTTCTTTCTTCCTTCCTCGCTCCTCGGAATTTGTTTTCCTGTAAATTCATTCTCCCCCCCCCCCCTCGGCGTCCATGTTGAAACCGGCAGGTGGAGCTGGCCATTCTGAGGTTCCCGTACGACTCTTGGGGTACGCCCTTCCAGCAGCTCAAGCAGGTGGTGGAGGAACCTTCCCCTCAGCTTCCAGCCGACAAGTTCTCCCCGGATTTCGTCGACTTTACCTCGCAGTGGTGCGCGGTCGCCGCTTCCTTTCGTTTCGCCTTGTTGCATGCGCTTTAAAAAAAAAAAAAAAAAAAAAAAGTTGTTGGTTGTTTGTGCTCAGCTTGAAGAAAGTGTCCAAGGAGCGGCCCACTTATGCGGAGCTCATGGTGAGTGTGCGCCGCAGACGCCGTCGCCGTCGCGCTCGAGCACCGACGGGTTTTGTCCTCCTCAGAAACATCCCTTCTTCACAACGCACGACGGCAAAGACACCGACGTGGCGGCTTTCGTCAAGGTCATCCTGGGGGACTGCTGAGTGGCGGAATCCTTTTTTTTCCTCCAGAAAGCGCGTGCGTCCATGTCCGACGGCGTCCGATCGTGTTACTCTTCTCATTGATTTAGCATGCGCTCGATTTCTCAAAGTCTTTCGCTGGCGGCGGAGAATTTTTCTTCTCCACATTCGGCGCCGTGGACGGCCATTGCTATCGGCGATCCCTCTCGCCGTGATTGATGAACGCGAGGCCCTTTGGAAATCGTTTTAGGATCTCTTGTTGTGATGCGTGGCGATTTGGAATCGATTTATGTGACATCCGGCAAATTAAATCGCCGCCCTGGACTCTTGTTGATCGATGTGCCTCCTGAAATTGAGCGGCGACCAGTCCGTTCTCGTCTATCTGTCGTTTAATTGGCCGGCGACCAGTTCAAAAGCTTCAGCCGGATTTCCCCCGACGAGGATAAATGTTGAAAACGGAGAGATGGCTCATGGCTGTTTGCTTTTATTCCCTTTAAAGCGTTTCTGACCTCCCCCAGGGAGTTCAAACTCTTTCATCAACGTTTACACTTCTTGTTGAGGGCATGCGCTCGAGAAATAATCACAACGGCAGTTTTTTTTTTTTTGTTTAAACACAAGAAGCGCCTTATTCAAACATTTCACCTCATTTGAAAACGAGTAAATATGAAACCCAGGAGATGACACGCCGTTCAATTTTTATTCCATGTCACGCACGAGTTCTTTTCCGCGCTAGTGAAATACAGAAATGATGTGTGCACTTTTCTTCAGTTTCTTCCCTTGTGTTCTTCAGTTTAAAAAATATATTGTGATAAAATTTCTTTCAAAGAATGAAACAATTGTATTATTATTATTTTTTTGGTTACCATGCAAGCAGTTTGGCTTGGTAGATTCCCAAAAGTGCAATTCCGCAAGTTCCCAGCTAGGTGGAGCAACAACTATACCCTGGGCATTCTCTCCTTTTTTTTTTCTTTCCTATTTGGTTTCACCAGGACTTTTGCTGACATTTTGGCACCTCCTCTTCCTCATCCTCGTCATCATCACAACTACCATCATGGTCGCTGTTGGGAAATTTTGCCTTTTGGAATTGCAACGGAATGCATTTTGGGTATTTTGGGTCATTTTTGCAACGAGGCGGCAAAACATCAATGAGCAAACTTTGTTTTATAATTGCTTGGCAATTAAAAAACAAAGTGGCAAGGCATCAACTTCACTTTCACGGTGCAAAAGACAACAACACATCTGCACATCATCATCATCTTCACCGAAATCAATGTGTGCGCATGCATGCGTTATCTTGTCTTGTGTGTATGTTGTATGAGGATGCGTCGAGTGCATATGCGATTGTGCGTGTGTGTGTGTGCCTAAATGTTTCGTGCACGCGTGTGCGTTTGTGTACTTTGTGCGAGTGTGTTTATTTCCTGTTTGCGCGCAGGGCGATGAGAGGAAAGAAGCTTTCCGCTTCCCAGCCGAACTTGCGGGACGGTCAGGCATCAACAATCGGGTGGAAAGGACGGCAAGTGTTCTGGAGTGCACGTGAGACGCACGACCTGCTGCTCACGTTGACAAGACGCAGCCGCGCGTGTGTGTGTGTGTGTGTGCACCCATGCGTCGGATCGCCTGCATGCATGCGTGCGTCTGTTTCATGGGCTGAAGGTCGGGTCAGCACGCGAGGTGTTGATTTCTCAAAGTTTGCGTGATTTCCGGCCACAGGAAGGCAACGCGACGTCACGGCCGAGCTGGCGAACGAGCCCTGGCCGCCGAACGAAGGGATCTTTCGGCGGCCCCCGTCTTGGAAGCGAGTTCTGGAAGCGTTACAGCTGAGTAAATGTTGTGTCTGCGAGCGAGCGCCAGGAGCGGTGCGGTCGCGCCAATCATCGCGCGGCCCGACGATCCGTTCCACACGCATGTTTGCCGTCACACGCATCCGCCGCCTCCTCGCAGCCGCGCGCGCCAGAAGACAAACGGCCGCCGAGGCTCATCAACGTTCGCCGTCACGAAATGGCCGATTGGCGACCTCGGGCCGGCTCGGCGCCGCACGAGAGGAAGTCGGCAGGCGGAACATTTCGCTTTTTGGGTGTTGTGATGTTCGTGCTTTAGTAGCGTGTCAGTGGTTTTGTTTTGGATGTGTTTCATAAGCGCGAGCGTCGTTTGTGAGGGATTTATTCATGAGTGCATGCGAGTACATCGTTTCGCAAAAGCGCGTGTGAGCATGAGAGCGCCACATGCTTGTGTTGCCAATGACCAAAGTCGTCCCTCACCTGTTTTCCACGCGAGGGGCCCCTGGCGGGCGCTGTTGATTCAGTTGCCTGGGCCCCTTGCGGCCCGGGAGGCCCCCGATGCTCAGGATCAGGAGGACACGCCCCCCTTCCAGCTGGGCACCCGTCACCCGACGGAGCGTGCGGGGATTTGATTGTTGACAGGAGCGCTCGGACGCTTGGTAGTGCTCATCATGAAGGTCATCCTTGTTTCCAGGGAGGGGGGCGGGGGGGAGAGAAACAACTTTTACTCAGATGCATCTTCATGTCTTTCATTTCATTTATGTACAAAAGCGAATCTTTTGCCAGGCGTGACATCACGACCCCCCCCCCCCTCCCCCGATTCAGGTCACAGCGTACAGGAACACAGTCACCGGCGCGGACAATGGAGCGCGACCCATTTCCCAGGATGCAGCGCGCCGCCGCGCCGACTTGCGGCCTGGGAAATCGGCATGGCGAGTTTCCGCGACGCGAGTGTGCGACATTCCGTGAAGAAAAGAAAATCGAGGAGGACCGCCCGCGCCCTCCGCCAAGCCGACCGCGTTACTCACGCGCAGCTCCACAATGTATATACGCCGAGAGCTGCAACACGGGAGGAGAACGGCGGTAGAGCGGAAGACGGCAATTGTGGGCAACCGTGAGCGAGAAACAGCAATCGGCTGTGACGGAACACAACAATCGCACTGCGGCGCGCACCCGCACACCCCCACAATACCACGGGATCACCGTGACCACATCCGCAACCAGGGAATCTAAACACCGGCGATTACTCTTCGCATTCATCACGACGCGTGTGTGTGTGTGTGTGTGTGTGTGTGTCAAACACACATTGACATGAAGTGGACACACCAAGCGGAGCCAAGTTTAGAGCGCAGACACACGGAAAAGCGTTTAAAGGCCGGAATGGTCGGAAGCCGCGTGTCAGACATCTGAGGGGCTCCTGACTCACCGCCGCCCTAATTCAACACACACGGCGCGGCGCACACACGCACCGGCTGACAGTTCGCGCCGACGCAACACACGCACGCAAGCGCAACAGCGGACACGACCTGCACTCCTTCAATCGCAAAGCCGCACGGCGAAGATCGTCAAGGTGCACGCGGGGTCGGAAGGAGGTCAGGCGGAAGGTCGGGATTCAGCGTTTCTGGGTCTTGTTTACGAGAGAAAAAGACGGAACGGGATGGGCGACGGGACGACTGGCGATTCCGTAGCAGCCCTCGCGCAGGCAATCTGACCGCTCCATGTTTGTCGAGAAAACACGGAGTGGCGAAGGGGACCGCCCGACCTTGGCTCTTTGCTCACCACGCGTACCGCCACCCGCGCTCGCCGTTCCTGCAGTTTTATTAACCTAGTTTTTCCGCAAAGTCTGCACTCCTTTTGGCCGATCTTTTTCCTCCCTGACAGGAAAACAACTTTTCCACTCTGGTCACGAGCTGCGACTCGTTTTGATTTTCGTTGCGATTCATTCCGAACAACGTGACGCATTGGCCGTTTATTTTAACGACCGATTTTATTGGAAACATTTATTTGCAAATGAATTTGAGGCGAGGCGAGCTTGTCAGCGACGGGTTGACGTGCGCTCGAAACGAGAGAGGAAACGCTTTTGGCTGCACTCGATCACAGACGCCGCTTGGCGGGACTCGGCGTTACTTGGCCGTACTCGGTGCGAATGCGAGCGTCCAGACCTTGGCGCCCGGCCCCAACGTGTGGGAACTGGACGGGCATTTCGGCGTTTTTATGAAGCCGCGAGCACTTGGACGCGCCGTCCGCCGCCTGATTCGCATCTGCGGCAAACTGGCTTCCACACGGCCGTCGTAAAATCATAACGAGGGTCGTAAAATACACATACTTAAACACTCCCCGCGGACGGTTAAACTCGGGACTTTCATCACGCAGGTGTACAAAGTGATGCGGAGTAGGCTCGTCAACAAAAAAATATCTATATACACTTGCGCATTCTTTCAACATACACACGGAGGCTACCGCTATGTGCACGCACACTTTTACAACACACACACACACACACACAGGAAGATGCTAATGAGCTGCACTTAGCTGAGCGGAAGAAGCTAGTTTGTTAGCTGGTAAACAAGTGAACAAACAATTGCCAAATAAACAAAAGTGGCACTTTCATTCCACTTTGTAGCGTTTACGCGCTCGGCTTGTAATGAGCAGCTAGCACGTTAGCGGGCCGCAACATGGCACGCACACACACACACACACACATGACGCACACGCAGGTGGTCGCAGGTGGTCTGGTGGCTGCCAGAGGACCGACCGTGATGTGCGCGGCCTCGCTCGCATCTGGAGTCCATCAGCGCCGCACGGCGGGCCGCCGGGTCTCAAGATGTCACGGTCATGCCGTGTGCATGTGGCGGCGCTGCTGCCGCTGTTGTTGTTGTGACACCGGCACACGTGTGGTCCATGTGTGGATCCCCCCCAACTGCCACAACTCACACACGCACACGCAGGTCATCCACATTCTTCTTCTTCACTTGTGATTTCGGAAGCGAGACAACAGGAAGAGATACGACACGTGTCGTTTGACACACTGGCCTTTTTGACACGTCAGCGACACTCTACGAGTCGGAAGCCGCCGTGATCCTCGGCTTGCAGGCTTCTAAGTCTCACGAAGCGCCACAAAAACTCCGCGAACGAGGGGAATCGCAGGTCGCCCGTCAAAGCAGACGTTAGCCGTCGCCTTGTTTTGATGAAGAGGCTTAAAATCCGAGCATTTGGACAATTCCAAGCTCAACAAGGTCTCAAAATAGTTGTGCATTAATTTGTTAGTTGCCGATTAATCAATTGCAACTCCAATGCGGACAAAAATGTGCAGCAAAAGTAGACAGACATCACAATACAAGTATTATTACTGCCGTACTAACGAGCTTGCCCACATATACCTGCATGTCTGCATGATACTGCCCCCCAGGCTGCCAAGTGCTCACACCAGAAGGAGCAGCACAGTGTCCATAGATCAACCAAACGAGGCTTCGTAATTAAAAAAAAAAAAATTTGGCCCGTATGTAGCACTGAGTGCACACGTACGCCGACACGGTGTTAACGCGCAGGCAGAACGACACGGCCAGCGGCGCCAGCGCGCTCTGCGTCACTGCTTCAAGGCCAGCGTGACCTTTGAACGCCGCAACCCGAGTTTGGCCCACCGCGGGGAGCATCGCAGCACGCTAACTAGTGGGCGCTAACGTGCTAATGCTCCTTATAAAAGCCTGCGTTCATAACGTGCGCACGTCTGTGCGTGTGTGTGTGAAAAGGTTAAGAAGCCTGTTAAAAGGCGGCGGCGGAATGTTGGGGAACGCAAAGTGATGACAGCGCCTGCAGCTACGCTGGGAAAATATCATGGAAAATATTAGAGCATTGGAAAATGTTACAGGCGGCTGGAATAGCGGGACTATTGTAACAATATAATCAGCGACATGCGCGCACTCGCGCGCGCACGCACCCACACACACACACTAACGCGTTCATAGAAGCAGATGGGAGGTGGGCACCAGTTTTGGCCCCAGAGCATCATGGGAGGAAAAAAAAAAACAGTTGTGTGCTTTATTGATTTTGGATAACTTCATCAAGTGTTCCAAAAAAAATAACGGCAGACTAAAAAAACCGCTGTCTATAAAGATAAAAACTATTAAAAATAATAGACGTGTTTTTATGATAAAATTGTACACTCTTCATAGAATTTGTTCTCTGTTGTAATTGCTTTATTTGTAATGGATTGCAATTGTCGGCCAATTATTTGATAAAATCGATTAAAAATGCAGACTATGTAAAATAATTTTCTCATGAAATATTTGATCATTTAAAAAATAATGCATTAGCCAGTTATTCCCTCCCTCAAAAAAACAAATATGTGGAAGTATTCTAATCGTGAATTATTTGTATTTTGGACTTTATTAAATGAGTCATAATTGATTCGCCAATGATTGAATAAATGTTGAAAAAAGCAATATTCAAAATGGTCACCGAATGATTTACACAGTCCGGTCAGACTTTGGACCGTCCCGCTTGAACGACCACCTTAACATCAGTCTGCGCCAACGCCGCTGCAATAGCAAGCACGAATGCCCGGAAGACCCCGGGAACGAGCGCAGACCCTTTCGGCGGAACGACTTTCCCAACCCAAAGGATCATGACGGGAAAACACGTTTGAAACGCAAGAGACAAGACAAGAAGAGAAGACGCGAAGCAAAAGATGACGGGTAAGCCGCGTGGCGGCGGCGTGCACGGTGCCTTGCGTCGCCCGTTTGAAGGCGCGAGAGAGCGTCAACATGCCCACTCCGTGACTTGGTTGTGCCGGGCCGGTTTTTCGTGAGGCTGTCACATGACACGCGAGTCCGAGTTCGCTTTGAGGTTTATTTTGAAAAGCCGGCGATGGCGTGTCCCCGAGGCAGGCTTCTTGTTGAGGGGCGTGGCCAGGTCACCTGTATTTTGGGAGGTGTCGCTCGACTGTGTTTTGCCATGACAGGTGTTCTGCTTCATTCCAGCACGCCTGCGGAGGCACGCGCAAAGCTCAGGTAGCTCTCGTCCTCCCTCCTCTTCTTCTTCTTCTTGATTTTCTTCCACGATGAGGCATTTTATCACAGAAAGCTGCCGCCGAATTTAAGATTTGACCTCAAAACTTAACAGTGGGACCTCCTACTGGAGCCTTTGAGAAGACTAATCAACGGAAAAAAAAAAATTGCGCTCGAACCGTCGAACCTCCCAAGAGAGCTTTTTCAAAGCCAGCGAATTTTGCGTTCTCGTCAGGGTTCGCTCAAGGTCGCAAATGTTCGCCAAATGTCCGCCTAGACCTTGACGACTCCTCATCCTTCGACGGTCACTAGAAAAAACTTGTAGTTCAACTTTCCGCCGAGCTTCCAAAATAGAATCCTCTACCAGAATCTTTTTAAGAGAAAACTTCTACTTGTACATTTTGGCTAAAACAATCGACATATTCCGATCGTGTTCTACTCCATCGTTCTGCTAGAACCTTTTACCGGGATTTTCTACGAGAAAACTTCCACAAGCACGACGCTCGAACCTCCTCGTCCTGTAAGATTGCAGCTAGCCCAGGAGGGATTTGTGCGACGTCCCCAAAACACATCCCGGCGCACCGTTGTCACGGCGACCTCTCGCTAACGGCGTACTAATAGCATGCTAACGGCCGGCGTGCCCGGCGGAGCGCGAAGTGACCAGCGTCGTAAACGATGTTTTGTAATCGTTGCTGCTTGCACGAAACATTTGAAGGCTGTCGCGGAAAGTGGCCGCAGGCTAACTCGTAGTCTGTGTCATACTCAGTCAAGGATAGCGGGAAAAAATATATATATAATGCCCCTGGGGGGGGCGGGGGCACTTGCAGTAAGTGAGCGTGTAATGGCGTCGTAATTGAGGGAATCACGCAATGAACATCGAACGCAGTGGAAAGTTTGCGATGGGGAAGGTCAGCGTCTGTTTTGGACACAACGGCGACGGCGGCGGCGGCTTTGAGGTCAAAACACGCCTCAGAGACACGCCGCCCGCCGCTGTGTGGAGGAAACAGAATCACATCCTGGCGCAAAAACATACACACAACCCCCCCGGCCCCCACACTTTTCCAGGAGGGGTAATCTAGTACTAGGTGTCCTCGTAACCCGTGTTTTGGAAAACTCTACAAATTGCGTCGTACAAACATAAAGTGTACAAAGTGCTAATGTTTGTACGCCCGCCAGCCGGCAGGATGCAGACGTCCTACCAGAGCGTTGAGCGCGACGACGGCACGACGGCGGTGAAGATTTCCGAGAGCCGCAAGCAACGCTTCGTGCGCAGAGAGGGCACCTGCAATGTGGTTTTCCGCCATCTTCCCCAGGAGTGGCTGCTGTTTGTCACCGACATCTTCACCACCTTGGTGGAGATCCGCTGGAGGGCGATGCTGCTCATCTTCGCGCTGTCCTACATCCTGTCCTGGCTCTTTTTCGGGATCCTCTTCTGGGTCATCGCGTTGGCTCACGGCGACGTTCACGATCACAGGACGGCGCCCTGCGTCTACGAGGTGCGCAGCTTTACCGCCGCCTTCCTCTTCTCCTTGGAGACCCAGACCACCATCGGCTACGGCTCCAGGGGGATGTCGGAAAACTGCGGCGTGGCCATCGCCGTGGTGACCGTCCAGGACGTCGTCAGCTGCTTCATCGACACGTTCGTCATCGGCATCGCCGTGGCCAAGATGGCGTCCGCCAGGAAGCGTGCGCAGACGGTGGGCTTCAGCAACCGCGCCGTGGTCAACCTCCGCGACGGCCACCTGTGCCTCTCCTGGCGCGTCGGCGACTTCCGGCGCCATCACCTGGTGGAGGGCACGGCGCGCGCTCAGATCGTGTGCGCCGACGTTCACGCCACCGGCAGGGCGGACGTGACCTATCGGGACCTGGTCATCCAGCAGCCCGACATTGTTCTGGTGACCCCCACCACCATCTGCCACCGCATCCAGGAGGGCAGCCCGCTCTACGGGATGAGCCTGGCGGATCTGCAGCGTTCCGACCTGGAGGTGGTGGTGTCCTTCACGTACACGGACGACACCACCGGCACTCTGCACCAAACGCGGACCTCCTACACGCAGGACGACATCCTGTGGGGTCACGTCTTCCAGGAGATGATCCGGGCCGGCAGAAGGCGCTACACCGTCGACTACGTGCTCTTCAACCATACCGCCAAGGTCCTGGCGCCCGAAATCAGCGCCGAGGCGTACCAGCTCAAGAGGCGGCTGCGGCCCTCGCCGAGACACTCGCCGAGACCATCGCCGAGACCCTCGCCGAGACTATCGCCGAGACCCTCGCCGAGACTATCGCCGAGACCCTCGCCGCGCCCCGACAAGTCCCCGAGCCCCGCAAAAGTGATGCTGCCGCTGCCGGACGCCCACCTCCGACACGACACGCTAGCTGATGAAAAACGTGCGGAAACGTAGCGGAGTGACAAGATGCAAACTTGCCAACAAAGAAGAAAACAAGTTAGCGACCGGCACGTCGATGACTTTCAAGGATATTTTTCGATCCCTCAACGAGAAGATTTTTCCTAGAAACCTTCCGACAAAACCTTGTACAGTATTCTAACCTTCCACTAGAAAACTATGACTAGCTCTTTCAACAACCACCTTCTCCGTTTGAACACTGTCTCATCATGAGTACGTCTGGATTTTTTTTTTTCAATGATCAAAATGAGAGTTTTGAGATTTTTGCCAACACTGAATAAAATGCCACCTATTTGTGCGTGCTTTTGTGCGCGTCTTCATGCAAATGTGCAAGTGTGCGTGATCGTGTATAAGGGAGAAACTTTTGAGTGTCTGTGTGCGCCGAATGCACTTGTTTCACTTGACGTTCAACCACCTGCAAACTCCATTCTCTCTACTGCGCCCCCGTGTGGCTAAGGTACGCACGCACATACACAAACTCTGAAGTACACATTCATTCGAACTAAATGTACACTTTAGTCGACAAGGAACCTCAACGCAATTCATTAAAGCTCGCTCTCACACACACACACACACACACAGACACACACACACACACACACACGAGTGCACGCAGTCCCTACGTGTGGATATTTTGCAAATACGTGTGTATTTCGCAAATATCCACACGTAGGAAGTAGAAAAAGTTGTCGGTTGTTTTTATTAATGTTGGTGAACGCACGCATGCACGCGCCGACGGTATCATGAGCGCGCGAGACGGCGACGGGTGGGGTGGAGGTCTCGGGGTTGGGGGCGGGGGCGTGCCCAGTCCGTGCCTCGCGTTTAAAACGCCTCGGGACGGACCTGCGAGGCACAGCAAAAGCCGCCGCGCACGCACACACACGCGCACACACAGACACGGGCGCGCGCGCGCTCACGCATGCGGTTCCCGTATGACAAGCGCACGGCTGGACCGAGCGGATTTTTTACCTCCGAGCGCTGAGCAAGACTAACGGCTACCGAAGCGAAAGCCTCGCAGCAATAACAACAACAACAACAAAGACGACCTGGATGAAGTTCGCCGGCTTTGACGTGCACCAGCAAAGTTTTCCATCCAACTCCAACACCGTGAGTCCACCCCCGCCCTCTCCTCCTCTTCGCCAGCGTGCGTGCGTGCACCTGTTGTCAACATTTGTCGCCGGCATGTGTGCCGCAACGAGACGCACGCGCGCACGTGTAGCTGGGCATGAACAAGATGTGGCGACTAGAACGCACGTCAGCATCATTCGCAAGATTTGCACTGTAAAAAGGAAAGGGGTGGCTTGAATTTTATTTTATTTTTTTTAAACTGAAGTGTTTCACTCGTGGGTAAAACACGTTTTGTTGGAAAAGCATTCATTCGGATATCAATACGATGGAAGAAAAGCTCAAATGGCTTTCCGGCACTTTGATAAACTAGTGAAAAAAAAAAAAGGTTCCAACCAGTTTTGACATGTGGAGGAAGCTTGAAAGGAAGCTCGATTGAAGTTTGGCGTAGCGGCGGCGATTTGGGCCGGGTCGCCGTGACGACGGCGCCTAATGAACAAGTGTTGCGTGGCTCCGCGGGGAGAAGCGGGCGGGCGAGCGAGCGAACGGCTCCTGAGGAAACCTCCCAGGGTTGAACAGTCAACAAGTCATTCGTCCTCCGCTTCCTCGACTTCCTGCTCACACCTCTGACGGATGAGGGGGGGGGATTAAATGGTGGGAAAATGGTTTGCAGGTCGACGACCGCCCCACCAAAAAGTGCCGGTTCAGTTTATCTTAAGGGGTTTGCCCTCTACTGCCCCCAGGTGGCCAAGGTGCATATAGCAAAAGGAGCAGCACAATATCCAATTAAATGGAGCATCCCCCCCCCCCAAAAAAAAAATAACTCACAATTCTGTTCAGAAATGTCATGTCCCGTTTATTATTACGGAGTGCTATTTTAGGTGGCGACGCGTTCCTAATGACGTGTCCTCCTTCGCAGACGACGCCCACGACGAAGCAGTGAGTCCCGCCTCCCGGCGCGATCAGGCGGCATCATTTCCCGAGCGAGCGTCGTTCCTCAAGCGCTTCCAAAGTGTTCCTGCGACGCTTCCTGCGCAAGCGGCGACTGTGGGCCCGGGTCATGGGCCGCTACGGCGGTACGGCGTCCTCCGAGGAGGCGCGCGCCAAGCCGGCTAACGGCTACGGCAAAGCGCGCGCGTGTCCGCGATGGGAGAGCCGCTTTGTGAAGAAGGACGGCCACTGCAACGTTCGCTACGTCAACGTCAGCGAGAAGGGTCTGCGCTACCTGGCCGACATCTTCACCACGTGCGTGGACGTGCGCTGGCGCTGGATGCTGCTCATCTTCTGCTCGGCCTTCCTGCTCTCGTGGCTCTTCTTCGGCTGCGTCTTCTGGCTCCTGGCCATCTTCCACGGCGACCTGGAGGTCCACGCCGGCCACAAGTGCGTCTCCAACGTCAGCACCTTCACGGCCGCCTTCCTGTTCTCGGTGGAGACGCAGACCACCATCGGCTACGGCTACCGCTACGTGACGGACGAGTGCCCGGCCGCCGTCTTCGCCGTGGTCTTCCAGAGCATCGTGGGCTGCGTCATCGACGCCTTCGTCATCGGCGCCATCATGGCCAAGATGGCCAAGCCCAAGAAGAGGAACGAGACGCTGGTGTTCAGCCACAACGCCGCGGTGGCCATGAGGGACAACAAGCTGTGCCTGATGTGGCGGGTGGGCAACCTGCGACGGAGTCACCTGGTGGAGGCTCACGTGCGGGCGCAGCTCCTGCGCTCCCGCACCACCGCCGAGGGCGAGTACATCCCCCTGGACCAGACGGACATCGACGTGGGCTTCGACAGCGGCGTGGACCGCATCTTCCTGATCTCGCCCATCACCGTGGTGCACGTGATCGACGAGGACAGTCCCTTCTACGGCGTGGCCAAGCAGGACCTGCGCGCCTGCGACTTTGAGGTGGTGGTGATTCTGGAGGGCATGGTGGAGGCCACCGCCATGACCACGCAGTGCCGCAGCTCCTACCTGGCCAGCGAGATCCTGTGGGGGCACCGCTTCGAGCCCGTGCTCTTCGAGGAGAACAACTACTACAAAGTGGACTACTCGCGCTTCCACGCCACTTACGAGGTGCCCGGCACGCCGCAGTGCAGCGCCCGCGAGTTGGCGGAGAACAAGTACATCATGTCCGCCTCGGGGTCCTTCTGCTACGAGAACGAGATGGCCATGGACGCTCGGGAGGACACGGACGAGGGCAACGGGGGCAGCGTGGGACCCGACGCCGTGCAAGACGCCGAGCACGATCACGATGGGACCGCCGACGCGTCGCTCAGGCGAGAGTCGGAGATATGAAGGACGGGGCGGGGCCCCTGTTGGGAGGCCAGTTCCGGTCCGGTTGGCGGGACGCTAAGGGACGATTCCGCCGCACGCGTGACGATTCAAGGGGTGGGGCGTCTAGTGACGGTACAAGCGGTCACGCCATTGGCCGGCTGGTGTCGGGCCTCGGCCGACCTTTTTTTTTTTTTTTTGTACAATGTGCTGCTGCACCACTTTTTGGCCTTGGCCTCCTCCTCATTCATCCCTCGGTCTCCTTCTAATTTCTCTCCTGCCTCTGATTTTTCTCCTGTTCCGCCTGCTCTTCTATTTCCTCTTTCCCTCATTCTTCTTCTTCTTGTCTGCCATCTTCTCCGCTTTTCCTCCTTCACGTAATGCCATCTCCTCTTCTCCTTGATCATCCCGAGAGCGCTTTTCTCCTCGTCCCCCTCCTCCTTTTTCGACGCTCGATGCCGTCGTGCCAAAGACTTTTTATCAATGACGACTCTGAAGAATCAATGCGTTTCTTCTTTTGTTTTGCGAACGGTACAAAAAAACACTTCTTCGGCTCTCCATGTCTTTCCTTCGTCGTCTTCATTCCCAACGAGGCAAACCAACAACAAAAACGTGGGACTTGTCGCGTGGAAATGTGTTCGCAGTCTTCCAAACTTTCACACTTTTTCTACCGGGAATAATAGCAAATGACTATTTTTGTTGTTGTTGTTGTTGTGATGATTATTTGTGTCTCGTTACATCTTGCTTTCTTTTTCAATAAAAAAACTGAATAATGCTGTTTGTCGTGACTTAGTTGAAAACTCGTTGAAATATGGCAACAAACTCACTGGAGTCCAAAGTGGCCGTTTATTGCGGTCAGCCCAAGGCACACCTGTACAATAATCCCGCGCTCTATAATTAGCGTCTCGTGATGCCACACGTCTCAGTTGGTTGGTTCTTAGCGTTGTGACGAGCTGCTGCGTCACGGCCACGAGAACAACATCGTCGAAAGCCCGCGGAGGACACGGACAATGACGGGAAGCGTTCTCGCCATCCCTTGTTGTTATTCGGGCGGCCTCTCGGCCAGGTGTCGTGTTGCTTGCTTGCCCACCGGCCGCCCCTTCCCGCCACACGCACCCAAACACTTTGGGCGTCTTTCACATGGCGACCGGGTGCTAAAAGCGGACGCTGGTTTTAAAGTGCTTACTGTCATCGGCTGGCACGCCCTTTTTCCACCCCTTCGCAGCTGCTCGGACAACTGTGGCGCACGGGTGGAAAAAGTCAAGTCAAGTGTGGGAAAGCCCAGCTCGGATGAATATGATGATCGTCAGCTAGCATGCTAACCGTTAGCATGCTCACACGTACGGCAGGGAAAAAAAAGCCAAATTTGACCACGATGAATCGGTGAGAGAAGAGGCAAAATTTTCAAACATCAACATTCGTCTTCGGCAAGAAATCAAGATTCATCGCAAATCCGGGTGGTCAATCATCCATATTTGGCTCAAATCAGATCGACAGAATTTGAGTTCAGGTTTTCGCTTCTGGCTCTGTGTCGTGCGTACGTGCGGCCTCTTGGCAAATGGCGTCCGAATCGGATTGGATTCAAGTGCCCGCGCATGGTCAGTGGCATCGCTAAATTCCAATTGGATCAAACCTGGATCAAATTTGGCTTCATGTTGCAGCTTCTGACCCCCAAATACACAACTTGGATACAATGGGAACGGGATAGTCGGCGTGCGCGGGCGCAATTTCAACAGGATTTGTTTTGCGGTTTAATACGAGCCACTGACGAGGAAGCACAAAGCGGCGGAGCGGCTCTCGACTCCTTTGCCTCCCGTCAGCCTTGAATACTTTCCACCTTTGACAGCTGCAATCTAAATTTACGCCAGCGGCAGGAAAAAGATTTGGACATCCTGCCGTCCGCTTCCTGTCACAGTGACCTCCACGTGTGGAAAACAAGGCGGACGTGGAGGTCGGAGGGACGGCGGGAAGCTCCCTGCCACCTGCCGTCTTCGCGCTCTGACGTGTCAACGACGGGACGGGACGGGACAAGATGCGACGCGTGCGGCCGGCCGCTCACTTCCTGCCACTTCACGTGCAAACAAAAAGATGACAAATGCTTCGCAACGACTCAAACTTGATGATCAAGCATGGACATGCTCAAAAGCATTTAGTCTAGTCTTAATTTGAGCATCCTGTCTGATGTCATAGATCAGATTAAAAAAAAAAAAAAGATGGATAACAGCCTGCTCATCTTTGTACAAGTTGTACGACTCGCATTAGCCATTTCTCTAAAAGTGCTTGTCCCGTCTCCTGCCGCTTAAGGGCTGACTTTTGTCCGGTCACAGGAGACGTCCGTGGAGGAGGAGGTGGCTTGGGACGCCGCAGAAGTGCGCCCGCTGGCCGGGACTCAACAACAATCAACGGAACCATCTGTGGCGGGCGCCGCACTCACACCTTTTGTGTCGGACGCAACTATTTGCAAAAAGTTCGGGAGAGTGGCCGTCCGGGTGACATTTTGGGTTTCAAGCAGGTGTCAAATTCATTTGGGTTGAGGAACTACAAGTGGCCCGGACTTGTGTAATATGCCACACGGGACCATTCTGGCCCAGCGCAACCGGCCGATCATTTCCTACTTGTTATTGTTGTTGTTATTTTTGTTCTTGTGGAACCTTCTTGAAGTCCTAAACAGACGTGAAAGCTTGAAGATGATTATTTACCTCGATAAGTAAATCGAGCGACGGGTCCCATTGGGCCAAACATCCATTTCCTGTGTCTAACATCCACTTCCCTTGTGTGCGCGGCGTCAAATCTGGAAGCCGCCCTACTCCTCCACCGAGTCACCCCCCGACCCCCTCGATTATAATTAGCTGCCAGGCTTAAGTTTGATCCCGATGAAAACGCTGACCCAAAACTAATGACGACAATCTTGAGTCGCTGGGCTAATGTTGGCTAATGTAATAATGGCGTCGTTTCAACATGGAGGCAGGTGGCCTCAGCACGAGCGCGGCCGGGCTATTTGCAGACCAACAAAACAAAGCCCGTGCAGACACGGGTGAGCGCGCATGCCTTGTGGTTTCCGAGCAGATCTTGACCAAATGAATATCTATATACAGCGTACAGTGGTGCCTTGGGATAGCCACGACCATTATTAGCATATGTCATCCATTACCAGCAAAGCATTCCGTCGGTTAGCCGCTAGCAGAGCAGGGGCCGTCAGTTAGCCGCGAATATTAGCATTCACTGGGAGGCTCTGTATTTGAATGCCGACACTCTTGGCTATCGCATTGCCTTCGCTTCACTTTTGGGGCAGCAATGAGCGTGGTAACCAACTTTGCACGGACGCTTGTACAGGACATGACTCGCACACAAGAAGTGACTCTAAAACAGGAACCGTTTGATGTGTGAAGAAGTAAAAGTTACGTGCACATGCACACACATACACACCTCACTAACTTCCACTTCCTGCATTACTAGCTACATATGATGGGAAACCGATTGTCTCTCACTCACACACACACACACACACACACACACGCACGCCCACACTTTACAAAAAAACAAGTATTTGTCAGCACTGACTGATCAATGTTTGTGCCTTATTTTTATGTGGTGGCATTTTTAAGGTTTTGCTTTTAATCTCATTCAAATACATTTCTGATTTGGACCGCATTTTAATGTTGGCCATTTTTCCGGTATTTGCAGAGTGATTTTTTTTCTTGGTGTACAAGTTGGAGAGCCACTCACCCGACGTCATATGCAAGCGATGACTCTGGTGGTGAATGCAGAATTCCCGCCTAGAGGGCAACAGAAGATACATACAATAGGGTTAATTAAACTCACCACCGCTTTATGCTAACACCTGCACTTCATTATGCATGCTAAGGTTGGCAGCTAAATGAACAAATGTGTTTGTGTGACAGTAGACGTTTGCCCACTGCACTGCCAGGAACAAAATTCCCGGAGTTTTCCAGAATATTTTTTTTTAAAAAAACGTTTTTAGGGGAATTTCCTGCCCTTGAAAACTTCCCAACAGTCAATTACAAGAGGGTGATTCAGTTCTTTTACTGTTGTTGATGACTATTTATGTGACGGAAGGAAGCAGGAAGTGATGAAAACGATGAATGGATGGGAATTCTGTGTGTGTGCGCGCTCGTGTATTGTTGTTTTTATTGCGCGTGTGCGTCTTTGTGACAAGTGTCTTCAGAGGATGTTATTGGCCGTTTAGATCCTGTTTTTTTCCCCTTTCCATAACACAGGTGCACTCATTGAGTAACAAACTCCTCTGGCTACCAGAGGGGGGCACCAAGGGGCCAGGTCACCTCTTTTTGCGCGCTTATATCGGCACGCTAGCTGCCAATTTTCAAGGTCAACAATAATAGGCAGAAAGAAGGCTGGTCAAAGTCATGGTTCGGACGTTGTCGGCGGTGAGCCCGCTGATCTTTTATGAGCAGCTGCTGCGAATCAACGCCTCCTTGGATTCGTGCTTGGATGAAGTAGATGGTGCTCACGCGTGTGAAGGTCGACACGTGTTCATCTCAACGTCATACAAAAACACACTCTTGGGCTGTATGTAGGTCATGAGGCCGACCCGTTAGCCACTCACGATGGCACGTTTCACCAGTTACCTCCCAACTTTGGAATACCTAAACTTTAATAAGAGGTCAAAGCAAATTATGGAAAACTCAAACATAATGTGCTTGGTAAGGCTTGGCAACACGTGACTGGAAGACGTTTCACAACAGGAAGTATTTCATATCAGCCATTATTGATAATTATTTGTTTTACCCGTTTTATATACGAAAAGCAATTAACTGTTTCGGTAATGCGGTGTCATGTGCAAAGTGCTCCACCGCCAGAATATTGTAAAAGCATCTTGGCCTTCGAAGCTAGCTACCCCAAAGCGGTATCGTGTGCTAGCTACCCCAAAGCGGTATCGTGTGTATTTGCATTAACCGTCATTCAATGTTCATACAATAATCCTACTTGCCACAGTTCTTTTATACAATATTTTACTTGCCTCTGATGCCGAGGGTAGGACACTAGCGCAGCGTACGTCAAAGATTTGGAATTCATTTACTTGAACACGCTTCGATTGAAAGAGTTGTAGTGAAGCGACGCGCCACTGACCTGAACGAAATTGCGCCACTGCGTCTTCTCGCGTGAGTACGTGCACTTCGTTGGTTTAGCCTATTTTCTTTATGTTTGGAGTCGGTTGCGCGTTGCTTGTAACAAGCCGGAGTCCGGGTTTGCTTTCTGGTTGTTATCTATTTTACATGTTATCGAAGGGTGTTGTAATACATATTAGTGTTGAATTACTGCCGTCGCGAGCTGACGGCCATCTTACGTTGCCAGTTGCTGAACGCACCTGTCCCATTAAGTTTGGGACAAATATTACATGCAGATTTCACCGGAAGGAATTCGAGAAAATCTTGCTTTAAAAGTATATCTCTGGTGTGCTACTCAAAAATCATGACTCCATACAGAGATCCTGGCATAAAATACGCATGGCACGTGTTTTCAGCAGGAAAAACAAACTGTCATTGGCAATGCAAGATGGCTGCCGTGTGGCTTTGCCGTCACGGGTCAATTAGTTGTAGTCCAGTCCAGTCCACAGTCCGTCGGTTGGAGGCAGTGTTGCAACATTCTGTGATTATCACTGATATTGCATCTCTTGCGCGCAGTTCAAAAACAGCCCCAAAATCATATGGATGGGGGATTTCAAACTGTTTTATCCCCCCATCCCGCACTCTTTTTCAAAGGCCACAAAATTCAAAAGTGATACAAGACACCTGATACTTGGTTCATTTATTGAACACACACACACACACACAGACACACACACACACTCTCAATCAAACCAATCCGTCCCTGGAGTCAAGCTGATGTGTCGAAAAGCCTATCGATCATGTCCTCCACTTCCTCTGGGCGGTACTTGTGGTACTTCTCTGGGTTCTTGGTGAAAGGCAGGTTGGCACATCTATAACCCAAAGCAATCACAAAGCAAAACTTCTTATGTTTGAGTCAAAGAGTGTATTCAAAGTGTTTCTAATAAAGTCTTAAAAAGCGTATTAAATGTGTACCAAATGCCATTTAAGCAGCAGTCACCATTTTCAAAACATAACAAGATGGCACAATGCCCCCCCCCCCACCCCACCCCTTATGGTTGTCAGCTCCTCAAATATGTCCGGCCGTACGACATCTTGGTCAGTTCCTCAATCATCCACCTTTTTTTTTTGTAAGTGGGCATGCATGCACCTGTTCAGGAAGCCGGTGTAGGCATGTGTGACGGCTCTCTTCTGAGCCAGTCGGATGAAGTCTCGCTGCTCCTTGTCAGGAACGGCCCATCCCTTCTGGATCTTGCACAGCTCCTCCAGGCCTTCGTTGAAGCCCTAACACACACATACACCGCTGTCACACGCACGCACACATGCAAATCCATTCGGTATGCTGACCTTGAACTTGTCCTTGATAACCTGCCGTTCTTTGTCCTTGAGCTGAAAAGAATACAGTGTGGGTTACCGTGGCGACGCAGCATTGCCATTAAATCGTGAACGCGCGTCGCCGGCGTCTCGTGCTGACCTTGGCGCCGGGCTGGAAGGCGGGAAGGTTTCGCTCGGTCAGGTGCTCCGTCACTTTCAGCCAACTGAGAAGAGCAGGGGACACCGGAGCGAGTTGGCTTGGAGCGACGGCGGGGATAAACTGACGCAAAAGGCAACAGAAGGAGGAGCAAGGGCAGGAGGGAAGGAATGGGGAAGATGCGAGGAGGACGACGACGACAACGAGAGCACCTGCGTTGGTAAACGTGTATTTGTTGCTCGATGAGCTCTCGGTATGAACTCTCAGCTCGCTTCTGAGTCACCGTCACCAACTGGATCAGCTCCGACCTGCGCACGGGAACAGACGCGCACACATCAGCACACGTGTGCAACGCGCACAAGCCAGTCACGTGATGTGCGTGCGCTCTGACTTCTCGAGAGACTTGAGGATGTAGTTGTAGTTGTTATGGAGGAAGATGGCGCTCAGAGCCGAATCCTCGTACACTTTGGACTTGCTGAGCAGGTTCAGCTGAAGGTTCCCCAGGACTTTACCTAAACACACGGACTCGCTCGTCAGGCTGCGTGCGTGCACGCGCACGCGTGTAGATACGTACAGATGTACGTGCTGAGGAGGCGCTTGTTGAATTCCGACGTGTAGCTGCTGGATGAAGACGCGGACTCTGGAAAACACACACAAACGGCATGAGTGTTGCCGTTACCGAGGTAACACCACGTCCACTCATTTGGTATGAACCATGTTGCTGCAGAACCACAAAAAGCCTCTGGAGGGCGTGCTTACCTCGGGGGTCTAAAGGGATATTGTAAGTGTCCCCCAGCACTAAAAGGGGAGCCCCCAACCCGACAGACAAAGAAGAAGAAGAAGAAGAAGAGGTTAGTGTACAGGAAGTAGAAACATTAGCAGGGGACGTGGGATAGTGTCATGATCGCCCCTCGGACAGGACAGGAAGCTGCACGCCATAAGCAGGAAGTGGAAAGAGACAACAAGTGGCAAGTTTGTGGCCGCACACGAGGACGAGAGCTTTTGAGGAGGTGGAAGCATGGCGGTCATGCAGCAACACGCACCTTCGTCCACACGGGGGCGCCAGAGCTAGGCGGCTAAGGTGCTAACGTGCGGCGTACCTTGTGAGGCCAGCATGGCTCCGGCCGTCTCGTGGAAGTCCAGCAGCTGCTGCAGGAACAGGATGGCCTGGGGGAGGA
This sequence comes from Hippocampus zosterae, assembly GCF_025434085.1. Lineage (NCBI taxonomy): Eukaryota > Metazoa > Chordata > Actinopteri > Syngnathiformes > Syngnathidae > Hippocampus > Hippocampus zosterae. The sequence continues at coordinate 3,174,811 of NC_067457.1, forward strand.
GCCGGGGAATCAGACAGGAAGTCCACGGCTCAAAGGTTTCGTTTGGCTTACGTTGCTGGTCAGCTCGTGCACCGTGCCGTCCTTGGGCATGTTGTACTCCTTGTCGGGATCGTTCTGAAGACACGCAGAGACAAGAGCGTGAAGTGCCGGAAGAGAAAAAGGAAGTTTGAGAGGATCGTGCCTTGATGCTGTCGGCGAACTCCTCCAGCGCTTTGGCGCCGATGCTCTCCATGGACGTGATGAGCGCCGGCAGCTTGTTCTTGGTGCTCGCCGCCGTACCCTCAACAAGGAAACGGGAAGAGCGAGTTAGCCCGACCGCCGCGCCATCCCCCCCCCGTCCCATGCCGGCCGCCTACCTGCAGCGTGGCGTCAAAGTCGGCCTTGTTGATCTTGAGGTGCCTGAGGACGGGGAAGATGGCGAGCACGGCCGAGTAGTCGTGGCGCAGGATGGCGCGGCGGGCGGCGCCCACGATATTGTCGCCCTCCAGCATCACGTTGTCCAGCGCTTCCTGCCCGACGACGCCACGCTCTCGCTTAGCATCCGCGCCAATTCTCCGCGTACAACAAGTCTCGTTCTACCGTTTTTTTTTTTACTCCAGAAACGCCTGAGCGGCGCTTAAAATAGCAAAGCGTCGGCACCTGAATGAGGGAGTCGAAGGTCTTCTTCTGGTGGTGCTCGGGGATGACCTCGCTGAGGAGGGCGTACTCGCTCTGCGCCAGCTTGACGAAAGCGCTGATGCAGTGGACGTACACGTCCATCTCCGCGTCCAGCCCGTCGTCTTTGCCTGGCGAGCACACGGGAAAAATTGAGCCGTCGCGCACGCCAGATGAACGTAGCCGCACGCCGCGGCGGGTCGAAAATGAGCACCCGCTGCATTGCGTTGGAGGACTTTTTTTTTTTTTTTTTTTGCAGCTCTCAAATGGTTTCTTTCCTTTGTATTTGTTGGAGTCACAAAATAACCAACGGGTTGATTTATTGTCAGAACATTTTTGAGAAATAAAATATCCAAACCCAATTCCGATGAAGTTCATTCATTCATTCATTCATCTTCCGAGCCGCTTGATCCTCACTAGGGTCGCGGGGGGTGCTGGAGCCTATCTCAGCTGTCTTCGGGCAGTAGGCGGGGGACACCCTGAATCGGTCGCCAGCCAATCGCAGGGCACACAGAAACGAACAACCATTCGCACTCACACTCACAACTAGGGACAATTTAGAGCGTCCAATCAGCCTGCCACGCATGTTTTTGGAATGTGGGAGGAAACCGGAGCACCCGGAGAAAACCCACGCAGGCCCGGGGAGAACATGCAAACTCCACACAGGGAGGCCGGAGCTGGAATCGAACCCGGTACCTCTGCACTGTGAAACCGACGTGCTAACCACTGGACTACCGGGCCGCCTCCGATGAAGTTGTGAAACATAAATCAAAACAGAATACAACAATTTGCAAGTGAGGTTCAATCTCTAGTGAGTTGAATACTATTGATATAGACGACAAGATATTTCACATTCAAACTGATCAAGTTGATTTTTTTTTTTTGGAGCAATCAATCAGAAACACGTTTTATGAATTCCGAGCCTTTTTTTTCTGGATTAAAATGAATTTCATGATTTTAAAATTGTCCCCGGAGCCCGAACGTCTGCTGCCAATGCCTGTCAGTCTGATGGAGAAGGGGACGGGGTGCTGGGCGCAGGGGGGTGGGCTGCCACTCACCTGGGGGGCCGCCGTGCTTGTCAGCCAGCGCCTCAGAGATGAGTCTGGCCCGCGGGTCGTGATCGGAACCTGCTGAGACGGACCTCGTCAGACCGCGCCGCCGTGACGAGGTCCTGGGGGTGGGTGGGGCAAAGCTAAACTCGACACCGGCCCGCCACCGAGCACCCGGGGGGGGGGGGGGGGTAGCGTCACACCAGCAACTAGAGCCCCTTTCACCTCCACTTACCGCAAAAGGGACCGTCGCAAGTACAACGAAGACACGGCATGAAGGAGGAAGGGGAGGGTGACAACAAAGGGGGAAGAAGAAAAGACGAAGGTGGATGAATGGGAGGGGCAAAATAAGAGCTAAAAAAGGAGGAAGGAAGGAGGTGAGGACGAGGAAGATGAAGAGCAAGACCCATGTCAGGAGGGGCGTGTTGGGGGCGGTGGAGTGACAACAAGATGAAGAAGGGGAGGAGGTGGAGGACGAATGGCACGTCAAAAGACAGCGGATCCGAAAGCCCGCTTTCACCCGAAGAAGGGGGGAGGGGCTCAAGTTCAAGCCTTAAGTCTCAAGTCCTTGTCTCAAGTCTCAAGTCTGCGTCTGCGTCGTTGTGAGGCGTAACTCTACACTGTTCCACCACAAGAAACGGAAAAGAGAGCCCGAGAAGAAGAAGAAGAAGAAGATGTGCGCCGGTTACCTTCCAGAGGTGCCAGGTTGGACCCCCCCTTTTTGCCATCCAGCCCATGCTGTGAGTACTGTTTCAGAAGGTTCTGAGCCTTGCGAATGGTCCCTGGGCCCCAAGAGGAGCAGGAGGAGGAGGAGTTAGAGGAGGAAGGGCAGCAAGGTCAGGAGGGTCCCGATAGCCAAAGGGAAGAAGAACAAGTAGAGAAAGCACAGCCGCGCAGTGAGAGATCAACGAGACGGCCAAAGAGCACACCCTCAACGAGAAATCGATAGTCAACCCTCGCCTGGTTTATCGTGGGGGGGGGACAGGCTCCACACTACGGCCGCCGCATGTAAACGTGACTTGTTCATCTGCCTTTTTGCTGTTCGTTACACTGCACGTCTTGCGGCTCAGTGCTGCCCCACATGTTGTGGCAGAACGTCACAAAACGGGATTCTTTCGCAACCCACGATAACCCGGCAGGGGTTCACTCAACTTCTTGTGAGCGCCACTGCAATTCACGCACACACAGAGAGCATGGTCTCTTAGCAACGGGTAAGTGTCAGCTGGCAACTCAAGCTTGAGAGATAGCAAAGCACCGAGGGTTAATCACATGGCGACGTGTCGCATCATGGAGCCAGAAAAAGACCTTGAGAACTACAGTACACGCTAGAAAATACTACCTGCGTCGACGCCATGTTGGATGCAGCAAGGCCGAGCCATGGCTGCTGCGCACGCTTTCATGTGCATCGAGGAGTACGGCTTTTGAGCGACATTATAAAGTTCTACTCGTTCAGATTGAGTGACTGACTCCTTCGCAAGATGATTGCCATTTGCTGATTTGAACTGTCGATCAACGGCGGACTAAATGAACAGCTTGCCCCACTGCCACATCCAACATGGCCGGCGTGTACTAGCAAACGGCGAGAGGAGACGCCGTCTTACCGGGCCTCTTGGGAACCTTCTTGGTGGGCGTGTCTTTGCGCTTGGCCTGGATGGCGGGCGAGTAGAGGACAGCCGAAGAAGCGCTGTTCTTGCGCAAGTGCTCCTTCAGGCCTTTGATGGAGCGATCCAGCTGGCTGGAGCGGATCTGGAAGTAGACCGTCATGAAGTCTGCCAAAAAAAAAAAAAAAAAAAAAAAGTCATTCATTTGTCAGAAAAATGGCTAAAATTGTCATCTGTGTTTTCGAAAGTGAAAGCAAATGTTACTCTGAGCCCAAACGTGACATATGACAAGGCGAGCGCGGTTCACCTTGATTGCGTCCGTATTCCACCAGCCATCCGCCGATGCAGATGATGTCGTGGAGGACGGCTTGGGGCAGGTGCTCCAGTATCACGTCCTCCTGGACGTCCAGCTCGTCGTCGGCCACGCCGATGGCATCCAGGATGAGCACGGGCGGCACTGGCTTGCTGTAGCGGGTCAGCAGGCTGCGGAACTCCGCCTCCAGGAGCTCCTTGCCCTTCTCGAAGAGTCCTTTCTGCAGCACATTCCAATTTGAAGGGTGAAGCGACGTAAGCGGCGCACGCCAACGGAGACGCACTCCCAACCCCCAAAAGCCCACAAAAACTAGCTTTTTCCAAAGAACAGTGTTTGAGATCCATTAGGGGGCATTCAAAGACAAAAACGGCTGAACGGGTGAGCGGCAGGCGGCGGGTCGTACCACTGTGTTGAGTTCGGGGCTGTCAGGATTGTTGTCCTGGAAGTACTCCACGGCTTTCTGGATCTTGGCGATGCATGCCAGATACTCGTCCAGGCGCCCCGTCGGTCTGGAATACAAACGCCGCAAAGTCAGGAGCAGTGGCGACCTTCGATCCCCCCCGGCCAAGAGCTCCCCCATATCCCATCCCCCAGCTCACCCCTCCCTTATGATGCGGTCCGTATCCTTGGCCACATGGTAGTAGCTGATGACGTGGTCCATGCAGGACAGCGTCTTGTCCACGTTGTCCTGCAGACGCTGCAGGTTCTCCGTCTGCTTGTGCACGGGAATGATGGAGTTCTCCAGCTGCATCAGGCGGCTCTCAAAAGACGACAGAATGGACACCTGCCAAAAGCACACACGCGAGCATCTTAAGCCACCCGCATTCGTTCACAGTCAAAAAGAGTTTCCATGTTGTGCATGCTTTGCCCAAGATACCCCGAGGATCAACAAGGCTACATATTCAAGGGCGCTGTGTGTTGTGTGTGTGTGTCTGACCATTCCATTGGTCAGCTGATCACTCTTCTCAAGGTTCTCGCGAATGAATGACAGGGTCTCTTGTTCCTGCATAACAACACAAAAGAGGTCATGTCACTTGTGCTGCTGAAACTAAAGCGGAGAAGCACTCCACAGACGTGTAGCATTTATTTGTGTGTGTGCTATCAAGAGGGTAGCTGTTGTAACCTGCTTGAGTTTCTCCTCGATTTCTCTCTTCCTGGCCGACGCGTCCTCGGTGGGGATCATGCTGGCAATAAAGGACGACCACTTGCCAATGACAAACCAACAAACTAGTCCAAGTGGATGATTAAAACGATCATGATTTGGTCGGAAGATCGCTTCGCAACAGGACAGGAAGTTCAGCTTCCTGTAGCTTCGGCCACTTCCGGGTCTGACGTCGAAGTAAAATACAGCCTTCGACTCGAAGTCAGGGAGGCTATTTTACTGTGCTTGTTAAACAATCGCTGAACTTCAGTTAAAAGTAGAAAAATGGGTGACTCCAATTATTATCAGTGCTGTTGCATTTCTCATCACATATCGTGTAGTGTTACTTTCTGTCAAGATTATTTTGAAAGCGCAACATTGTTTTTCTTCCGATAGGAAGCGTTTCGCGTTCCCAATGTTGTTTGTTTAGAATGATTTAAGTGGCGTGGATTATTAGAAATGAAATCAAAAGGGAATCAAATACAATTCTTGTCTTTTTTTATTGAAATTCGATCGGCTAATGAATGAATGAATAATAAATAATATTCGTTTGTCTATGTCACGAGTGTGCAGTAACCCAGATCTCCACATGGAGTAGCTAGTGCTATGTATTGAGATCAATTCATAAAAATTATTGTACACCAACACAGTTCAATTCATGTATTTTAAGCACAATGCTTGATATTATCACCATGATTTGAAGAAAAAAATGAAGTTAAGAAAACAGTCTTTTTTGTATTTATTTACATAAATAAATCCCAAAATACATGACGATGTCATGCAACAAACTGAAATGTAGGTGGCAGGAGGAAACAATAGACAACAGTCTTTCATCACCCTTGAACACTTGAGAAGAAAAGTAACAACTGGAAAAAGAAATAGAAATAAAATGTAAAATGTGTGTTCCGTTCATGACAAAAGGGAACTCTGAAGCAGGAGAGCCCCTGCTCTTTTTAAGATTCCTCCGCCTTGGACAGAGTCTGAAGTGGAAAACACAAAAAGGAGTGTCACTTTTCCATGGGGAAAAAAACAGTTTACCCCCGCACCCCAAAAAAACAAATTACCTGTTTGAGAAATTGCCTTCCAAAGTAGTTGGTGGCCATATTTTTGAAGTCTGTCTTTCCTCCCACTTTACACCTGACGTATCCGTAAAGGTTGGCTCCCTGCAGCACCAGCCCCATGAGCACCACTGGCTGCACACGAGACAAACACACCACCACCACAACAATAATTCAGCCAAATAAACATTGGAAGGGGAATAACCTGAAAAGAGTGAAGATGGACTGATTTGAATCAGTCAACAAATTTGAACATGGTAGGTTAGTATGTAAAACTGTCTTCATTTTGGAGTTTTATTTTGAAATATATAGTACTTTGGGAATGGGAATAGTTTCATTTGGTCGAGAAATTATGTCAAAACTGTTAAATATGGGACTGATGCTTCTCAATGGGAGAATTTTGTATTTTGGGGAGAAAGGAGTTACTATAGCAACACACAATTCTTTAAAAAAATTTGTGGCGCCTGCTCCACAAATAATAATAACCATAATAATAAAGACCCGGCCGTGGCAGCCTTACCAGCCACTTAATGTTGAACTGAAAGAGGGTGCTGAAGGCGAACACCACCCACACGAGTGGGCACACGATCAGACCCAGCCAGAAGATTCGAGCCTCCGAGTCAGAACTTGGCTTTTTCCTCGGCCCCTGCACAAAACCAAAAACAATCCGAGAGCAGCCATGAAGCGGAGCAGCAGCCATGCGATCGCACGAGTGCGATGTCGCGTCACATCACCTTGCGCGACTCAAACACCCAGTGGCTTTGGCCGTCCTCGTCCACTTGGTTCCACCACCGCAGGGCCACCATCAGACGTCCGCTGATGTTCTGTGTGAGGACAACAGCTTTTCAATTTTTCAACACATACCAAACATCGGTGTTGACACACACGCACGCACGGCCACCTTGACGGTCCAGAAGTCGCAGGAGAGCAGAAGGATGATGGCCACCATCCCTCCGATGGAGCCGTTGCCCAACCTCTCACATAGCAAGTACACTAAAATGGCGCTAATCCTGAAGAACAGGTGGAAGAAGCACGCCACCGGATGCCTGCAAACATAAACATCAACATCACCATCAGCATCACCATGGCGCTAAATGTGCAAAATACCGCTGGATCTTTTTTGACAGAGCAGACTGACTTGATGTTTGTCTTCTTGGACAGTCTTTGTCCGGCGTCCTCCTCGGCGTCAAACAGAGCAACATCTTCCTCGTTTTCCTGAGGGAACGACGAGGACGAAAGAGTAGACACAAATCAGCTCGGTTGTGCAACAAACTTCACAGCATTCCCCAGGCACTTTGACATTTTTTCCCACTCGTTTTTGTCATACTCGTAAAGCTCTGCGTTGAACAGCCAAACGATTGTTATTTTCATATAGTGTACATTGATCAAATGCAGAAAGAACGGCATCGAAAACACATTTCCTGAAACAATTTCGAAAGCGTTTGTAGTGACTTTTAATAAGAATTGACGAGCTTTCTCAAATGCTAAGCGTGCAAAGTCACACTCGGCGAGCAGATAATTATTTTCAACACGTTCTAAACATCAATTTTCATTTACAACACACGAAAACATGCTTCGGTAAACAATAAAAGGATCACTTACGTCTGTTAGCATGGCGACGCTCGAGCGAACACTTCCTGCTTACCTGCTAGTCGAAAGACACGTCACTGGACGACGTGCTCACGTGGCCCATGCGGGTTACGTCACGTGACGTGTGCGAGGATGACCTATGCATTGAAATGACAACACAATTGAAAGTTTCAACAAAAATGTAGAAATGGTGGTTGTTAATATCCATTTTATTTAAAAACATGAAATGTCTACTTTGTCACATACGTCTGCGAGCATGTTGGTAGTCGAGGCACCACTTCCGGATACTTTACACGTCAATGGACGCCAGCGTGTCACGTGACCTGAGCGCGTCACGTCATAGGTGGAACGAACTACCCTACATACTGGGGTAAAAACGATAACCAAATGAAATGCAAAAACAAGAAAATAGAAAAGAATTTATGAATACATAATTTGAAAATAAACAAATAAAACTGTGAATTTATTTATTCATTATTAAATTCAAACGAATTTTATTCTTTGTCTTTTGTCACATCTATTTTGTCCAGTGATTAACTTGATCGATTACTTTGTAGAACACCAATACAGTTTCATATTTATTTCTGTCATCTACAGTCATAAAGTATTGCCTTGACCTGTTTTAATCAAAAATAAATAGGATCCATTTGGGAGTGTAAACCTTTCAATGAGTTCATCCCAAGTGAATTCAAGTTTATAGCAAACGGGTACTCACGCTGTGTAATTGTCATGTCAACACTGATATACACATAAAAATACTTTATTTCGTGAGTTTATTTCTCCTTGGGAGTATCTGGGGGTTCGTGCATGGATGCAGAGTTTCATTCTCAGCAATTCCATGCAGACATGCAGGAAGTGTGTGCATGTTGACATGATATAAATAGAGTGACACTTCCTCCCTCGTCGCAACTAACACACACAGCAGTAAGCTTCCCGGAAGATGGACGGCGTTTCTTGGCCTTTACGGAGGAGGGACGCCGTTTTTGGGGGACGTGGGCGCAGAGGGACACTTGAGGGGCAAGGCCTCGCCAGGTGGCACCAAAAGCACCACATTCTCCTTCTTGGGTAACCAGAAGGCGGGATAGAGTGGCTCCAGGAACTCGGCCTCGTAGCGGTGGATGAGCGTCATGGTCTCGTCCACGCCGTAGAAGGCTAAGAGGCCTCCGGCCGAGTCCACGTACACCCCTGCGGGAACACGTCGGAGCCTTCACTACAAAGTCTTGATATCCAGCTTAAGGTCCATGTGCATGGTACAAATAAATGGAACCTGGACCTAACCCGAACCATCAAATAAATGACAGAAAATTCTAATTATTCCAAAATGGGCACTGCACTGGTCCTGGCAAATTCATTGGTCTTTATCTTTGGCGCGACTGATCAAATGCAGAGAGTACACTGTCATGTCATAAAGGTGGAAAGCTCTTTCATACAGACCGAGTCGCGTAAAGTTCCCCGCGCTGAGAGGCGTCTCCACGCCGCTGTGCCAGGCGGAGAAGGCGCGACCGTTCCAGTGTAGGCACCAGGAGAAGTTGTTAGCGGTGATGCAGCCGCTGCTGTCGCCGCCTTTGCGCTGGATGCTCTTGTAGGTGAGGCCCACGTGCGTGCCCTCGCCGCCGATGTCCGCCTCAAAGTAATGGCGGCCCAGGTAGAAACTCTCCACCGCCAGCACCTGACGCCAGTCCTGGAAGCGCTCGGGGAGGTCGGGGTAGGGATGCTGCCAGGGCGTGGTGTTGGTCACCTTGCGGTTGTCTTCGGTCAAACGCAGGAAGACGTGAGCCGTGTCGGCGTCGAAGCTCACCTGAGCGCCGTCTGCAGGACATCAAACCAGATTGTTTGGAGGACGACTTTTGTCCAAGGCTTCTTTTTGCGCAGTTATCTTGCAATTATTTTTATATTATATATATTATTATAAATTAAAAAATTTATAATAAATTTTAAATTACAAATTATATATCTATATATTATTATCTTTTGGCACACTTACACTTGAGGAAATCGGCCCGCGTGACCGGCTCGGGAAGGGTCATGCGCTGTCTAGCTGCAACGATGGTCTGCACCGTCGTCTTAATTCCAACATTGTCTGAAAAGGAAGCGCACATTTTTTTGCGATCTGTCGGTCACACTTAATCCCAAAAAAAGAATAAATAAATAAATGCCCGACCTCTGAACTGTGAGTCAGACCTGCGAACCGCTAGTGCAACACTTCTTGGAAAGTAAACACAAGCTGAATGGCGGCAACTTTTGTTTGGTCAAAATGGTTCACCTTCATTCCAAAAGTCTGCGTCACTTCTAAACGTTCGCCGACTCGCCTCCATCCAACCTTGGCGAATAAGCGCGACCTGGACGGCTGACATTCTGACGCCGAAACCTTGGAAAAATTGCTGCGGCGTCGGGGGGGTCGGCTGATTTTTCACCGGAGTGACGAGACATTTTTGGCAAGGGGCGACGCTCCACACCTGCGCTTTACTCCTGACACGCAGGCGGAACATTCCACACGAGTAAAAACACGCCTGCAGACGTTCAAGCGGTGATGGGAATCATCAAGAATTTGCAATGAGAGGACCTAGATTGCATTCGAAATCGTTCACTCATCGCAGACTTACAAATCCTTGAAACGAGATGCCTTTTTGTTTTGTTTTGATTTTGTTGTTGTTGCAACAGTTTTTAGCACATTTTTTTATTTTTTTTATTTTTTGCAGAGGATAAAGAATACGTCTATGAGTGCTGTTGTCTGTCTACAAGTGTTGCACCACCGTTTTTGTTCAAATATCCAAATAGCCATTCCTTGAAGAGTCTAAGACACGGAGGCTATTCCTGAGCCCGTTGAATGTGTTTTGCATTGTTCGTTAGCGTGATGCTACGAAAAAAAAAACAATGCGTCGCTTTTTGCTCTCCACTCACCAGTGTTGCACGTCTCCCTGACCTTGTCCATGTAGGACGTGGCCAGCGTGGCGCAGAGCTCCTGCGTGGCCTCGGCGATCACGTGGCTGATCGACTTGAGGCCGTCCATCAGCCCAATGTAGACGCCGGGCAGCGAGATGTCAGACGCCTCTTTCTTCCACTCGCAATACTCCTGCAAAGACGTGGGAGTCATCTTGTCAGGAGGATCAAGAGAAAACCGTTGCACTTGAACATTCGAAATGGCGTGCGCAGATCACCTGCAGGAAGTCGACGTCGTTCTTGTTGCGCGAGAGCTTGTCCACCTGCGCCCGCGTCTTGTTCAGCTCGCCGCACCTTTGCTCCAGGTGGGCGCGGATGCCCTCGGCCTGCCCCAGCGCCTGCTTCTCCTCGGCCTCCAGGATCTCGCTCACCTCCCTCTCGGCTTTCTCCACGGCCGCCCGCAGCTGCTCGAACTCGGCCCGGACCACGGCGCGCACCTGCGTCACCGAGTTCTGGATGGACACGGTGTTGAGCTGCAGCTTGTCCATGGCGTTCTCCGCCGCCGTCAACGTCTTGGTCATCTCGCCGCGTTTGTCCTTCAGCTCCCTCTGAGGTGCAGACGGACACTTTTTTTCTTATGCGGGCCGAGTATTATTCCCATAGACAATGAAACGAGTTTGACAGCTCTGTCGAAACAATCCTGTGTGTGTGTGTGTGTGTGTGTGTGTATGTGTCCCTAAAGTGAAGGTCAGCGACTGTCCGAAGAGACACAAATAGCTGAAGCTTGATCTCTTGCGCCGCAGTGTTGTGTTACCACAAAGTTAACAATCAACCAATCGAGCAAACAAAAAAAAGTCAACCATCCAAATCAATCAACTTGAAAATGAGTTTGAACAATCAGAAAAGGATTCTCTTCATCAAATAGAATTTCGACTTGTTGACTTTTTGGGGTGGAACGTAGCGGCCCGCGACCTACCTCCAGCTGGCGGCGCGCCTGCGCGACGGGGACGGTGTCGTGGCCGCGGTGGTCATCGGCCAAACAGTCGCGGCACAAGCAGCAGGCGTCGGCGCGGCAGAAGAGCTCCAGGGGCCACTTGTGGATCTCGCAGGTGCGGCGCTCGATGTCGCGCAGCGGCGCCACCAGCCGATGGTTGTGGAACTTGGCGTTCTCCAGGTGCGGGCGCAGGTGCGCCTCGCAGTACGACACCAAACACGTCAGGCACGACTTGAGCGCCCGCCGCGGACGCTCCATGCACGAGTCGCACACCACCGTGTCCTCGTCCAAGACGTCCTCCTCTTCCTCCTCTGCTGCCTCCTCCTGCTGCTGCTGCTGCTGCTCCACTGTGGAGCAGCAGCCAAGTGTGGTTACGTGCGGACCTTCTTTATCCTCACTATGTCACGAGAGAGGCAACAGCGCTTGTGGCATCGAGTCGAGTCCAGGACAAGCAGCCACTACTTGGGACGAGTCATGTTACTAGTGCAACGCTGGAAGGTTTGATTGCGTATTAGTGGCTCAAAACTTGTCTTCATGGTGAAACGGGACAAGTAAGACACGGTTAACCCGAGCAGATGTCAACTAGTGTGCGGTTTTGTCACGCTGCTAACAAGTATTTGTCCTACATCAAACCTGTTCTTGTGTGCAGAAATTTACAGTAATGGAAAAAAAATCAACATTACTCATTCAAAAAAGAAAAGTTGTTCTACTAGTTTATGAAAGTTAGTCAAGTGTAGATGAAGATTTAGGTGGACGTGAAGGATGTGGAAGAAATGCTTTCTTGGTCCTCACCCAAGTGCTTGTCAGGAGCTTCTTCCGCTTGTGGGCGTCCCTCTGGGACCCCTTCTGAGCCACTTTGCGGTTCTCCCCGGGGCTCTCCTTGGGAGTCCCCTTCGGGACCTCGTTGAGGTGCGGCGTCCTGCTGCCGGGGCTCATCTCGCGCGGGCTCCATGTCGCCGTCTGAGCAGCTGTGGTCGTCTCACTTCTTGACTCGCGAGCGAAGACGAGAGCGGACGAGCCGAGAGGCGGCCGCGCCTCGATGGCGTCACTGACAAAAGGGGGGAGCCCGGCCCCCTCGGCTCCCACGCGGGCGGAGCCCAAAACTGGCTGCCGACCCACCTGGCTGACAAGATTCCGGCTCGCATTGCTGCACTGGAGTGTAACACGCGCACACCCAATCAGCACAAACAAGCTGCCGCACCCGTGCAGGTGTTGCGGGAGACAAATTTACTTTACATCCTGTTGCACACGTAAACACAATGCACATGGACACCGACCCGTCACTGAGGGCGGCCCGGGACCGCCCACCAAGTAGCCTTGGGCACCGCCCACTTGAGGCTTGAGTCTCAGAAAAGTACATTGTATTTCGACACGATTTTTAAATGTTATTTTATCATGTTTAGAAAAGTCCACAAAGCCCTAATCTGCTAACATTCATTTTGGTTACTCATTTGCATAACGTTGTTGGGTGAAAAGCGAGTTCATGTGACTTCGGCATGCACGGTGTCACACGTGGCTCGAAATACAGGAGACAAAGGAAGACAAGAGGAAACGCAAGAGGAAATCTGGAGCCAGCGCGGGAACGGTGTTGAGTTTCAGAGAGTGCGTTGGTGACCAGTGAGTTATGTCATCTTATTGACGTGTCTCGAAGTACACATTGTCAGAAGCAGCCGTAATCTTTTCCATCAAAGCGTTGTTTTTTTGCCAACTTTACCGTAACCACGTTACCGCGGAATGATGAAGTTCTCATCACGTCACGAAGTCCAGTACCGGAAATGGCACCACTTCACTGTCACAATAAGAGCACCTAACCGGATGTGCTTCTTAAATCTTGCTACCTTAACTACGCATTGTTTAAAACCACAGCATACGGTGTGCACACGTTTATTGGCCTATTTTGTGTCTCTCTTTCGGAAACACATATACAACCTCCACACCCAAATACGTTTCTGGGCCTTTGAACGCAAACATGTGCCCATCAATCATTTCCAGTGACAAATATAGCATCCCCGCTTGAATAAAAGGAGATCTCTTCAATTGCTGGTTGATAACTTTTATTGAACAGCCATTGTGTGAGGAGCTACAATACAAAATAAATCGTGCGGAAAGATGTTTACCAATGTGGCGTTTTCACTGGACGCCAACCAACCGCGTGATGGGCGGAGCGGCCACCATCAGTTCCTGATATTTGTGGAAGAAAAGACGAAGGCGGGAAACGTAGCCGTCCTCCTGGTACGGAAGATTCCGATCGGCCAGGTAGCGACGCACCGCCGGTTTCACCTGACACGCAGGCGCATGGAAAGCCCAACTTGTAACTATCTTGCATCTGTTGCATGTGGCGGCGTGCGCTAACCTTGAGACACATGTTGTCGGAGAGAAAGGGGAAGAGGTGGTGCTCCACGTGGCAGCTGATCAGCGAGTGTCCGAAGGTCCAGTCGAGCAGGACGTTACGCGGGAGGTTGAGGACGCCGTGAGACATCTGCAGCAGGCGCGCCGGCCGAGCGCTCCGACTGTACATGGCCAGGCCAATGTGCTGACAAACGCAAAATAACTTTTTTTTTTTGGTCCTATCCCATCAAAATGCAACTTTTCCCACATAATTGACTTTTATATTTGCTCAACGTCATCCAGGCGATCCAAGAAAAGACTTTGGCTCCTCACCTGGAAAATGTTGACGTGGATGAAGGGCAGGGAGAACATGGCCCTGGTGGCCAACATGCACAGCCCGGCGCCCAGTGGCGAGCGGAAGCCCGACACGGTCAACAGAAGCCAGAAGTGCGAGGCCACGCCCAGCAGGATCAGAAGCACCGTCCTCAGCAACAGCACAGCCGACGCGCCTCCCAGTTCAGCTGACGGGTGCAAAAGGCGTCAATCGCGCAACGCATGGATAAAGAAGATGTACAGTTTGACTAAGACACACGCACACATACAGCGTGGCGCACCGACCCAGGGCAGCGAGGGGCGTGACGACGGGCACGGCGAGAGGCGCCACGAAGAGGTAGAGCAGTCGGGGAAGGCGCGGGAGCTTCCACACGCTGGAGTCGCCCATGCCGATCACGTTGGTGTGAGCGTGGTGCAGCTTCACGTGACCCGCCGACGCCACGTGCGCCGAGAACGCGCCGCAGATCTGCTCGACAGCATCAAAAACATCCACGATGTCGGCTCGCCGTTTGTTTTGACAACGATGTGACAAAAATCAACACGCAAGAACCGGACCTCGATGAAGAAGAGGGCCCAGAATCGCTTGGCGGCGGGCGACTGACTGAGCGCGCCGTGACTGGCCATGTGGCTCCCCTTCACCGTGATGACGGCGTGGGCCACGCCCATCAGCAGCAGCCCGCACGCGAACCGCGGCGCCTCCGACGAACGCAGCAGCAGGAAACCTGTCGTCACGGCAACACTAAGCAACAGGTAACGTGGAGGCAAAGCGCCACGGTGAGTTGAAATCGAGTTCACGGGGCGGGGGGGGCGGGCAACAAAAGATCAATAAAGCACAAGGCCGCGCAAACAGACCAAGGGGAATGATGAAAGCAAGAAAAAAAAAGAGTAATGGGGGAAAAAGGAAGTTAGACGGAAAATCGCATTTCTATCACACGTTATTTCATTCCTTCACGGGCGTCTCCGCGGGACGCCGGAGGATGACTTACCGGCCGGCAGGCAGACGACGAAAGCGCCGGCCAAGATGGCGCAGTCGAGCCCCCTCCGCTCCCACCAGCTGCTCGCCTTCACCACCGCCTCCACTTTCCGCTTCAGTTCCTTCATGGCGCTCTCCTCCTCGCCATCCTCGCTCCTCACCTTACTCGCTTCCGCCGTGCCACCTTCTCCGTCCATGTTGTCTGCCGATTATGTTCCGCAAGAAGCGTGCCGCGGTGCAAAGTTCAAAGGTCACGTTGAAAACCAGGTCAATAAACACTATGCCCGATCATTGCCATCTTCCCGTCTTTCATGAAATGTCCCTCATTATTCATTTGAAATAGTTGAGTGACTTTTTTTTGGGGGGGGGGTACCTCAAACCTCTATTTCCTGTTGTCGAAATAATGTGCTGTTACTTCTGCTTGTTTCTTCACATAAACAAAACAACACAACAAGTCCGAATAACACCGCTGGCTTGTTTTATGCCATTTTATTTCAAGACCGTTTGGGCTTTTTTTTTTTTTTTGCCACGTCTTCCTCGTGAAGGCGATGACGAAGAAGTCGTCGTCTTAAAGCTTCTGGATCTCAAAGAGTCGGATGTCGGTGTCGTACCAGATGGGAGGATCCAGGTTGCTACGGCGACCAAAACAACAAGTGAGCCGCGCGCACGCACACGAGCACGCACGTTACGCAGACGGGCGGCCGACTCACCGCAAGTAAACGACCCCCCACGTGTACGTGTGGAACCACGACGACGTGACGGCGTTCGCTTGGTACTTGCGGATCAGGATGGGGTGCGGCACGGGCAACAGGCCCACCAGGGTCCCGTGCTGGAGGAACTTTAGGATTTCAGACTCATCCGTCAGACCCCTGACCACCGAGAAGAAGTACAAAGATGTCCGAGAGGAAGAAGACGATGTCCAAAACGGAAGTGTGTTGCAAATAATTCATGTCCACCCCAGAAAATACGTTTGAATTCACGAACGTTCATGAATTCACGTATTTTTTTTCCCCCCATCAAGCTAACGGAATAAAAATACAACTTTGGCGCCATCTTGTGGCGTGGTGGTCTCAAGACAATGCGTCGTCGTGAATGGAGGCGCTTCATTTTTCAAAACGTCCTCATATATTGGCAAATAAAAGATTAAAAACAAACGTTTTTACACGAAACCGTTTACACGAAAGTACACGATTTGAAGCGAGCAGAATGAATCTGGTATTTTTTGACGCATTTTACGGCGAATATTTGGCGCCGCCTTGTGGCCTGTTGTTCCCAAGAAAAAGTGTTGTGAGGAGAGATACCTTCATTTTTCAAAACGTCTTCCATCACATATTGGCAAAGTAAAAAAAAGAAAAATAAAGGTGACTTGGACTTTTGCCTTACTTGTCGATGCAGATCTTCTCCACCTGCGGCACCAGAACCTGCAGAAGTCGCATGATGGTCTGCAGGGGAAGTTTGGACTTCCACGACAGCACCTGAAATCACAACCAGCCGCCTCAAATGTTGTCCTCGAGGGAGACGTTAGATTTTTTTTTTCTATTTTCCCCGGAGCACCATATTGCTGTTGATATGAGAACGCAGACTGACCCAGTCGGGCGTGGGGCTCCAGGGCGAAGAAGCCGAGGCCCTGGCTGGGAGGCGAATGGCCCCTTTGCTCTCCTTCTGCGTGCCCTAAAAAAAAAAAAAAAAAACTGAATGCTTCCAAACGCAGTCGCTCGCCTAATTATCCCAAAAGGATTTTTGAGGAACTCTTTGGGTCCGGTCCGCTATCTCGAGTTGCGTACCTCGTGGTGGTCCCTCTCCGAGTTGGACTCGGTGTCGTTAGCCCCGCCCACGACGCTGCACTCGGCGGCGGTCCGCGCGCCGTCCGAATCGACGGCGCCGTTATCACCAACTTGGGACTTCTGTGTGATGTTGTGGATCCCTGACGGAAGAGAGGACAGAAGGTAGGTCTATGACTACATTCTTTGTCCTCACTGGTAAGACAGCTCTTCTTTCTCCTCTGCAAAGAACGACTTGTGTTTGTGTGGCCCACTGAGGAAGGAGGACAATGTCCATTGAACTGAAGGACAGAATGATTTTTTTTGTGGGGGGCGGGGGATAGTCTCCTTATCAAGAACCTTGCATAAATACTGAAAGCGTTTTCCTTACAGCTGCGATGTGGTTCCGGCGCGGCTTCCAGGGAACCGACCAGGTCCAACTCCTCCTGTCGGCTTTTCGGGCAGGATTCCGTGCCTGCAGAGTTGTCGTGGGAAGTGTCGGCGCTCTTTTTTTTCTTCTTCTTTTGGTGCAACAGCGCCTTGTTGATGAACGCCGCGTCGGCCTGGAGGTTGGCGAGCCGTTGGAAAAGGCTCCTCCCCCGGATCAGGGAGTACACCAGGTTGCTGTTACCTGCGAGGAGGGCCGGAGCACAGCGGTTTGAGGTTTGGAAGGGTCTACTGGAGCGGGGGGGTCTGGTGCGATTAAGGTGAGGGTTTGCTGACCGTCAAACTGGTACTGGATGATGTTGTTGAAAACCTCCAGGAGGAAGAAGACGAGCTGGTGGTTGTGCGGGGCCGAGAACAGGAACCACGGCCCGGAGAAAAGCTCCAGGAGGTGCAGAAGCTTGTTGGCCGACACCATGGACAAGCTCTTCAGGTACGGAGAAACTAGTACATGCCACGCGGGACACGTGATGGAAATGATCGGCAAACGACAGGCAAAGGACAAACGCGAGACGAGGAAATGACGGACACCGACGCCTCACCGTTGACGATGATGGTGAGCAAACAGTCGAAGAGCGGCTGCAGTCGCCGATGTCCGCACGTCATCATCCTGTGGAAGATCTGCGGAGGCCGTCGCAAGCAGTCAAAGCCAATCGGGCTGCCGTGTTTCTTTGGCGTGCGTGCGGCGGCGTTACCACGAGCAGCAGGTCGGCGTGCGTCCCGCTGAAAACCGGAACGTCCATGGGGACGCGCAGCGTGAAGGGTTTGTTGAGGCGTACGCCAAAGTTCCTCTCCCCGCTCAATAGCAGCAGGATGAAGACGCCCATGTGGACCAGGCCCGTACCAGCTGCCGACGACACTCTGGGTGTAAACGGGACTTCGGGGTTGCCCGGGGGCGGGGGGGGGGGGGGGTCGAGCCACTCACAGGGATCGGCGCGGGCTTCGTTGAGGAAGAACAGAATGGGGACCAGCACGTCCAGAACGTCGCTGCTCTTCAGCACGAAGAAGAGGAATTTCTGTACAAGCACGCAGGCGTTTATTACCGTGGTTAGGTTAGCATTAGCATTTTAGCTAGCATTCGCGTTTCCCTAGGGGGTTAGAGTTAGCTTTAGCATGAGCATGACATTGAAGACCGGCATTATCGTTCCCCCACGGACGGAGGCTTTTGGCCGTCCGTTCACCTTGTTGAAGTCGCACAATTTCCAAAACAGGACGAAGAGTTCCTGGTGGAAGGTGATCTTCTTGGTGGAGTTGGGCAGGTAGGTCTGCGCCAAAGGGTTGTTGAGGAGCCGGCTCACACCTTTCAGGATGAAGCTCAAGTCCTGAAAGACAAAAACTATTTAATCATATTAAAAAAATTATCTATAACCGTCACCCGTCACCCTCGCCCAAGCCACCAGATGAGGTGGCTTGGGCATCTGATTCGGATGCCTCCTGAGCGCCTCCCCGGTGAGGTGTTCCGGTCATGTCCCACCGGGAGGAGACCCCGAGGAAGACCCAGGACACGCTGGAGAGACTATGTCACCCAGCTTGGCTGGGAACGACTCGGGATCCCCCGGGGAGAGCTGGAAGAAGTAGCTAGGGAGAGGGAAGTCTGGGCTTCTCTGCTAAAGCTGTTGCCCCCGCGACCCGGCCCCGAATAAGCGGTAGATGATGGATGGATGGATGGATGGATGGATGGATCTATAACCGTACGGGCAGCAGTGGAAATGAATCTCGCCTCCTCACCTCTTCTCGGTGGATCCTGGACAGGAAGTTGACAAACTGGTTCTCAGGACCACACAACTGCAGGGCAAGAGGGTGTCAAAAACTTAAAACCTGCATTCGGTTTCCCCGAATATCGGTCAAACCTCTCTTTGGCCCGGAGAAAGAAAAAAAATATTTCTCCTTGAGCCCGTGCCTGTTCCCAACTCATGTCATCCTCACATCGGTCTCGTCCTCGGCGGCGGCGCGGGGTGCGCCCTGCTCCAGCGCGACCATGAGAACCTGAAGCGCTTGTTCCACCAGCAGCTGGCGCTGGTCTGACATGAGCAAGTGGTCGTAAGGGAAGCCCCATCCGGAAGGCTGGTAGGCGCACACCACGTTCAGCAGCGACGTGAAGAGCGGGAGCGCGTGTCTGAGCGTGCGCACACACACACACACACACACACACACACACACACACACACACACACACACACACACACACACTCAAGCGCTTCCGAAATGTTCTCACTCACAATGAAAACGCTCACACTAGTACCTGTTGGCGGCGGAGCAGAAGAAGCGCACCCAGGGGTTGACGCGATGCTCGGCGGGCGCCAGGTAAAGGACCTCGGAGAAGCACGTCAGCAGCAGCTTGAGAAGCTCCGTCCTCCAAAGCACAAAAAACACCTTGACGCAAAAAACACGGTGACTAGATGCGGCGCGTAGGGGGGGGCGGGGCCTCGCTCACCTGTTTCTGTCATGGCTGGTGTTGAGCGGCGGCGATTGGGAGAAGCCCACGCCCGCCTCCCAGATCAACTCGCAGCTGTCCACCGCGCCGTCGGCGTCTGCAACAACTTCCTGTGGCCCATATTACGCGCTGTTAGCAGCTAGCATTAGCGCCAAGGCGTCACCTACTTGTTCTGGAATCATTCAAATGTCGTTTATCCATTTGAGAATAATTGAAATGCTTTGTATGCTTCAGGAATATTCTGGAAGTTTGGTGTGTTCAGTAGCAATATTCTGGAATAACTGGAATAAATGTTTTATGTTCAATAAACGACAAACCAAATGTTGTGCATCTTGGAGGAATGTTGTGGAATATTTTCAGTGCTATCTCACGAGTGAACATCAGGCTGCCTTCCGCATAGTGTTGTTGTTTGGGGGGTAGGGGTTTGCCCCCACTCTGCGCACCCCCTTCTTGTGGACTCTTGGGAGTGTTTACTCAGGCTGTCCGGTTTCCACGCCTGCTAGTCAAACATGGCCGCTCCAAACTGACTCCGGAAGATGCTAATGAGATAACAGCTAAGCTCACGAGTAGTTTAGTGCTGTGAGCAAACAACACGCCTTGTTAGCTTTAGCTGCAGGGTGAACATAAAATCAACAGTGGAGAAGCGGCAATGTTTGTGCTGGAAAGCGATGGTTAGCCGAGCTTCTGGAGCGCAATGCATTGTGGGTAGCGGAGGAGGACTCGCCTGCCCGCCCCGCTTACGGCCCTGGACAGTGAAGTCGGGACAGAAGAGAAGGTCGGCGATGGCCAGGAGGAGCGACTCAGCCAGGGGGCGAGCGCCATCGGGGTCATCATCGTCGTCGTTGTCGTTGTCCTGGCAACACTGCGGGAAACAGGAAGTGAAGGCAAAGGAGACGCTGGGATTGGCCAACTGCAATGTTGTGACTTGTGATTGGAAGAGCTCCTTCATACAAAGAGGATTTCAGATTTTTTTGGGGGGGGGGCGCGGGAGGGCCACAATGCGGGCTCTGTTTGGACTGCAACAAGCAGGTAACTAGAGAACAAGTGATGGGTGGGGGGGGCAGTAAGAGGGGGAGTGATAAAGGGACTAAAGGCGTGTGAATGGGTGTTAAAGGAGGAAGTAAGGGGCTACGGGAGGAGGTGTGAGGGGTAAATCCGGATGGTCAGCAAGGGTGGCATCAGGGAGGGGAGGGGGAAAGCGACTTAGCCGAGCAGGTGGGTGCCTACTTGCTTACGGGCGGCAGGCAGGCCGGCCCACATGAAGCCTCGCCAGTCGGCGTCCTCGAAGACGAAGGGCAGCACGCGGGTCAACAGACGCGTGCAGTTTAGGACGGAGACGCGCTCTCGCTCCGACGGGCAGCAACGATCCGCCGCCCGGCCCAACTTCTCCACCGCCTGAGCATTGAATAAAAAAAATTAAAAGGTATCGTGGGGCCCGAACAGCAAGCCGCCAAACTCCCCCGCACCTTGTAGCACAATGTGGCCAGGTTGGATGGAGATTCCTCCCTCAGCGCTCGGATCTCAGCCGGCGGAACTAAGGCGAAGATGTCCTGGACCGACATGGACGGCTCGGCCCAGAACTGGTCCCAGAAGACCTCATCCGATGCTTCCACGGCCTACGCAGCACCCGTCAATCAACGCGTTTAGTCACGTGTCATATACACCTTGTTTGGGGTAAAACACAACTCTAAAGTCGGCAAAAAAAAGTGTGTTGTTCTGAGACGAGAGTGTGCGTGATGACGTCAAATGAGGGGAAACAGTTGACTGAATCGCGCATGTCAATCATTTATTTGTCAAATTTGTTGTTTGTCTGACAGCTGCCAGTCAGTCACGTGTCATACAGTGCGTTTACGTTATTAGTTGCAAAAGCGTCACTTGGATGGACCAAAAATTATTTACGTGTGTGTTGTCGTTGTTGTGCCATCTGTTTGCGTCGTGTGGCTGCCCTACGGCAGCCGACCCCCGTGACCCGGTTCGGTCCGCTTGTCTGACCTGACCTGAGTGGAGCTGGTGAGCTGGATTACAGCCTTCCTGAAGTGAAGTTTGCTGTCACCGCTGCCCATGTTTCGTCTCGTGTCGTCGGTGTCGGTTCGGCTCCTGCAGGTGTCTGCAGCAATTGGCAGCAGGTCCGCTGGTGATGAGGAGGCGTTCGGGGTATGCTCGGACACTTGAGGACTCTCTCTCGGCCGTTCCCGTGTCTTGCTCAACTCAACTTCATAGCATCGCGCTTTCACAACAGCTACCACACTGCTTGGTTATTGTGTTTTTCGTTTTTGAGGTGGTAATTGTGCTAACTGCGGCAGTCACCACCGTAGCATTTAATTCATGACTTAATATCATGATAGCTGTTTGCTTTACAGCCTTATTTTTCTTTCTGTCAGTAATGTGTACTTCAAATTTACCCTCTTTAAAGAAACAAACATACCTGACTATGTATTAATAAAAAATATAATATAGAAATTTTAATGAAAATATAACAAAAGTGGGAAAGTGTTTATCAAGACTTCTTCAGGAAACTTTTTAATTCCCACTGTCGTGGAAGGCAACACCATACCCGAGCAGGAACTCAACTGGAAGACTTCCGGGATTGAAACGTTTTTCAATTTGAGATTCATCCGCTTTTTGATGACGTCACACTCTGCTGCCGTGACGAAGACGTCGCCTGGGAGTCACGTGATCCAAATATGACCGTTTTGGCGTTTATTATCGGAAAAGTGACGTCGCCCGTTCGTAAGAGTGACTAAGTAGCCTAACCGTATCATTGTGCTGTGCTCATGAAGTCCAAAATATGGGGGTAAATGTTTTAATGTAATTTTTTATTTTTTTTTGGTGAGATTGTTGAGCTTTTTTCACATGAAGCGTTTTAGACTGTCCCTCTTTCGAAACGCACGTGGGTTTGTGCGACTACTAAAGTGTGTGCATGGGAGGCTCCTCTCATGTCTCCGCCCACACGCTCGGTGGATATCGAGGACGCGATGCGGCGCGCTGTGGCGTTGGTCCTCCTGACGTTGACGTTTTGCTCCTCATCAGCAGGTGGCGCCATCTTCAGCGGCCAGGTGCGTCTCTCCTCTGAGCGTTTATCACCTGGCTTTGTCGTAAAAATGTCACTTTTGCTCAACTTAAGGCCGGGGGGCGCGAGCAGCCGAGAAGACGGCCGCGGCGGCAGACGAATTTCTCGTCGTTGTCGAGCTCAGGTGAGCCGGCGTCAAGCTGGGACACGTTTCAGCACAGGAATGAGCCCGATAGACTGTGGTTCACCGTGGCGTGCTGTGATCCGTTGGCAGGAATCTGCCAGAATGGAGGAAGGTCTGTCCCCAGCCTGACGACGGGCCGACACATGTTCTGCTTGTGTCCCAACGGTTTTGAGGGGACCTTCTGCCAAACGGGTGTGAAAGCCACAACTGCTCCACAAGTACACTCACTTGTCCACCAAGGTCCGGTACACACATCGAGACAATCGGGCTGATTGTGGTGACGGTGCGGTCTGAGATGCGTTCGGACGGGAGTTGTCTTGACAAAATTTGACCTGGATTGGGCTGACAATTCCACAGATGGGACGCGGCCTCCGTTTTTTTTTTTTTTGCCAATGAGCCGACTTGAGCTGGATGACAACGCCTCTCTATTCATGTGGCGTTTCTCCTCACAGTGAGCGGTGCCGACTGCTACGAAGGCGTCGGGATTTACTACCGAGGGTTCCGCTCCCAGTCGGAAAGCGGTCGCCGGTGTGAGCCCTGGGACGCCGACATCAGGCTTCGCTATCTGAGCTTGGACGTGTATGGCGGCAGGCACAACTACTGCAGGTCCTCGGCAAAAAAAAAAAAAAAAACGCTTCCTCCGTTTCCATGGCAATGCCACACTTCCACATTCCCCACTATAAGAGCAATGAAAGGTTCTAGAACAAGGGGGGTGTGCACGCCCCTGAGTGGGATAGAGGCAAGATGAGCGTTCAAAAAAAAAACCGAACCATCCAGCTAAGATGAGAGTTGCGCTAACTCGCGTGTGGCGCCCCCATCAGGAACGTGCGCTTCAAGCGTCGGCCGTGGTGCCACGTGTGGAAGGAGCAGCACCTGGTTTGGGAATATTGCGACATCCCTCGATGTGCCTCATGTAAGTCACGCTCTGGTTTTTGCAGCTTTTTAGCGAGGAACTGGCCGCAGCGCCACCTGTTGGCGCACAGATGCCGTTGTCGTTGCACATTCACCGCACACAAATATTCCGGAATATTCTCCAGACTATTTGAGTGAAAACTTATTTGTGCTCTCGTAGCCCAATCGCTCGTGTTGGCAATGACCACCGCAGCCCCACAGACCACACCCCCGTGTAAGCCACACCCCTTCATCCGCATGTGTGTGTTTTAATGTTTGCTGCAACATTGCGGAATATCCCTGAGCCTGCTTGCATTGTTGTAGTGCCACCGACCACTCAGCCACCACGGACCACCCCGCCGGGTAAGCTCCGCCCCCCTTAATTGTGCACGCGCGTGTACGTCAACTAACGTTTTTGTGTCTATGCGCGCGATGCATGTGTGCACGCGTCCAACCAGCAGTGACCAACACGTGTGGGCGTCGTTCGCGCCGAAAGCAGATGCGGATCGTGGGCGGTTCGGTGGCCCCTGTGGAGTCGCACCCGTGGGTGGCGGCCATTTTGTGGCGTGGCAGGTCAAAAGACGTGGTCTTCCGCTGCGGGGGGAGTTTGATCTCCAGCTGCTGGGTCATGACCGCCGCTCATTGCTTCCCTGATGGGTAGGCCGCCGGCGACGTCGCTCCCCGTCTGGAAAAAATAATAATAATAAATGCCGCCGTCTACTTTCCGTGCGACAGATCCCGTGTCAACGAGCGGCGCTTCCTGGTGTCGCTGGGGAAGAGCGCCCTCAACCAGAGCGATGCCCTCGAGCAGAAGTTCCGCGTGGACAAAATCATCCTGCACCCGGACTTCAACAACGAACTGGGAAACTACGACAACGACATCGGTAAGCCTCTCGCCGCGCACGACGTTCATTACCTACTGCGGCTCGATTAGTATGTAACATCCGACTGTGCAGCGCTGCTGAAGCTCAAGTCCAAAAAGGACGGCCGCTGCGCCCGGGACAGCGTGGGCGTGCGGCGGGTGTGCCTGCCCGGGGAGGGCCACCAGGTCCCCGTGGGTTTCCCGTGTGAGATCGCGGGCTACGGCAAGGAGAAGCACGGCTTGTGGTACCACTCGCAGTTCCTGCGGCAGGCGCGGGTCAACCTGCTGGCCGCCGACGTGTGCGGCGCCGACGATTACTACGGCGACAAGATCACCAGCAACATGCTGTGCGCGGGCCGGGACGACTGGACGCAGGACGCCTGCGAGGTAAAGTTTCAAACGTCACTGAATCCCCAGATGGATTTTGATGTGTTTTGTCGCGTTCAGGGCGACTCGGGAGGTCCTCTGGTGTGCCAAGTGGACGGGCGTTTCGTGGCAGTGGGCGTGGTCAGCTGGGGCGAAGGCTGCGCCCGCGAGCGGCGGCCTGGAGTCTACACCAAAGTCCACAACTACAGACAATGGATCAGGCAGCACACTGGAGTTTGACCACCGGGGGGGGGGGGGGGGGGGGGGGGGCGAGACACGCGGATGCTTTTCATTTTGGTTTTTTTTTTCAATATTTGTAAAAGATTTGTGTTTCTGGTGACAAAGTAAAATGTGTTAGTCTTTTTTTGGGGGGGACAAGAATTCAATTCCAAATACATTTACTATTTTGAATGAATGAATTATGCAGCACATTTTCGAGATTTTTTTTTTAAACACAAATTCAAAAATAAAAAGTAACAATTTGTAAGATTCAACAATGCTGATCATTTTTGGTCGTCACGAGCCATTTGGACTGGAATGACAGAGGACTGACAAACTCACGTTGTCCACCAGAGGGCAGAGTTTTGCGGCACAAGCCCAAATGGATGTGAAGTCAATGCTAATGTGTATCATTTAACTTGCAACGGATTGAACAACAATGGTGCAGCAACGCATGGAGACAAAGAATGTCACAATGGCTTTTCGGTTCATACAATGGGAAAAAAAGATTGATTCGTTTGAATTCGATTATATTAATTGACGACATGAACAATATTATACGTTATGTTTTTTTTTCTCATTAAAACACACTTTTCAATTTTTTTGGGGGGGGGGGGTTGTTTTTGTTTTTTTTGGGTGGTGCTCCCGTTTGAATTTGGACATACTAATGTGGACTTGAAAAGCTCCCTGAACAAAACTGGTTGAACCTGCCCGCGTGTGAGTGTGTGAGTGCGCATGCGTACGAACCCGTCTGGGAAGTTCGGCACCTTTTCCGGTCGGCCGAGGCGTGTCCGGATAGTCACCAGGCAGAACGCCGGGCAGCTTCGACAGACGCAGATTGTCGTGCGCGTGGGAGACTCACATCGTCTTTGCCAGTCGCTGTCGTCGCTAATCAAAGTGAGTAAATGGAATATTATTGATGACAGTGACGATCACGATGATGATGATGATGATGTCGATGACTTAAGGCCATCATGCCCGAGACGGCCGAGTCGCACGCCTTCCACCTGACCACCAACCGCAACTGCACCATCGAGGTGCTCAACCTCACCTCAATGTACTGCCTCACCAACCCCAAGTAAGTGTGTCGCCCTGAAAACGTTCCACACAGCGCACGTGCGATGATACCGCGAGCATGTCGCGCACACCGCTCTCAAACCTTTCCAAGTATTCGCGACAACGTAGTAGTTTCGGTCAGTAGACGGATTCTCGCGCGTACGTTAGCGTTAAATCTGGCACGCGAGGCCGGACTAGCAAGTTAGATCAATTTTCGGGTTGGTTGGTTGGGGAGGGGGGCCGGGGGGGGGGGCACCTGTGCAGAAACGCCGCGACTGACATGCCCGGTGTGCTGTCGCGCAGGGTGTACATGGAGAGCGGCTTCCCTTACAGCCCGCCGCAGCCCACCGTGCGCACGCAGCGCGGCGAGGTGTGCTCCTTCACCAAAGACGACAACACGGCCTCGGGCGCCGTGGGCGTGCTCACCTACGAGCTCTTCCACATGAGCTCCAAGAATTGCAGCGAGATGATGGCCGTCATGTTCTCCGTGCCTTTCGACTACAACTTCTACAAGAATTGGGTGGCCATCGGCGTCTTCCCCAAGACCACGCCCACCGACGAGAAGCTCTACAAGCTCATGTACAACGACAAGGGGAGCTTCGTGCGCCACAAGGCCGACGGCGGCGGCCTGGAGTACGAAGGCGCCTCGGTGGACCTGGCCGCCACCATGTCCGACGAAGGCCACGCCATCATCAAGTTGGAGATCCACGACAGGGGGATGTGATGCCGGCCGCCCTCGCCTCAATAAAAGCGGCGCCTCGCAGCCAAACTAACGTTTGACCTCTTCTTTTTTTCCCCACGCAACAACAAAAAACACCCACAAAGCCTTTTGCCCCTGACGGCACGTTACACAAAACCTAGCGCGTCAAACACACACACACACCAAAATTTTGTCAAACAACTGAACCAAAACACACAAAATAGACAAAACGTGCATCAAAAACACAAGACGCACACTCAGAGGGCTTCAAACATGCTTTGAGCCTGCAGGTCTCTTGAGCAAAAACACATTCAAGACAAAACACACACACACAAAAAAAAAGACAAATGCGGAGCAAACAAAACCCACAAAACAGGCCGTCAGTGAAACATGTGAAAGATAAAACAAGCGCTAAGCGCGCGTGACGGTCGCCAAACTCACAAAGGTGTATGAAACACTCCGTCGAAAAACGTTCATCACGAGGGGGGGGGGCACGCAACTGACACAAAATAAGCACGCGGAGCGCATTCTCAGCACCCACAAAACATGCAACCAACGTCCATTCACCCCACGAAACGCTCATGAGGAGCTCAGTCAGGGCTCGTTTTTTTTTTTTCGCCGCCTCCAACCTGTCAAACTCACGCCCGCTTCGCATCTCACCCCCCGCCCCCCGGCTATTGTTTTCCAATCGTTTCCGCCGCACTTCCTTGTTAGCAAATCAATTCAAACGAAAAACAAAACACACATGACAAGGCGTCGGATTCAAGGAGTGTCCAGACTCGACAGGCAGTCATCATGATGGAATGTCATCCGAGCCGGACGCACCCCGAGCGAGGGCGAGTGAGGTCCGGGTGACTTCCGTGCAAAAATGTCCCCCATCCGGTTGCGGGCCGCTCCGTTTGGGCACGGCGCTCCGGTCGAGCTGGACCTCGCGATATGTGGCCAAGGTGCGGCGCTAACCGGAATGTCGTTCCAACCGGCAAAACTGGCGCAGACAAAAGCCCGTCTGTCTTTACGAGCGCGGCGACGTTTGGTCCGACCGCACCCCGCCGGTGGGCGGAGTCTAAGGCGGCCCCGCCGGCGGCGGAGAAGGCAGCGGCGACGCCGAGCATTCGCTCGGCAGTTCCCAAGCCAGCAAGCGCCCGTGCCGTCCTTCCAGGTAAGCGGCTTTGTCACCGCGCGCTTCCACTTTTTCCGTCGAGCCCGACGTCGCCGACCCCTGCGTTGACCCTTCGCGCTCTCCCAAAGGTCATCATGTTGACCTTTGTCAACCGAGAAGGGGCGAGTAGCTTTCGTTCCAGGGGATCTTGTGTAACCGTCACTTAGCGGGTGCAAAACTTTCTTTTTGCATTTTCTGAATCGTTCCGTTGGATCGCGGCGGCTCGGCGCTTTTGCTCAAACGCGTCGAAGCGCTTGAGGAAGAGGCCAGATTTACGGGCGGGGCCGTCACGCGAATTCCACAAGCGCCGGTCTGGCGCTTCAGTCGGTTCTCTTCAACGTGAGCGTCTCCTGAAAAGTGATTGAAAAAGCGTCCGACGGGAATTAACGTTTTTTGTTTTTCCTTCCGGCTCGTCCCGTCGTCCGTCCGTCTTGTACAGGAGTCCCGATTACCGCCCATCCATGGAGTCCGCCGAGGCTTTGGCGGCCAATCAGAAGAGCCGCAGGAACGTCACCATCGAGATCAGCAATCTGACCGCCGGCTTCGTCCTTAAGCGCCCCAGGTAAGAGGCGCACCTGACACCGCACCACGTCAGGATACAAGCAACTTCAGAGACCCCTCCCCCACCCCCACCCCGACCTAAGCCCTCGTGTCTTCCCAGGGTGCACCTGGAGAGCGGCGACTGCCACAGCCCCCCTCAGCCCACCGTGCGCTCCATGCGCACCGAAGTGTGCAACTTCAACAAGACGGACGCCGCCGCCTCGGGCGCGGTGGGGGTGCTCACCTATGAAATCCACGAGCGCGGGGCGGCCGTCGCCAAGCTGGCCATCATGTTCTCCGTGCCGTACGACTTCACCTTCTTCAAGAGCTGGATGGGTGTGGGCATCTTCCCCACCAACCGCGAAACCGACGGCAAGCTCTACAAGGAGATGTATGAAAACAAGGAGCAGAAGGGCTTCGCGCGCCAGCTGGCCAACGGCAACGGCCTGACCTTCGAGAGCGGCAAGATGGACGTCAAAGTCACCATGTCGCCTTTGGGCAAGTCCATCATGAAGCTGGAGCTGTGGGACTTGCACTTCCACCCCTGAGGGCCAAGGCCGCAAACGCACGCAGAGGCCCCGTGGCCACCGGGTCAATTAAAAAAAAAAAGTTGCTCTTTTGTCTTGGTTTTTTTTTCCTGCTGGGTGCTCAGTTCATAACATTAAACACGCACACACACAAAAACAAAAAAATTAACATATGAATCAATCTGCAGTTTGTTGCCCTCTTCTGGACAGTTACGGAACTGCACCGAGAGCATTCTGTCTCTCCATCTATCTTGGGGCCACAAATTCAAATAAACATACAAATTGCACGTCATGCCTGGGGGGCTACGGTGGTCTCCTTTGTTTCGATGGGGGGCGGGGGGTGAGGAGATTAGATCAGAGGACGAAATGGATCAAGGGGCCCCCAATAGAACGGCCAACATGATGCCGGCATGACAGGAAGTGGGCGTGTCTTCAAGGAGGAAGCGCCAAGGTGCATCGCAACAGGAAATTGGCAAAAGCACAGTAAGACTTTTCAGTGCATCCGACTGTCATGTTCTCCTTTCGTCTTTGTTTTGAGGCGACCCATCAGCAGGTGAGTTGTTGCTATCTGACCGTTTTTTTGGGGGGTGGGGGGGTTTGGGAGACATCCATCAGCTTCCTGTTAACCATTGACTTCCTGTTAGGCCGAATCCAGCCGTTCGCAACCATTATTTCAAAAATGATTGCAATGGAAAATATTGACGCCTCCCTACAAAGATTTACAATTGCATTTAGAGGCCACTAGAGGCGGCAAAGCACTACCTTTGTCTAATGGAAGCTCTTAATTTACTTCGGTTTAATTCCTCGGTACTCACTTTTTGTAGCCTTTTTCCTTTTGGCAGGGTGGGGGGGTTGCGAGATTTTTTTTTTTTCCAAATGTGAACTCAAGATGGGGAAACCCCGCCCTAATCAACCCGTACACCTTTTCACAGCCATGTCCATCATCGTGCCCTTCGATTACGGCGATTATACGGACATACTGAACGACTCGCGGCCCAACGTTTCGGTGTTCGTGGTGGATCCGGACACGCTTTCGTGCGAAGCTCGTCCGCTGGGCCGGGGGTCGGCGGCGGCACTCAGCGCGCTCCTGGCCGTCATCTTCCTGCTGGCCGTCCCCGGGAACCTCCTGGTGGCGCTGGTGATCGCGCGGGGCCGGCGCTCGTTGACGCCGTCCGACGTGTACCTGTTCCACCTGACGGTGGCGGACGGCCTCATGGCGCTGACCGTCCCCTTCTGGGCGGCGGCGCTGACCCGCGGCTGGATCTTCGGCGACTTCATGTGCAAAGCGCTCAGCCTGATCTTCGAGGCCAACTTCTACACCAGCGTGCTGTTCCTGGCGTGCATTAGCGTCGACCGCTACATGGCCATCGTGCACGCCAACCGAGTGCCGGGGCGCGCGCCCAAGCGGTGCAGCCGGCTGGTGTGCGGCGGCGTGTGGGCCCTGGGCACCGCCCTGGCGCTGCCGACGCTCTTCAACGACGCGCTGCGGCCCGATCCCGACTCGGACAGGAGGACGTGCGCCGAAAGCTTCGACGTGGGCAGCGCCCCCGTGTGGAGAGTGGCCACGCGCGCCCTGCGCCACCTTTTGGGCTTCCTGCTCCCGCTGGCGGTCATGCTGGCGTGCTACGGCGTGACGGTGGCCCGGCTGCTGCGCACGCGCGGCTTCCACAAGCACCGCGCCATGCGGGTCATCACGGCCGTGGTGGCGGCCTTCCTGCTGTGCTGGATGCCGTACCACCTGGCCATGATGGCCGACACGCTGGTGAGGGCCGACCTGGTCGTCTTCGACTGCGAAGCGCGGCGTTCGATCAGCGCGGCGCTGGTCCTCACAAACGGCCTGGCGCTGCTGCACAGCGGCATCAACCCGCTGCTCTACGCCTTCGTGGGGGAGAAGTTCCGCAGAAACGCCAAAGCGCTTCTTTGCAGGAAGGCCCGACAGGAGCGCGCGTCGGGCTCCAAGTTCAGCAGGTCCACGTCGCAGACGTCCGACGGACAGGGCGCCGTCGCGTGATAGACTCCGCCCCCTCCGCTTACCTGCCTAAGACAGATTTTTTTTTTTTTTTTGTCCAAATGAAACTCAGACAGAAGCCATGTAGAGTAAATGAACGCAAGATTCAGTAGAATAAAAGTTTGAAAAAGACATCTGGAAAATCACCACCACCAAGTGAAATATCACAAGTCAAAAACCTGGACTCCGAGACAACAGTTCAAGGATGATTCACTCACCGCGATGATTCAAATCCCACTCAGAGATCACAAATCGGAAATGATGACTCAAACGAGTACAAAACTAAAAACACCATCACACTAAAAAAAAAAAAAAAAAAATCCTGAATACAAAAAAAACCCCCAAAAACCGACCACCTCCAAAAACTACACAAAACCCATCAATCAAACAGCACAAGTCCAAAATGACTCAAAAGCTACAAATTAAAAATTAGGACTCAAAATAATCCCTCAAATCGACAATCATGACTTCAAAACCCTCCGAAATCTGAACTCAAAGAAAACACTGCTCACCAAGCCAAAATCTTCACTCGAAAGCCACAAAACAAAAACCGCCACAATTCAAAATTCACAACTGAAAAAAATAACAAGCGACTTGAAAACCACTCAAAACAGCACACAAATGAAAAAGCCACAACCTCAAAATCGCCTCTGGAACATCACGATGACTCAAAAGCCACCGCTGAACAATCAACCCCGACTCCAAAATGGTGACCCGCCCTAAAAAATTAGGTGTCACATTTATTTTAATTTTTTTAATCGCTTCGATGGCAGTGACATCATTTTGCGCTCATCGGTCCGCATTCGGCTCCGCGCGGCCGCTCCACCGGGCCACCACGTAGACCAGCAGCGGGACGAGGGCGACGGGCGCCAGCGTGAGACCCAGGACCAGGCGGCGGGGCGCGTCCTCCAGGTGGCCCTCTTGCGGCGGGCAGTGCGCGAAATAGGCCGAGTGGACGCGCAGGAAGGCCGAGTGGGCGGCGGCGTTGGGGTAGTAGCAGCGGCACCAGTGGGACAGCTCCTCCAGGCAGACGCTCAGCTGGTTGTAGGCACTGCGGGCGGTGGAGGTGAGCTCCAAGTCATGCCTTCATCGGCTCACCTTGATGACATCACGACGTCTCTTCTTCTTACCCGATGACGTTGTCCAGCACGCAGCGCGCGTCCGCCTTCAGCGGCGCCATCTGCTGCTCAAACGGCGAAGCGCAAAGGGCCGCGCTCAACTCACCCAAGGCGTCGGCGCGGCAACCGAGGGGGAGCGGCTCCAAGTCCTCGACTTCCTGAAAGCTCTCTACGCGGCGCATTCGTACAAACAAACATGCGGAAACAACGCAAAACACAAAAAAAAAAAAACACGTGCGCGATCATGCGCGAGGCACGAGTGACCTGTTTTTTTGTTTTTGTTTTTTTTTTTGTCAAAAACTGACTGACCGTCATCTTCGGTGATGACGTTTTCCTGCTCAATTTCGTCCAGCACTCGAGTCAGCTCGTCCTCCGATAGGCTCCCGTTTTCCTTTCCCACCTGAGGCGCATCTGCGTACCAAACAAACCAAACACAAGTCCAAAAAAGAACATCACAACTCAAAAAGAAAAAGAGAAACGTCATAGTGAAACCCAAAGTCTCGTGATGACTTCACATTTGTCGTGGATGACTCACTCGCGCTCGCGCGGTGCCAGCCGGCGGATGGTTCCGGAAGGTTTTGGACGGTGGCTGGAAAAAGACATTGTGACCTTATGACCTCATCAGCCAGTCAAAGAGCAAAAGAAAAAGGGCAAAATTTTACTTTTCTCCGGGACGCTTTTGTCAGTCGGCGGCGTCTGCTGGAGCGTGCGCGCGCAGAGCAGAACTGCGAAGACAACAAGTCAAGGCGACACGTCACCCAAATGGCGTCCGGCCGTACTCACCCGCCACGATAACCGCCCCGAGCGGCAACCGCGCCATCGAAACACCAAACGAGCAAAACGTAGAAAGCGGGCGGCAGACGGATCGCCTCGTCGTCTTCGGGAGAACGGCCGGGGACTGTGAACGCATCCGGGGGGGGACGCCGCAGCATGGCGTGACAAGCCCCGCCCTCTTTGAATAGGGGTCCGCGCTTGTGTGGGAGTGTGTGTCCGTTTGTGTAAGTGTGTGTGGTATTTGTGCGCGTCCGCACGCCTTGGTGCCCCGGCTTGTGAAAACGACAAGCGCACAAAGTGGCGTCGATGCGGGCGTAAGGGCGGCACCTCAACTTCCTGTTGGCGCTCAGGGACCCCGAGAACCACTCGAGGGATTTCCTCCCTCGTTAAGAGACGCGCTTGCCCAAACAGACGCACAAACACACGGCGACTGGTTGGGCCTTTTTTCAAGGGCAGGATATGCTAGCTCGCGGCTAATGGCAGCAGGAAGTGTCACGTTAGCCTCGCAGCTGAAAGACGACTTGGACGGTTTGAGGAAACTTCCTGTTGACCCGGGTCAACTTCACGGCGAAACGAAAAGTTGCATTGCGATGTGGCTTTTTTTTTTTTTTTTTGTGGTCGAAAGCTCACTGGGTGTGACGACCTCAACGGCTCATCTCCGATTCGAGTTTCGGTACATCTGGAGGTCAGAGTTCAGCGCGAGCCGGCATACGTCAGGTCAGGAGGTCGCGGCGCGGCGGCCGCGTCCCCGATTGGCTGACGGGCTCCGATAAGGTCGAAGATGACGCCGCCCCCCCCCGGCACAACTCGGCGCGACTGCGGAGGGCAAGGTGAGAATTTTGATCTCGCCGAGGCGTCGCTCGACGTGACGCTTTTGCTAACGTGAAGGCGCACTCACGGCAGGATGCGGTCAGGCCTCGGCGACGGCGATTCCGACGCGTACGACTTTGCCGAGTACGCCAACTGGTCGCTGGAGGATTGGCGGGCGACGGAGGACGATTACGACGACGGCGGCGGCGACTGGTGCGAGGCGGGCGAGCAGGAGTCGGCCATCAAGGTGTTCCAGACGTGTCTGTTCGCCGCGGTCTTCCTGTTGGGCGTGGCGGGAAACGTTTTGGCGATGGCCACCTTCGCGGCGCATCGCCGCCGCCGCCGCTCGGCGACGGACGCCTTCCTGTTCCAGCTGGCGCTGGCCGACCTGCTGCTGCTGCTGACGTTGCCGCTGCAGGCGGCCGACACCAACGTGGGTTGGATCTTCTCGGCGCCGGCGTGCAAGGCGGCGCGCGCCGTCTACGCCGTCAACACCTACGCCGGCCTGCTGCTCCTGGCGTGCATCGCCGCGGACCGCTACCTGGCCGTGGTACCGCGTATTGGGAACCCGCCGCGCCGCCGTCCGAGAGCGACGGCGTTTGCGAGGTCGGCGGCGTCGCCGGGCGTCTGGCTGGCGGCGGCGCTGCTCGGCCTGCCCGAGATCATCTTCTCCGACGTGGCCGGCTCCGGGGCCGACGCCTACTGCGGCACGCTGGCGAGCCCCGGCGTCAAAATGGCCGCCGACGGCGCCGCCGTCGCCGTCTTCGCTCTGTCCTTCCTGGTCATGGCGTCGTGCTACGGGGGCATCGCTCGCGCGCTGTGGGCGGGGCCCGGCGGCGGGGGCGGGGCCAGGCGCCCCCGCCGCACGCTGAGGCTGATGGGGGCCCTGGTGGCGCTCTTCCTGCTCTTGCAGCTGCCCCACAGCGTGGTCTTGTCAGTCAAGATGGCGCGGCCCCTCTGCGCCCCGCTCCTGGAGTACGTCACGCGCAGCCTGGCGTACGCCCGCTGCTGTCTCAATCCCGTCACCTACGTCCTGGCGGGCCGGCGCTTCCGCCGGGACGCGCTCGAGCTCCTGCGCCGCCGGTGCCGGTCGGCCGTTCGGCCCGACGGCGCCGCCTCGCAATCCTGATCTGATTCCGGGTCTTCTGATTGGTGGGTTGGTAATTGGTCCACCGATTGCATGTAACCTGACGCAATTCCCGTCCGCTTCCGCGCTGCTTTCCAAAAGTTTCACGCCAAACTTTGTTTTTTTCTTTCTTCTTTTATTGCCACTTTCACGACAATTTATAAAAACTCTCAATGACACACACTCATGTCTCTGAATATTATTGATTACAAGTCATCAGCGTGCACGTCTAGAATTTGCATGCCACTCGGTATGATTTTTTTTTTTTTCCCTCCTAATTGCGATGACGGAGAACATCAAGTCCACGGAAGCTAACGAGACGGTCGATGGTTCGGGTGCGTGCGGGCCGCGCGCGGGACTATCGGAAGATATTCAGGAAACGGGTAGAAAATGGCCGACGGAGCTTTGCTTGATGGTCGTCAGAAAAAATAAAAGATCTCTAAATCATAAAAAATAATAATTTTACACAGTCGATGTGTTACGTACGTATAAAAATAGAAAACAAGTAGAAAACATAGATGGCATTTGTCTTTTTTTTTTGTACATCTTCAGAGCACGACAACATCGACACGGTCTAAAGTCTAAATCACCACCGCCACCGTCGCCTGTGATGTCATCACCCGTGATGTCATCACCCGCGATGTCATCCGCGAGAGTTGGACGAAAGGGAAGGGTTGAGGTTAAAGGTCGGCGGGTCATCATCGGGCCGACGCCGGGGGCTGATCATGTGACTACGGATGAATTGTCATGCAAACGATTTTGAAACGTCATCGTTGTCCGAGCTGACCCCCCCGGTCAGAAAAAAAAAAAACGGGAATTGGCCAAAGATGATCCTTTTTGTGCTTACGGGTCGTTCCTCGCTCGGAACACGGGCAGGCGCGGGGATAAGACGAGCGACAAAGGGTCAGAAGTAGATTATTGCGCGTTAGCCACGAAGCTAATTCCAAACAAAGACGCAGAAGGAAAAAAGGAGCCGGCTCGCTTGCGAAGACCAAAATCCGCCGCCGCCGCCACCGCCGCCGCCGCCGCCGCCGCCGCTTCTAGAAGTGGAATACCTGCTGCTGGCCCCCCGCCGGCGCCGGCGCTTCCTCTTTGGACTTGCGGCCTCCTTGCTCCAGACGTTTGAGGCGAGCCGCCACCGTCGGACCTTTGACGGACGCCGACAAGCCGCCCATCACCTGGAGGGAGGGAAGGGGGGGCGGGGCGAGAACTGAACCGGACGCGTCACAGAGATACATCAACATTTTGGCGTTGACAGCTAAAAGCGGGTTCCCCTGAGACGGAGGCCGGACGCTCTACCTCCTTGTCGACGCCGTCGTCCTGAAGGCCCGGCGGCGTGGAGGCGGGACGGGCCGCGTCCGAGGGGGTGGCGCGCCTCAGCTTGAACGGCTCGCCGTCCGCCATCTTTCAGCGCGGCGCAGACGACGGGCGTCATCCAACAGTTTCCGGGCGGCTTCGCGATCGGCCGCAAACGGCAACCCCGGCGCTCACCTTGTTGTTGTTGGCGGCGAGCGCCGACGGGAAGCTCCGGCGAGGAGGGGGCGGCGGTGGCGGAGACTTGGACGGCTTGTCCGTGCGGCACCGGGACACGCCCGCGTCCGCTGGGGAGGGACGCACATGACAAACAGCTGAGCGGTCGCCGGGCAACGTCAGCGCGGTGACCCAATTTGCATTTTGCCCACCCGAGCCTCGCTGGGAGGCGGAGCCATCCATGCTGTTGAGCTTCTGCGCCGCCAGCTGCACTTTGCCCGGCGGCGGCGGCGGCGGCGGCGGCGACTCGCCAGCCGCGGGGGCGGCCATCAGCGGTTTGGGGGGCACGGCGGGTTTGGTGACGGTCTTGGCGGCCAAGTCCAGGTCGGGGATGGCCTTGAGCAGCTCGGCCTGCGTCTCCTCCAGCAGGCGGTTGATGTCCCGGGCGCTGAACTGCGTCAGGCTCGCCCGCTTCTCCGCCCAGTCGCGCTCCGCCGCCTGACACGCGTCATCAACACTTTTGTCATCACGGCTTTTTAAATACAAAAAAAATGGACCCACCTTCTCCCATCGCATCGCCCGCTTTGCTCCAGCGACTCACCAGAGTGACATCGGCGGACACGTGCGCGTTGAGGCTCTTCTCGGCCGCAACGCGACTTCGGGCGCTCGGCGGCGGCGTCTTGTCCGGCTCGGGAGCGCGGCCCGCCGCCTTGCCGTCGCTCGCGTTGTCCGTCGGGCCGCGGGGTGAATTCCTTTGCGATTGGTCGCCCGCCTCCTCCCGCTCCTTCTCGCTGGCCTGCCTGCTCGAGGAGGAGGAGGAGGAGAGCGCAAGTCAGGTGGAGGGGCGGGGCCGGAAAGGAGGGAGGAAGTGGCGCTTACCTCCGAAGCGTGCCGAGTGTGTCGCGGACGTTGTTGCAGCGCTGCAGCAGGGCCTCCAGACGATGAGGCTCCTCCTTCAGGAACTTGACCGCCTCCACCTCCACGCGCAGCACCACGCGCATCTTGCTCTGCAGGCCCGGGAACTGGCCTGGCGTGGAGGACGAGGAGGGGAGAACAAAAAAAAGGAAAAAGAAAAAACTCCCGTAGTTACTGTCGAGTACTTGAGTAGTCACCCCCTTGTACTCGAGTACTCACTCTTGAGGCTGCCGAGCGTGTCGGCCAGCGTTTTGAGTTCTTGCGTCTTCTGCCGGAGGTCCTGCTGGCTCACCGGGAGCCTCGCCGTGTTCGACTTCTTCTGCAGGTCCTCCACCCACCGCTCCAAGTCGCTGGCACGCACCGGGCCAAAAGGTCAAAGGTCACCATCCCGAGGCGCAGGGAAAGGAAGGAGAGAGGCAGCGAAGGAGGCGGGGGTGGGGGGGGGAGGTGTACTGACTGCAGCCGGTGCACGAGCATCTCCTCCTGGTTGAGGTACTTGAGGCGTTCCTCCTCCACCAGGAGGCGCTGCCGCTGCAGGGGATCCTCTTGAGTGCGCGCCGCATCCTGCATCAGCACTCTAAGCTCCGCCTCCGTCTGCCTCAGCAGCGCCACCACACAATCCTGATTCTCCAGCTGATCACATTCACGCACGCGGCCGTTTTAGTCGCAACGCGTGCGCATGCCACACACACAAACACACACACACACACACACACACTCACTCAGCCGCACGCACCTGCGTGTTGCGCAGCTGCGAGAGTTGCGTACGCAGCGCATTGGTGCTTTGCTGCAGGCCCAGCAGGTGGCGCTGCATCTGCACGCGGGACACGGTCAGTGGCCGGTTGGCGTCGCCGGCGGCGGTCGGGGGTGGCGGCATCAGCGCCAGGGGGCCGGACGGCGTCGCGGCTATGATAAATCATTTTTGCACTCAGCTTTTCTTTCTTCATTTTTGAATTCACGCACAATGCGTCATCGGCGTGCACGCAAACTCAACTTTATATGCACATGCCAGCCATGCACACGCACTCACGCACAAGCTTGCCAAATGACAGTTGATATGTACCTTTCTTTACTTTTGCAGGTCCAGCTAGAACAAGAAGCATGAGCAGCAGTTACATGCTAGCAGCGGTTAGCGGAGGCTGTGTGTGTGTGTGTGTGTGTGTGTGTGTGTGTTCTGCAGAAAGGGTGGTCCTCGCTTTGTAGGCCTTTTTACTCGGTCCTCACTGTGCCGCAAGTGCAGGAATGTGTGTGTGTGTGTGTGTGTGCGACACGTTGGCTTTCGCAAGCTGGCAATGAGAAGCTACGCGCTAACGCTGACAAGCTAGCACTCAGAAGCTCCAGGCGAGCGCTTCCATTCAGGTAACTTACGATCTGTCCCCGAGCCGTCGCTGGCAGACTCCATCGGGTCCCTTCGGGAGAGCACAAGCGGAAAAGAAGGCGAGGATGGAAGTATGGAAGCGGAGACGCGCGACTACACGACAAGGAAGGAAGAAAGGAGGCCTTACGGGCTGTGGTCTTCGGGCGCTCTGCTGAGGACTCGCTGCAGCAGACCCG
This sequence comes from Hippocampus zosterae, assembly GCF_025434085.1. Classification (NCBI taxonomy): domain Eukaryota; kingdom Metazoa; phylum Chordata; class Actinopteri; order Syngnathiformes; family Syngnathidae; genus Hippocampus; species Hippocampus zosterae. The sequence continues at coordinate 3,213,652 of NC_067457.1, forward strand.
TCAGGCTGGCGATCTGCTTCTCCATCACCTCCATGCGCTCCCTTCACACCCGCGCACATCATCATCATCATCATCATGCCAGTCACCTTCCTCACCCTCTTGAAAGCTCACCTGGTTTCTGTCTCATCTGCTCTGACACTGCCCCCGTCTCCTCCCGCCGCCGCCGCCAGCAGGCACAGCTGCTCCGAGGTCAGCCCCCGACCTCTGGGACTGTCGCCGCCCACGGACGACATTGCAGAGTCTCGCCGCCGCTCGCCCCTGGCAGGGGAGCCGCGCGACGGCAGCGTGCTAGCGTAGGCCTCGCGCGTATCGGGAATCCTCTGCGGAGAGGAGAGCGACGGTCCGCGCGGGCCCACGGCCAACATGGCCGCCGCGTAGGTGTCGTTGTAAAGGGCGCCGCCCGCTCTGTAGAGGCCGCCGCCTTCCATCAGGGAACACACCGCCCCGCCGGTTCCTCGCCGGTATAAGGAGCCGTACGGGTCGCTTCGGCCGGTGAGCGGCGATTGCGGCGCCCCGGCGAGGCCCAGGCGGGCGTCCATGGCCAGGGAGTAGGGGTCGGCGTAGATGCCCGCGCGCTCGTCCGCCCGCAAAAGCGCCACGCCGCGGGCCCCGCCCGCCTCGTCGTCCGGCTTCACGTCGCGTCGTTCCAGGATGGCGCTGGAGGAGGCGGCGAAGGCCGGCGGGGGCGGCGAGTGGTGCGCCGGCGGCGCGCCGCGGTGCTGGGGCAGCGCCGGCCCAGCATACGAGGACGGACGGACGCCGCCGCCGTAAAGCAGCCGCGTCCGCGACGGCGAACCCTGAGGCGGCGAGGACGAGGCGGAGCGATGCTGGGAGGACACTTGGGCGCGCCGGCCGGGGGGCGAATCCTGGGGGGTGTACACCATCTCGCGCTAGAAGGACGCAAACGGGAGATTGATGGAGAAGGTGGATGGAGGTCCAAGGGAGCGGCGGCGGCGTGCGGCGCTACTCACCCTCAGGTCCCCGTTGGCCAGCAGGTGCGAGTTGTGGCGCTGGCCCGGGTACGTCCCGTAGACGGGCTCCTTGCAGTAGATTTTGATGACGCAGCGGTCCCGAACGTCCCGCGGGTCCTCCAGCTCGTAGAAGACGTTACGGCTCTCGTCCTTGATCAGCAGGGCCGTGCTGGGAGACCTGAAAACCGCCACAGGCCCCCGGCCCCCGTCTTGGCAAACATTCGCTCCAGATGAAGGAAGCTTCAAGTGCAACGTACCTGAGCGCGGCCATGCTGAGCCTCTGCGGGAACATGTGCACGATGAGCGCTCGCAGGGTGTCCAGGCTGCTCAGCTGGTGCGTCAGGTGCACGCGGCGGGTCTCCTCGCCCAGCTGGAGGAACAGCATACCTGCGCCACACATGCCGAAATTAAGGAAAGGAAGTAAAATGACTAAAAGGAGTTTGGGCGAGACCCCCACCTGGCGCGTGCAGCTTGGCCGGGCCGCCGGCAGACGATCGGGCCAGCGGGAGACTCTGGCGCAGGCGGTTCATGCGGCTGAAGGCCGCGGGCAGGTCGCGATCGGACATCACGTCCGGATGCTCGGCCGAAAGTCCGCCGCCTGGCGTCGGGCTCAGGCCGCTGCCGCGCGGCGTCCGACTCTGCCGCCGTCGCAACGCAAACATTTCGGGTTACTCGCCAACCGAGACAACGCGCAATCAGAAATTCATGTTCGGGACCTGGATCGTGTCGCCAACGTCCACTGAAAATCCCTTTGAAGGGATTGAGATGTATCGAAACAGAAATCCAAAATAACCACAAAAAAAACTGGGTGCGTATGAATGAGTGAATGTACGCACGCACACACACACACACACACACACACACACACACACACACACACATCGCTGGTTGCCGCAGCGCAACGGATCAGCGCCGACAGTCAGAATGCGAGCCTCCGACTCGGGAATAGCGATTTACGAGCCGGCGCCCTATCAGTCAGCGAGCAGCAGTCCTCAAATCCTTCAGTCCTCGAGCCGGCTCACTGGGACCGAGATGTCCGGGTCGGGTCGTTCCCTGACAAAAAGTTCCTCCTGACTGTCGACGATCCGAACGCGACTCAATGTCTTTGGAAACGGTCCTTCCCGTCTGCCTCTTTTTTTGTCCGTGATTTTCACTGTTTGTTCATATTGTGTGAGCGTTTGTCGTGACTTAGCACTCGGAAATAATCGATTTTGTTTTTGTGGATTGATTTTTGAGACAAACGCCGCTGCGAGATATTTTCACGCTCACACACACAAGTCTCGTCTCAGAATTTCGCCTGAGGATAAACCATCCCTCTTGTGTCCGCGAGAGGGCGGTGTTGCTGCCCTCATTGAACGGGAACGACCAGGCAACAAAATGCGACGGTGATTTATTTCCTTCAAATTTGTTTTGCCTTCACGTGGAAGACGTTCGTCTGCTGTCGCATAGATTCGGGGAACCCCAAAAAACACCCGTGAAAAATAAATACATTTGAGGGGAGAATTTTGACACACGTACGCACACAAATGGAGCAGAAAAAAAGGAAATCCTTTGCTCATTTGTGGTCACGCACACTCATCCTGAGTGTGTGTGCGTGTGTGTGTGTGTGTGTGTGTGTGTGTGAGTGTGTTTCAGCCTGGCAGACATCTTTCCAGCTCGCCTGCACACCCGTTTCCATGACAACAGCAGTCACCGGTGCCATATTGTTAAGCAGAGTGAAGGATTAGCGTCACTCACTTCATGTCAAGTCATCAATTTGGCGTTCCCCCGCTAAATCGCACTTTCGCATGTGCCGCAATTTTTTACACAATAGTCCATTTCTGAGAGTTCTCTCTCCCTCTCCCTCTCGGTCTCGTTTTTATTTTATTTTTTTAATTTTTTAACGGAGCTTAGTTGGGCACGTCGGTGCAGTACCACGCCGAACCACAACATGTTTGGCAGCACTGAGTTCGACTACATTACATGTAGTGTAATAAAAAAAAAAGAGGAAGAAAATTGTAGGTTTTTTTTGTTTCAGTCAAACATGTTGCCTCGCGAATCCGGAAGCATGCAATTGATCGTGCATTTGTCAGCGTTCTATCGAACGTCGTTCTCTGGCGCGGCAGTCATCCGTCGGCGAAAGAGACGATCCAATCCAATCATAACATTCTCAAAAAGCATGTGAGCGTGTGATGCGGGGTCACCGTGGCAACAGAGACCTCTGCCGCGTCTTTGCCGTTTATTGGGGGTGGCGCGTGCGCGCGACTGGCGCAAATGCGATGAGGATGACGAACGACGAGCTACGATGGAGAGAGTAAGGAAGACGAGCGCTGCTGACCTTGAAGCTCCAGTAGTTAGCTTGTTGCTGAGGAACAAAAAAAAAAAAACAACAACAACAAAGAACACAACGTCAAAGACTCGCCAGCGGGCTTGACTCAAGTCCAGCGGCGAGCCGTCGGAGCGTCGACGCGAAATCCTACGAGTTCGCCCAAGACAATCGGCACAATGGCGGCATCGTACGAGTGACGCTTCATGCCTTTCACTAGTGGTTGAATTTTCTGCACGCTCGCCCAACTATTAGGACTCACGAGTAGAACGACTACAACAACTGGGAGATTAATCAAACGGCTCGCACGGCTTGTAGAAGGACAAGGATCAATAGTAGTATCGGTACTTAGTATCGGTGTGCAGCTAAAGTGAATACTGGCAATAAAAAGCTATTGAACATCCCTAATCAGTCCTTTGCTGACTTACATCACCCAAAAGTGTCTCGTTTGCGCCGTGCACCAGGAAGTGACATCATTGGCTTCCACATACACACACACACACACACACAAGCGGCCATCTTTGTACACACCCTTCCTCTTCCTCTGCGGCCAAACCCACGTGCACCCGCACGCGCACGTCTTTTCTCTCGAGCGGGTTGTCCCGGCGCCAACATGCACACGTGCGCCATGCCCACACACACACACACACACACACACACACACACACACACACACACACACACACATCATCAATAGGATGGCGGCGGCGCCGCAGAATATCGTCCTTTCTCCTGAGAGGACGACGGACGAGCGGAGACGGTTACCGTGGCTACTCAGTCTTGGTCCCTCTTCCTCCTCCCAGCGCTCCATTTTCCCCGAGACGCCCGCTGTGGGTTTCCCGCGCCGGAGTCCCTGCTCGTCGCTACGGCGGCGGCGGCGACGACGGCGGCGATCTGCATCCTGCTCAACCCCCCCCCCACCCCACCCACTCCCCCCGCCGCCCCTCCTCCATGCCCTCCCCATCCTCCTCTCGCGCTTTCTCCTGCGTCTCAGCTGACACCCCCCCCCGATCCGCACACCTCCCTCCCCCACCCCCCTTGCCTTCCCGTAATGCCAATCAGGTAACGGCGGTCGCGTTACGCCAATCCCACAACGCACCTTCGTGTAACGCCAAACACGTCACGCGGCATTTGCCAACATCTCGTCATGGAAACGACGCAACAGCAATTTGTCCAACGCCGACGTGCGTTCACGTAACGCCGACTTCTTCTCACCGCGAACGTACCTGCCGTCCTCGAGCAGCGCCCCCTAGCGACATCTCCTTGTCGGCGTCCCTCCGCCGCTCCGCGTCGACCTGGCGGACGCCGTTCGGGGCCTCCGGTCTGTCGGGCGCCGGCGCGTCGCGACGCCGGTCCGGCGACGAGGACGCCGACCTCCCGTTGGCGGCGAAGCGCCGGCCTCCCCGGGATCCGGCCGGTGAGCGGCAGTCCCGCGGGAATTCGGCATCACTGGCGGAGATCATGGAATTCCTTCTCTTCTCTCGACCTGCGCGGGAGGCGAGAGGGCGACGCAACGGCATCAGAGGCCACGCGAGGAGGCGGCCGAGATCTCGTCTACGAAACATCGCTAATCGCTCACAGGAGACAGGCGTGCGGCACTGGTGTCCAACCGGCGGCGGAGGGCCAGATCCGGCCCGACACAGCGTCACTCGTAGCACCGACATGGCTTCATGTTCGTCAATCCCGTCGAACACCATTCACGTCACCCCCCCAACTTGCCGGTGATCTTGATGGAACACCGGCACGCCTTGAACGGCCATCCCGTCACCCCCAACATGCCATCACGTGACATCAAACGCACCGTCATGTCAGCCAATCACAGAACACCGACACGCCTTCACATGATAGCACTGAGGCGTATGTTAACTCGATGCCAAAAGGCACAGGCGGACTTGTGAAGGTTTGAGGGGTGTGGGGGGGGGGCGTTCCTGGCACGCGTTACAGAGCGGGCCGGCGCCCCCCGCTGGCTTAGCATCGTCTTGATATCTGGTGAGCCCTCTCCTCCTCCTTCTCCACTCGGCTGTTCACCCCCCCCCCCCCCCCCCCGCCTCGCTCGCCTCTTTAATCCTCTCTGGCGGAGAATGAAGCGCTTCAATCTCTCGCTCCACTTTTCCACCTCCTCTATCTGGGTGCCGCACATGTGCCCCCTGTGAGACCGCCCCCCCCCCCAGGCCACCCCCACCTCCTCGTCTTCCAGCGACGCCGCTTTCTTGCCGCCTTGTGTGATGTCGCAATGCTACCCGGCCGCTTCCCTCTCGCTAGCGCGTACGCCGCCTTTCCAAAAAGGAGCTGTGGAGGCGCCCGGTTTTGCGGACCGGAAGTCAGCCAATCGGAGACACGAGAGCCGCGTCACCCGCTCATGGGGCGTTTTCGCATTTTCAGCCTTGTGACGCTTTCACAACTTTTCACCATCAACCTTATGCGAGTCCTCCAGGTAGTGTCGCACCTTGTCCCGTTGGAACAAAAGTACCAAGAGGACTTAGTCAGGGAAAAAGTCAATCAGGCTCCATCACGGATTTGCGGTCCTACTAATTCATGTTTTTTAAAAAAATTGTGCGGTAGTGTGTAGAAGTGTGTGTGTGTGTGTTGGCTGCTAGATGATGGAACACGTATCTCATCACACAGGCCGGTTTTCGATGATTGAACGCGAAATTAATTCAAATCATCACATCCTGCTTTTTATGCCTACGGAAAGCGGCATGCGGAGATGTTTGTTGGTTGGGGGAGGGTGGGGGGGAATCCAATTGCAGTATACACAGTTTGTAGAAAATGTTTGTCTCATCCATTGCTCTCGCTCTCTCAAAGTGTTCAAACCTGTTTGGATGATTTTAAAAAGTGTGATCTTAAAAAAATGGACGCGCCGCTCTAAAAAGTCGGCCATTTGTCTATTGCGGGGTTTCCCCGATTGCGCAGATGGGCCGGGAATGCGATTAGCCCCCCGCCGGTCGTGCCAAAGTACCAAAAGTCGCCTCCGGCTAGCCCTCATAGGACCGACGGCAGCCGACAATGAGTACCGTCAGGAAGATGCGCCGGCTGGCTTCCTTCTGTGTCGCAAAGGCCGCGCCGCCGCGACGGCAACCCGCAGACGGCGGAGACGCGCACGCGTGAGCAAGAAAGACAGCCGGGGAAAGTCCAGAGCGGCGACAAAGTTAAGAATACCTGCGGCGGCGGCGGCTACATGCCTGGGAAGGACGAGTTGCCCATTCCGAGTGCGACGACGACGACGACGACGGCGCCTCCTCCACGACCTCCTCCTCCTCCTCCCGTTCACGCCACCGCCGCGCTCCTCATCGTCTCGCCATCTCGGTGGCGCCGCTCGTGTGAGCCAGCGCGTCTGGCAAGACGGCGGACGCTGGATAAAGTCTTATTTTATGGATGCCCCCAGCACACCGCCCCCCCCCACCCCATTCCCGCAGCCTCTTAAAGGGGCGACGGCACATCTGCACCAACTTTCATCTCAGCACCAGCCTCATGTCCATGACACACAAGTCTACCTGTGTGTGTGTGTGTGTGTGTCTATGCAAGTGTGTGTTTACGTCAATGCATGTTTGTGTTTGTACTTGTGCATGCACGTGTGCGTGCACGTGTGTGTGTTGAGAGGAAATAGCGAGGGCAACGGTTTTTTTTGTGGGGGGGGGGGCTCTCAGCGTTTGAAGTGCTTGCTGCATGCCGATAAATGAATCATGAATTCTAGCAACAAATAAAACCATGCAGAGAGAGCGTGTTTTTGCGCCTGGGAAAGTTCTCACCTCCAGCTGCCAAAACATCTGCGACGTCATCATGGCAGCTTTGCCGATTGATTGGTGATTGACATCATAGGACACGCGGGCGGGGGGGGGGTGTAAGTGGGGGCAATGGCCCATTATGACAAGAGACTCCACCCAGCCAATGGAAGGTCACTTCCTGCTGGCCTGCCCCCCCCCCTCCCCCACACTCTCTCAACATGGGCAAATGGACAACCTCCATCAATGACACTTGCGTCATGTGGGCGCCTTTTTAAACCAATGAGGCATGCGACTCACCTTTCATATGAAACGTTTTATTTTATACGTAGAAAACTTACAAACCTAGTTCTGAATTTAAAAAAAAAATCACGCTCAAATATTACAAATGTGCTAAAATGTACAAAATGTGGTGGGTGTGGAGGGAGGGGGGGGGAGGGTGACATGGTACTTTCCGATTCGGGTCACATGACCCTGCGCGGGCGTGACCATCCGTCGACAAACGTGCGCGCACGTGTCGCCGTCAGTCATTTTGAAAAAAAGGGCGGCGGTAAAAAGGGCGTGGCCTCACGCGGCGGTTGACGGGTCAAAGCGCCGCGCACACGCACGGGCGCTTGAGGCAGACGGGCAGGATGCCCTTGTTGATCTGGTGGAAGTCCACCAGCTGCAGGAGGTCGGTGAACAGCGTCACGCCGTCGTCCATCGTCAGGTACTGCCGCCCGCCGTCCTCGCACTGGAAGCACAAAGGCCATCAGCACGTGTGCGCGCACACACGCACGCACGCGGGAAGCGCTCACAGGGATGACCAGGAAGTGTTTGGCCTTCAGCTCGAAGCACAGCGACAACACGAAACACTGAGCGTGCCGCTGGCTCACTCGAATCAGGAACGTCCTGCACACGCACACACACACACACACCGTGTTACGTTGGCACTCCCAAAGTAGGCCACGGTGATGCGGTTGCCATGGCGACCGCCGGGCTCACCCGTCAACCAGGCCCTGTTCCTCGAGCAGCGTCTCCGCTCGCTTCCGGGACACGTTACCGTGGAACCACGCCTGGCCGGCGTGGAGCACTGCTAACACTGCCAACAAGATGATCAAGGTCGCCTTGGGCGCAAAGACGAACCGCCAACGAGACGGCGGCGGCGACTTACGGGGCGGTCCTGAGGCTGAGCTCAAGTTGGGCAGGCTGCTGCGAAGACCTTCACGACGCTGACAAATTAAAAAAAATAATAAAAATTAAACTATACACACACACAAAACAAGTCAGAGTGCAGTGATGACATCACTGCTGATGGACCACGCCCCCTCACACAACGAGTTGCTCCGCCCCCTCCTCACCCGCCGCGCTCGGCCCTCCTGCCAGTCGGCGCACTCGGCCTCGCTCGGGTTCTCGATGACTCGACCGCCGGAGCCTCCGGAAAAGTCCATGGCCACCAGGTTGTCCTCCGACTTGGCCTGGAAGCACACACGAAAGAAAATAAAAAAAAATTAAAAAATAAAAAAAAAATCACCTTCATTGTGCGTCTTCGTGCTCACTTTGCCCTCCGTCAGGTTGCTTCCCTCCAGACCGCGATGGGTCAACTTGGACTGTTGGAAGTTACACTGCAGCTGCTTCCCATACTAACACACACACACACACACACACACACACACACACACACACACACACACACACACACACACACATTAAAGCGTGTCAGACGTCAGAGAGCCGATTGGTCAAAAGTAATCAAGTCCAACCTTAAACAATCGGAAGGCCGAGGTCCAGCAGGTTCTGGTCTGCTCGCTGTCAGCGCACAACATCTTCACATGGTGAAGGCGGACCGGACTTCCTGAGGACTGTGCGTGCGCACACACACACACACACACACACACACACACACACACACACACACACACACACACAGATGAGATGACGTCATCATCACACGGTGAAGCGCAAGCGGGGCAAAGGTCACCGACCGTGATGGCGAAGCAAAAGTTTTGGGGCGCGGCGTAAAGTTTCCGTGCGTTGACGACGTTGTAGACGTGAAGGTCGCGAAGGTCGGCCACGTACTGCAGGTGTCTCGGTTCCTTGGACGCGCCCTTGGACGAGGAGTAAAGACCCGAGCGGCGCAGGAAGAAGTGCGCGCGCTTCCAAGATTTGCGCGTGCTGTCCTTCACGTGGAGGAAGCCTTGGATCTCGGGACACGAGCCCGAATGGACCAGATCCTGAAGGCCCAATGGGAGATCGTCACTAATGCTCGCCTGTGGGATGCCGCTATGGGACGCCACGCTGGATGTTGTTATCCGCGTGTGTGCATTGCGCTCATCACGTCTGTGTCATGTGCGTGCATATTGTGACCTGCACGAGCTGTTGCGACGTCATCGGTTTGCCGCCGTCTGCACTGTCCGAGATCATGGCGTCCGGGAAGAAGAGCTGAGGGAAGGACGACATGGATGATGATGTCATGGCGACGACGGGGTTGATCATGCGGATGAGGTCACGGGTGTGCCGTGATAACATGCCACGGCGAGGAGGGCCTTCGTACCGCCGGCTTCCGGAAGAACTCGTACTTGGCGTAATTCTTGCAGAAGACGAGCCGCGTGTCGGCCTTGACGGCCCAGCTGGCCTGAACCTCCAGCACCGCCTCGTGGTCCTCCAGGCACCTCTCTGGGGAAGACGCGTGCGGCTCGTTCATGCGCTCGGTCGCCAGCGCCTACGCGGGCGCGCGCGCGCGTGCGTGTTACCGAGGCCGAGCGCGGGATGGACCTCCATGAGGGCCCAGTGCTCCCGCTCGCCGCAGCCCCCCGTCGTCACCAGCATGCGACAAACGTCCATCGCCGTGGCGCCGTCGCTCACCCGAAGCGAGCGGGCATGCTCGTCCTCGCCGAAAACCTTCAGCAGCTGACGCGCGCCACGAAAAACACAAAGTGAGTCACAATCTCGGGCGGTTCCGTCGCTGCACGTTTGTGCTCACTTTGCCTCCGTCCAGACTTTGAGGGCTCCATTCGCTCGGTTCCGAGGTGCGCTTCTGACGCTGCTGCAAACGTGCACACACAGGCATGCACAAAACGTGTACATCTTGACCGTGTTTGGATGAATGATTTGGAGACAAACTCTCCCCAAAGCGAGAAGAGAGCGTTCAAACCAGCCCGACGAGAAAGTTCCGCTTGCAAGAGGGCGTGGGGGGGAGCGGGGGGGGGGGGTGCACGCGAATGTTTGTAAATGCAAAAAAATAAAAAATAAAAAACCAACCGCCACAACCTGTCTGTTGTTCAATCATGACTCACAACTGGTCTGACGTCATCACCCCGCAAGCGGGAGACAATAGACGACGACGACGACGACGACTACGACTCACTTGTTTGTCGCTGGCTGCCAGCGAGGCCGTCGTCGAGGGGACGGGAGAGCGGGTGAGGCCGCACAACTCCGGGAACGGATTCGGGACGGGTGGAGCCGACGATGACAAACGCTCTCTCCAGTTGCCCCTGGAAGACAAAACGCAAACATTCATGACAGGAAAGGTCGCCAAACTAACTCCTTGGAGTTGACAAACGCTTTGAAAACAATACTCAAAGCAATTTCCTGGGCATTAAGCTTTTTAGTCCTCGTAGGAGTTCGCCATTGAGAAAAAAAAATCTGAACGTGGTTTTATGAACAACCTATCGCCACCAAAATTCATCTCCCTAATCAACCTCTGAAAATATCCTCAAAATGGCCCCCAATATTTTGCCTTTCACGCCATAAAATCCAAATGATCGAGGTGTTGTGTTTGACAGAAAACCGAGAGGAAACCGAGAGTGGCAGAGTTCGCGCTGGTGACGTCATGACGCACCTGCTGGCTACGAACTCCCCGCCGGCGATGTTGATTGGCTGCGAGCTGTGCGCTTCTGGCCGGGTGACGTCGTCATCCAAACTTTCCTTTCGCGACATCGTAAAAGCACCGCAAGCGTTTGGCTTGTTTTTCCGTTTCTCCTTTTTGCCCCCTTTACCACGGACAGCGGGCGCCGATCCTTTCACGTGACGCCACGTGAGCCGCGAGCAACACAACGCGCAGCCGACCAGCTTGACGGCGTTTTGTCCCAGGTGTGTCGCGCACCTGCGCCCCCGCTCAGCTGTCGCTCATCATGGCGACGATGACGTCAACGGTTTGGCGGGTCGGCTGCAGGGGGAGGAGCCACACGCGGCCAGGTAAGCGACTGACGTGCAGGTCAATAGCGCACCTGCGGATCAGCCGACCTCCCCACCCAAAAGGAAATCATTAAAAACAACTTATTTGTATTTTAATCTAAATGCGAGGCCATTAAAACGGAATCAAGCAGCTGTTATAGGACAATTAAATTCTAAAAATGACTGCATACGTGTTGTCATATGCAGATGAACATTGAAACTACAAAAAGAATTTTAAAAAACGAAGCAACTTTATGAACATTCCCAATCATTTAATTAAAACGAGTGATTGTGGAGCACTAAACAATTTCAGGTAAAATGATCTTGCTGTACAAATAGTTAGATGGAATTCATAAGAAAAGATAACCAAAATGTGACTGTTGTACAAATGGACTTTATAAAAATTAAAATGTGAATTATCATGTGACATAATCAATGAACTTTGTCAGAATGAAGAAAAAAATGAAGCTTTCGTGTGTCTTGACATACAAAGATACAAAGACTGTTTATTTGTCTAAAGAATGACTTTGAAGGAATCAAATGAATGACGGTTGTACAATCAATATCATAATTAAATATAAATGAATTCTTATGGAATTAGTTTGAAATGTAATTTTACAAGTTTTAATATATTAAAAGAATGTTTTTAAATTGTACATATGTCCATGCAAAGTAATTTCGGTCTACTAATGACTTTGTTGCAAATACTTTATCATGAACTTTATTTAAAACATTAGAATCAAACAAATAACTCTGACCAACGATCATTTAAATGAAAAGTGATTCAAAAACGTAAAGACACAAGTCAAGTTTGAAACTCAGGTGAAATGACAAAGCAGAGTGTTGTACAAATAAACATTTATTCTGATGAAAACTGATCCAGAGAAATGCAAAACGCGGACTGTGTCCCAAACGAAAGTTTCCAATCTTGTTGACGCTTCTTTGGCGCCACCCGGTGGCCCAGTTGGGTACACAACCCGTTCGAATTGCGTTAGCGGTGCGTGACGACGTCATGGCGCGTTTCTTTTCTTGGATCAAATCAGGTTTTTATTTTCATTTCATGTGTTGAGAAAAGCCCACACAGTTTCAACATTTACAATCATTCCAATGGGCGAGGGACGGCACGAACAGCCCTCCGACGACACCCCCCCCAGCCGCCCGCCGACTCAGTGCCCATCCGGAGCAGCCGTCTCGATGGGTGCCATAATCCTTCATCCGGACCAAATGGCGACTGCCAGCGACCTGAAAAGTTACTGGCTGGTGGACATTTTTTTTTCTTTCCTTTCCTTTTTGTTTGTTGGAGTCAAAACAGCTGGGATGCTTTTGGTTGGTTGCGCGGTCAAAAGTACAAGTAGAATCGCGTGACAGGAAGAACGAGAAAAACGACAAGAAGAAAAAGAAAAAGTTGGTTTGAAATGTTGACAATGAAGCTCGTCACACAGTCTTGTGGACTCCTCCCACAAACGCGCCTTGTGCTGGGGTGGGGTGGGGCCACGGGGCTGATTCCAGAGACAGCATGATTTTCATGAGTGACAGCACGGGGAGCGGGCAAGTGAACTCTGACCTGATACAGGTTAAATGCTTCTTACAGGAATGAAATGACATCTAGCAATCAGGCGTTTAATAAAGTGAAGGGGGGCCGGGTATTGAAAATCATGCTTCCTCTGGGAGGGGGTCAAGGGGGTGGTGGGTTATGCGTGCAGACTGAGAGGGAGATTGGGGTGTGAAAGGACACCATTGTTACTCCCATCCCAGCCCACAGCTGACCCTCGTAACAAGTGGGGGGTGGGATTGCAGGTGGGGGCTGGGCGGGGGTCAGACGGAGCGAGGGAGTGGGGGTGCCGGCGCGGTGTGCGGAAAGAGAACAAAGAAACAAGAAAAGGAGCGCTCATTTCTGGTTCTTGAGCTGGTTGGAAAGCCAGTCGAGGCCCTCGTAGAGGCCATCGCCGCTGGTGGCGCACGTGGCCTGGATGTACCAGTTGCGCTGGCGCAGCGAGTGCAGGCCCAGCTTATCCGTGATCTCGGCGGCGTTCATAGCGTTAGGCAGGTCCTGCGGGGGAAAAGGTGCACAGCGTCATGCTTCGTCGGCGTGAGCACCCGCCACTCAACATTCACGTGCTGGCAACCGCCGGGGGGGCCAACGCACGCTTTAGCGCAAACCTCACCGAGCCCGAATGTTGGTTTCTCGTGAACGGTTGCAAAGACTTTCACCAGACTTGCCCTAACACTGAATGGTCGCAAACAGCTTTTCTTGTCGCTACAAGTGCCGACCAGAAAAACTGCGATGGTTACGACTGTTGACGAACGTCTTTACAGCCCTCTGTGACCTTGAAAAAACCCAAACCAAAAAAGGGGATGGGGGGGGGGGCTATTTGCTCAGTTAGATAAGGGCTTTCAGGCTTCTTTTAAGCTGCTCAAAAAAAAAAAATAAAGACGCTACCATGCGGGAGTCCAAAGTCAAAGTCAGTCGGCCGATTGGGGGCAGTCGTTTCAAGAGGCAACGGACAGCAAAACGTTGCGTTAGCCTGCCCCATGGCAGTTGCATCAATAATATAGCCATTGTGAACCACCATTGAAATGTGAGGCATTTATAATGATTCAATATTTTGACAATGCCTTAGTGACACGAAATTGTCCAAATGATGACATTTTCAGCCAAACTACTATCCTGCATGAATGCAGACTGCTTTTCAAAATAAGACCTCTGCTTTTACTTTGAAATCAACGTTTTTGTTCCAGACCAAAGCCCCAAATCAATTCAAATCAATTGATCTTTGTGCATTTTCCAATTTGCCAATTTAAAGGAAAAATGATCAACAGCTCCAAATAATTGTCAGTTGCCACCCTACAAATTCGAGCACTCGAGCGGCTCCATTGGCAGCGGCGTGCATACCTGTTTGTTGGCGAAAACCAGCAGAACGGCTTCTCGGAGCTCGTCCTCAGACAGCATTCTCGCCAGCTCCTCACGGGCCTCGTTTACACGCTCCCGGTCATTGCTGTCCACCACGAAGATCAGACCTGCGCACGCACACAGACACACGTACGTCAACATGCGCACACATTGACGCAGGCACACCAGCGGCTAGCTGACCTTGGGTATTCTGGAAGTAGTGGCGCCACAGAGGGCGGATTTTGTCCTGGCCGCCCACGTCCCACACTGTAAAACTGATGTTCTTGTATTCAACCGTCTCCACGTTGAAACCTGAAGGAGAGAGGACAACATTTGGACGTTGATAATGTGACAAACCATGCATACACGCTAGCAAGGTTGACAGCCCGACCGTTTCCAGCCAGCGCATATTCAGCAGTAATCCATGCATCAATCGCTTTCCCAAAAACAGAAGCGCAAGTTCCTGACGGGGAGACGTACCGATGGTGGGAATGGTGGTGACAATTTCTCCAAGCTTGAGCTTGTAAAGGATGGTGGTCTTCCCTGCAGCATCCAGGCCTACCATTAGGATCCTCATCTCCTTCTTGCCAAAGAGGCCTTTGAATATGCCAGCAAAGATGTTTCCCATGGTGACGACGCTGCTGGAAGGAGGAGAACCACATTAGTGGAGGAGCCTCACAAGACGGCAAAAGGGAGTGCATTCAACAATGGCGTGATACAATCTCCACACTTTTGGGGAGCGATTGTTTTGTTCTGTGCACGTCCGCTGCCTGCTGCCTGGCAGTCACCTGTCATCGCACTGGCAGTCGCAATTAGCCCACTCGCTCACCAAGCCGCATTGTTCATCATGCATTTGTCCGTGCCGTGGGCGTTGGCACGTCACGCGGTTCCACGCGTCACTTGTGCCGTTTAAGTCAAACATTTAGTCGTTGCCGGTCGAAGTGAAGCCGAGATAATCACTCGGGCGGCCCGCTGCTCCACCACCGAACCTTGAAAGTCACCAAACGGCCCGCAAACAGCGCATAGTTCCGAACGAAGTTCCCATCAGTGGGGTCCCCTTTTACCGCAATCAAGGCAACCGTCAAATCACTGCCGGAGATCCGTGTCTTTGGATAGGATTTTGAAAGGAACTAGTTGTTGGGAGCTAGCGCCGATATCGTTAGCTTCGCTTAGGGCGGATACGTTAGCTATTAGCATTAGCTGTGCGGACGTCATCTCTCTCTCTCCCTCTCACACACACACAATCACCTCTAAAAGCGCTGCGCTGTTTAATTGTGATTGACGAGTTTATTGGGAATGTTTAATACAAGAACCGGTGGATTAATCTAACCGATTGGAGGTGGGGGGGATCCAACTTCCGAGAGGAGCCTTTCCCAATCGGCCCGTCAAGAGAATGTCTAGTCTAGCCGCTAAATGCCGCGTCACAGCACAGGGGAGGCGAACGCCAGTTCGCGCTCAAGCCTCGACGGTTAAAATGCTGCGTTCGGATGTGTCGACGCGTCTTCCCGTCGCGGACGGAGCGGTGGGGAGCCGCCGTTGGCATCGGGTGCGACTTTACCTTTTTGACGAGCTTTTGGTTCTCTACCGTTCGGGTGGCCGTCACTCCAAAATGGCGTCTTGCGCAAGCGACGAGACGCCGGTGCTTCGCCGCGTCCTACTATCAGATGGCAACCAATCGCAACGCGCCCACTGTCGCGTTTGTCCCACCTTCTCCACGCTGTCGTCCAATCGCAGCGCGCCCGCCCGAGCGACGTACGGAACGTTGCACAAAATGTCGCGGAAGTGCACCTCCACCCAAAAAAACAATTCTTGACACTTTCGTTTGGCGTGACAGTACAAAAAAACAACTCACACTAGCTAATTTAACTACTGAAAGACTTTCCATTTCCTGTACGTCAGCAAAAGTAAAAAAAATACAAACTCTTTAATGTACAAGGTACAAAAGTCAATAAACTGTAATTGTTTAGTATTAAGAGGGTAATGCGCAAGCAACTTCCGCATTGGGTAAACAGGTCGAAGCACATCTTTCCGGTTCCGCTGACTGGCCGAACCGTATGGCAGACACTCGGGAAATACCACTGCAACATTTAATATGAAATATGCAAACATTTACACTTTGATTGACGCTCCGAGCTCGCACTGTCTTACTCCAACTTTTTGGAAACTCAATGAATTGTGCCAATCATTCAGAGTGCACCAAAAACGGAGTGCTGGTGCGCGCTCGACGCACTCCAAGTTAAAAGTTCAACTCAAATTCAAGCATGAGGTCAGCGGATGTCATTAACGTTTGTCATGTGTGGCCTTGTGTAGTTCTTTGAGAGTCTTTTGGCTTGTGTGTGTGCTCAAATAAATAAAACCGACTTGAACTATTCTTTCAGCAAATGAAATAAATTGCATGAAGACTCCCACCAAAAAGTCTCCATCTCATTCTTAGCTCACTAGCCAATGTCCCATTGGAATTAACAGAAGGTTAATTTTTTTTCTTGTTTTAATCTTTGTAAAATACATTGCTCCCCCAAAGTCCAAACATACTTTAGTCACTCTCGCGGACACAAAAAGTAATTTGCTCTTTTAAAACACTTGAATTGGTATGACAAGAAAGTCCCAAGCATTTTAATTTATAATAATTAAATAGTAGTTTAAAATGTGATGTGCCTTTACAAATACCACGTAGTACATTTGCATATTGAATGTCACAAGCTAAATCCATCAGATGTTAACTTGTTGCTAGGCTTCTTGCTAACACCCTTTCAACATGAAAAACAAAAATCGTCTGGCGGAGCTAAGGAAGTTAGCATTTGCTCCGTTCCTGCCGTAGCGGCAGGCAGCCCAACGAGACGCCGCCCTCTGTCGGTCCGGAGTGAAACATCGGGCTCCTTCCGACAAGTCCGGGTCATTGGCGGACTTCCAGTTTGCCATCTCGAACTCGCCACATCCATCGTGGGCATGAGTCGGGCGCTTCCACGCAGCGAAGCCACAGACAAGACTCGCAGATCTCCTGCCTGAAGCAGACCGACTTCCTGTCCAGCGTCTCCAAGGTAAAGGGACTTGTTGACATCTGATTGGAAGACAGGAAATGATGTCACCTTCCACATCACTGTGTCAGACTGTTCCCGATGGAAGTACAGTACAGCCCCGTGAAATTGGGCAAGTGAATGCGGGCATCACCTGCTCGCTGATTCCGATGGCCACGTGTCCCACTCGGACCTGTCGCCGTTCCCGAATTCTCACGCGCCGACCCCGAGCGTCCTCAATCCAAATGTCCACGCCTGACGGGGGTCACATGACCAAACGTGAGGCTCAAGCCGCTCTCCGCTGTGGCCGCTGCGTGCCGTTCTTGCGGCATTACCTTCAAAGCGGCGGAGGGGGGGCCCCCGCGCCCAGGCCGAACTCTCCGCGTGACCCCCGCTGGAGGAGAAGATCCCGGAGCTCAGGTCGTCCGACGAGCACTCAGAGTCCTGGATGAATGGGGGACGGGGGACAGGAGGGGGGGGGGGGTGAATTATCCACGATGAAATGGATCCACTTGGACATGCGCCACGCATACCTTTTGTGAGACTTGTGACGAGCTGCTGAAGCAGGAGGGGGGGTCGTCTCGCGGCTCAGGGGACGGTGTCAGCATGCCTAGCCAACAAAAAAAAGGAGCATTTCAGTCGTGTGTGAGCAGAAAATGCGTTGGAGTCACGTGTGTGTGTGAGTTTTGTGTCAGAGTTTGTCAGTAGTGGGTGAGAGCGAATGCTTATTAAGTGGTGTGTGTGTGTGTTTTTGAACAGAGTAAACACCTGGGGGCTGTTGCACCTCGCCGTCCGAGTCCCCTGCCACCTGGCCCCTCCGCAAAACCGGGAAAACGTCCATCAGGGCTCGGAGGTATTGTGTCGATGCTTCATCCTCCCCCTCGTCATCCTCATCCTCACAGTCCCCCTCGTAGTCACCGTCCTCTTCCCCCACGTAAATGTCCAAATCCGAATCGGAATCGGACCCCGATCCCGAGTCCGAGTCCCAGGCGGTCTCATCCCGCAGAGACGCGGGCTGGCCTTCCCGATCCAGAGCGAGCGAATCGTCGTCCTCCGAATTATCCTCGAGGGCCGCTGCCGTCCGCCAGGGGCTCACCCAGCGCATGGCGGGAGAAAGGGAGCCGGGCGCGGTTTGGGACGTCTTGAGTTTGTCACGGGCCATTTCCAGCGAGGCGGCGCTCACGCCTCCGACTGCGCGGCCAAGGAGACCGTGTGATCACGTGATATGTTAGCTTGAAATGCACGACTGCGCCGCTAACATGGCAACCCCCCCGCCCCCTCCACACACACACAGAGGGCAACATACCCACTGCGAGGGCGACTGCGGTATTCCCCCGAAGCTGCGCAGCCGTGGCCCGTCTATCGGGATCCTTGCGCAGTCCGGCACGGAAGACTTTGAGTGTGGAGCGGTCGCAGCCGGACGGCACCTCCCACAGCGGCGGCGGCTGCGTGACGATCTGACAAACGCAAGAGAGTCACGACTTGTATCGTTGTTGTTTTCTGTACGAATCTGTGCGTCGAGAGCGACGTCTTACGTGCAGACAGAGCGGCTGCGCGTAACGTCGTATCCACGGGTGTCGTCCGTTGAGCATGTGGAGCAGCATGCAGCAGCTACTCCAAACGTCCGCCTTGCCGCTCGGACACTCGCCACGTGCCACCTCGGGCGACATGTGGCTTTCCGTGCCCGGGAAGGATGCTCCTACACGTGCGCGTACCCAACACACGCATTCACACACTCTAATTACGGAGGAAAATGACATTTTAAACTTAAGTTTGCATTGTCACCCCTATGGAGACGACATTTTCGAAAAGGTGTGAGTGGATGGAAGGAAGGGTTGTTTTATTTGCGCTGTGCAATTGGTAGGCAACCAGTCCAGGGTCTACCCAGTCACGTAATCCATAATGATTCATTTGATTGTGTGTGCATGTGTGTGTTTTTACCCATGTCTTTGGTGGTGCGACCGTTCTCGTCCAGCACACGAGAAAGTCCGAAATCACACAGGAAGCACTTGGTGAGGTCAGCTGACAGCAGCACGTTGTCCACTGCATCAACACATACACACACACACACGCACGCGCACGCACACACACACTTGGACAAACACGCACACATACGCATAGACACATCACAAAGACAACACAGACACACATATACACACAAACACAGGTTAAGATGATGTGACGAGCTGACTATGTTCAGGTAGCCCTGCGACCTTTGACATCCAGATGCAGCACGTTCCTGCTGTGGAGGTGCTGCAGTGCCCCCAGAGTTTGGTGCAGGTAGTGCAGGGACAGGTCTCGGGGCAGGCCGTCGCCGCCGCCGTTCGCCCCCAGCAGCTGAGCCAGTCCGGCTGTGGAGTGAGCGTTCCACATTGGTGTCATGGCGAAGGCGGCGAGTGTGGACGGGGGTCAAAGGTTACCTGGCTTCAAATCCATGAAGAGGATCATGTTGGGACCCTCCCTCACTGCGCCAAACAGGCGCACCACCCGCGAGGACGTCGCCAGGCTCCATGACCTCACTTCCTCTTCGCGGAAGTGACTCACAGGAACCTGAATGTGCACACACACACACACACACCGCTCAACATGAATGATGAGAGTGGCGCACACAACATACACACACACACACACACACACACACACACAAACACAGAGAAGCTGACCTTCTTTGCGGCGCACGTGAAGCGTGTTGCGTAGTCGCGTACACACACAACGTCTCCGTAGGCGCCGCTGTGGATGTGACGCAAGACGTCGTACTCGCGACCCTCTCGATAACGACCCGCGATGGGTCGCAGCTTCTACACGACGCAAATGCAAAACAACTGCTCAGTGTTTTGTGTGAATGTGTGCAACACCTGCCATGCTTGTGTGTGAGTCTTGTGTGGTCTGTTCGTGTCCGTGTGTACTGTCTCTGTGTATCTATATTCGTGTGGGATGTTTGTGTGTGTTTTGTGTGTACGTGTGAATATGTGTGCGTTGTGTTTGTGCTGACCCGATGCAAGAGGAAGCCCTGGTTGCCGTGCGCACTCGTACTCCAGTCCAGCAGGTGGCGCGTGCTGCCGTATGTGAAGGAAGGGCAAAGCGACACGACTTCGGCCGCTGGCGAGGAGGCGGAGCCACATTCTCTCCGAGCCAACAGGGAGCTAAAAGCGCCGGACACTCGCTGGGGCGACCAATCATTTTCATTCCTACTTGTGTGAGGCTGGCAGCTGCTGGTCAGTCGATGCGTGCTTTGCGGTGAGCCGCCATCGCCGTCGTGCTGCCAGTCCTTAAACTGAGGAGGGGGAGTGATGACATCACAGGGCGACATCGTCACTTGGTTTGCCGAACGGGACCAGCAGATGCCTCGGGCTGGAAAACTTGTGACGTCGACTCCTTCTTGTTGTTCTGACTTGGAATTCGCTTGCCAGGCTTCTTTCCTGTGCACGTGAGCAGTTGACCGGTCGCTGTCAATGGCGGCGACTGGCGTGATACGAGTTACCTGGATGCGTGGACGAGGCCAAGGCGCGAGTCGCAACGGTGGACGTGCGTCGGGCTGAACTCCTGCAAGTCTTCACCTGTCAACAGAGGAGTCACACAGTTTTCGGACCCAGTGTTGGACGCAATGGGAAGCCATTGAATTAAACGTGTGCGTTTGTCTCACTCTCAGCCTGCGCCACGACGGACAGACGTAAAGGTTCCCCGGAAGGCACCGGCGGTTGTCCGGTGTCGTCCAGCAGCTCGGCGGTTCCCAGCAGCATGGCCCGGCCGAGGGGGCGGGGACCGACCCGCCGCTGCCACTCGCGGTCGTAGCCCCGGCGAGGGTCCAGCATGCGACCCAACCTTGACTTCCTGCTGCGTGTCAAAGATGAGAGTGACATCAAAATCAGGAACAACATGGGCTAAAAATAGCGTCGGAGGTTTTGGCGCCACCGCGCCAGGGTGCAGCTGTCCGACTTTGTCTTCCTCCAGTCGACACGTTGACACCGACAGCGAATTAGCCGGCGTTTACCACGGCAAACCGACAACAAGGAAGGAAGGACGAGGAATATGACAAACAGTACCACGTTCAACTCATTACAATGACAAGCGTGATGACATCATTAGCTTTCCCATGATGCTCCGCTGCCTCATTTCCCGTTTCCGCCACTTACCCGCTTCGATCCTGCCAGCGGGGTTGTTGTGGGTTCCCCTGGTAGGTCCGGCAGATGGGGTGCTGGTCCTTCCCGAGTGTCTAGATCTTTCTTTGTGGGTCCAGTGTCATCTCGACGCTTCCTGTCCTCCTCCCCTAAACACTTCTCATTGGCCCAAACAACTTTTGACGTGTTCAAGAAGCCAACCCCTCTTGCCCGAACGACATTCTTGCGCCCCCCACTGACACTGATGCAAATATGTGTGTGTGCGTGTGTGTGTTCTCTCCCTGGCAACACGTAAAGGAGGCCTTAGGTGGGCTTTGATGGGGGGGAGGAACGGACCAATGAAGATACTGAAGTTCTCAAACGACAGCAACTTGTCGCTTCGAAGCTAAACTAAGCTAAGCTAAGGTAAAATCAAGTCAACAGACTTCCAACTTATTTAGATTATGTAGATGTCTCACCTTGTTCAAGGACATCTGAATTGAATTAGTCATTTGTTTATTTGTATGTACTACTGCTAAAATTCACTAACCTTTACTGCAGTGTAATTTAAAAAAAAATATTTTGTTTTATAAATTAGTCATGATTCACCGCGCAATAATTACTCGATTATTGGAGAGGCTAAAATTCCAAGAGCTTCAACAATTAATCAATGTACCACTGACACCATAAAACTCTCTGAAATTGTGTGTGTGTGTGGGGGGGGGGGGTGCATAATGTGTTGAGGCTGACCGTCTACGACACGTTTGATTTTATTGACATATAGTTCATGAAAAACACTTCCGTTTGTTTGCTGAGGTGACAAGCAGAAGCTGATTGGCCAGCAGCGACCGTGTGAATAAATCAAGCAGTTAAACTTGCTTTTGCTGGGCCCGGAGACTTCTCATTGAGGAGGTGGGCTTGCGTGTGCGGCGCACGCGCCAGATGACGTCCGGGTCGCGCAACGAGGCGGCCCACGTGGGTGGCGTCCGGACGCAGCCGCCGCTCGGGTCGCATGAGTAGTGGGCGGGGCAACAGTGCTTCATGTCTGCGCAGCAAACCGCCTGCGGAGGCAAATTTGACATTAGAACACACCCACAATACGACGCGCCACGTCCGCCATATTGGATGTGGCAGGTCTGCCCCCGTAAAGTCGCGCAACTACAGTGGATTACCAGACGACTGATCAGTTGAAGTCGTTCATTACTTTCTTCCCTCATATGTCAAATTGCCCCAAGTGAAAAGAATTGAAAGGCTAATAAAATATCTTTGCGATAAATATACCGACCGCGTAAACAAAAGGTGCTTTAAGAAAGTGCTGTTCGTTTGTATGACAGACCTGGGGCCAGGGGCAGCAGGCCCACTCGGAGGCGGAACTCCGACAGCACGTCTCGCGCTCGGCGCAAGCGAACGCCGCCGCCACGTCGCAAGGAACCATCGTCTCCACCCGGACGGCGGCGGTGGCGGCATCTGGCGCCGCGGCCGGCTTCTCGCACGTTTCCGTCTCAATGTTGCACGAGTAGCCCTGCGGGCAGCAGTGCTCGCGATCCGGGCAGCACACGGCCTGCGGGCGCAAAACCCCACCGCGCGTCGTACGGGCGGACTTACGTCTTTTCAATATGACGAGAAACGGTACCTTGACGAGTGGGCAGCAGCCCCACTCTCCGGTGGGCAACTTGCAGCAGGTGGTGCCGGCCGCGCAGCTGCTCTTGTCGTCGCACTTGACGTCGGTGACCGCCAGGGGGCGTGTGAGGGCTGGCGTTTTGGCGAGCCAGGGGACCACGTGGCGTCCTCGGGAGCAGGACGAGCGGTGCGGCTCGCACGTGTGCCCGGCGGGGCAGCAGTGGGACCCGTCCTGGCAGCACACAGCCTGGGGGCACACTTCCTGTCACTTTCAAACATGTTGGGGAGCGTTATGGGTGACGTCTTGTGACGTGTTGGGCACAATGGGCGGTTTGGCACGTCGGGCAGTGTGTTTGGTGGCATGTTGGTAGGTTTGTTGGTTGGGTCACCTGCGGCAGCGGGCAGCAGCCCCACTTGCCAGCGCTCTTCATGAAGCAGCAGCTGGCGCCTTTGGGGCAGCTGGTGTGTTCGTCGCACGCATTGGCGCCGGTCGCCACGGCGGTCGTCTTGGCCAGCCAGGGGAGGGGCGGGGCCACGCCAGAGTCATCGTCGCAGGTCTTCGCCTCCAGGTTGCAGCGTTTCCCATGAGGGCAGCAGTGGGCGCCGTCGTCGCAGCACACGGCCTGGCGAGGGACCAGAACATTTCAAGACGAGAGCACATCAGCTGGTGGGGCGCGTTGGGGGGCATCTTTACCTGCTTGAGGGGGCAGCAGGCCCAGTCCCCGGCCACGTCCCGGCAGCATGTGGATGTTCCGGGACACGCCATCGACTCGTTGCACTTTGTGTTCGGGGGCGAGATGGCGCGGACGGAGGCGGCACCATTGGCGGGGTCGTCACACGTGGCGGCGGCTAAGTTGCAGATGGTGCCGTGAGGACAACAGTGAAGGGCGTCCGAGCAGCACATGGCCTGGCAAAGCACACGGCAGGTGCACATGCAAAACAGGGCTCGGCCAAGTTTCGGGCACAAGGGCCTCTTTTTTTTTTTTTTAAAGACATGTGGTCACGCAATTTAGAAAAAAAAAAAGAAGAAATAAAAAATATTTCAAAAAGAAAATATTGTTAATGTAAATTTCTTTGTTATTTAAATAAACATGTTCCTTATATAAGTATTTAACAAGACAAATGAAATTTAGTGTATAAGAAATAGTTAATTACAGTAATTTATAATTTAATCTTTTTTTCATTAAAAAACTCATTACATTATAATTCATGCAGTCATTCGAAAAAAATGTAACTGTATACATTAACTAATACGCATTGTACTGCTAACAAATACATTCAATGTAACAATGTGATAATAAAATGGAATACAGTACATATTATTAACTCATTTCAAGGGGTGGAAAACACTACATTCATGCAACATATTGAATATATTTTAATTATTCACGGGAGCAATATTCAGTCTGCGTGTTTGAAAAGCAAATGTTTCCACAAGGGTCTTACATCGGGCATTGGGCAGCAGCCGTACTCCCCCGAGCTTGTTTGGCAACATGTGGTCTCATCTGGACACGTCCATGTTTTGTTGGGACAAACCACTAGCGCACACACACACACACACACACACAGAAGAATACAGCTAAATGAGGGTTGTGATCAATTACTGGATGATGGAAAGTGATCATGGATGGGTTGCAGATCAATGGAGGAAATCCTGCTGCCAGTACAGCCGTCATCATGAGCTCACCATCTGCGGGCAGCTTGCGAAGCCGGCGGCCGTGCCCCTCGGCCGGCCGGCAGATGCCTTGCTGCAGGTCGCAGACGGTGTGATTGGGGCAACAGTGGGCGCCGTCGTCGCAGCACACGGCCTGCAAGAACAACACTCGTTTCGTCGGCTGCTTCTCAGAAACGCCCGTGGCGCCCGCGAGACCACGTACATCCTGGTAGGGGCAGCAGCCGTAGTCTCCGCCAGCCTGCAGGCAGCAGGTGAAGGTGTCGGGGCAGCTGCTTGTCCCGCCGGGACACGTCACTGACGACACCTCGACCGGTTTGCTGGCGGCTGCGGGTGTTAGCGGGAGGGGTCGCCTCGGTGTTCATCCATCGCTTTCAAAAGTCCCATCAATTTAGCGCACGCCTTACCTGGAGCACTGACACGAGGCCTCGCAGGAAGTTTGCTCATCAAAGGATGCCAACCCCGCCAGTCTCTGCCAGCCGAAACGCATCTGGAGCGGGTGAGATCGCAGGCGGTTCCCTCGGGACAACAGTGACGCTTGTCGTCGCAGCACACCGCCTGCGGGAGGCGGCCAAAAGTCAGCTGCAAGCTAAGCTAACTGCACGAGTGACTGCTACTACTTGTGCGTCACCTTCGCCAACGGGCAGCACCCCCACGAGCCGTCAGGAAGCTGGCAGCACGTGGTGGCGCCCGGACATTCCGAGTGCTGGTCCGGGCACAACACAGCCAACGCTCGCACACTCTGCTCAAAACACACACACACACGCAAATTCCTATTTTCTCTATTTTTAACAATGGACCACTAAGTCCAAAGTCCAAAGTTACGTACGCCTTTCATGTCGTACCACGTTGTGCCACAATATGCGAGGGAAGCTCCAGTGAAAGACATGGAGCATCATGAACAACAGCTTGGTTTGGAAGTTATGCTGCTCACGGCGCGCTTGTTTGAAGTCTCACATCCATGCTCGTTTCCCTAGCTTGTCCGTGACATTTCCATGATATATTTTAGCATGTCACGGTCATTTCCCAGCACTTGCACGTCAAATGGCCGTTCCTTCCGGACAACAATGGATGCCGTTTGAATAGCATATGACCTGCGGCGCCGCACGCGCATCTCAGTCAGGTTCGCAGAGGCATGTCAGGACTTACGCGAGGCAGAGGGCAGCAGCCATAGCGTCCCGCCACGTCCGTGCAGCACGTGCTTCCCTCCTGGCAGGTGCCACCATCGGGACACACCAGTGACACGCTGGTGCCAAGCAGACCGGACGCCAACAGGGACCACCACACCAGCGCCTGCGCCAAGGAAATCACATTCACTCTCCTGGCCGAACTTCAAATGGCAAACAGTCGATTGTTTACATACTTTTGCCCAGTGACCAGTCCAGGCTCTAAGCCATTTTTGTCCCAATGTCAGCATTAGTCAATGTTATCATCGATTTCTTTAATATTAGAATATATATATATTTTTTAACCTTTATTGAACAAGTTGGACTACCTTAGTGACACTCGTTGTTGATGTCAGTTGCATGTTGATGACATCACAGGCCGTCGACTTACCATAGTGTGACAGAGGCGGCAGCTGATGACGTCAGTGATGCTAACAGTCCCCCACGCTCATGTGTGCTTGGCGACTAGTTCCAATAAAAAACAGACAAATACAACATTATGCCGTTATATGGGGCATTGTGTACGTTGATTCCCGCCGTCCCTTGAACAAGTGGGAGCGAACAGTGCAGGTTAAGCTAGAAAGCTAGGTGGCTAACGGCCGAGCTAGCAACCAAACGCAGCGTTTGAATGAGTTAATTTCTTTAGAACCGGCTCGTTGCTCACATCGGTGTCGAAGCAGGTCAACAGGACGCGACGGCGCGGAGAAAAGAGGCAGCGGGCGAATGACTGACGTTGTTTAAAGATGTTTGCGCAAACTCAACCAGGGTCACATGACTCGGGGGCACGTGACCCATCCTCTTCGCTTCTTAAAGAGACACGAGACACAAGAACAAAATAATTTCTGCACCTATTTTCTATTACGTTAATAATTTATTTTTTTTCATAGCTAAAAGCTTTGAAGTGTTGAACTAGTGATGGTCCGATCTTGTTTTACATGAGCAAAATCAAAAAAATTCACATATTTGTTTATTGAAGCGTATTATTGAGTGTATTGCTCAATAAATACTGTGCTTCCCTGACGGAGTCATCAAAAGTGTGTGTACATCACGCGCGTTTCATTTGCCGTTCTTCTTTGTGCTGTGTCCTCTTACAATAAGGTATACACCGGCAAGTGAGTGAGTTAGGGAACACATTTATTTCTACTTTGTACACAAAGGTTACACTTGTCACGTGATGGAGGCCCTTTGTGCCTCCTCATTTTCACAACCACAAGAAGAAGTAAAAGTAAACAAGTGCAGTGGTCATTGTGGCTGATCAAAAAGGTATCAACACAAACACAAAACAGCACTTGAATGTCAGCAATAGGATACAAGCAAAAAGTTGGGATTTGAAAGAAGAAAAAGACGTTCATGTAAACTTTGACGACCGGAAGTCCACATTGTGACCTTTGCAATGGAAACATGCACGTGAAAGTCAAATGCAAGATTGGCAGCGGACGCTCCGCGCGGGAGGGGGGGTCGAATGCGTGGTTGGCGGCGCCGACTGTCCGTCAGGTGGCGCGAGACGCTAGAGTAGAAACCTCCACGCCAAAGAACAAGGCACTTGGAGGAGGAGACGGCTGTAGTGACCTATCGAATAATTAAGAGGCCTAATCGAACACTCACAACTGAGTCGCTGGTGCCTGGTGAGGAAAGGGGTGGCACGACGAGGCACTCTAACCACACAGAGATCACAAGTGCTTGGAAAAATGGCTGCTTCATCCTCTGTGGGTGGCCGGCGTGACCCGGTTGGCGTGGTCGCTGCGCTAGCAAGTGACGGGGCTCAGTGTACTCCCCCCCTTGGCACAAACCTGACAACCAATCAGGAACCTGCATGCTTGTGCTTGTTGTGACGGCAATTATGGAAAGTCGATTGAGCATCCCTTCCATATTCGACTTGTGCGCGACACTTTGCCCTTATTACTCAGACAATTTCACAGACTAGTAGATCATGTTTACAAAGTTTTTTTCCACTACTCCGTGACATTTGTGTGCCACCCAGTCGTCGAGGTGGGGGAAAAAAATAAACAGGGTCCTCGTCGTTCTCCTAGCGCGCCGTAGTTGTTCTCCGATTGTGCCATAGAGTAGTGGAAAAGGATCAGTGGTCAGACAAAACGGTTCGCCGAGTGCCGGAGAATAAGAATGAAGGGAGAAAATGCCGAAAAGGGCTTTCCATGGCGTGAACGCCGGCTGCAGGTTTTTCACTTCCTGGGATGGAAGACCATGAGGGGCCTGTCCTCGATCTTCTGCCAGGGACTCTTGCGGTTCTCCTCTTTGTCCTCGGTGTCATCATCGGGACTGGTCATGGAGTCGTGGCGGTTCTCGCGGCCTTTGCGAGGAACGGCGGACGCGCGACCGGACGGCCCCTGGTCCAGAAGCGGCGTCAGGGAATTCTCCTCGGGGGAAACGGGGCGGCCCTCGCCACCGCCGCCGCCATCGCCGCCGGGGTCGCCGCGGTCGGGGTAGGCCAGCTTGGAGTAGCTTTTCCCCGCCCCGCCGCGCGCCTTGCGTCCCGTCTCCCAGCGTTCGTCTTTCGCCTTGAGCCCGCTGGCGTTCTTGCGCTCGTGAGCCTCCAGGGGCGGTACCAGGTTGGCGTCTCTGGCGGAGCTTCCGGCCCCGCCGCCAAATCCGCCGCCGCTCAGGTCGTTGCCGGCATCGATGTAGGAGTGGCGCACGTGGGCGTTGGCGCGGCCGTCCAAGGAGATGAACCAGGCCCGCGGGTGCTGCTTGACGCCCAGCTCCAAAAGCTTCTTTTCCGTCAGGGCTTGCAGTTCGCCGTTCATCTGGGCCATGGTGGAGTCGTTGAACAGCACCGGGAATGTGACGGCTCCCCCGGACGAGTCGGGCGTCCAGCCGGGGTCCTCCGACTGGTCGCCGGCGGGGCCGCACTGCTGCCGTTGTTGCTGCTGCTGCTGCTGCTGTTGCTGGGCTCCTCCCATCTGGACGCCATCTTTGTTGCCTTCCTTCGGCTCTTTGCCGTCCTTGCCGGCAAACTCGGAGGGCAGGCGCATGTAGTGGGCGGGGATGACCAGGGTGGGCACCATGCTGCGGTACATGTTCTCCTTCATCTGATCGATGGAGCTGCAGAAGATGATCTGGCCCGGCTGGGTGTTGAGCGAGGTGGGCCGGGCCAGGCTGTCGGCCGCCGCCGCCGAATATTCCGGAGGTTTGTCGGGCTGGCTCGGCACGTAGCCTTGGAAACGCGGCGGCGACGGCGGGTCGGACGAGTAGCCGCGATTGTCGTTGGCGCTGTGATGCCGGTGATAGTCGGACTTGCCGCCCTCGATGGGACCGTAGCCCTGCTCGTAGTCTTCGTGCAGCAGCGGGTTGTCCAGGTTGTTGGTGTCGGTGGCTCGGGTGGCCTTCATGGCGAAGCATTCGCCGCGCTGAGAACCGCAAGTGGTTTTGCCCGTGGAATGTCGCAGCTTGTGAGCGGCCACGTGCTTGGATAGGTCCTCGCGAGAGCCGCGGTAGTCCCGCGAGGGCGACGGGTCCGACTTATCGTCGGACGGACCCGACTCGGCGTGACCGCCGCATATTAGATTGAGGCGCGACGTGGACGTGCCTTGGTCCCGCTTGGCGCCGTTGCCGTTGGAGGGGAGCGGCTTCCCGAGCTGCCGGCGAGGTTTCAAACACTTCCGCCTGCAAGCGAGCACACGCCGACGACACGTTTGGATTTGGGTCAACTCAAATTCCCGCTCGGCTCCGAATGGGCCGCACCTGCAGTAGTAGAGCAGGACGCAGAGCAGGATGAGAACCAGCAGAGCCAAAGAGCCCAGGATGGCCAGCAGGAACAGGGTGTGGTAGGCGGTGATGTCCCTCAGGCCCGGGTGGCTCGGGACCAGTCCTGCAACCGCAACAAAAGTCAGAGACCGAAAACCCTTTCCAAGTGTGGACTTTTCTCCGAGGGCACGCGACGGCTTACCTGAGGAGGCGGGGAAAGCGGCCACCCAGTAGCCCGTTTGAGAGAGCACCGCCTTCCACACAAAGTGCGAGCCTTCCTTCTGGATGTAGCCCGTACCGTTGCGCACCCACAGCCCTGCGCCGCACACAGAATTTTTGCGTATGTGATACCAGCGCAAAACGTGTATTTGATTTGAGGCAGACGTCGCTCACCCGTGTGCTGCTGATACATCCACGTGGGCACGCTGGTGGCCATCCTATTGCGCGTGTCGGACGGAAGCGGCACGGAAATGCGGATGGAGTCCGAAACAGGGACGGGGCTGCCGTCTTTGTCCGAAAGCTCCACGCCGACGAGTGCCAACGGCATCAAGTTAGTCCAACCCGCGTCTGCGCCTGAACACCAAAACACAGGCCCACCCCCCAGCGTTTACTGACAATTTTGGTATGACCCAACCAGTAGGTGGCGGCATTGCATCGCTTTGAATTTGAGATCAGCACAGCTTTTGAATTGAAGACAAAGATTAGGGGGGGGGCGTCGTTCTCGGACCTGAGCCGTTGGTCTCGCGGCCCAGCAAGAAGGGGAAGCCGCCCATCTCGTCCTGAGTCCTGGCGGCGGTCAGCGAGGCCGCCAGCGCCGTCCCGTTGGAGTCGGGTGGAAGTTGCAACGACTTCCGGGGAAATTGCACCACGGGATGCTCGCCGCCACCTGCCACGTCGCAAAGTGCACTCGGTAACCAAGGCAAGTGATTTATTTCTTTTTTTTTTCTTCTTTATTACCTGGTGAGCCGGACAGAACGAGAAGGACGTCATCATACAGAATCAGCGTACCGGGTCGATGAACCAGAAGGTACAAACTTACTGAGGCGTACACTGACAGAGAAAGAGGACAAGAAGACAAGCATAAACGCATGCCGGGCGTGACCAAAAGCGCGAGAGAGCGGGCTGGTCTTACGGGGCGGGCGGCCCGAGAACCACGGCACCGAGTTGGTGACGTAGTTTGCTTTGGCAGCGCTAATGATGACCCAGCTAGCAGCACGGTACTCAAAGTCCACCGTCACCGCGCCGTCTGCGCCAGCACGAGCCGTTGCCAATACACTCTGGTTGCCGTGGACCTCCACCAGGGCGTCGGCTAGCGGAGTCAGGTCACTGTTGTCGAACACCTGGACTTTGATTTGGACCTCTGCGGTGCAATGCACAGGACGGGTGACATCATGTTAGCATGGAAAGAAATGGTGCTCTTCAACATGCTCATGAGCTTCATGTGAGGTTTGAGATGTTAGCACCAACATGTCATCCTCGTTATGTCCGCTAGCCCTAGCTAGCTTTCTGGTAGCTTCATCATGTTTGCATCATGCATTTGAGCGCTTATGTTTTCCCTTTGGATGTAGCGTGAGTGTATTTGCGTGTGCGGGTGTCACCTGTGTCATCTTTGTGTGTCGTGTGTGTGTGTGTGTGTGTGTGTTCTTAGTATTGCATGTTTGTGTCATCTGTGTGTGTGCATGTTCTGGATGCGTATCGTGGGTGCATATGTTGTTTTGTTCCTTGTGTGTTGTGTTTATGATACATGTGTGTGCGTGTGACTGTTAGGATATTATCGTTATGATGTCACGAAACACATCCACCGCCATTTTAGCCTCTCTCCTATTTTGGTCTTTGTGCATCGGTGCGCGGGCACGTCAGAAGGCAACCCAGCAACATAATGACGTCATGGCCTCACAAAAAAATAATCGAACAGACGACCGATGAAGATGACGGAGATGATCATATTAAAAGCACACAATGATTCCCACGCGCGCGCGCGCACGTGACGGTCGCTGCACGTGCACGTCAAGCTCGCTCGCATGACGTCGATGAAGCTGAAAATGAGAATGATGAACAAAAGATAACCCGAAGCCTCGCTGCTGCCTGCGACCACTCCCATGGCATGAAGCGCGCGAGGCGAGAGCTTACCAAAATGCTCGTGCACGGACTTGGCCTCCCACAGCGCGCACACGCACGCCAAGACGAGCACACGAAACACGCGCACGGCCGCCATCGCCGCAGCTACATGTCATGACGGACGGACTGAGTGGTTGCCGCTTCGGTCCCACTGGGTCCCGATCCTGGTCTCGGTCCCGGAGCCTGTAAGGAAGTGCTGGTTCGCGTCTGGGCCGCGACGTGATGCTGCAGTGCGCGCGCGCGCACACACACACATTGACGCGCCTCTTGTTTGTGGACGGCAGTATGAGGGGAGGGCCGACAACATGGCGCCCTCTTCTGGTCACTATCGGAACTCCGGCTAGTGGACGCGCGCACCCACGAAACAAACGAAACAAACTCGACAAAAACGTGACAGTCAGACACATTGACAACACATACGCGCAAAACACGTACAAACACAGACACACGCACACACACAGACTCTCTTTTCACCCTACACACAAACGCACTCACACACTGTGTGTGTGTGTGTCTGAATGTGTGTCTATGTCTCTGTGTGTGTTCGTGTGTGCGTTTGTGTCTGTGTGCGTGCGTTTCAACTCATGAGATGAATTTGATGAATAATTTTCCAAATTAAAAAGAAGATTGGACATTTTGGTTGTAATGACACCTAAATAACACCAGAGGACAGAAAAGAACAACAGAACATGACCGCTGCCCTTTCCAGGACACACTCTGGGCCTCTTCAACGAAGTCCGTCTTTCTAATGAAGTTAACTTGATAACGTTTTTCTTACCTATTTTCTTACTCAATTACTGAATCACTTTCTTACTGAATCACTTCCTAAATAGGTATACATTTGATTGATTGTACATATTTTGGTGATCGGTTAGCTTTACATGCTAGCTTCTCCAGTTTTGCTTTGTTCACCCCATATTAGCGTTCCCAGGCTAATTTTTCAAATATGGGCTTGTGTACCATTTTACCATCAATATGTTCGCTTCACATTTCAGCTGATATCTGCGAGAAAGAACACACGTGTGCTCCGTTCTTTGTTGGTGTGTTGACGGGTTCACGTTTGAGATCATGCGTTTTGTATCCCGGCGCCGCGCGCGCGCCTGCTGGCTGCCTTTTATTTTTAGCAGTCATTAAAAGGCGACCGCTGTTTGACCGTCACTTGTGGTTTCACCTTCGCACACGCCGCTGTCTGCTCCCTCACATCACACACACACACACACACACAAACACATACATATCTACGTCATATTGGAATCAATACTTGATCAATACGTAAACAGGCGACGTGTACGGCCTGCGTCAAAGTGAGAGCCACTTGGGCCCAAGCAGCCGATGACGAGCGATCATTTAAGCAGTTAAACATGAGAGCGGTCAATGAGAAGAAAGTGTTTATCTTCTCAGTCCAGTGAGAGGACAGTTTTTGTCCAACGGTCCGTTGCAAGTATGGATCGCGGGTGCGGGAAGAGCTGCGAGTCGGCAGCGTGATGATTTGTCTGCCTGGTTAGGAACCGGATGCTCATTTCTCATACGCCCCCCCCGCCCCCCGACAGGCGTGCGTGTCGCCGGTCTTCATTGTGTAAACGATGATAGATCTTATCGTGGAAGGGGGGGAGGGGGAGGGGGTGGTGGATAGACGGGCTGTCATCTGCCTGTGACAAATGTAATCTCCAAATAATCGCACAAGCGCTAACAAGTTTTCCTCACGCCGCTGCGGCACAAAATCAATAGTTCATCTTCTCGAGGCTGAGCGCTCATCTCCGGCCACCCTCCCCCAACGTACACCGATTTATTTCCCTCCGTCCCCGCGCCCCCACCCAGCCATCCCACTGGATATCGCCTGTCATCAAGATTTTTTGTGTACTCCATAATGAATTCGCTTTTTCGCAGCGAATCCCTCCAAAGTAATTAGAGGCTAACTAAGCGCTTCGTTTCAGCTCGAGGGGTCAACTTTATAGCTCATCCATTCAACCATTATCTGAACTTCTCATCGTCACATGATAGCACGATAAAAAAAAAAAATCCCCAAATGGTAGTGGGTGGTATTCGATTAATGTTTTCAGCTCGAGTGTCAACTATGAAGTCCACTGTATAATCATCCCGATATTGTATATTTCCCCAGTGTGGGACGAATAAAGGATATCTTATCTTATCTTATCTTATATAGTATTTCGCGATTCGGGAATGAGTGAATGAGTCCCAATGCAGCATTTGTTTACGTCTTGGAAAAGAATCGCAACTTCGAGTGGCGCCAGGTTTCTTGACGTCGTTGGCCAACACGGCAAACACGGTTCGCGGGACGTCGGCCAATACACACACACACACACACACACACAAATATACACTAGGCATGCATATGCAAACATGCAAACAAACAAGACACAATCATACCAAAACAAACCACACGTGAGGTCATGTTCTCACACACACACACACACACACACATACACTTGCACACAAACAAAACGCGCACCCACACATGCAAATCCGTTACATGCACAGAAAACATGCACACTGAAACATACGTGCCCACATACCCCGACATCTTGCAAAACAAGGCCCAGCACGCATGCACACACACACACACACAAAGCATACAACATCCACATTACCCACATATGCACATTCACACACCCAGAGCTAACAAAACAAGGCCCAGCATGCACACACACACACACACAACTAAATGCACACTCACAACACACACGCGCGCAACACACACAAAGCATTAGACTAAGTGACTGTCTTCGTTTTCTGGGTCAAAACTTGACGAGCTCACAAAGTCTTTGAAGTTTTTTTTTTTTTCCCCTAAGCCTCCAAACTACTTTCAAAAAGTACTCAATCGCAAAAGTACTTTCTACAATTACTTTGCGCAAAGTTGTAAACATCAAAGTGTCCTCACTCGCTCTTTGCAGAACTTTGCATCGCACTCGAACCATGTTTGCGTTGTGTTCCTCGCAGCCACGTTTGGGGGAAGAAAACCCCCCCCACATTGGCTTCCTGTTAGCTTGTTCGTGTTAGCTTCCACGTTAGCTTCCAAATTTCAGTTCCGGTGGACGCTGCTTCAAATCTAAATAAAACTTCAAATATATTTTTTCTTCATGATAGGAAGCTATCCGAATGTTAGCGTCTCTATGTTAGCATCTTGATAGCTAGCTTCATGTCAGCTTCTCTGTGTTTGCTTCTTGGTTGCGACATGGTAGACTCCCCCCACTATTATGTATATTTTAGGGAAAGCAAGGACAAGCGCACACATACGTACACGGGAGGATTTAAGGCCTAGGTGAGTGTGCATGGACGATGTTGGCTGATTGAAGACAAATTGTCTTTTCGATTCAGGGGGCAGGCAAGGAGGGGGATAAGAGAGCGGCGGCGGCAAGCGTGGGTGGCGATGGGAGGGTGAGGGGGATTTCAGCATTGTCCCCTTTCCAGCTGCAGGGAGCTTGATTAAAATATCCGCGTTATGCAACCTCTGCCAAGGAAAACACAGCTGGTTTGTCCAGTCAGACACGAGCAACCAATGAGGAAGCGGGATTTGTCCATTTTGACACCTGCCGCCAATCAGGAGCAAGCCTTTGTCTACGCCTTAACATTTGGCCTCCTTTCGGTGTTATGTCAATTTTTTTTTCCGAGACAATCAAGCTTTCACCCTTTCTTGCTTGTCACCTCAATGCAGCACAAAGATTGCCCTAGTTTAAAAACACTTCCCCGCCGGCTGAGCTGTTTGCCATAAGCGAACAGTTAAAACTTGACCGCAACTTCCTGTTTGCTCTGCTGGGGTGGACGCGCAGGACTCACTCACATTTTTATTTATTTTCCACTCATTTATTTGGGCTTGTTCCCATGGTCTTTTCTGTCTTTCATGGACAGAATGCTGTCACCCCTTCAGTCGCTTGCTTAATTAATTTCCTCCTCGATGCATGTTAGCATGTCCATGTTAGCATGTCCATGTTAGCCTTTGCATCAGGGGTGGACAACTGCGCTCCTCCAGGGCCGCCATCCTGCATGTCTGAGATGTTTTCCTGATTTTTGCATCAGGTGTGTTGGAATAGGGTATCATCTAAAACAGGGTGGCTAGCGCCCCTGGTGGACAGGAGTTGCCCGCCCCTGGTCGACACGTTCGCTCCCCTCCTTGATTGACTCATTCATTCACTCACTCCTCCACTCGATTATTGACTCCTGCCTTGGTTCATTTCAAGTTGCTGTACTGTAGTGAGAACTGTTAACGTCATCATTCTTTCTTTTTGTTGTAGATCATGGCGTTTGCAAGCGCGTACGGGTGCCACCTTCCGGCTCCTCCCACTTTGGCACCGGTCCAAATGGGAACACGTCACACGTGCGCGCGCCGCGCAAGACTTAGCCGTGGCGTGGTGCGGGTCTTGTCTCTCGATTGCCCACCCAGGCCAGCGTGAGCTCTGCACAACTTTGGCGCGCCCGCAGGCTTCTCACCTTTCGCGCGAGGTCGCGCGCGTCCCGCCTCGGGTGGGCGGTGCGTTGACGCGCGTGTCCGCGGCGCGTCACCGCCAGCCGGATGAGCCGACGCGCCGCGGACTTGTCGTCGGGCCGGCAGAAGGACAAGAAGAAGAAGAAGGAGGATGAGAAGGAGGACGGAGACGAGGAGGTTTGCTTGAGGACGGACAGTGGGGGGGTGGAGAGGAGCAAGAGAAGCGATCGATCGCCGGCCGGCCCGCATACAACAACACTCCACCTGCACCTCCTTCCCCCTCGTGGACACAACACCCGCTCCTCCATGAGCGCAAGAGCTTCTCTTCTTTTTCATCTCCTCCTTTCTGCCTCCTCTCCTCTTCTTCTGAGAAGGATGTGAGGGCAAAATGTTTGTCCTCCAGGTGAGTTCTCTTCTTCTGACTCGCTCCCATTTCCCAAAACCCAACAACATTGAAGAGCAACACATTGTCGAGTGGTTAGAAAACAAAAGAAACATTGCTCCTTTTTTTTTTTTTGTCTTGACAGGACAACTTTATTTGTGTATCATCGCAACTTTAGGATCAGTCAATGTCATTATCATATGACACGTGATGCCACGTCGGGGCAGTTTTGAGTCGAGTGAGTCGGGCTGGGCAAGTACGGATACCCCCAGCCTTATTTCAAGGTATCGGGCACCGGTCAAGACCGCTGATACCGACCACCGATACTTAAGGCGACAACATCTGGCATGTGCTAAGTCCCGCTTACCAGGAGTTGACACTCCATTGTGAGCGTTTGACAGTTGGACGAGTCGTGCCGTGCATCACAAAGGAAGAAAGGAAAGGTCCGTGCTGACTATGATCTGTCAGTTGTGTTCAGCCAAATTTATTCTTCAAAGGGAACGGTACGATCTGTATTCAGTATCGCTGGCGTCGGTTTGAAAGAAAATGTGGTCTGGAAATATTGTGAGTAATCAGTTGAAGTTCTCCAACTCTTCTGCTTGGCTTCTGTGTATCCCACAATGCACCTTGACTTACATGGGGTCGTGAGAAAATAACGTTGCCCGAAAATATTTTGGGTTGGACAAATGAGTCAACTAGACAGTCCGCTGTTACAAAAATAGCTGCCGAGGAAGTAATGAATGACGACTGCTTCATGATTTTGTTTTGTTTGTTCCAGAACTATCAAAGTGGCCGATGGCCAAAAGCAGGTAGCGCGCTACGGTCAGGATGGTCACAATGCCTAGTCGGCTTCTCGTCGGGTGGTTCAGGAGGTTCAAAATTGCAGCATTGGAACGTTCCAGTCAAGAAGGTCGAGTCCGGGATGTTCTGTTCGTTGTGTCCACTTGGTATGTTGCAGTTAGGCTATTGTGGTCAAGGACTATGAGTTCGGCTGT
The DNA here is from genome assembly GCF_025434085.1 of Hippocampus zosterae. Lineage (NCBI taxonomy): Eukaryota > Metazoa > Chordata > Actinopteri > Syngnathiformes > Syngnathidae > Hippocampus > Hippocampus zosterae. Next base: position 3,250,902 of record NC_067457.1, read on the forward strand.
TCAGTCGGGAGCTTCTCGGTCGAGAAGATGCGCTCAGGATGTTTGAGTCGGAATGTTCCAGTCGGGATGTTCTAGGTGTGTGGTTCCACTTGGGATTTTCCCCGCAAAATGTTTCTGTACGCTCATGCAGGCTTCACCAAAGCGAACCGAGATGAAAGAGCGGTCGCAGCTGTGATCTCTGTGTGTGTGTGTGTGTGTGTGTGTGTGTGTGTGTGCGTGTAAAAACCTTGGTCGACACGAGACACGTTAGCTGTTACGCTACACGTGAAATCAAGAGTTCACATAACAGTTCCACGGCCTTGTGTTTTGATGATGTCATCAGCGTGTGACAGTGGCGTGCCACAGAGGTGGAGAAGCCCAGTGTAGTACCAAGTGTGCGTAAAACAAAATCAAACGTCCACGCACTGGAAGCAACCAACACAATTGTGCCAACAAGAAAACAAATCATAATTTGGAATATGAATGGCAAAGTGCGCAGAGCGGGTCTTGCTTGCCCTGTCTTCCGCCACCGCCGGTGACACTGTGACGACATGTGACAGGCGAGAACGTTTGCGTGTGTTTCTGCAGATGTGCGCCGCCCTCTGCGTCTTCCTGCCGTCGGCCTATCGGGCCGATGTGACGTGCGACGCCATCCTCGGCGCGGCCGCCGATGCCTCCTCCGGTAAGACGACACACGCGCTGAGAGGAGGAGCAGAATTTTCACATCTATTCTGTAGAATGACCCGATCAGTGCCCGAGCCGCAGCTGTTTGATGCTCTTATGAGGGAGTCCGATTCGAAGACCGTTGGAAGAATCAAGTCCACTGAAAGTCAGATCTACTTCCTGCCAGGGGAGGGCAGGATGCTCTTTTAATAATGAGCACACACACAGGCGAGAGTGTGCTTGGAAGTTATCGGTGTGTTGCGAGCTAATTAGCATAGCCTAATCTTGTAATTTGTCACAAGCTGCCGTTTGCTTGTAGAACATCAGCGAATGAGACACTGTGCTGATTGTGCTCAACCTCGAATGGCTACTCACAACAATAAATTTGCGAATGACTCAATCATCATCATTAATGAATCATTTGGTCGGCATCATCATTAATGAACGATGTCCACGTGCGTACCGAGGCCCTAATGAGCAGCCGAGCTGACGTGTTGTTAAAAATAACTAGTCGTCCTCAAGATGTGACTTGAATTGCTTTGACGTTTCAAAGAGTGTCTAAGTGTAGGAGCCAGGCGGCGTTCCCCACGGGCTCCGTGCCCCGCCCCCTCGAGTATGGTCCCGTTGCTCCAAAGGCTCCCAAGTTGTCAGAGGAAGAACGGCGAAGCCCGAGGACACGACTGCTTTCTTCCTTCCTGTGGTGGTGCCCATGTGGCCCCGGGGACCCCTGTCACCATCGCTTACTGTTGCCCTTAAAAACACACACACACACACACACAAAAGGAAACTCGTTTTACTTGTGACTAGATCAGCAAAGTGGTAGACTAGAAAAGTTTAATTGTTTACTAGTCACCCAAAAGTGTAACAAGTCTTGGAAAAAATGCTCCTGATAAGACGCAATTGTCAAACTAGTGGGAAAAAATTTCTCCCAGCCTGAGCTGCAGATCAAGGACCTGATGTGTCCGCACGCTGATGTGATGTGACGTCTCGCTTGTGTTTTCAGTCCAATCGCTGGCGTCCACCTGGAACGAGACGCAGATGCTGAGCAACGCCAGCGTCCAGCCGACCGGTGAGGCAACAACAGCACACAAGACATGCAACAAGCGCATGCTAACGGACAATTTGCGTGTCGCTCGTGTTGCAGGGGCGGAGGATGCATATTGCGAGGCATCACTGGACGGCATCGGCACCTGCTGGCCCCGCAGCCCCGCCGCTCACATTGTGTCCATACCGTGTCCCAAGATTTTGTACGGCGTCCGATACAACACCACTAGTAAGACTGCCGCAACTATGCGCGACACGCCATTTGCTTCTACACAATAGCATCATGCCAGCTACTTGCCATCGACACGCTACCATGTTCAATCAACACGGCACCTTCACAAAATTGACACGCATCCATGAAAGAGCAGCACACAATTGGCTCAGCATCCACACGCCATTTACACGGCCTGAATGTGCCATCTTGCCAGTGGCAGCAGAGAAAAACAACATAAAATGGCGGGCTATGGCTCCCGCGGGCTAACACAATTGGTGATAGAAATTAGCATGAGCATTCAAATTAGTCAGTCATGGAAAGTAGGAAACAAAAAGAGGACATATAAAAGTAGAGGTGAGGAGGTGGGGACACGTGCTTGGACACGTGATGATGTCATCAGTATGTCCCGATGTCATCATTTTGTGATGATGTCACAGTAGCTCCCTTGGGTTTTTTGTCATTGTTGGTTTTTTTTTTTCCCCTCAAGGCATCATCCTCATGAATGTTGGCAGCTGAGTGTACAAACAGGGCCGCTAATTAGCCTAAGTGTCGCTATTTCTTTGCCTCGTGCTGACATTTAAAAAAAACAACAACAACATCGATGTGAATCTCATCAAAAGTAGGGGGAACAAGAGGGGGGGCAAACGGCTAACATTTTTTGACAAGAACAAGGCTAGCATGTTCATGTGTAGCTAATTATGTTTGTTAGTGTGTTAGCTAGCGTGTCTAATGTTTTTTTAACATTTTTTGACAAGAACAAGGCTAGCATGTTCATGCGTAGCTAATTATGTTTGTTAGTGTGTTAGCTAGCGTGTCTAATGTTATTTTAACATTTTTTGACAAGAACAAGGCTAGCATGTTCACGTGTAGCTAATTATGTTTGTTAGTGTGTTAGCTAGCGTGTCTAATGTTATTTGAATTTGCCATTATCACGAGTCTGTTGCCATGTTGACCAGCGTTGATAATATTGTTTGCCAGTTTGGCTGTTGGAAGGATTCACCAGCATGGCTAATTTTTCGGTTTGCATACTAACAAGCGTGGCTAACGTTACGTGTTGGTGTGTTTGGCAGCAAGGTCATCCAAACTTTTAGAACGATAACGAAAAGTCACACTGGGGGGAAATATTCATCATCACCCTATGGACTATTATTGATTGTAAAGTATACTTGAGCGCTCTATTTTAAACTGCCAATCTATTATTCAACATTCGTGAATATTTAATGAGCTCAGCGGCCAGGTCACATGACTCCTTTGACGTCTTTTTATAGAGTGCCACTGTCAATGTTTAGCATTTTCGTGACCTTGCAAACTAACACCCCCCCCCCCCCAACACACGCGCACACACAAAAAGTTGGCGTTTGGGAATCTGCAAAAGATGAAATCAGAATGACTCTGAATCTTGTCGGCATGGTACAGTTCCCGTCACCATGAAAACATTTTTTAAAACGTCATCAAAGTCGAATCCTGGTTGGGTGACCTTGAACATTACCGACTTTGGCAAAAGGATGTTTTGAAAGTGGGAATTAGTATGAGCGAGACGAGAAGGAGGAAAATAAGGAGGAGGAGAAGAAAACCCCAAGGAGTAGAAGAAGAAAACCTGATCCCCAATAAAGCGTTGCCTTCTAAAAATATCTTGCCCATTGTGAGCGCTGAATATGTGCCATGAATCATCCCGCTGGAATCGGGCTGGATTTCCAAAATTAGATTCCAACAAATCCTGGACCATCGTTTGTTTGTCTGTTTGTTTCTTATCCTATTAAAAAAAAAACTTTTTCTTTCTTTCATTCACACCCGCGAGCGAGATCCTCCCTGGACATCAGAGAACCACACTGATGACAGCACAAACATTCTCCACACACTTCGACAAAACAGCTAAACTAAGCCCCCCCAACTCCCACCGCTTTCACTTGGTGGTCTCCAGAGGCGACTTGCTGGATGCGCAAACGAACCCCGCCCCATTTCCCCTTTTTCCTCAGCAACCAGCAGCCCCCTTGTCCCCCCCCCTGACTCACTCTGTTGATTTGTGGAAGTCAAGCTGGAGGTGTGAGAGCGCGTGTGTGTGTGGGGTGGGAGTGGGGGGTGGGGGGGATTGGGGAGGGAGATTGTACGCCAGCTAACAAGCCTACACATCAGCATGCAGCACTGCCGTGCAGTGTGATTGGGGGATTGTTATCCAACGAACACACACACACACACACACACACACACACACTTTAGAATGAAAAACTTGTGAGGACTGGCCTAAATGTCCTCACTTGTCAAAAATGTCCTCACTACATTGGTCTTATAATCACAGTGGTCCTCACAAGAATAGTCATACAAACACACACAAACACACACACACAGTTTCCTTTAGTACAGTGGAAATGTGTTCCACTTTCTGTATTTTGTCCCAAAGGCAAACATAAATTTTGCGTGTTTGGGTTGCGGAGCGTCTCCGTCGGCCGCGTCCAAAGCGGCAAAAAAAATGTGTTGATGGGTTTTGTTTTCACACTGCCGTGTGGAAATTCTTACTCTCGGCTTTGGTGTTGTCTTCATATGCACCTGCGGCGTGCCGGCCACTGCATCGACTCGCTCCGTAAAGTGACGGCATCCGATCAGAGTCGTCCATTTGCTGCATCTCGAGCCAAAAATTGCGATGCAGTCAAGCTCACTGCGTCAGCTTGCTCCAGTGAGTCATTGCATCGAGGCGCCAGTGAGAATTGTCAAGATGAGTCACTGCATCAAGTCACTACTTGGGAGTGATTGAGAGATGTCACGGCATCCAAACACAAAGGAATTGAATTGAGACGAGGCCTCGCATCGAGACGCTGTGTCAAGACGGTGCGCGCTAAGGCAAGCAGTCACTGAGCGGAATCGCTCTACGTCCTTGCTTAATTGCGGTCAGTGTGTGGATTGGCTGCTCGCTGACACCGCACTGCGCAGTCAATCATGCACGGATCTTTTCCACCGATGCACAACTGGAGCCTCGGGTCGCCACGGTGACCAAACAGCTCAGTCCCACCGAAGCGCTCAAATCCCTTTTCCCGAAAACTTAATTGGTGGACAGGAAGGACGGGGCGGGTCGCAGATGTTCCGCATCCCGCGCTGGGATTTGGCACCTGCTCGCCACCAACGATGCTGGGCTGTTGAGCGGTGAAATATGACGCTAATAGAATTCCTGCTCGTTAAACAGAGCGCTCGCCTGGCAGCCGTTGACGTCTTGAGCGCCGCGGTGGAATCTTAAGCGAGGATTCCCGGTCAGGAAGGTCAGGTCGTCGTGCCCGATGCTCATCCTGTCAAAATGACAAGTTTTCAGGAAATCCCCAAATGGCAGCTTGATGAATTTGCGTTTTACCTTTGACTCATTTGTATTTTTTTTTTGTGTGTTCTTTCTGAATTAAGAAGTATATATTTTTTGGGGGGGCGGCCCGGTAGTCCAGTGGTTAGCACGTGGGCTTCACAGTGCAGAGGTACCGGGTTCGATTCCAGCTCCGGCCTCCCTGTGTGGAGTTTGCATGTTCTCCCCGGGCCTGCGTGGGTTTTCTCCGGGTGCTCCGGTTTCCTCCCACATTCCAAAAACATGCGTGGCAGGCTGATTGGACGCGCTAAATTGTCCCTAGGTGTGAGTGTGAGTGCGAATGGTTGTTCGTTTCTGTGTGCCCTGCGATTGGCTGGCAACCGATTCAGGGTGTCCCCCGCCTACTGCCCGAAGACAGCTGGGATAGGCTCCACCACCCCCCGCGACCCTAGTGAGGATCAAGCGGCTCGGAAGATGAATGAATGAATGAATATATTTTTTGGAGTGTGACGTGTGTCGCATTGATGTGGCACAGTGCCTTCAATTCGCGTGTACGCCGCCATGACGGCAAGATTCAACATCAGGTTGCTGCGTCTTGAGTCTGCAGCCATCCGTGCGAAGGAGCCACCGCGTCAAACCGGTGACGGGAGCCATCGGCGTGCAGTCACGGCATCAAGTCGATGCGTCCGGTCACAACACATTGGTCCATTACGTAGACGTCGCATAGAATCACTGAGACGGCGTCAAATCGCTGCGGAGGAGCAAGGTCGCCGCGTTCCCATACCGGTTTGGGCTACGGGGACTCGAGCGTGATGCGGCTAATCTTGATGCCAGATGACATTTCCCCATTCTGCGCCGTGTTACTATTTTTAGCACACCGCGAGCACATTAGCGCCTTGGCGCCCTCGGGCTACGCTGTCTACTCGCATGCTTCCAAACATTTTTTTTTTTTCCTGACGGCTTTTGGTCTCTTGCACGCGCCGGTCATGCCTGTCGTTCGCATCTTTCCCGCTCGGGTCACATGACACGAGACTTTCCTTACCTGTCTGTCATCTGTTACCCCATGGAAATCAATTTGAGCTGTTTTTCGCATATACTCAAGTGGCATATGTGTGCTGACGGGAATGTGTGTGTGTGTGTGTGTGTGTAGACAGTGTGTACAGGACGTGCCTGTCCAATGGGACCTGGGCCGCAAAGGGGAACTATTCCATGTGCACGGCCATCCTGAACCAGGAGGTGAGCCAGTCTCAAATCATTTTGAACGTTTTTCTGGGTCACCATCTTGACGGACTTTTCATTGTTTGCCAAAAACGATTTCCCCGCTGCGCTCCACATTTTGCTTCTGATGCGGCGCCATCACAATTGGTCGCCAGGCCTAGCCATCCGCACAACCGCGGCTTCTTGGCTGTTCTCCAATCATTTACTCTTTGCCAGACCGGGATGGTTCCGAAAATGTCTTTGTGGTGACCGAGGAGCGAGTCAGGGCGAAGGTTATTGTCGTTAAGGAAAACGAATGAAGTCACAAAAACTTTTTGTTGACGAAATGAACTCAAAATGAGGTGCGCAGGAGCATGCTAGCAGGTGTGTATGTCGAATTGGGAGAGCTGATGTGCGGATTAAAGATCTTAATCCCCACGCAGACACCAGCGGCTTACGTAAATGCAGGCCGCCCGCCCGCCCGCCCGCTCGCTCCCTCAAAAATCGCCACCGGAAGCATTGAAGAAAATGACATCATCCAATCAGTTGCTGTTCCGCTTGTCCTCGTTTCCCCAGCGGATGGTGGGCCAGAATGTCGGGACACCTCGCCAGAAGCGGTTGCTTTGACGTCCAATATTGATTGGCTCGCAGCCTTCTGTCGTGATGCGTGCTTTGCCAGAAAAAGAAATAAAAAAATTCCGATGATGATGATGATGATGACGAAGGTGTTTGCTGGCCTTTCCAGAAAAGGGGCAAGATGCACTACCAGATGGCGGTGATCATCAACTTCCTGGGTCATGTCATCTCCATGTTGGCGCTGCTGGTTGCCTTCTTCCTCTTCCTGTGTTTGAGGTAAGTGCCATGAGCGCCGACCCCCCCCAACCCCCCCCCCCCCACCCCCCGCCTCCCACATCTTATTGCAAAGCCCCATTTGGTCACGGAATGACAATCCACCGCCAAATAGGACACGTCTCCATTTGGGGGGCGGGGGGGGGGGGGGATGCAGGAAACAGGAGCTGGGGAGGTACAGGCATGGGCAACACACACACACGTGTCACGGAGGGGGGGAGGGGGGGCTCACACTGGCCGAGGAGGTGGTCGATCTCGGGCTGACTTGCAGACTTGGGAGAGTGCGAAAAGCGCGAAGCAGAAAAAGCAAAAAGCTGCAGACCAGCGCGTTTATGCACAAGTCGTGTTGGGGCAGCCTGTCACCCCTGGGGAGGTGCACTCAACAAAATGGAGCAAAAGAGCTCCAAAAAGATCACAAGACGCCAGGTCATCACCTCACACAGTGCATTGTGCAAGCGGTCAACACTCCCGCTCGGCATTTCAAGGTTCTGGGTTTGAATCCGACCGGCAGCTCCACAAGACGTGTTGTCGTGTTAGCTTCACTTGAGCTCTAACAAGCCGCCCCCGCCCCGCTAACAAGCACACCTGTCCTCCTAACAAGCATGAAAGGTCATCCGGCATATTTCCCCCGTCAGGGGGCTCAAAGCGACCTTCACCGGGTGGCGTCACAAGCGTAAAATGTTCCTTTCGCTTCCTGCTTGCTGTCATCCACTTTCGAGAGCACAAATGAGACACGTCATGTCTTGGATGAAAATGCGGTCGTCTTACCCCCCCACCCCCCCACCCCACCCCTGGTCTGGATAGGAGCATCCGCTGCCTGAGGAACATCATCCACTGGAACCTGATCAGCGCTTTCATCCTGAGGAACGCCACGTGGTTCGTGGTGCAGCTCACTATGAGCCCGGAGGTGCACGACAGCAACGTGGTGAGTCCAAAGGAAGCCGAGAAAACTTCTCGGATCCGACAGTGGGGGTAAATTACCAAGAGGCGTCAATATCACTTTCGGCTTTTTCGCTCCAAATTGGTCCATTAAAATGCCCCCTCTCGTTTCAAATTAATTCCTCCCACTAATGAGTTGGTTCACTCCCTGATTGTAAACGAACGGAGTTAAATAAATTGAACAGTTGAACCCATCAATTGGTCAAGCCACCCGGGAAATCAAAAAAATCGGATTCAATGCAACTGTGCACTTGTGGCCATCTGTCAAGTTTTCAAACCCAAACGTGGCCCTTGAGCACACAAGCCGCGCTTGCCGGAAACCGGTCCAGTGACTTGAGAAGCGTGCGCGTTGTGTTTTATTTTGAAGGCGTGGTGCCGGCTGGTGACGGCTTCCTACAACTATTTCCACTCCACCAACTTCTTCTGGATGTTTGGCGAAGGATGCTACCTCCACACCGCCATCGTGCTCACGTACTCCACCGACAAGCTGCGCAAGTGGATGTTCATCTGCATCGGCTGGTGTACGCAGACGCACGTCGGCTCCCAGACAAACACAAAATGAGAACGGAGCGTTCGCGCTAGCTGAATTCGGAACGCTTTTGGGCGACGGGACGACAGGCTAAAAATAGCGCAAACGTTTTGAAAGCAAGACGAGAGATGTGAGAAAAGTTTAACCGGGTCAAACGCGGCGTGGGAAAAAGTACACCAGCGAACGAGTGCAAAAAGTTGACAAAATCATCCGGACGGCGCTTGAGAACCTGACCGATGATCAAAATGGGTCCGATTCCAAATCCGAGCACGCAAACGAGTTGCTTGTCCACATATGGTCACATCTGTGCGCTTTGTGTTTTGCGGTTGTGCAGGTATCCCGTTCCCCATCATCGTGGCCTGGGCCATCGGGAAACTTTACTACGACAACGAAAAGTCAGTTTCGCCTTTGAACCTTCACACAAATCTTTTTCTTTGGCCCCCACCGACTGATACACTTCATTCATCCTGCGCGGGAAGCGAAAGTGCTTGTAATTAGCGTGCTAATCCTCACCCTAACTCCGCCTTTTCTTCCGCTCGATGATTCCTAATCCCTGGCGGATTTTTCCAGGAACATCTGAGCTATCAGATGGCACATTTAGCACATTTATTTGCCCACTGACCCCCCCCCCCCCCCCCACCACCACCACCACCACCCGCCTTCCCCGACTCCAAAGACTTTGCACACCCCCTTGCGTGACTCCTCTCGACCCACCCCCTCCCAACTGGGCCATCCTTGGAGCGAGCATCCCATCCGCCATCAGCGCAAAGTGTTAGCACGTTAGCACGCTAGCACGCTCCCCGTGGGACTAAGCAAGGCGGCGTTTCGCATCCACTGGGAATGTTTGGGAAGAAACTCACTAGGCCACGCCTCTTTAAGGCATGCACACAACACTTGACGTCCAACAATGGACAGCCGTGACACTTGTTTTATTTTATTTTATTCTACCTTGGCCAAAATTGTTTGATAATGTAGTTAGTTTGCCCCGATGACGTAGTTCTGCCTACCGGCGTCGACAGGTGCTGGTTCGGGAAGCGGACGGGCGTCTACACGGACTACATCTACCAGGGTCCCATGATTCTGGTTCTGGTGGTGAGTTGCTTTTTGCATTCTTTTGGTGAAATTTTGTGATTTTTGTGTTTTTTTTGCTGCAGCAGTTCCTTCAATCGAATCAAAACAAACCCAAAGGCGCATTGCGACATTGTCGCATGGCGTCCATTTCAACATGCGTCTGATAATCGGTGGTCTTCAATTAATCAGGAAGCTCCCGTCGCCCTCCACACGCCGCATGTGGACCCACCTTGGCTAAAAGGACCGCTAGCCCAATCTGGCACGTTCGCGCGTGTGTCTCGGCGTGTCCTGCTGGGCGCATCTGCCGTCCCCGAAATCTTGTCAGCTCAGTCCAACCGGGGGCCCGGCCGGACTCTGGATGAGTCCTGCAGCGTGTCCATCTGCCACCAGAATGTTTGATTTGGGGACGAGTGTTCCATTTGTGGCCAAGAAATCCAACTCCTAGCTATACTTACAAGTGATCCTCAATGATGATGTCACAATTTTGTGGACTGTCAATCATGTGATGACGGGTCAATCAAGGGCACATGTGGTTGCAGATCAACTTCATCTTCCTGTTCAACATCGTCAGGATCCTGATGACCAAGCTGCGAGCATCCACCACCTCGGAGACCATTCAGTACAGGTAGACGGCTGAAAGGGCCCCGGGCGGAGGTCAACCGCTCACCCTTGTGCCCGTTTTCTCCTGGCAGGAAAGCGGTGAAGGCGACCCTGGTGCTGCTCCCCCTTCTGGGCATCACCTACATGCTCTTCTTCGTCAATCCCGGCGAGGATGAGATCTCGCAGCTGGTCTTCATTTATTTCAACTCCTTCCTGGAATCCTTCCAGGTACGCAAATGGCACGGCCCGCCTTCCCGCGACCTTTCCTGTCCGGCCCGCTGACCTTTGCCCTCCTTCTGCATCCATCCCGCAGGGCTTCTTCGTGTCCGTCTTTTACTGCTTCCTGAACAGCGAGGTAAGTTAGGCCCCGCCTGCCTTGCCACCTTGTCGGGCGCGTTACCGTGGCGACCGGCCCCTGCGCCGCTACATCGCTATCTTGGCAAACGTTTCCTGGGACGCGGTCGCGAGTGTCAAGCACGGCGCATACCTATACACAACATTCACCCGTGTATACATAATACATGTGACATACATCCACATACACGCACACAACATGCTGGCATCACAAACGCAAAACCATGCTGAGGAACACACACACACACACACACGCAGGCAAGGCGGCGCGTTGACAGTGCCGATGCCAGGCTGCGGTCTCCATGGCGACAGCCGGCCGCCAAGATGAAAAGCGGCAACGGACATCTGCCGGCAGGAAGGCGCTTGATTGCTTGCGCCCACTGGATATCGATTGCGTGTTTGCACAATCAACGAGGCGGACAAAATCCGATGTCTGGTCCCGGTCCTCATCCGTCATCCGTGGGGTCGTAAGAAATGTTGTATGTGTGCGTCATGTGTTTGTGTGCGTGTCGCTGTCCTTCAGGTGCGTTCGGCCGCCAGGAAGCGTTTCCACCGCTGGCAGGAGCAACACTCCATCCGGGCGAGGATGACGCAGGCCGTGTCCATCCCCACGTCGCCGTCGCGGGTCAGCTTCCACAGCATCAAGCAGTCCACGTCGCTGTGAAAGCTCGATGAACTTAAATCGACACCAAGCGTTATCGGGGCCCTCGGGATTTTGGAACGTGAGCGCAGATGTACCGCAAGTCTCTCGTCCGTCATCTTGCCACCGTGACTCGTGGTGACGGCCGCCCTGGCTCGCCGTCTCGCGTCACCTTCATCGACTTTCCGCAAACTTTTGACACATTCCGCACTTTCTTCCAAAGTCTTTTTAATCGCCTTGGACACCTGCACGGCGTTTGTTTGGGAGAACACGGTGGTGTTGGGAAACGAGTGGATGTGTTACTTTGTGTAACTGAGCTAATCATCATCAGAAGAGGAAGATTACGCGTTCTTTGTCGTGCACTTTTCCTTCCTTGGAATGAATGAAAATTCCTGGTCGGCCAGTCGGGAGCCTCCATGTAAATAAGACGCTTTGAAATCCTCCTTGGCGTGCGGTCTTCACATTCCCACCTCGCCGGTTGCTCTGGAAAGCCGTTGGAGCATTTTATTTAGGGCGGAAGCTAACCATTATTTGAATAATCCATTTGTCGCTTCATTGGTTTTTTTTTTTTCGATTAAACTGTGAATCGGGCGGCCCGGCAGTCCAGTGGTTAGCATGTCGGCTTCACAGTGCAGAGGTACCGGGTTCGATTCCAGCTCCGACCTCCCTGTGTGGAGTTTGCATGTTCTCCCCGGGCCTGCGTGGGTTTTCTCCGGGTGCTCCGGTTTCCTCCCACATTCCAAAAACATGCGTGGCAGGCTAATTGAACACTCTAAATTGTCCCTAGGTGTGAGTGTGAGTGCGAATGGTTGTTTGTTTCTGTGTGCCCTGCGATTGGCTGGCAACCGATTCAGGGTGTCCCCCGCCTACTGCCCGAAGACAGCTGGGATAGGCTCCAGCACCCCCCGCGACCCTAGTGAGGATCAAGCGGCTCGGAAGATGAATGAATGAATGAATGAATGAATGAATGAATGTTTAGAGGCTGACATTTCAATGATTTTCAAGTTCTACAAGGTCTCTGAACGATGATCAAAATGGTTGTGGATTCATCAATTAATGGTTGCACCTCTCATGTCAATACGGCGAAGCGAAATGGAATAAAAGCCCCGACGGCTTTCCACACGTTGCTGACTTCCTCCTGTTTTTGTCATCAACACGCGTCTTGTGTATTAGCTGCTGTTCGTTGTATTTATTGTTATTTATTTGACAGTTTTTTTCCCCCGGCATGTCGCACCCAAAACTTGTAACTCGCGCTCACAAGGCCAAAAATATCTCTCACACCTACAATTTATGATACACCCGAAAACTCGCCTTTCCCTCCAACAAAAAAAAAACGCATATAAACCCTCACACACAAACTACAGACATACACTGACACCAAAAATCTTTAACAGACTCCCAAAAACTCACCATTCCGTTGTTTAGTGTGAGAGGAATGTTATGTGAGAGCATATTTTTGGACAAACGTGATTTTTGGCCTGTACAGCACTTACCGGATGCGGGTGCGACTTGCTGATTGCGCTGACCATTCCGACTGAAGTAGCGGGATCCCGAGATTTGTGGCACACGTGCGAATTACAAGTTTCGTGCATGGCATGAAAAAAAAAATCTGTTCATGTCGTCCCCCTGGCTTGCGTATTTTCCTACTGACAAATAAAGTGTGTGTAGCATTGACTCCAAACAAATGGGCCTGCCTGTTTTATTTCTGGAAGCGACACAATGCATGCATGTGCGCATGACAGCATCGGCTGTTTGCCTCCAGACCCCCCGCCCCTGAGGGCAGCGTCCACATTTGGAGCATCTTGTGATCCTCTTTAGCTGTCACGGTGCAGGAGGGGGGGTTTGGGTGAGAGCTGCACTGGAGTGTAATCAAGGCAAGTGTGTGGTGGTGGTGGTGGTGATGGTGGATAGGGGGTAGGGGGCTAGTTCCAAAATTGTCACTGTCATCGTCAGCCTTTGGAGAGGCTGTGACCTCCTGCAGGGCCTACTTGGGGGTTGGGGGGCACCGGGAGAACCCAGCCACTTCATTTTAGAGGTCAGGCCGAATCAGCCACAGGCACTTTTCACCACACCGACAGCAACAACCAAGTCAACCTTTCTCCCAGTGGCGGTCTCACCAGTCCAGATTCCAGAGACTCTTTTGACAAAGGCCGCCACCTCCTGGTCCACCCACCGGCCTTTCGTTGCTTTTTTTTAAAACAACAAACTGCAGACAGCTCGAAACAGTAGTCCCAAAAACATTTTTAAAGCAAATATTTTGCAGGTAAAGTCCCCAAGCTTAGAGAGTGCATTGTGTTACGTCAACAGTACTCGCTGTCGCCCGACGACGTCAGCAGGAAATAGGGAAAGGAATTCAATTAAAGCAGTGCTGCGGCCACGTCGTCCAAGAATGTCAATTTTACTCGATTGGATTTGCGACGAGGCCCATGTGAAGGCACGCCGGGGGCAGCTATCAACTACAGCCTCCCACCGACTCAGCTCGCTGCTTTATTTCATTGTTGTACAGTAACCCCATCTCGTGGCACTTTATCGCGACTACTACTTGATGACTCGGACTGCTGCATCAAGTAGTGCTCGCAATTTCAGGTGGGTTAGCATTTCTCGTTTGTGATTCTAAAGTGATGAATATGTGTACCATATTGGGGTACACATTGGGTAATTGTTTTATTGTCTTCTATCATTACTGTCATGGAACTATTGCACATCCATATGAAGCAGAGGACAAAAGATTGCTGGGTGGTGCATTCCTAGATGGAATAACAACAATTGCAGCCTTGCGGAAGTCAACAATATGTGAACATCAAATGTGACATCATGCAAGTATGCAGAAAAACAAATGTGACATATTAGTATGCAGCTTCTATTCAGTCAAGTTGCGTTCCTTTACTCCCTGATCATGCACTCTTGTAAAGGCATCGAGGCTGGCTACTGTGTTGTCTTCTGACACACAAGAACAATAGGCCCCCAAACCGAACGAGAAGTCTTTGTTGATGTTGTTTACAGTCAAGTGTCGATCATTTTAAATAAAACGCGCTTGGTGACACGAAGGCAGCTGGCTCATTTTGCTGGAGCACATTCATAATGCTCCTTACGGTCCTATTTGGATCCGTCACGTCCAACTTTTTACAGAATACCTTTGACGTGAATGCAATTTTGTTTTGGTTTTCTAGTTTTGTTTCGTGCTATCACTTTGGTCCGTATTTCCGCTGTACGGTACATTTGAACAGATTGGCAGCCGTGTGAGCCAATAGGAACCTCTGAAATATTGTCACTGACCAATAGGAAAGCGGAGGCTTGTTGGACGCTCCTAAACGCTTAATAACAGTACAGGCAAGCAGGTAAGTAACACTTTCGACTTATTTGCTGCAAATCAACAAACGCCACACTTGTCACCACCACAAGAGCCATTTGCTCTCAACTTGAAATGTCCCCTCGGAAATAAGCGGACCTTTTTCGCTCACTTTTCAATCAGAAGTCATGCTGCACAAGTAACGGGGGCTTACTTGCGCTTAGCTTAGCATAGCCTGCTGTCGCTCAGGCTACTTGGTTACCATTAGCTTCACTGCTCAACTCTTCCAACAGTAATCAAACTTGACCCCCAAAACAGCTGGCGGCGATCAGTCATGCCCGTCAGCCACACGCACACGCATACAGACAAAACCAAAATGAAAAGTCCTGCTGGCAACTTGTCGCCACTCAACGTTGGCATGCAGCGGCGCGCCGACAACTTTTTCAACTGCGTGAGCATCGGCTGGCTCGCAGGCGGCACGGTCTGGGTTCGAGTCTCTCCAACAGGCATCCCTGTCCGGCCTCGGCGTGCCATGACATTTGATGGCGACCAGTTCAATATTTTTCTACTCGAGCTGTGCCCTGTGATTAACAGGCGACCAATCCCTTGTTTGTCATAATGCGTACTGGCAACCAGTCTAGTGATTCTCCAGATGTGCAGTCAATAGTTTTCACGCGGGCTGTGATTAATTGGTGACCAATAATTTTTAGTCTCTAGGTGCCCTGATTTTGCCTGGCGACCAGTCCAGAGGAAGCTAAGTGACAGGATGGACAGGACCATATGACAGCCAGCCACTTAGTAATTGCAAATGACTGAATTTACATTCCTATCACTTCAGGTGCCCTGCAGACGCTTGTCGACTAACGTGACGCTTGGGAAGACTTCACAGACGACGCCCAGTCCACAAGCATGGAGTTGAAGGTACACCATTAAATTCATGTCCTTGTGTTGGGGAGCGTGGGGAATGCTCTCTGCGTGATGGGTGTTTGCCCTCCCCATTTTTTTTTGTTTTGCTGTCGTACAGATGTCAATCAAGCGATCAGTCGAGATCTTACTTTCTCGGATGTTGAAAAACAAAGCAAGAAGTAGAAAGTACACAGCTGTTTGTCATTGGAGAGAGAGAAATCAAGTTACTCTGAAATATAGTCAGAAACAAAATTGAGTAAAAGTCAAAATCTTTCCCCCAAAAAAGACTGCAGCGTAGGTACCATCAAAATAAAAAAATGCGCAAAGGAAAGTAAAGCTAAAGGCTCCGCCCTCAAGTAGGCATACCGTGAGTACAGTAAGTAAGTAAGTAACGTGGATTAAGTAGGTATTTGTGGTGCTGCGCCGCAAATGTGACGTGTAAAGCCTTTATGTCGTTCTTTGTTGTTGTTTGTTTGGTGCGCTCGCCCCTGGCGGTGAACGGCGGTACTGCCGGGGCCGCCTTGCCTTGCCGCCTCCTGGCAGTGTTTCTTGTGCGCACGCGCAGTGCGGCGCTCGTGTGTTTGTCAGCTCAAAGCCGAGCGAGCAGCTAGCCGCCATTTTATCAGCGTCTCTCCCCAAAAGCCGAGAAAAAAACGAGCGTTCAGCGGCCGCCCGGAGCTCTTCTGGCTCGTCTCTAAGCGAGAATCTGGCCCAGGCTCGGCCGGAGAGGCTCTTCACTTGACCGCCTCGCGGCCCGGGAGGACTCGTTCGACGGCCTTGTGCTGAAATCGGTAAAGGAAGGCGAGCGAGGTTGCGAGTCTGCGAGCGAGCAAGGTGGAGATCGTTGATTCGTCCATTGCCTCGGTCCGGAACGAAGCCGAGTGGCCCCCGTCGGGCGGGCCCCCGGTTACGTTTTGGGGCCAAATTGATGGCCTAGAGGTCGATTCCAGCAGCCTTTTTCCCCCTTGCCCTTGTTCCCCCCTTCTTCCCCTCCCCACCCACCCTCCGAGCGGAGTGCAGGCAATTGTTGGGCGAATTCCCTCGGATAGTGCGAGCTCGTCACGTGGTAGGTTCCTCCTTTTCCTTTGTTAGCCGCAGCTAGCGTCGTCTTCCTGCTCCCAACTTGTCCGCGCCTTCACCGCTCCCGCGCGGGCCACCGCGAGCGAGCGAGCAGGCAAACGAGCAAGCGAGCGCTTCGCCGTGCGGGCCGCGCGTTCACAGCGTCGTTCTGGGACCAGTTGGCCAAATGTTGCCTTGCGTAATGAGGCGTGCCTGCCTGCCTGCCTGTCGCCCCGGCACCGCTGGCGAGCGGGCGATTGAACGTACGTGTAATCTCGTCGTCGCGACGCTCACGGTGGCCTTGCGGCAGCTTTCGGGCTTCTGCTCGCGTTTGTTGCAGCAGCAGCAGCAGCGGAGTTAACGCGAGCCGCCTTGGTGACATTTCTTTTTGTTGTTGGCGACTGGCGCCAACGTGCCTGCGCCCGTTGCGTCAACACCACCAAGACATTTTGGATGTTTATGGGCCACGAATGGAACGCGACGCGGGTTTCGTTGTCGGTATTTGTGTGCTAAAAGGCGGATTACATAATGTGCTTGGGAAGTCCCAACATGGCGTAGCCTTGCGCTCACTGCAAACTGCAGTGAACCAAGTGGGGGCCATTCGTGCGATGGATGGATGGCGACGCCGTCACGTCGTTCGGTCGCGCACCTTCATATGCACGCAACAACTCCTTTGACACAATGTGCAGCAGACGCCGTGACGTCATGGGGCCTAAATCCACCTACTTAGCAGGGCGCTAGGAGCCTCACTTGCTCGTTTCGTTTCCCTTCTGCTTTACACTAGCTGCTTTTTCGAACAATTTAGGAGCACATGGTGCTACTTGAGTCGGTGGGACTGAACCTGGTTTTGTAAGTGGACAGCTGACTTGCTGGAGTCTCTTTCCACTCACTCTACTGTAGCTCACGTTCCCCGACCGACCGCGTTATAATACATAGTCGTGGGAAAAAAGGACGTGACCGCCTTGTATTCTTGAGTTTTGCATTTATTTGAATTTACCACGACATTTCAGATGAAATGCTTCAAAGCACACTGTACACTGCCATCGATATTGACGGAAGAACCGAAGCGATTGTTGGCTGTCAACAAGAAAACATTCCTGGGAAATGGCTATGTTCATTATCTTATCAGTGCAACTCTTCTGACCGTTTTGTTGTTGCTGCCTTCACAATATTTAGCTAAACAATTGTACCAGCCATTTAAAATGAACATCGAACCCCCAAGAAAGTGCATTTTAATCTGTGTCATTGTAAGACCGTTTAAAATGAAATTCCAACATGTGTACTGAAAAAAATTAAAGTATGCGAGGGCCACTAACATGAATTCATTCAACTCGCTAAAATAAATCCACCTACGCAATTACATATTGTCTATTTGTTATTTTGAGAAAAACTGCTACTTCACAGCTTTGTCTTTAAGGCAAAGAGTTCAGGACTTTAAACTTTTGGGGTGACCGGGGGTTGGCCCTGTTTTTTACTCAACGCCAGCTGAAGCCATCTCTGCATTTCGAACCAAAACAACGTTTTTAAGGTGATATAGTTTCGGATGAAAACCTCACATCTCCAAAAGTATCACTTTTCAGGTAACCAGAAAAACGACATGTTTGTTGAGCCATGAGCGTTGCGTGATGAAAGCCTTTCTCAACATGTCGCAATGAGTCATAATGTAAAGACTAAAAGTAAAATACAACTAATTAAATTAAAAGACGAAATTCATTTATTAAATAAATACAATTACATAGCTCTGTGAGGACTGCCCAAAAGTACATATTTGTGAAAAATTATGCACATCTTTGGCGGGACATTTATTCTTCGCGAAAAAAGTTGAAACCATCTCGCCCACGAACATATCCCGGCAGGATTTCTGTTTTCAGGCCTGTCCTTCATCAAGAAGTTGAGGTACACACGGTCCCGATGGCCGCGGCATGACTTCCATCGATGAATCATCCAGTTGAATTCTTATTCCATCATCGCGACATCCGCCGGAATGCCGCGCGTTGACAGGCGCATACAGTGCACCAAAAACTGAAACAATCAGGTTTCGCTGCGCTTCAAGTTGCTGGGAAGCAATCCAGAGTCCGACCTCCTTCGAAATGACGGTTGCTGTACATAAGAGACCAATTTGAATGTTTGTATCCATGTTGCGACCCTGAAGTAAAGTGCGCTGTGTGCACCTCCTCTCTCGTACCCAGGCTGTCCTCTGGGCGGGCAGTAAGCGGGGGGGGTGGAGCAGGCCGCCGTGCCCGTCCCTCTGCACTGCATGGCTGCGATGGCGCCCGCTCTCACCGACGCCCCAGCCGAAGCTCACCACATCCGCTTCAAACTGGCTGCACCGTCATCGAGTTTGTCACCGGCCAGCGCCGACAACCACGCCAACGCCAGCAACATCCTCATCCACGCCGGCGGCCCCCCCAAGTGTAAGGTGGCCCCCGAAGACGCGTGTCCCCTCGACGATCAGCAGCAAAAGCCGTCGCCCCAGGGGGACTCCCTGAGCAAACTCCAGCCCCTGGTGGCATCCTACCTTTGCTCTGATGTGACCCCCGTGCCCTCAACCAAAGAGTCCATCACGCTGCAAGGGGTCCTCATCAAACAGTCGGTCTTGAAAAGTCACAGAATCCTGCCCGGCTCGCTGCTCAACGGCGGAGACTTCCTGTTGAGGAAGCGGCACACCATTGAACTTTCCGGAGGCCAGCTCAAAAGCCTGATGAGCGGCAGCGCCAACGGCGGGGGCCAGCCCGTGGCGCCCGTCAACGGCCTGGCCAAGAAACTGGCCGCCGTGTCCGGTTCCGGCTGCGCGATGGCGGCCGTCAACGGGGATAAGCCTGCGGTCCCCGCGCAGTCGCACGCATCGGACGCCGACGGCCGGCCGGCTCACCTTGCCGTCAAAGGAACCCTTAACCGCAAGCGTTCTCCGGGAGTTTGTCCGAACGCGCAACCCTCGGCGCCGTCGCCCTTTTCCAATGACAACCACGGCCCCAGCCAAGAAGTGGATTCGGAGCGTGGCGGCCCAAGTCCCGAGCAGTCGGACCGGGAGAGGCCGGGCTGCAGCCGGCGCGGCTCCCCGTCCCGCGCTTCCCCTTCGGACACGCCGGACGTTCAAGTGGGGGAGCGCGCGCGGCTCAACGGCACCCGGCAGGCGGAAATTGAAGGCCGCCTGCGACGGCTGCGAAAGCGCCTGCAGGTGGTCCAGGCCAAGCAGGTGGAGCGCCACGTTCAGCAGCAGCTGGGCAGCTTCTTGGACTCCGCCACCAGTCGCCTGCTGGCCGGCGGCCGCAAGGACCACGCCGCCGCCTCGGCCTCCGGCTCGTCGGCGTGGAGGACGGGACGCCACTCGGCGGCGAGCAACAGAGACAGCCTGGCCCGCTTCCTGAAGAGCGGCTCGGTGCCGCTGGAACTGGAGCGGTTGTACCTGAGCGGTTCGGCCAACCTGCGCTCGGTGGAGAAAGCCTTCGACTCGGACGTGACGGAGAGCAGTTCCGGCGGCGACTCGGACTTGGAGGAGGAGGAGCTCAACAGGGTGGACGTGGAGCAGCGCCATGTCAAAATGTGAGTTGCGCCGTCGATTCACGCGGCCCGTCACACTCTGCCACGGCCCGCAAGTTACACCCGCACCAGCAATACGGCAAAGTCATTTACGCCGTTTCAGATGGTTGTAGTTTTGCCCCTCCAACATTGCGAGTTGTTCAAACACGGCCGAATCAGTGACAAAACACGGACCAAGGGCTGCACTATCGATTATTTTAATCACCATTTCATCTGTTTAGTGTTTGATAAACGCAGCACATGGTTTGGCACATCAGCTCAGCTACATTTCAACAGCAAATTGTTCAACCGGAGCAGGTCACGAGAGCATCACGCCATCATCATGCCAAATGTCTGATGCGAATTGACATCGACATGACAGTAATTGTGAACCTTTAATCAACTGCTACTTTAATACACACAAAGGTAGCAGCAGCGCATACACACAGAGCAGCTTTGTTGGGGACCTCCTCTGCCTGCCATGTTGCACGTCTTCCGGTCGAGCTGCGCGCTGCCCGGCACGTTGGCGCATTGTGGTGCTGCGTTGTAGGCGCAAAACTCCAGATGCGCACTTGTCTGCCCGTTAAAAACAAACAAACCTCCAAAAGAATTTGCTTCAAGAGCCACAATATCACAGAGGGTGTAAATAGTCATTGGACAGCCTACTGGGGGGGAGCAAGGGGGGTCAAGTGCGCTTGGGTGGGAACATAACGGAAAAGCGCCAAAGTTGTTTATCAGCGGTGCGAACATGTCTGAGTGCAGGAAGAAACGCTCGCCCGCTGTGACGTCAGCCAGCGCGTGCCCGGAGCACTATTTGACAGGAAGTTCCCCTCGCTTGGGACTGCAGCAAGGGCACTCGGTCCACTGTGGGGAGTCCATGATTAACCAAGGAGGCAACAAAGCTTATGACTTCTTGTTTTTAATGATTCAGAACCTGGAGCATTTCTGCATTCCCACGCCTTGATTCAAAAACGGGAGATTTCCAATTGACGGAGTAGGAAATTCAGACGCATCAATTGCGAGTTGTTCATGCACGTCTGAGAGACCCTGACCGCAAGCAGCTGCAGCATATGACACGGAGACGGGCGAGGTGTGTCACCCACTTGCCTTTCCTGTCTCTTGTGTGTTGACAGACGCTGTCACTTTATTGTTGGTGTTTTTTTTTTTTTTTCCTCTTCTCTTTGTCAGTGACGAGTAGCTTGCTGGGAACGAATGGTTGTCGCATTCAGGAAGCAAACCTTGGGGGGATGGGGGGGGGGGAGCAAGGAAGGAGGGGATAAAAATAAGAGTCCCGTGCCGATCTGCTTGTTTATTTGGCTGTGCCATGCGCACGCCAGAGCTTGTTGGAAACATCTGGATGCGTTGGGCTGACTTGTCAGTTTGTCAACACCGAGCGAGCCACACTTGTTATGTAACCCCACCCCGCGCCCTCCTTTTTTTTTTTTTTTTTTTTTTTTTTATGGCATGACTGCTGCAGTTCTTTCCTGCCCACACCCTGTCGGGCCGCCCGCCATAGTCGGCCTCCGCCGCTCGCGCGCACGATTCAGTTCGCATACCGGGAGAGCGCCGTTTACATTTCACACCGTTGGAATTGTAACGCCGTTCGGGGCCCTTTTCAAACCTGGAAACTTTCCATGCGAATTTCAGGGAATGAAGTGAGGATTTACCATATGGAAGGTGAGCTCATAAGAAGGCACAGTAATACGGGGGGAAAAAACCCAATCCTGTCTTCCAAATTTTAACTTAAAAATGGCCACGGTCAGAAAATAAGCCTCCACTCGTTGATTCATCCCTCGTGTTGTTTGTATTGCACCTGCGGTGACCCGTAGAGATAAGAGTTGAATTTGTTCCATGGCTGTGCTCAGAAGTCAAGACTCGTATCTTGCGTCGCGCATAGGCTGGAATTGTGCAGCCAAACGAGAGGCGCAGCCTGCCGGAGACGGATTTTTCGGACGAGCTCATTGTTTTCCGCTTCGGAAATGCACAATATTGAGGTGGCTTTTTACAAATAGGAGTCAAGAAACTCCTCGCGAGCCAAAAGGGGGTCGTCTCGACAAGGTCGTAGCGAACGCGGCGTGTGGGAAGGTCCAAAACCCAGCAAAATGTTGGAGGGGCTCATTATCGTCATCTAGTACCATTGTAGTAGCTTACACGGTGTACTAATGGGTGTTTTCTGAACGGGACCATGAATATATATATATATATATACACACACACACGTACTGCCATTGTCTACATGTGTTGCTGCACCCTTTGTGTTCAGTCGATTGAGCATTGCTATTTAGTGTTAGCATGAAGCTACCTAGCCGCCTGTCGGCCACACTTGCGCAACAGTTCCCACGTCCGACGTCGGCGAGCAGCAGGGGCGGCCCGAAAAAAGGTGGAGGCGCTCGCCGTCCTCCGCGAGGATGACCTTCATGGGTGTTTTTGTGTGCGCGTGCCAGATGGAAGCGCGCCGAGAGTCGCTACACGCTGGAGAGGGCGGCCATCATCAGTCACTGGAACTGGCTGCAGGCTCACATCTCCGACTTGGAGTACCGCATCCGACAGCAGACGGACATCTTCAGGCAGATCCGCGCCAGCAAGGTCAGTCGGAAATGCACTAAATTGCCTTTTACACCAAAAAATCTCCTTCGGGCGTGCCCTCCGTTTTGTGGAAAGGGCAACGTTGAACTGTTGGACAGTGAAATCAAATGATTCATGTAGAGAGTTTATCGTGCATTCTTGCTTCACCCTGAACTTGGACCTCAAAATTTGATTCGAGTTGCTCAAGAGCACGCCGTCATGTTTTCTTGCTGTGTCCTCTGCAGGGCACAGTGGAGCTGGGAGGTGTCGGGCCTCAAGAAGCCAAGACGGAGCCTGCCAGCTCTCAGGTAATATTATTGTTGTTTTTTTTTTTTTCATGTCTCAAAAACGTGCAATAAACGAAGACTTGGATATTGAGCTGTATGCTTTTTGTCTTGACCTTTGACCTCCAAGATGCAGCCTTATAGGAGAACTGTCAAAGGACACCGCTAACGCTAAACTACAAGATAAAAATAAAATATGTGCAGATGTGTATTCCTATATGTGTGTGCGTAAAAAGTGATGGCAATTATGAGATAAGAGTGGAGTGAGCCTGATAATTATTTGGAACCGCCAAGCCACCGTCATGAATGCTTGCGGCTTCGGTTTGTTTCGATGAGTTTGCTTATTGACACTCAAACTATCCTCACGCAAGGAAGCGTGTGTGTGATTATACGAACGGTTGTGGCTGCAGGAATCGTCTTCAGAGTGCGCGGAGCACGTCGTCACCGCAGAACCCTGGAACGCTCAAAACGGCCAGCCGGTCAACGGCGTCCTCAGCAGGTACTGGCGATGATGATGAAGATGCTGGTGGTGGTGGTGAAGATGATGATGACGATGGCGGAAATGTGGCGCCGGCAGGGTGGGCGAGAGCGTGGACGGCAAGCACCAGCAGACGACGACGGACGGCACGTGCGTGGCGGCGCGTACGCGACCTCTGATTGGCTGGAGGCGGCGGAGGCTCATCCAGCCCAACACGGTGGCCAACCTGACGGGAAAGGTAACGACGCCGGCTAACCGTCGGATTGTTTTTGACGATGATTAGCGATACGAACGTCGCGGGATTCGTCGCGGGACAAATTCGCGTGCCGGCTGAAGGCGGGGGCAAACTGAAGCTTTGCGACTGTGTCATGCGAATGTTTTCGTTCAGCCCGCGGCCAAGCATTTGCTCCCGGAGGGCTTGTTGATGTGCGTTGTCATCCGCGCAGGCGTCTCGGAGCGGCTGCGCGTGCCGAGTCAACCCCAGCTGCGTGATGTGCGGCGGCCGGCCCGTCCCCCGAGAGGACCCCCAGTTCCACTTGCCCGTCCTGGAGCGCCTGTCCAGACTGGATCTCGGCATCCACCCCATCCTGTCCTTCCCAGACGGTCGGTCGCTACAGCTTTTGCTTCAGATCGCCGTCGCTCCTTTGTCGGGGGCTTGAGGGGGGGGGGGTTGTTTTGCAGTGTGTGATTCCTTCTCTTTTTGGAATCTTGATTTTCTTTATTTTTTGGGGGTCCAGATGTGGGCGTGGGCCTTCGCGTGCAGCAGGCCATGAAGAGCTGCTGGAGCGGCCGGTTGCTGGAGAGGAGCAAGCCCGTCAAGAAGTTCTCGCTCAAACACAAGCTGTCGTCATCCAAAGAGAAGCACAAGTTCGCCAGCTCGCTCATGGCAGTCAGTGAGTGTGCGCCGCCGTCGCACGGCCATTGACAGATTGCTTTTGCAATTTTTTTCCTCCTTCCTGTAATTTCTTCTGGTACCAATCAAACCGGTGTCAGAAAGGTTGGCGGCGTCGAACACTGTCAACTTGTTCCCAAGCAAATTATTGGTGTAAGCACTGCGCATCGGTAAAGATGTGCTTTGCACTCACAAGCACCAAAAAAAAACTGGGCCACACAGGAAAAACATCAACAGACTGTGAAATAATTCACGCATGGATGAATCGCACTTTGCACTTTTCAGGGCTGAGCCATTACAAGAGTCGAGCCGACAAATCGAGGGCGCCGGAGGCCGCCGCCTGCAAGACGGAGCGACTGCACGGTGCGTCGGCGCCTCCCGGACCCTACGACAAAAACTACAGCCGGAAGAGATTACGAGAGCCCTCGTTGGACCGGAACGACTGTGAGTAATGGGGAGCCCAAGTTGTTCGCGTTCCAAACGTGCAAGCGGATATTTGTAGAGAGAGAGAGAAATGGAAATGGGAGAAGAATTCCTGCCGAGAGGCTCAAATTGCAAATTGACCAAACGATTTATCTGTGAATGCGATAACCTTTCCGTTCAAACTAGATTTCCAAAAATTCCCCTGAAGTTGCCAACTTGGAATATTTGCCAAATGCCAAAAGCGGGTTTGTTCCATCTTGTGCTTCAACATGTCCGCCGGCGTGTTCCGCAGCCTCTCCGAAATTCTTCCTGGAGTCGGGCGGCGGCGGCGCGGCCCCTTGCCCGGCGCTGGCCGGCGTCCACAGCCCCGTCGCACGACAGCTGTCCACATGCTCGGACAACGCCGCGCCGCTGGGCGCCGCCGGCACACCTGTAAGATCGATGAACATCAGACATGTGTTGGGGGGGGGGGGGGGTATTAAAGTGGGGGGGGATTCAAGCGCCGTGACTGTTTGCCGTGCGTGTGCGCTCCAGCTGCAGCCCATCAAGAGGAGGCGCGGCGAAAGCTCCTTCGACATCAACAACATCGTGATTCCCATGTCGGTGGCCGCCACCACGCGAGTGGAGAAGCTGCAGTATAAGGAGATCCTCACGCCCAGGTAAGCCCCCCCCCCGCTTGCTCGCTGACCACAAAGCGCCTCATCCGCTCACCCGGGTGACTTGTGCATCCAGCTGGCGAGCCGTAGATGTCCTGTCGCAGCCGACGGTGCCGGAAGAGAATGAGCGCGAGGTGAGTGTCTGCCCCCCCCCCCCCCCCCCACACTTGATTTTTGACACCAACGGGGACGGAGGAGAACAAATCGCTGTCAAAAACGCAGTACGGTGACGTTTTGGAGGTCGACATGCGCGTGCGTGTTTTTGTTTGTAGGTGGAGGACTTGTCGGACGCGGCCTTTGTTCAGCTGCACCAGCCGTATGAGGACCAGGAGCGTTCTCGCTGGACCTGGATGGCCTTGGCGCCGGCCAAGCGGAGGGGCAGCAGGTCAGGCCGGCAACACGCCGACAGTTTGCTCGGTGGGAACGACCACGCACCTGGTGTAACACCCCCCCCCCTTTTTTTTTTTTTTTTTACTCTCCGTCAGGTCGTACAAGTCACTGGACGGGCGCACCACGCCGCTGTTGGGCGGCACCAACCCCCCGACCCCCCAGCCGGCGTCCCCCGAGCCCAGCCACTACCCCGCGCTACACGACTACGGCTACATGCCCTCGCCCCTCAGCCCCCCCAGCCCCGATACGCCCTGCTCGCGTGACTCGCACCGCCTCATGTCCAGCGAGGATACTCGATGTTCCACGCCCGACTTTGCCTTTGAGGAGAGGGTACGACCGCCGCTACCTTGCGTCGCCTCCTCGTCCTTCTCGTGTCCCGCGCCAATCTTAAGCACTCGGTTTTTTTTTTCTCCTCTTTTCCAGACGGTGGCGCCATGGGAGCGGCGCAATTTCCCACTGGCCGAAGACCCGGCGCCGGAGCCCGAGGCGGACGGCGAGCGCGCCAGGCCCAGAGTGCGAAGCCTGTCGGGATGCCGTGCATTCGGCCGGCCCGACTCGGACGATGGCGAGCCTTCTTGTTGCCACGACGACGAAGACGACGACGATGATGACGACGACGACGCTGCGCCTGCCGCCGGCCCCAGGCGACTGTGAGCGGACTTGTGCGCTTCCTGTTGTTTGATATTCAAACATCAGTCTAATCCTTTCACAGTTTTTAGTGAATCCGACGCAGATAGACGCGACATGTTACAAGTCTGATTTGTGTAGTAGGCGAAACATGTACATGGACTGGGGGGGGGGGGCTTAGCGTTGTTTTGATACGTGGCGTGTACACTTGTAGCGCACGATGTAGCGACTCCTCCACTATGGCCAAAGGGTGTTTTTCTATCCTTTAGTTTGTTTGTAATTCCCATGTCCATTGTTAGTGGAGTGACTCACAAGAAAAGATGGGGAAAAGTCTGCCCCTCCCCCATCAAAATAAACAGGTACATGTAGGATGCAGCCCCTCCACCCTCAGAGCAGAGCACTTGTTGACTTTGGTTGCTTTCGTTTTCCATTCCCGACATGTTCGTATGTCGCGTGTTCCAGCGTAACGTTGTCTTTGACTTGTGAACCATTCCTACTGTAGGCCCCCAGCCACCCCCCCCCCCCCAAGCCACCCAGTCCCCACCCCCTCCCTCCCCCCTCTCCGGGGGGGGGCCGCACTTGTCCTAGGAGGCGCTACTAACACTTGTTTAGCGGGACTCGGATTATTCAGGCTCTCGCTGTTCCATCTCACGTGGGTTCCTCCCGTCTGTCAACTCTGACTATGCAAAACGAAAAGTCAAAAAAAAAAAAAAGTTCATAGTTTGCTTTTGCCTCAGCCAATCACTGTTCTTCTCTCTTCAGTAGTGACGTCACATGTTGATGTACCTGTTTGATTGTTGCAGCAGTTATCACTATTGTTTGCTTTTTGTAAATAGTTCCATTAAAACATTTATGTTTAACTTGGACGCCCTGATTTGTGGAAGCTGACAGCGTTGTAATAGTCTCCCCAGGTTTCAGCCCGTGTCCTCTTGGGATCATGGCGCTGTTGGCTTTTGTTACCACGGCAACTGTAGACTGGATCTCGCGTGGCCTGTCCGCTTGCTGCTTGTGAGTGTGAAAAACAAGCGAGCGGCCAAGGTATCAAAACTCCATTTTGAGCCATGTGGACGGACACCCACACCAACACTCGGCAACAGCTTGATTGAAGCCAAGTGCTTCCGTTACCACTCGATGCCTCTGGAAGGTAGTTGATTGCACCTCGGAGCCTGGTTGGGGGAGAAGTGGGCGAGCGTTGTGGAACCAACCTTTTATTTTGCCGTTTAAGTCTTAATCTGACTATGCTAGACCTTCTTTCCAAACCATTGCCAGGGTTATTAAAAAAAAAAATGAACGTGATACATGCAGTCGGGTAACTGCCACCCCCTCCCCCCGAAAAGCTGACTGCATTGTCAACTTTATACCAGGAGAGGGCGCCAACAGCCCGAAAAGTGGGCGTTTCCTGGAAAGGTTTGTATTGCGCACAATTGTGCTTGACATTGCCTCACGAAACATTTTGCCCAAGATTTTTTTGGGGGGGGTTGAATTGATGAACCCCCCCCCCCCCACACGCACTTTTCTGACCTACTTTAGGACCATCTTTTTGTCAGTTTTCGTGTGTGACAAAATCTCACTGAATTGGAGCTGCGTCCCTCTTCTGAAAGTGGCGTTTCATCTGCTCTCCACTCAACGGATGGACGGACCGACGTTCCTGGCAACACTTTGTCCCATGGGTGAGTGAAATCAAGTTCTATTTCTGTTAGCACGCTGACGCCTGGTGTAACTTGTAGCCCCGAACCGCCCCTGACTGGACTGTAGGCTGTGTGATTGATTTCATCAGTAAGTCTAAATATACGACGAGACTTTGGTGACTGGTCAGCGTTTATTGTCAAACACAAACATACATTAAATGCACAACAACGATCACATTTGCACCACTGTACAGCGTGAGTGGGTTACTATGGAAACTGGCTCATGGAGTTCTTCGTCTTTGTCGTTGTCTTGGAGCGACACATTCGACAAAGTTGGCATGCACCTTTGCTCTGGTATGAAAACACGACACGCGGTGGACATATAAACGTTATTACCCTGCATATGCACACGCATCAAATCCAGCAGGTTCGTGTAGGGTGAAGAAAACAAAACAAAGCAAACTGCACTCGCTCGGCTTCGCTTCCATTTGGCGCTTCATGCAGGAAGTGATGTCTTAGCATCATTGGCTATAAACTTTAAAAAGATCCATGACCGTCAATCAACTAACCTACACAGACATACAACACACAAAAAACTGACTTTGCGCACCCGCCAAATCATGAAGCTAAAAATACGCGGACATCGACAACGGAACTGCGGCACCGGGAGTCCACTCGCTTGGTTCTCTCGACTCGGCGACAATACTGCTTTGAAAGGCTGGCTCATCATACACTTGCCGTCCCTCATTTGGCAACTGACATTTCAAAAGCATCCCCGTCCCCACCCACGAAGCCAACGCAACGGAAGAGTGACTGACTGACGGCACGGCACGGCGACAGCGACGGCGCCTCAGCAACATTTTTTTAAAAACTTTTTTATCTCAAACAAGGTCAAGGAAGTGACGAGCGGGAGAGCGGAAAGCCTCAATCAAAATGGCCACAAAGGAAGAAGCTAAACTGACTTGAACGCAGCGTCAGCAGTCATGGCAACCCTGTAGCACCCGCAATGGAATGCGGAACTTTCCATTGAAAACACCCAAGGAGGAAAGGCTTCTAAATGCAGGGGTGTCAAACGTATAAGGCCCGCGGGCCTGACGGAGGTCCGATTGGGCAACGTGGAGAAAAGAGAACACCTTCACGCTGCCGTGTTTCAAAGTAATGACCGTTGCTAATTTTGCCCACTAGAGGGCGCATTGATAACCACTGAAATGACATTGTGAACTGGGCTGTCCTTTAGGATTTGACGCCTGCTCCTGAAGGATTCCCCGGTGAAGTTTGGCCAGCAAAGAAAGCCCACCTCGCTGGAAAAAAAGGGGCCGCGTTTACATGAAAAGGTAACCCTCCTTCGAAATATCTGAAGAGCCATCAACAGCTACAGGAAGGCTTTTTTACTGTCTTCCCGGTGTACTTGCGATATAAAATTTGGACTTCTCACTTCTAAATGTCCTTTCCTGACCCATTCGAGATCAGATTGGGGTGAATGTGGCCCGCCAACTCAAATGCGTTTGACACCCCTGCTCTCATGTGAATTACTGTTGAAACATGACGGCGGTTACAAAAAGTCCGGTGAGAAAAAGGACGTGGAGGGTGACATAAGGGGCCGGGGGGGGTGTCGATGGAGGGAATGGCCGCGCCTCACAGTCCCTGCCGGGCCAGTGAGGCGCTGACCCGGTCGGCCAGCGTGGACAGCTGGGGCGGCTCGGTCATGTTGAGGCTGCCGGACGACGACACGGTGCTGAGCTCTTGAGTGGGCGAGTCCTCCAGGGAGATGATCTCGGCGCCGTGGTCCGTGCGCGCCCTGGCGCTCTCACGGAAGTTCAGCTTGTGGCTCTCGATCTGCGCGGACGCAAACGTACAAACGCGGGCGCTCGTCAGTGACGGCGCCGGCCCGTTTTGGAGGTCTTCCCTCTCCAACACGCCCGATTGAAATGATCGGCCTGACCTAGATAGTTCCTCCACTTCAAGTGCCTGCGTGAAGGGAGATGATGAGGATGAGGATGATGATGACGCACTGGTACTTACTGGCGTCCTCCATCTTGGCGGGCGCGTGCGAGATGGTCTGAGGAGAGTGAGGGGGGGTGGCTGTGGGGGAGGGGCCGTCCGGGGGGCTCGGCCCGCCTTTCTTCCCCTTCGCTTGCTACGCCGGGTGCAGGGAAGGGTAATAGGGCAGGCGGGGGTTGAGCAGGGAAGGGTGACGCATGCAACAAAAGTAAACGGGATGGCGTCAACAGAAACCAAACAAAAAAAAATCACAATCATCATGAGAAGAATGATGGGGAAGAAAAGCGCAAGGAGGACGCGACGGACGGCGGCTCATCAACAAGCCCTCACGTCATTTTTATTAGCCTACCCTGATATTATTTTACGGTTGAACAAAACGTTCTTCCCTCCAGCCAAGAAAAGCAAACGAGTTTTGCGGCAGGCAGAGAAATGGAGTTGGTTGGTGTTTTTGTTGCCGTGTACCTTTTTCTGTCCGCCTCCTGGCACATGACTGATGTTGCCAAGTGAGCCCACCTTGGACTGAACTCTGAACTCCAACTTCTCGTTTTTGATCTCCACGTTGCCGCCACCTGGGGGAGAGGGACACAACGCCCGCAACCATCAAGACGATTTGTGGGACGGGCTCGCTTGAGAGCGTGCGCGCACGTGCCGTCACCTGGTTTGTGGCGGATGTTATCTTTGGAGCCGCACTTGGACGAAACGCTGCTCAGGTCCACTTTTTTGTGGACAATTTGGACCTGACGGGAGAACAGAGGCCAACCTTCAAGACCTTGGCGCGCAAAACACGGAACGCCCGCCCCGCCCATCTCTCCGGAACATTTCCCAGCTTCTTTGAGGGACGTCCGTCACACCAAATGATGGATTTTGCGTTGCCACGAGAACGGCACATGACAGACACAAAAGGGAACCCTTCAGGAACGCGCCTACTCGTGTCAAAAGTGCAGCTGGTGGCGCTCTAGTGGGGCGGGGGAGTAAGGGTTGGTGTAAGGGGTTGCTCCTTGAGAAGGAAGGGGGAGGGTCTTGGGCTGTCCAGCAGCCAATCAGCAGTGAGCTACTCACATTGCCTCCACCGGGGACATGTTTAATATTATCTTTGGAACCGCAGCGGGAACGCACGTTGCTCAAGTCCAACTTCTTGTCCACAATCTCAACCTGGAAGTCAACACGGGCAGAGATGCCAGTTACCACGCACGAAACGGCCATTGTGCCTGGAGAAAGCCCCGCCCCCATCCCTTGCACCCTTGCGGTTGCTCCGCACACCCGAGTCCTACGAGCGTTCGTACGTTCGTGGCCTCCACCAGGGGGCGCACCCCTAACATGGCCGCCTCACCTTCCCGCCGCCTGGCGTGTGCTTGAGGTTGGCTTTGGAGCCGCAGCGGGATTGGACGGCCGACAGGTCCATTTTCTTGTCCAGGATTTGAACCTGAAGAAGGAAGCACATTGAAAGCAAAGTGCAGCACGCACCGTCGCGGCTTTGGAGCGCCCCAACCACGGACAAGCACGCGTCAAGGCGGACGAGCACGCCTGACTCACGTTGCCGCCACCGGGCACGTGTTTGATGTTGGCTTTGGAGTTGCACTTGGACTGGACGTTGCTGTAGTCCACCTTCTGGTCCAGGATCTGCACCTGCGAAAAAAGGAGCACCTCCGGGTCACCCCAAAAATACCAACGCCCTCCCCCCACCGTCGTCCGAAGCCATCCTTCCGCCGCTCGCCAGGCTTACCTTGCCGCCGCCCGGCTGGTGCTTGAGGTTCCCAGTGGATCCGATCTTGGACTTGACCGTCTTGAGGTCAGGCATGGGTGGGGCGGAGGCCAGAGGGGCGGCGGTCTTCAGGGAACCGGGTGACTTCGGGGAACTCCGCACCACCGCCACCTTCCTCACCTTGTGGGCGTCGCCCGCCGACTTGCCTCCGAGCGCTTGGCTGGAGGGAGACTTGGGCGTGCCGGGACTGCTCTGGCCGCTTGCGGCATCTGAAACGTAGACCGGATGCCGGTCCCGTGACGGGATTCGCTGTGTTTCTATGATGGGGTGGTCGCGCACCCGTTGACTTACCTGGCTGAGCTCTGGCGGGCGTTTTGCTTGCAGGAGTTTGAGACTTCTGCAACCACAAAAAGACAAATGAAGACACTGCCCGATTGGGAGGATGGACGCGTCTGCCACTGGACTACATTAAGATCAGTGCTAAACGAGGACCGGGGGATCACGTACCTTCCCCGCGGCTCCGTTGTCCATCTTGGCGGCGTGCGCTGCGGGAAGAAATAAGAGGACGAGGTCAGCAAAAGGTCACCAAAAGGCCAACGAAGGCAAAGAGCTAGAAGAGTCTCCTCTTTCTTTTGGGCTTTGGAAAGTTGAACCAGGGTTCAGAAAGAGCCAATCGAAAGACACGAGTGAGGCGGGGCTCCGGGTCACCTGTGTCTTTGGCCTGTCCCGTCGGGACACCGCCGTTCTCGTGGCGGTGCTCGTTGAGGTTCAAAGTGGCCATGTTGGCTTCCGCGGCGGCCGTGTAGCTGTTATTGGCGGCGGTGTGGTCCATGCTGGCGACGGCAGAGCTGGCGAAAGACGAAACGCAAGACGCACGACGTCATTTGGAAGGAAGGACCGCGTGATGCCACCCCCAATGGAAACGGAGACCCTCAAGAGAGACTATTTGCCAAACTACTGCCGCTTGTTTTCAATTAAGTTGGCAAAAAAAAGTGTGCTTTTACTTCAAAGACTTCCCCCCCCCCCCCAGGGCGACACGG
This sequence comes from Hippocampus zosterae, assembly GCF_025434085.1. Taxonomy (NCBI): domain Eukaryota; kingdom Metazoa; phylum Chordata; class Actinopteri; order Syngnathiformes; family Syngnathidae; genus Hippocampus; species Hippocampus zosterae. Next base: position 3,283,720 of record NC_067457.1, read on the forward strand.
TTGCTCTCCCACACCTTCCACTTTTGCTGCCTCCGGCACAAGATGGCTTCCACTGTCCCGACTCGCTCCAAACAAACAACAGCAAATGATGATGTCACTTTTCACAGTAATGGGGACCTTGTCGAGCCGCACAGTGTGCGTGCGCACGCGTGCGTGTCCCATTTAAGCGCTGCTCCCTCGGCGCTCGAGGACAAAACCGCCATTGAGGCGTCTGCATGAACGAGCAGCCGGAACAAGACAAAGAGGACGGGGCAGGGGAGGGGCCGGTGAGCTCACCGGCCCCCTTGCAGCCGACGTTGGACGCCGCCGCGTGTCGAAGAAGCTAACGCGTTAGCATTCTTGCCCGTTGCATGTCGTTCGACGTGGAGCTCGAGCGGCCATCATCGAGGGGGGGGCGACCTCCAGGTGCCAGTCGAGAGACCAAGCGCCGTTTGGTACCGTCCGGACCAAGAGACTAAACAACAAGTGGCTGTCATCTTTGAGGAATTTATAGGGGGACTGATGCAGGCCATCTTCTGGATCCAGATTGGCAAAAAGCGCTGCATCCGGCATGAAATCTTCTTCATCGATGGCCACCAGAAGGGAGCCCTTGGGCTGCCCTGACCTCAACGTGGCACACGCTTGATGACTGCCCTCGCACCAATCACAACAAGCACGTTCGAGCTCAAGCACGCTTCCAAACTTTCTGCAGCCCATGCCGCAAAACAAATGTCGCACTCGGCTTTGTGGCGGCCACTCCCTCGTGAGCAAACAGGATGTAGGTCCTGCTCGCTGCTTCAAAGCTTGCCTGGGATTGGACGCCACTCCCAGGTAGCACCCACTCCTCCCAACCCGCTCCTGCTCCATTTTGTGCTTGATTGGTCTTGACCCACTTGGTCGCTTCAGGCCCATCCTGGGAAGCTGCCGGCAAAATTAGCTTGCGTATACACACGCGCACGCTCACAAAGCGCAACATAGCATAAACACGCACACGAAAAACACGAATGCACACTCTTTGCCGCCATGTGTGGAATTTTCTTCAAAAATTTCCAAGCTGGCGCCCCCTGACATGCTAACACTGGCGCTAGTTTCACACCTGGATGCCTCATGCTAACTTATGCTAAGCTAACAGCGCTAACCTCACCATGAAATCCTCACTTCAACGGAGCTGTGTGTACTTGTGTGCTTGTGCGCATGTGTTGTCAGCTGGAAACCCGTGCTCATGCACCGTGACCCCGCGTGACCCCACACGTCACATGGTGAATATCTTCATTGCTTTGTTCCATATCCTTGATGGCCAGCGCGAGGCGCACCTAAAGTGCAAATGTAGTCGTCGTCAACTTTGATTGCAACTGACTGAGTAAGATGATGTAACATGACATTTTTTTAAGGTCGGTGATCACAGTAAATTTATTCCAAAATGAGAAATTCTGGGACTGTGACAGCTGAGCTGCGATTTAGCAGGGTTTTCCTCTAGTCGGATTTCATAGAGAATAAAGAATATAATCCGGTAAGTATTGTCATTCTCTGTCTGCATGTGTTGCTCCATCATTTGTGTTCAAATAGACTTAGCCTATGCAAGCGCAGCTATCAACTACTTGCGTATTAATGTTGTTTTCATTGTTTGTTAGCCTTAACATAGCGGGATTGTTCTTGTTTGCTTCTTTATGTCATTCTATTTGTTTTGTGTTTAGGTTTCGAGTCAAACTTAAGCTGGGAGTGGCAAGTCACAGAAGGAGGATTCTTTTCGGGAGACTCGTTCACGAGTATCCAAACCGGTTCGTATTGTTAATTAAGTTGAATTGAGCCACTGTCACCATATGGCGCTTGTACTCAAGTTTTTTTTTTCCTTGTAAGGCAAAGCAAAAAAAATCTGCCCAGCGACCGCTCATTTCCCCCAAAACTCGATTGTGGTGCCATTCGCATCTCAAGGCGTCAAACTAGGCAGGCCAAAGAGGCCGACTAATACATGCACTTTGTGCTGGATCGTGATGGAAGGCCACGCAAGGGAAATGTCATCTTTATCTTTTTTTTTTTTTTTAGGGAGGGGGCGGGTGGCGAAGGCAGACTGCTCGAATGTTCTGGGTGGTGGTGGGGGTTGGGGGGGCGATGGTGTCAGCCATCGTTGCTTGCATGTTCTAGAATAAAGCAGCGCGCGCTCTCGCAGCGGACACGCGCGACACAAAGACGCTCGTCGCGAGAACCTGGTCGAAGGATTCCGCGTGCACGCGCCGAACGACGCCCGCCGGCCCGCGCGCGAAAAAAAACACACATAGACACACACACGCATACGTTTAGAAATGGAACACACACATTGAGGATTCGTACATGCATGACCTCAAATGAAGACGCAGGCGCGCCCGTGCCACCCGCGCGTGTATGCCTGGCGCGTGGAGCTAAATGCGGTCCGGCCGGGTTTTTGGTCTGGAATTGAGGGCCTCGGCGTTGGTTCTTACCTGCGTGCACTTGGAGACGCTTCGTTCTTCTCTCGGCTGGACGGCGCGCACGCAAGCACGGCTCCTCCTCGCTGTGCACGCTCACGCCGCTGGGGGGCGCGCGCCTGTGTTGAAACGGAGGCTGCCTTAAAAACCAGCGTTTTTGTAAATTGATTTAAATGTATTTATTCATCTTTGTTCCATTATTAATGAGACATTTTGCACCACGCACTCTTTTATTTGTATTTCAAAAATATTTGAACATATCTGTGTTGCTCTGTTCCCGCCCTCACACTCACTCAGTCAACAGAACGGCCACAAGGGGGCGAAAAAACAACATTGGAGAAGAGAGACATTCGCGGTGGCTCCTTTTTATTCTTTGTTTTCTTCTCTTTTGTCTGCCTCATCATATTTGTCTGTTAATAATGTCGGACTTAATAAAATCTGGTAATTTAATCGGAGAAATATAATGAAAAGCATTAAGCAGTTTCTGCATCATGATTTAATGCTGCAATTCTTCTGGTGTGCTCGTCTTGGCCACCAGGAGGCAGTACAGTAAAATACAGTTCAGTCGGAGACCAGTCGTACTTCTTCTACTTCTACCGCAAGCGAAAACAATGTCTGTGGTTATTGTTATAGCTGTCTACAACTGCGACGAGCAATGCTAGCTTTTGCCTTTGTTTGAAATACATAAAGTGCAAGTCTTTTAATTTACTTAGTTTCAAAGGTTGCCATTCACAATAAAATTGAAATACGACCATTAATTAATTCACTGCAGATGAAGCAAATGCCCAAAAATACTATTTAATCACTGCTGTGTACGCGCGTGTGCTGCCGCCTGCTGGATAAATGTGAACCTGCCCCACGTGTCTCCATCCGAGCGTCACGTGCACTGCAGCAGCGCGTCACGTGATTCTCAACGCGCACGCTCCTCGTGCTCATAAACCGTCCTGCGAGGGGACGCGCACGCAGACGCAGGTGTTGGCGCGGCGAAGGCATTGCGCATGTTCAGTGGCGCACGGCCGGCCGGCCGGCACAGGGAGGGGCGGGGCTGCGGGCGTTGTGTTCTCTTCTCCCACCTGACGTCAAGTGCACGCGCACGCGCAAAATCCGCGAGGAGGACGAACCAGATGCGGCGGTCCGGTCGCCGTCGCTGTGCGCGGGCGCCACGAGATGCCAACACCGTCGCGATGGTCGTCAACATGGATGCGTACGTGCGAGTTTCCGTCCTGTGAGTAACTCTTCCTCCTCTTCTTCCGTCCGTCGTGCACAGCGTCTCACGCGCGGGCTCGTCAGCATGCGGCTCCCTCAGAACCCCCCTCCCCAACACACACACACACACTTTGCCCCCCAAAAGCCCCCCAACATGTAATTAACGCAGCAGCTTTCTGTGTGCCATTCACACAACTTTTTTTTGTTCCTGCACGACTGAAGTTGCTGGTGTCTTCCTCATGTCATCTTCATGTTTCCTCTTGACCTCATCCTCAACTGTTTGCATGACCTCTACATGCTCATGCACACATTCATTAAAGCGCTCCTCTGCCTCCCCCACACACACACATATTCCTTCATTCATTCACACAAATGTGCACATGAGTCTACTTGTTTTTTTTTATCCTAAACAAGCTCCTCCCCCTTTTCCAGGTGCTGACTAGGGGTGCTTGTTGAACGGATACTCCCCCCCCACACACACACACACGAAGCATCTCAATAACTTCCCACAAGGACGCAAGCGGGGGAGGCGATGTCCCAATCCGGGAAGGTCGTCCACCTGTATGTGGAAGTCAGGTCTGCTTCCGATCCTAGTGTCGGGGGGAAGACATTTGGAGAACACAAACATGGTTCTCCTCTGAAACACTCAGGACTTAAGGACAATACTCGGGACCTCCTGTCCCAGCTCGCCAGCCGGACCCCCACCAGGTGTCAGACCCCCAGTCCTAAACTACTCCACCAATCTCCTCCAGTTTCTGGAAGGTCTCACCTCAATCAAGCCTTCAGTTCTCCCGGGGCATTCAAGCGCTGGAGTCTACCATGTGACATGAAGACCTCCAGCAAGGCCTGCTCCGACAACAAAGAGGGGATTGATGGGAAGCGGTCTGTGGTCTCCTTCAGTTACGTGCAGAAGTCCAACGTGAAGACTTTAAGCAGTCCAGGGAACAGTCAGGAAAGAGGCACCCGGGTTCACAAAACAGTTTGTGACCCTTTTTGGTATGATTCTTCATGCGGTCCTAAATTGACATTTCAACCTTCGGGTTTCCCACCCGCTCTGGACCCCGTTGGCAGGGCTGCAACTCGAAGGGCTTTGGAGCACTTTGGATCCCCGCTATTGAGTATCAAAGTGGCGCATGGACTGGAGCGCTCAACGTGGTCTTATACCCATCATCCAGCCCGTTGTCAGTCCTGGTCCGGTTCTCCAGTCCTGCACCACAACAAAAAACACAGGACATGTGGGTGGCCTTGGACTCCGGTGTCAGACCAGCAGTCCTCACAGTCCCAAAGTCCCCTTTTTCACTCCCAAAGACCCGCTGACTTGGCAGATGACGTCATGGGAGGCTTAAACCAGTTGAGTGGCAATTCTAAACGTTCAGCCGCCCCCTGGGTTCATCCCAAAGAATCCAGACCCGCTTCTCCACATCAAAGCCACAAGATGAACATCCCCGTCCACATGTCGGCTGCAAACCAGGGTGGGCGACCCCTCCACCAGTCCAACCAGCTCCTGAGCTGGGCTCCTGATTCACCTTCCCCTCCTCCGCGCGTCCACCGCCCTTCTCACCCCCCTACCGAGCTCGGCTCCCCCATCAGGGACCCCGGAGTGTCCCTGGGTAATCTCCGACCACCTGACAGTCTCACCCTGCATCGATGTCAGACACCCCAGTACACCAGCGCCAACCGGAGGGGCTCAGGATGCAGAGAGAGAGGAGATCATTCATGGTTGACCTCCAAACCCTTAGTCAGTCAGATGATTGAAGAGGCACCGGATAAGGGGCGGAGTAGCAGTCCTTTCCCAGTCCCGGACCGCGACCATGCTCGCGATGGGTCCGGCCAGCATGGATCTCTCAGCCCAACAGCGCAACAGAAGCGAGCTGAGCAAAAAAGGAGAGAGCGCCTCCTACTGGGTCCTGTGGTCCTAGACTCCCCGGATGCGGACTGTGACTACCCTTTGGATGCCATGGGAGGTTCCTCACCGGGGTCCAGCGGAGTCACGGGCAGTTTAGGGGAGCGGGAGTGCTTGTCACCCGAGTCCCTTCAGTCCGGCCACCAGGGAAATGAGACCGGAGCCTCGACCTCTGGAATACAGGTGGGACTTGGACCCCGGGCCCCCATTAAGGGTTGCAAAATTGTGACACTTTTTAAACGTCTATGGGGGTAAACAGGCATGATTCAAGAAATTTACACACACAAAAAAATGAAGGTTGACTTTTAAGGGAATCTATTGAAATTCACATTGTTTGCCAAACCGGTCCGACCTTTTGCAACCCGACTGCCAGCCATCTTTAGCCGAGTTTAGATAATCTGAGATGGTTTTCTGTTGTTGTTTGGACTTTTTCAGACGGACAGCGCAGCGCCTTTCCTGTCGCTACACTGTCAGAAGATCGCTCGGGCCAAGTGGGAGTTTCTCTTCGGACCCGAAGAGGGCGCCGGCAGCGGGCCCGCAAGTAACGGAGAATTTATTTATCGTCTTACTGTAGACACTGGAGGTGTTGGGAATCACTGAATCGTTCCCCACTCACTCGAGAATTTTACAAAGTGGACCAAGATAGTTCCCAAAACGGTCTACAAGGGGGTTCCACCCACAAAAGTGATTATGGGACTGTGTGGTGGCAAACTAGCAAAAAAGGCCAATCCACAGTTGACTAGTTGACTAGTACAGTGGCTAAGGAGTGAGGTAAACATCTCATCGAATTATTTTCCTTCTTCTTTTTCATGTAGACTTTGTGGAAGCTTCCACAGCACCCCCTAGTGGAAACTCCAGCGAGTCCCCCACCCCAACCCCTCCCTCTTCACTGCCGCTGCTTGCCGCCAGTCAACATGTTCGACACATGGAGGTGGAATTGGTGACCCCGCCCCCCGCCGCCGCCCATGTCGGGTGGTCCCCCGAAACGGGCGTCATCCGCCGCACCCTCAAGTACTCGGAGACGGACCTGGACGCCGTCCCGCTGCGCTGCTACCGTGAGACGGACATGGACGAGGTGCTGATGGGTGGGCAGGTGGACAAGGACTCTGCGTTTGGGAGTAACAGAAGTGTCCACGGGGAGGATCCTCAGGGCTCAGGCCTAAGCCCGGACGGTTTGGCTTTGGGGTCTTATACGGGAAGGGCTGAGGAAGAGGGGAGTCGAGAAGGAGAGCAGGTGGAGGAAGAGGAAGAGGAAGAGGTGGTGAGCTGGGCTAGTGTGAGGATGCAAGGGGATGACAGGAAACAACAAGACGCAGCGCAGGAACTGGAACAAGGTTTCCCATGCATGAAGAGGTACGCACACGACAAACGTTTGGGCCGGCCGGCGATGGTTAAGAACCTCACCGTTTGATTTCCATTATTTACGTTGACATTCGAATCAATTCCAAACGGATTGAAGCCTTTTGACGCCCATTTTGAATTAGAAGTAGAAAAATACTAATTAGGACTGCAGCTAATGATGACATTCATCACCCCGCTCTCCTGCTCGCCTCGATTGGGAATTTTTGATTCACTCACATTAATGCAGCAACAACAACACAAACAGAAATAAGAATAGCGTCGCTCGTGATGCGAGGAATAACGGCACCCGCCGTTTTGTGTACAGGGCGTCGGAGTGTTTCCTGGACGCCCGTCAGCCGGCTCTCAAGTCGCCCGTCCGGCTGCAGCATCGTCACCTGGCCACCGAGGACGCCTTCAGCCGCCATTTTGAGAGCATCGTGGAGTCAGCGCGAGCCAAGGGGACGTCCTTCCAAAGTCTGGACGGCCTCGACCTCGCGCCCGACTCGGACGCCACGCGGGCGCCGTCCAGCGAGAGGCTGAGCGGCGGCTCGTCGAGGTCAACTCATAAGCTCCTGTGCCTCCAGTTGTCTGCGCTTGTCAGGTACGTCACTGGCATAGATAGACGAACAAAAAGAATGCGTGGGTGTCGTCGGCAGGGAGGAGGCGGTCCAGCGGCGCGTGGCCAAGTGGCGGCGAGACGACGGCGCCGAGCGCACGGCGCGACACCTTTACCACTCGGACGCGACGCAGCAGCTGAGCAGGAAGTGAGTGCCTGCGCCGCCGCATCCTGAAGCGCCGCTGCCTTCATTTTCTTCTTCTTGTCTTGTTTTTGTGCGGCAACGATGACTTCAGCCTCCTGCTGGCAGACGAGTACCTTCGACTCTTTGACTTCTCGCATCTACCCCTGGACCAAGCTCTCAGGTGTGTGTGTGTGTGTGTAATTTTGCCCTTAGTGAACAGTGCTCAACTCTGACCTGTGTAGGCCAGCTACAATGCTCGTGTGTGTGTGTGTGTGTGTGAGCAGGGAGTTCCTGAAGCAGGTGGCGCTGTCGGGGCAGAGTCAAGAGCGAGAGAGGCTGCTGCGGCATTTTTCCCGCCGTTATTTGCTGTGCAACCCGACTGGTTTTAGCTCGGAGGGTGAGAACACGCAACGCAACGCAACGCTCTCGTGCAGATGATGGCGTCCACGTGAAATAGCGAGCGGATGATGGACGCTCGATTGCTGCTACGCCCCCCCCCCAAAAAAACAACAACAAACAAACACGTGACATGATAAATTTGACATCAGGTGTAACGTGGAGCCTATCATGTTCATTCATTCATTCATTCATTCATTCATTCATTCATTCATCTTCCGTACCGCTTGATCCTCACTAGGGTCGCGGGGGGTGTTGGAGCCCATCCCAGCCGTCTCCGGGCAGTAGGCGGGGGACACCCTGAATCGGTTGCCAGCCAATCGCAGGGCACACAGAAACGAACAACCATTCGCACTCACACTCACACCTAGGGACAATTTAGAGCGTCCAATCAGTTTTTGGAATGTGGGAGGAAACCGGAGCACCCGGAGAAAACCCACGCAGGCCCGGGGAGAACATGCAAACTCCACACAGGGAGGCCGGAGCTGGAATCGAACCCGGTACCTCTGCACTGTGAAGCCGACGTGCTAACCACTGGACTACCGGGCTGCCGCGCCTATCATGTTAAAAAGTGCAATTTTCTCAATTATTATCTCAATTTTTTTTTTCAATCTGGCGTGTCAGCAACACATTTGCCATCCTGAAGTCAAAATATGAACGACTTTTTCGGTGAGAACACGTCGGCGATGAAAGGTTGCGTTGTTTCTCTTCAGATGCCGTCCACACGCTGACGCGCGCGCTCACGTCCCTCAGCGCGGACCTGCACGGCCCGGTGAGTTTCGCCAAAGTCTTGTTGTTGCGATGACATCTGCCGTGGACTCAAATGAGTGCGTCTTACCCGCCATTCGCCAAATGATATGCCAACGAGGGTGAAACGCGGGTGTCGTTTTTTTTTTTTGTCAGGATGTTGGCGCCAAGATGTCTTGCGTGCAATTTGTCCACGACTTGGACGGACTCAATGATGGACGAGCCTTCCCCAAACCTCTGCTCAAAGTAAGCCTTCATTTGCACTTTTCATTTTACATTTTGTCCCTCCTGTTTTTTTTGTTTTTTTTTGTCTGTGTTTCCCTGGTGTCTGTTTTGTCACTCCTTCAGCAGCACCCGGTCCTCAGCCCCTCCCCTCCTTGCCCCCCCCGCTGTCCTCATTATCTTCATTCTCATTGTGTGTAAACATCCCGAACGTTACCGCGGCTTCCTTCCCGTGTGCGGTCCCCAAGCGTCGTTCGTGTGTCCCCCTGCGTGGTTGCCACGGTAACGCGTGGATGCTATCGAGACCCCTCCCTCCCCCGTCCTTTCCCATCTTTATGCCCGATCGCTATGGAGACGAGGTGGTGGGCGGCTGATCTGTCCGGCTTCCTGTTTCTAACGAGCTCGTTAGATGCGGTTTGTTTTGTCTTTCCGCGCTAATGACGATCCCCGGCGAGCAAGCGGAGGCCCCCGTTCTCCTTAGCGTGAGTCGTCCTCCAAAGGCCACGTGACGCAAGTTCCGCCAAACTCACGCGGCCTTCAAGTCTCGCCTTGACCTCTTGGCCTTTGTTTCCGTGGCGACGGCCCTCAGCCAAGGCTTCTCTGGAGCCCACGTCGGTCGCCTCCATTGCTCGGCTTAACCGTATTGGCCGCGGTTTCTGCGGCCCACGGCGGCTGCTACATGATTGAGGAGCCTTGCCCCGCCTGCCTAGGTGAGGGCCCTCAAGGACGCAGCCTACCGATTTGGGCCCAGCTACGGTGCCCACGCACACACACACACACACACGCGTGTGCCGGAGCAGTCAAAGTCCGACAGGAAGTGGATGGAAAGTTGATGGCGAACATTTGCACCTTTTCGCCCACACGAGCTGCTCATCGCCGCCTGGATGTGCGAAGACCAAACAGAACAGGAGGGAGGGGGAGAGGGAGGGATGGAGGGAGGGGGTGGGGCTCGAGGGAGGGAGGGAAGGGGGAGGGTAGGGGTGTACGGGGGCGGTACTAGTGATGAAGTGAGAGAGAATGAACGAGAGAGCGAGGAAGACATTCGGCTGGTGACATTCGACAGCTTCTCGCCTTCTGGTCGCCGTGGCAACACAAAAGGAAAGAACAAAAAAAAAAAACCTGCGAGAGAAATGCCTGCTGGGAAAAAACGGACAAACGGCCACGCCGAGAGCAACAGGAAGCTTCTTTTTCTTTTTGGTCTCGTCCGTGCCGGCTTGCGACGAGAGTGACGCTCTTTGGAATCCCGACGTCGAGCGTTGACGCCCCACAGCCCCCACACGCCCCCCCCCCCACACGCCCTCCTCTACCGCCACCCCCCTCGCACACACCCCCTCGCAGAAGTTGTGCAGCGGCCATGGACGCGGCTGCGTCAGGTGCGCGCACGCCGGCCCAGTGATTTCCAGCGACTCCTCCTTCCCTTTCGGCCATCTGCCCCCCCCCTGTTTGGCAACAGCCCGGATCGAGTGCGACTTCTTCGGTGACCATGATCGGCGTGAACAGCCTGCACTCGGCGGGACGTCTGCGCTCGCGCTCGCTTTGCACGGTGCGCTACGGCCGCGATTTCCGCATGATGGACCCGTTTCGCTACCCCAGGACGCCGCGCTCGCGGTCCCTCAAGCCGCTCGTCTTTCCCGACCTGCTGGGAAAAGCTCAGGACGGCCAAAACCACCCGCAGGCCCGCAAGAGGAGGAAGGTACGCCAAAACACGTCGCTATGGCGACCAACAGGTCGTCTCATCCCCCCCGATCCTCTGCGAAGTTCACTTTGGTCCGGCCGCTTGACCTCTGGTCTCGCCGTACGTGGCGAGACTCTAGCCGGTCGCTTAAACGGGTTGCTAACTGAATCAGAACCGTAAGCCTCACGGGTTTGTCGCTAGCATCTCGCTAACTGATCGCTTGTCGGTGATAACTCGTCGCTCGCTACTAATGAAGAATGCAATTGACTTCCCGAAACTTGTTCATACCTGCGATTTCCTTTCAAACACCCCACATGACCAAACTTTGTGATCTTATGAAATGTGCGGATCTTCTTTATCAACGTACAAAGTAATTATTCAAAAATATGTTGAAAACTCCCCCCCTTTTTTTTTCTTTTTGGTGGGAGCCATTTTTAGCTCTTAAGTCTCACGACAGTACGGATTAGCAAGAACTGAAATTGTTCTTCCGGCCTGCTTTATTTCGTAGGATCGGTCAGATGCACTGAAAGGAGACTTTGATTCTCTCCTGGGGCGTATGTCGCTATAGTTGAGTGTATGATTGTCAATGTTATATATTCTGTTTATTGTGGCGTTAACCCTATCGGGGACAGCGGTTACTACGATGGCCAGCTTGTCAGGTTCCAGGTTAGCATTATTGGTGCAGCAGTCGTCTATCAACTGCTCGCTAGCTGCTGTGATGATCCGCGCAATTGACCTACTTCTACCCTAATCCTAAAACTCGCTCGATGGTCGCTAAGTGGTGGCTAATTCATGCGATCGATTTACTCTTATGACAGACTGGTCGGTGATTGGTCAAAAACCAGCAGCTAACTGCTTGCTAACTCAGCCTGAACCCTGACCCAAACCCTTCATGTCAGGCCATAGCAGACAAGTGATCGGTCTGACCTGATTATGTCGCCGACTAGGGACTTCCTAGAGTTGTTTTTGCGCCCTGGGTGCTTATCAAAAACATTTTTGTGGTAAGTAACGGCACCGGTTGTCTCCTCCAATCAGCTGTTTGTATCTTATTTGAGCGAGCTGGTCACAAACGGGCGAATGATTTATCGGCAACTGGTAGCTAACTATGAGCTACGACCAATCTGAGTAACCTGTTTGTTTGTGTGTCTGCAGGCGCTTTATAACTCCATCAAAACACAGAAGCTGCAGTGGACCCTGTAAGTCCGGCATGGACACACACACACACACACACACACACACACTAGTCACTAGGGACGACACTTGCAATTATTCAGACGATCCCTACCCCCCCAATCCGGACGTGGGATATTTACGAGACTTTTAAGGAACTATCCAGGTCCAGTCCAGTATCTAAAAATCCCTCTGGAGTGATTAGAGAGTCGCAAATTGCAAACGTGGACAACGGGCAGTTCTACAGATGCTCGGAGATGGCAATTAGGCGAGCGGCTGGCTGGGCTTTGTTGCCAAGGTGACGGCACCATGGCGACCACTCTCTCTCTCTCACTTTGCTCAATCAGTTTGCGCTCTCTCGCATCACCTGCAGCCTCCCACTTCCTCTCCCAGAATAGCCACAGGAGCAAAATACTTCATCTCCATGACGACGCCGTTTGATGACGTCACAGGGCCACCTGACGGGGCGTATCGGTGCTCGCTTTGTGTGGGTTTTGTGTACTCGTGCCCGCAGGAGCGTGTGTATAATTTGCGCAGCATGACGAGGTGTCACCGCGGAAACACATCCCCCCCCCTGTGTAAGTATGGGTGTAAGAAGCCGCTCAGGCCGTGCAGCAGTTGCCAGGCAACAGGCTGCGTGCTGATTGGCCTGACCAAACGCTTATGTGGTGCTCTCGTCTGTCTTCTATTTGGGAACTCAGGGCGCCACCTGCTGAGCTAACAAGTGTTGCTCGTGTGACGTCAGACACACACACACACACACACATAAACGTTTTGGACTAGATTTGAAAATTGACAAGTGTACTTTTGTAATCGTGACTTTGTCCAGATATATTTCTTTTTTTTTTTTCTCAAGTACTTGAGCTAAAGATGCTACATGATTGCTACGGCGACATGACGCTGCCACAGCCCACTTGATTTTTGTTTTGGTGACCAGTCGCACTCATGTTGTTTGCTGTCTCCATAGCGATGAGGAGGAACTGAGGAAGTCCTTCTCGGAACTCGGGGACAGCCTGTGCGACTCGTCGAGATCGGCCAAGGGCAGTGGCGGCGGCGGCGGCGGCGGCGGCGGCGGCGGCGGCGGGGGCAGCGATGACGGGACCTTGTCGGCGGATGAGACGCCGCCCTGTAGGACGCCGCTGTACAAGAACGGCTTCCTGGTGCGCAAAGTGCACGCCGACTCGGACGGGAAGAGAAGTACGTAAGAAGCAGTTTGGGACGCCGGTTTGGGATATCTCACACACACACTCTCACGATTGTTTGCTGTGCGGCAGCACCGAGAGGCAAGCGAGGCTGGAAGACCTTCTACGCCATCTTGAAGGGGCTCATCCTCTACCTGCAGAAAGTGAGTCGCGTCGCATCCCGTCGCGTCGCGTCGCGTGCGAATGGCCACGCTGACTTCCTGACTCCCGGGCGGGGCGGGGCACTTAGGGCGAGTACCGCGCCGACAAGCCGCTGACGGACGACGACCTGAAGAACGCCGTCTCCATCCATCACTCGCTCGCCACCAAAGCGGCCGACTACAGCAAACGTGCAAACGTCTTCTACCTGCGGACTGCAGACTGGAGGCTCTTCCTCTTCCAGGCGCCGTAAGTGTGTGTGTGTGTGTGTGTGTGTGTGTGTGTGCGTGTGTGTGTGTGTGTGTGTGTGTGTGTGTGTGTGAGACACACATTCAAACACGCATGCGTACTCTCATACACACGTTGAGGCCTCGCCGCTCCAGTTCCAGCTGGTCTTTGGCCCAGATAGTCAAGCCCCGCCTCCAACACGCCGCCTCGGTCTTGAGGGACTTTGCCGATTGGCTGCTTGTGTGAGACTTCCAGCGTCTCCATAGCGACCGTTGCACATTGCCTTTCTTCTTCTTGATGATGACCCCGGGGGTCCTATTGGAATGTGTCGAGAGCGCCGGTCGGGTGCGGTCCCATATCAAACCCCGACACCGCCCGATTGCCGCGAGTTCGTCATTGGCGCCGGTGCTCATTGACGTTTTGCCCGTCGACCACGACAGAAACGCCGAGCAGATGCAGTCGTGGATCACCAGCATCAACACGGTGGCGGCCACATTCTCGGCTCCGCCCTTCCCGCCCGCCGTCGGGTCCCAGAAGAAGTTCAGCAGGCCTCTGTTGCCGGGCAACGTGTCCAAACAATCCGAGGTGGGCCCGCAACACACGGCAATCGCGGTTCGACTGTTGTGACTGAGATTGTCGTTCGTGCATGAACTGCAGAAGCAAATCATTTGTGAGTCACGTAGCTCGTCCGCGCGAGAAGTGACGAAAGAGATGCTAATAGCGCGCGGCGCTCGCGTTGATGCCATGTGCGTTTGCAGGAGGAGCAAGCGCGTTCCCATGAGGCCCGTTTGCGGGCCGTATCTTCGGAGCTGGCCGAGCTGCTTTCTTGCCCGCCCCAAAACAAACTCAAAGGCAGACAGCTAGACCAGTACCAGCAGAGGGACCAGTATCTCCACTTTGAGGTCCGTGTGGAAACCGTTACTCTTTAGCATTTGGCACATGCTACCGGCTGAGCCATCATTGACGGCTGTCGTCTGACTTGTGTAGAAAACGCGCTACGAGACGTACGTGGCCCTGCTGCGGGCCAAGATGGAGGGCGGCGGCGGCGGCGACCGCCCCAGCAGCGAGGCCGAGCTGGAGGAGGATGAGGGCGCTCTGCAGAGGGAGCACTCCAGCCCCACCCTGCACGACGGCAGCCAGGCCAGCGGAACCCGAGCGGGCGGCAAAGCTCGGCAGGAGGTCCAAAGGCACAGCTACAGGCAAGCCGTGAAGAAGTGAGGACGGTCTCGACGCCCGCCGCTGGGCTTTTTCTTTGCTTTGGAGCGGGCGCTAGCCTCTCGCCCGCTATACGCCCTGCCGCTTACTCAGGCCAGCCGGCTTGCCCGCTACTCGGGTGGATGGGCGGGGACAATGGCGCCCAAAACGGCGTGCAAAATGGCACCCAGTCAGAACAGGAAAGTGCCCCGCCAGCATCGCGTAAACACCTTCCACTTGCCTCGTCTTTCCTTTTTCCTTCTTTTCCGTCTTGTCCTTTTTCCCTACCTTCCTTTCAGCTTTTCCTCCATCTTGTCTCATCACTTCCTGCATGGTGACGAGAGAGCGCATTGACACTTTTCTCTTTTCTTCATCTTGCCTTCTTCTCTCTCCTATCTTGCTCCATCTGTTGTCCTTCGTGGCCACCAGTTGGACTCAGGCGCTGTGCATTCACTCACCAGACGGATCTGGAATGTTCTTTCAGCTTCTCCCACGCGCCACATTTGACTGCAGGACGCGCGTGGTCAAAGGCCGAAGCCAACCTTGAACGGTGAACATGGGCCGGAGGTTCAAAAGTGTCACTCATCTCCCAGACGGGCTGTTTGTTGGTTGGCGGAAGGACGGCTCATAGAGCCCCGCCCCCTCGCATACGTCATCTGGGGGACACTTCAACTCTTCTTCACCTTCAATCAATTGCATTTATTTTAGTGTGTGCATCTTTGCTTTTCTATGCGGGTGTGTGTATGTGTGTCTGTCTGTGTCATGTGTTTTTTGAAGATATGCTGTGGATGTGCACGTACGTTTATGGGGGTGGGGGGATATCATTCAAGATTGAGCTCAAAGGACAGGTGAAGCCCCACCCCCACGTTCGCAACTGACTAGAGGTGGAGGCAGAGGCTAGTTACCATGGTAACCAAAGTGTCCGCGTTGTGCTTGGCGCGAGCTGGTGGTCGCCCTGACAACATTTCCCCCCCTCCCCCCCTATATTGTTTACGGGATAATTGTAAATAATTAAGCATGTTTATTCTTCTTGATTTGGGCTTTCGGACTAATTCAGGTCACTGTCCGTCTTTCTGCTCCGTTGTGAACATTTTCATCTGGTTGAATAAAAACGTTTCTTTGTTCTTCACCGGAAGGAGAAGTGTACGCAAGTGTGTTGCATTCACTTGAGGAAAAAAATCTTTTACATTTTTTAAAATATATTTTTATTTCATTTTTTTGGGGGGGGGAATTTAAATTTTAAGGAAAAAAGATCACAAAAATGTTTTAAAAAACGCATTATTGAACATTTATATATATGACTCAGAAAAAAAGGTGAATACTATGTGCTTCTGTAAGATCATGTTGGTTTACGGGTTCTCAATAAAAGAATTAATGCCTCTATTGTTTCAAATTCGTTCCGATCTCGGGGCGTAGAAGTATCCAGAAAAAAACAGGGACAAATGTTTCCCCAAACAACTAAACTGTATCTTTCCGATAAAATACTGGAATACTTGATTTATTTTCCCACTGACAACGAAAATGTCACTATAAAATCTGCATAAAAAATTGACAGATGTCACAGAAATACTTTCTCATTTGTCCGAAGAGTCCATCGTCGTCCTTAAAAAAGAGTTGTCGTGGTTAAATAAAGAATCGTTCATTTCAAAACATGGAAAAAAAATTCTCGTTGTTACTACAGGAAAACAAACGCTCCTCACCCCCGCCTCTCCTTCAAAGAACGCGCAGATTGATGACGTCACACTGAAAAGTCCTGCGTCGAGTCGCTGGCGGAGTTTGACGCGATCACAACAAAAAGAGCAAAAAGAAGAGTAGACCAAAGCGCGCGGCTCATGTAGGACGACTTGCGCCGTGAGTGTTTCGTCGACATTTTCACCTGCAAATACACGCTGTTGATCTCGGCCTAGCGCCGCCGTTTACGTCCCGGAGCGCCGTCGGATGTTGACATTAGCATTAGCCACCAGCTAGCAAGACAACATGAATTTAGGCCAGCTTCTTCCGCGTGTTACGTTCAGCAATGGGACATTTTTTTTGTCGACCAATGTTAGTGGTTTCAAGGTGGATGTGGCGAGGAGACCGGGACGATGGTGCAAGGGAACGGATGTGAGTAACCCTGTCCGTCGTCACCATTTACTCTCAGGTTGCGGCCGGCGGTAGCACTATGGAGAAGCCTCCCTTCCGACACAACAACAACAAGTGCGGCGACTGGGAGCTGAAGGAGCGGCTGGGCATGGGGGGCTTTGCCCACGTCTACCTCTACCAGCATCACGTGAGTTCGCCGTGTACGCGTCACGGCTTGCCCCCCCCCCCCCACACTCCCCGTCTATTGACGTGTCCTGTCAATGCAGGTGAGCGGTGAGAAGCTGGCGGTGAAGATGTGCCGACTGGAGTTGACGCCCAGGAACAAGGACCGCTGGAGCCGAGAGATTCAGATCATGAAGAAGTTGGTTTTGCGACTTTCATCTTGTGCGAGGGCTGTCACAAACTTGAGTCCTAACTCTCGATTTTTTTTTCTTTCTCCTTGCTAATTGGAAATGGCATCAACAATAACCAGCATTAACATGCATCAATTTTCACAGAAATAATAAATGAGATCGATATTTGTTTGTGAGAAAAAAAGTGTCCAAACGTGCATTTGCATTCTTGTGCCCGCTCAGGTTAAACCACATCAACGTGGTGACGGCGCGGGACGTCCCGGAAGAAATCAACTTGATCGCATTGAATGATTTGCCGTTGCTCGCCATGGAGTTCTGCTCGCACGGCGACCTGAGGAAGGTACGCGTTGCGTTTGCCACCCGCCGACCACCTTCCCTCCCTCTAATGGCGTTTTTCTTCAGGTTCTGAGCAGACCGGAGAACTGCTGCGGCCTGAAGGAGAGTGACGTTCTGTCCTTGCTCAACGATGTTGGTACGCGTCTCATGTCACACGCCGTTTTCCATATCGTGCCACGTCGCACGTCGTGCCGCGTGCGTCCTTGCTACAAGACCTCTTACATGTTCGGCGCGGCATTTTCCGTGGCCCGCGCGACTGTGCCGCAGGTTGCGGTATCCAGTACCTGCACGAGAACAAGATCATCCATAGGGACCTGAAGCCGGAGAACATCGTCCTGCAGGAAGTCAACGGCAAGGTGACATGCTGGAGTTTGACCTTCGGTCGGGCTCCCACATAATCCCAATGCCAGTTCAACAGAACTGTAATTAATCGCCATAGAGATTTTTTTGGGGGGGGTATGCACGGTTTACAACAGCTTTATGCGGAGCCCCCAAGCCACATCTCTTCCCCCGCGCATTGATTTGAGAAGCGCCCGGCTAACAGATGTGCTCGTTTCCTGCTTCAGCTGGTGCACAAGATCATTGACCTGGGCTACGCCAAAGACCTGGACCAGGGCAGTCTGTGTACGTCCTTTGTGGGCACGCTCCAGTACCTGGTGAGAAACTCTTTGACTCCGTCCGTCCATCGCCAGGGTGCTCGTGTTGACACGTGCGCGTGCAGGCGCCGGAGCTGTTTGAAAACAAAGCGTACACGGTGAGCGTGGACTACTGGAGCTTCGGGACCATGATCTTCGAGTGCAGCTGCGGATTCCGACCGTTCCTGCACAACCTGCAGCCCGTGCAATGGTACGTCGGCGACATCGGCGGCATCGGCGGGGCAGTTCACGCGGGCAAACCTGCCGTGTTGTGTTGCGGCGCAGGGCCAGCAAAGTACGGAACAAAGGTCCAAAAGACATTATGGCGGTGGAGGAGGCCAACGGAGAAGTGCGCTTCTCGTCGCACCTTCCGTACCCCAACAACCTGAGCAGGTGCGAAGGGGGGGGGGGGCAACCGCCGCCCGTCGTGTGGGTTTGCAAACGTCTTCTTTGAAGTGCCCCATCCAAGCACCCGCCGCAATTGGACAGACGTGCATTTTGGGGAGAGCGTGTAAATGAGGGCGTCCCCCCCCCGCAGGACGCTGCTGGAGCCCATGGAGGCGCTGTTGCAGCTCATGCTGAAGTGGGACCCGGTCCACCGAGGAGGCGGCGTCCATCCCGAGAGCAGGAAGCCGCTCTGCTTCGATCTTCTCGATCAGATCCTGAGCATGAAGGTCGCGATCCAGCGTGCAAAAGGCTCTTTCGGAAAAACGCGGCTCACCGTCGCCCCCTTCTGCTCAGGTGGTGCACATCCTCAACATGACCACGGCCCAGGTGCACTCCTTCCAGTTGGCGCCCGACGAGTCTCTGCACGCCCTGCAGAAACGGGTGGAGGCGGAGAGCGGCATCCACGTGGTCCACCAGGAGCTGCTGCAGGAAACCGGCGTGTCCCTGGACCCCCGCAAGCCGGCGGCGCAGTGCGTCCTGGACGGCGTGGTACGTTGCCCGCCCGCTGGCGGCCGCCGTACTGACGCGCCGCCGTCTAAACTTGTGTCCCATGCGTCCCGTGGCGCAGCGAGGCTGGGACGCCTACATCGTTTACTTGTTTGACAAGAGCGCCACCGAGTACTCGGGCCCGTTCAGCGCCAGGCAGCTGCCGGATAAAGTCAACACCATCGGTGAGCGACGCGGCCGCCTTTGCGCGGGTTCAACGTCTTTGAAATTCGTTCCTTGCGATAGGCTTGAAATGAAAGAGGCCACGCCCCCTTTTTGCCAAAACTCGTGAAGATTCGTTTGGCCTGACGTTTGCGATGTCACCTCGTGCGTTTTCAGTCCAGGAGGCCCGGACGCCGCTGCCGCTGGGGGTTCTCAAGAAGGTTTGGGCGGAGGCGCTGAGCTACATCTGCGGCCTGAAGGACGACTACAGCCGCCTTTTCCAGGGCCAGCGCGCCGCCATGTGAGTCGCCGGCGCTTGCCTCTCGCCCGTTGCGCCCGGTGTCCTCACCCCCCCTCCCCCCACCATGGCCTCGCAGGCTCAGTCTCCTCCGCTACAACACCAACCTGACGCGCTGCAAGAACAGCATGTTTGGATTCTCGCAGCAGCTGAAAGCCAAGCTGGACTTCTTCCGCAGCAGCATCCAGTACGACCTGGAAAAGTACAGCGACCAGATGCACTACGGCATCTGTGAGTGCCACGAGCGCTCTGCTCCGTTCTTCTCACGCGCTCTCTACTGGCCTCTCAAACGTGCTTTGCTGTCCTCCGCAGCATCGGAGAAGATGCTGAAGGCCTGGCAGGAGAATGAGGAGAGAGCGGCGGCCTTTGCTCAGGTCACGGACGATGAGAAGGGTGATCTTGGCAACGAGATGAGCGAGCGTTTGTCAAAAAGCAAAGTCCGGTTGTAATTGGCCGTGGTTCGAAAGATACTTCCCCCAAACCGCCCCCCCCCGAAGAATCCCTCCCAAGGATTTCTTCTGGAGGATTTTCACGGGCTCTTTTTTTTTTTGATCCGGCGCTCGCTTATCGCGTTGCCAATGAGGCGACGTCAGCGTGCTGAGGCGCGCTTTCCGTGTCGTCCCGCAGGTGGCGGAAGTGAGCCACCTGGACGACGAGATCATGGCGCTGCACTCGGAGATCGTGGAGCTGCAGAGGAGTCCGTATGCGCGCCGCCAAGGCGACAAGATGGAGCAGCTGTGAGTGCGTCGCCTCTTTCAACACGTGGATCCTCGTTTGGTTTCGGGAGGAAAAAAAAAAAACATTGATGACTTTAGAAAGTAGATCGGATATTTTAATATAAGGCCACATATCAATGTCACCCAGCGAGTGATGTCGTTTGTGTTTTCAGAGAGGAGCGAGCCATGGAGCTCTACAAACAGCTGAAGATGAAATGTAAAGGTCAGACATGTTCTTCTCACCGCGGCGACGACAATGATTACCATGACGACGCCGATGATTTTGACAGTTCCCGAGGCAGACCTGAGCATCGACAGTTCCGAGATGGTGAAGGCCATCATCCAGACGGTGCAGAACCAGGACAAAGTGCTCAAGGATCTCTACACGCACCTCAGGTACAAGGAGCATGTCGCGCGCCGCATACCAACGCTGACTTACTGGCGAGCCCCCCCCTACCCCCCCTTCTATCCCCAGTAAGATACTGAGCAGCAAACAGAAAATCATCGAACTGTTCCCGCGCATCGAGAAGACGTTGGAGAGCATCAAGGAAGCAGACAACACGGTCATGCAGATGCAGGTCAAGCGCCAGCGCGAGTTCTGGCACCTCCTCAAGATCGCATGCGTAAGCCAGCGACCGGGGGAGGGGGGGGGCGACGAGGGTGCACCGTCGCACCCCGACCGACAGCGCATTTTCCTCCAGCAGGCGCAGAACTCGACACGCAACTCGCTGGCGACCGGCCCCGAGTCGGCCAACCTCCCTCAGGTGTCCCAGTGGGCCCAGTCGGCCCCGCCCGCCAGCGCTCCTCATCCTCTCACCTCGCTGCCCGGGCCCAACGACAGGTACGCAAGACCAACCGTATTCATTTTGGACAGGATTTGACTGAATTTCTTTAATGACCCCCCGCCCCCTGCTCCCCATAGTGACGCGGCCCCCCGCCTGCTGCAAGAGACCCAGAAGTACCTGAGTCAGCTGACCAGCCTCATGCAGGAAGCGGTGGACGAACAGGCCAAAAGCATGGTGGTAAGTCACAGCATTGGCCGCCCCCCCCCCTTTTTTTTTTTTTGTTGCTGGTTGAAATTGAAATTTGTGGTGTTGCCCAAGGATCAAGACTGGAGTTGGACCAAATACGAAACGTTAAGCGGCAAATTCAAGAAGAGAAATGCGTGAGATGCTTTCACCTTGAAACACTAACGGCAATGATGAACTTTGACCTCAAGAGGTGCCGTTGACTTTTTTTTTTCTTCATGATGTCGTGCTGCTGCTTCTTTTTTTTCCGGTGTTTGGGGGGCGGGAGGAGGGGCGTTGAGGATTTGCAGGCAGCTGATTTGACGTTGAACAGGAAACAGGAAGTGACAGTGGAAAAAGTGCACTATGTAGCTCAGTTGATGAAGTTGATCAACGGATCCAAACTTCCTCTGACTGACTGATGACTTTGCGCTGGGACCAAACAAACTCGGAGCGGAGCGTGTTAGAAATGCAAAAAGATGCAAACACAAAATTTTTATTTGAACAGCTGAAAGGTTGAAATAAAGATGAGTCGGTGCCATTTTTTGAGTCGTCACTCGTGAAGAACGCCGCCCCGGAGTTCTTCGCTTAGGGGACGTCGTCTCGCTACGCGGCCTCTTTGTGACTACGTTCCACCGCCATCTTCTCCAGACGCTCCGTGTAGAAGCCGTTGAAGTCCAGCCTGTGAGAGGTCAAAGGTTAACCCGAGTGGAGGGTGAAGGAAGAAGCACGGCGACGCCGCTTCATTGGACCGCTAGGGCTGATCCATTTGCGATAGAACATTCAAAAACCGCCACCGGTGATGCGCTTGGACGCGGGCCGTCCACGGGGCCGACGAAGACGCGGGGCCGACCTGTATATGATGCTGATCATGCTGTGCTCGCAGTTGTTGGAGCTGAAGATGCTGAGTTTGTCCAGAAGGTCCAGCAGCAGAACGCTGAAACTGTTGTCGAAGTTCACGATGGACGCCTCAAAGCCTGCGCCCGAGGCCGCCTCGGTCTCCTCCGACTGAACGCACACAAATTCCGCATACACACACACACACGCTGTGAGTGTGTTCGAGTTTTGTGACGTGGGGGCGAGTCTGGCTGACTGACCTTTGCCGCTTGGCTCTTTTTCCGGTCGTGGCAGCCGGTGTCCAGGGGGAGGCGCTCCAGCCGGAGAGCCTGCGTGAAACGCTAGAGTACGCGATAAACACAGCAGCTCAGACGGGGCGCGGAAGAGTCGTGGTGGGGGGGGGGGGGGGGGGGCTTACCTGCATGCGGCCGGCGAACATGACGCAGACGGACATGAGCTTGGAGAAGATGCGCAGCAGCTCGGGATTGGTCAGCATGCAGTCCTTCATGCAGTTGTCCAGGAAGCTGGTGTGGTGCCACAGCACGTCGTCGATGTTGGACGCCTGAAACGAGATTGCGCTGAAAACAACCCCGGCGGTCGGAAGGGAACGTGCGGCGGCGGCGGCGGCGGCTCACCGTCTTCAGGTTGTTCTCCATCACGTGCCAGGTGGGCTCCATCACCTCAAACATCATGTAGTACTGGATGTTCTGCACAAAGTTCAACATGCGCTGACGCAGCGCAAACGCCGCCGCGAACCTGCGACGGCGCGAGTCAAGCGACGGAGTGGGAAAAGGAACGACGGCGGTGGACGGGGGAGCGGCGCCGCTCACCATTTGGCCGAGTGCGACCAGTGATGCTTGGCGTGTTTGTTGCTGATCCACACGTTGCACAGCAGGCGCTCCGCGTGCTTGCAGTAGAACATGTGACGGAACAACATCTGGTACCTGGTCAACGCCTTCCTGCGTCGGACAGTCGAGTCAGCGGGCGCAGGCGCGGCGGGAAAGACTAAGCGGGCGGCGACCTGCTGATGATGAGCGAGAGCGGCCACTTGACCACGTAGTCGAAGGAGAAGGCCTCCAGGCCGCTGAGGGCGGCGTCGGCCGGCTCGGCGTTGGCGACGCTCTTCTCCTGCTTGGTCTCGATGGCCAGGACCCGCAATAGCTGCGTGATCACGTCGTGCGGCATCAAGTCGATCTGAGCCGGCGCGGAGGAGAAGGAGGCGGGGCGTCAAGGCGGTGGGGGGGCGGGACTCAAGACGCGCGACCCACCTTGAGGTCGTCCTTGAAGGGGTCGGTGTTGGCCGTGCTCATGCGCAGCGCCAGCTCCAGCAGCGCCTCCAGACGCGGCGCCGCGATGTCGTCCACCGGCTTGCGAAGCTCCTCCTCCGTCAGGTCCATGAAGTGCACGAAGAAGTCGCCTTTGTCCATCAGGAAATAGTGTTTGATGGACCTAAACATGCGGCGCAGGTAGGCGAGATAACGACCAAAAACCAGATTTGAATTGAAGCAATTTCTGTTTGCGTCTCTTTCCAGCGAGGCGGCGGCGTACCTGAGGCGGGCCACCAGCTCCTTCTCCTCCAGCAGGAAGTGCAGGAGCACCTTGCTGGCGTAGTTGAAGGCCTTCTCGATCTGTTCCACGTAGGCTCGCTCCTTCAGCGTGTAAACCACTTCCTTGGCGTCGGGACAGGTGACGTCGCGGCCGCACTCGCGGACCACGTTCAGGTACTTTCCTGCCACGCACAAAGAATGAGAAGATGGATGGATAAGCCCGTGAGACCGAAGCGAAAAGCGCCGGGAGATCACATGGGGGGGGGGGGGGGGTCACCTGTGCTGAGGATCTTGTCGGCCATCTTCTGCAGGAACGACGGAATGCGGTGCTGAACGACGGTATACCTCTGGTCCCAGTACTTGTCGTTGTAGTCCTCTTGGATCTTCTCCTTCTGCAGTTCGTGTTCCTCCACCATGAACTCGCTGTTCTCACGCACGGCAACATTCAAAAACGGGTAGGCCAAAATGTTTATTAAAAAAAAACTAAACGCAAAGAGGTTGTACACTCGATGTTTGCCTTGCGGGGACCCCACCTGTAGGGATCGCGGATGATGCCCCTGAAGATCCATTTCTCCAGGATCTCAAAGTAGGGCACGCTGGCAGCCTTGGTGAGGTACAGGCACACTTCCTGCGCCTGTGCGTCGCCGGTGAAGTTGAAGGTACGGTCGTGAAGGAGGCTGAGCGTGGCCCCGCCCATACACTCGCCTTTGTCCACCGACGAAGCTGACGGAGCAACCGCGCAAGTGAGTCGGGGAGCCGGCCGGCGAGCGACTGGCGGCAAAGGCGCGAGCGGCCGGCGGTACCGATGGCGGCCAAGATGTCCATGGTCCTCATGGTGGGTTGCAGGTAGAACCAGAGCTTCTGCAGCGACAGCAGGCCCCGCCGGTGCACGTGTTCCAGCTGAGTCACCAGGATCAGGTACTCCTTGAGCAGCGTTCGCATGGCCGCCGTCAGGGCGTGGTTCACCTGCCCGTACTCGAACGACGACTTCTCCTCCACGAATCTGAGGCACCAAAAACAGCTTTGAGGCGCCGTTTGGGTCGTGCGGGTCTTTGGCCTACCAGCCGGCCCGATGCTCACGACGAGGGGACCGACCGTGTGACGGTGGAGTAGTAGGACGCCACGGGAAGGATCCGGTGCACCAGCTCCTTGACCGACGGGTCCAGCGTGGCGTCCACGATGAAGGAGCGGTTCTGGCGGCCGAGGACCGGCTGAGCCGCCACGTTGCGTCCGTCCACGCCCACCAGAACGAAGAGCAGATCCTCCAGAACCAGCTGCTCCTGTGCCGCCAGCGCCAGCGTGCCTGCGACCGACACGTTAAGGTACGGAAGCATTCTTTTCAGGAGAAACGAAATAACACAATGGGTGCGCTTGGACAGTTTGCAAACGCGCGCACACTCACCCACGGGCGGATCGGCGGGCGGGGCGGGGCCGACGATGAAGTCCCCGAGGAGGGTGGGCCGCTCGTACACCCAGCCGGGAAAAACGGGATTGAGCTGCGCCGGATTCTTCTTGTTGTGTTTGTCCCGCAGCATCTTCCGCGTCACCTCAGCCGACTGCGGAACCAAGCGCGCCACAAAATCCACGGACCACCCATCAGATGAGCGGTTCTGACGCGACGGACATGATCGTTGCGAGCGGCTGTCGGGTACCAGGGGGGCGTTGGACGCCGCCGTGGCGTTCCCGAGCTTCTTGCGCAGCTCGTCCAACTCCTGCATGGACATCTTGGAGACCGTTGTCGACGCGCTCAGGACGCTCGGCGCCGGAGCGAGCGCCGCCGTCGTCGCGCAAGCTTCCGAACGATCTTTGGCGTTCTGCTGAAGACGCTGCAGAGTCTACACACCGGTGGGGAGCGGTCAAGGCAAGTTCATCTTCACTCCGTGACAACGGCGTTTTCGTCTCCTCTAAATTAAGCTTCATCAAGCATCATGAGCATCAATCAGATATTTCGGCAAAGTCTTACTTGCGAGTCCTCGCACAGGCGGGACAGCAGGTAGACCAGCGGGTCCAGGTGCCGGACATTTTTGGATTTTAGCTCCTCGTACTTCCTTAGGAAGTCCTCGGGCGTCTTGGAGAACTCCGCCAGCTTCACCTTTCGGGGTTTCAAAGACGAAACGTGTTTGTGTGCCGGTTTTGTGTTGGAACGGAGCGCCGGCTCGTACCTTGGCGCTGTGGGCGGAAACCGTGGTGGTGACGTAGGGCGTGCGGTGCTTCTGCAGAAGGTCGATGTAACCTTCCGCTCCGTCGCCCCCTCGCACATCCAACACGCTCAACAGCTCATTGACATGATGGTGGATCCGGAACTCACTCATGGTGCTGCAAGAGATCAAAGATGCACGGATACAGACAACAATATCATCCCAGCTGATCGCGGCACCCTCATCCTGTCACCGAAATAAAGTTGAGTTCAGAAACGCGCGTTGAGAATGCTGTCCCTCCATCAATATCAGGCTGACTTTGGACGAGAGGCGGCCAATCACAGGATTGACAATAATTATGTAATAACGTAGCAATAAAGCTTCTATTGTCTTCGCAATGAAAGAGTCCAGTTGGCTCCATTCAACTGTGGAGCGTTAATCCTGAGCTATGGATGAGTGGCAATGAGCAAAATGGGACGTACAGGGGGGGCTGCAAACTGCAAGCCATCCCGCGGAGAAGCATGCTAATACGTTCGTCTTTCCGGCCATTGCAAACGTACCGCAGTGAACTTCCGTCGTCGCGACTCCTCAAAAGACAAAAGCTGGTGTGTGTGTGTGGAGAAGCTGTCACATCTGCGCCCAAAGGGAAGGTACGTTCAGGAGACTCATTTACATATTTTAGGGATGTTGTGAGAAATGTTTGCGAAAGTGGCGGCATCGGCCGCTTCTTCTTCTACGCTTCTTCGCGACAAACGTGAACGACACTGCCTCCTAAAGTCCATGAAATAAATCGCAAGAACAGGCAGATGGATACTATGATACTGTAATATACAATACAATACATCTTTATTTACATAGCGCTTTCACCTCAGCTATAGCTGTAATAAAGCGCTTTGCATATCATACAGCAGAAAATAAAATATTTCATTGATAAGCGCTTTAAACACTGGCCGGGAAGGGTAAATGAAATGTAAAACTACATCTCCCAGGCTGCTCCGCGTTACGTCATCGTTCCAACACGGAAGCGTGGCTTTTGCACGAGCGACGTCAAATGTCGCGGGCGAGACCTGCCGCTGACGTCACCGGGCTCTCCACGCTCAGCGTCACAAAGGACTACGGCGACGTGTTGCACTTCGGCGGCGGACGGGAAGCAGCCGCGGTGCTTTGTGGCCGCGCCTTTTCCGTAGCGTCGTGAGCAAGCGCGACGTCATGGCTGAGCTGCAGGTGCTCGAAGCGGCCGAGCAGGCAGACCATCACAACAACCACCACCACCACCAGCAACAGCAGCGAGATGTCGTCCGCAGCTCAGTTCGCCTGGCGCCACCTCCACTCGGGCCGGCCGCCGCCGGCCGCTCGCCCCCCAAAGGCAGTTCGACTTCCGAGCCGGGCCCTCGCTGGGTGCGCCTCAACGTGGGCGGGACCTACTTCGTCACCACCAAGCAGACACTGTGCAGGGAGCCCAAATCGTTCCTGTTCCGACTTTGCCAGGACCACCCGGACTTGGACTCCGACAAAGTGAGCCTGCTCTCTTCCCAGTCGCGCCCCGAATCACAAGCACCACGAACCTCGACCACATAGTGGCTGTTTACTAGTGCACGAAATAATGACATGGCCATTTTGTGGTGCTCTTGGAATGTCTCGTGAGTAGTGTCTCGTTATATGGTGATCAATTTCACATTTTAATGTGTATGATGTGATGAGTTGTTATTTTTTTTAATTAAACACATTTTTAGGAGAGGAACGTCGTACCAGTTTCTTCCTACTTTTTCTTCATTTGTGTTTGTGTGCAGGATAGCACAGAAGCCTATTTGATTGACAGGGACCCCACCTACTTCGGGCCCGTCTTGAACTATCTCCGTCATGGAAAGCTCATCATGGACAAGAACCTCGCCGAGGAAGGTAGGAGACACCAGAAACCGTCCACCGGAGCGCGTGCGCACCAAGCGCTTAGCTCACTTTTGTGCGTTTGTGTTCAAGGTGTCCTGGAAGAGGCGGAGTTTTACAACATCGCCTCCCTGGTGCGTCTGGTGAAGGAGCGCATACGGGACAATGAGAACCGCACGTCACAGGTAGCCAGCGTCGGCGACCTCCCCGTTCTGGCTGCGTTTGCCATTATGGTAAATGATAATGGCCATTTTTCAATGACCTCCTGCAGGGCCCTGTGAAACACGTCTACCGTGTCCTGCAGTGCCAGGAGGAAGAGCTCACTCAGATGGTCTCCACCATGTCGGACGGGTGGAAGTTTGAACAGGTGAGCCTGAAGACGTGCGACCCTTCCCTCGACCTTTCTTGATCCGTACACTTCCCGTTTGTGTCCATCAGCTGATCAGCATCGGCTCGTCGTACAATTACGGCAACGAGGACCAGGCGGAGTTTCTGTGCGTAGTGTCGCGGGAGCTCAACAACGCGGCCAACGGCGTCGTCATGGAACCCAGCCAGAAGGCCAAGGTGGGTGGCGGGAAGGGCGGGGTGCGGTGGTGCATTAAAGGGGCGGGTCTTACTAGGCCTGACCTTCGAGGGCCTGTCCTCATGGTAAGATTCATAAAGGGGTGCAGGCACACCCTGAGGGAGGCAAGCTTCACAGGGCGGGGGTGCGTCCAACTGGTGATGAGGGGGGCTTTTGTGGGCGGCAGTCACTCAGCCGAGCGTCGCTCTCCCCTGTCCAGATCCTGCAGGAACGAGGCTCTCGCATGTGAGAATTTCATCAGGACTCCGCCCCCAACAGCCCTACGGTCTCCTCCTTTGTTCATCCGTCCGTCTGATTTGGATCTGTTGACCAAGGTGCCCCCCCCCCCCCACATCGGACGCTTCCGACGTGACAAAGGAAGACGTCGGTTCTTCTCTACATCCCCACAGGAAGTGACACATGGTTGACATCCTGGCTCCGCCTCTTCATTTCCCATCCCTGTCACACATGCCCTTTGACCTTTTTGGCATATCTTCCCACGTCACCCTTCGCCATCATGGGAGTGATGAAGCAGGGTGACCACAAAGTCGTTTGTCCACTTGGGCCTATCACATCCAGGCCTCGACTTCGTAAAACTTCACCTCTGCGCTTTGGGATGAAAACGACGGGACAGCAACTTTTCTTGATCGACGCGTCACTTTGATGCGATTTGTCTACATTTGTAAAAATGAGCCGCAAATGACATTTGATGAAGCGAGTCGCTCCTCCGACGTGTAAAGATAGCTTAGCATGCTATCTTTGCTAACGAGCGGCGACGACGCGTGACAAAACTTTGCATGTGAGCATTTGTCAGTCACGGTTTATCCTGCTAACGCCGCGACGTGCGATCGGGATGCTAAGCATGTTAGCATGTGTCCGATCCGTTAGCTTTTTACTGGCCACCCGATGATGAGCGGACAGATAGCTGGGAAGACGGAAAAACATTTATGACATTACAGACAGTATATAATGTAAATACATATCACGTATTTGTGGGTTTTTTCGTGTCATTTAGTTAATAACGGTGAAGATACAAATGTTTCTAATTGAACGCCAACAACCAATTCGGATGCTCGTGTCAGTCAAATGAATCCATTTTCCAAATGAAATTCAGTGGGGCTCCGGTCTTTAGCATTATTGATCAAATGAGATTAATCTGACTTCTAAACCTTTACAGTCGTCGTATATCCATGGGAAGTCCTCTATAATGTATGTATTGAAGTTGATTTGGAGTCGTCCACGTGTCAAAAGTCAAATGTGTTGTTTGTGTGCCAGAACGATAAGAGATTGGGTTGCGGTGTTACTTCTTGTACATTTTGTCTACGAGTCTTTTTTTTTGTTGTTGTCGAGCAACCCTTCTAACTTCGACTTTCTCACCATAAACGTTGTCTTTTCAAACCCGACGCTTCAGCCGTGAATGTGAGAACGTCTATGGGGATGTGACAAAACGGGTATGACGACGAGATTTATCTGAAGATCGAGCGGCTATGACGTCACGTGTCGGAGGGATGAAGCAAGTTGACGTGAAAAGACGAGCACAAGGTAGGTATGAAGCCCACAAGACCGGTTTGGTGAAATGTGCCAAAACGGGTATGTGCCTATCTGACAAGACGCCGATGAAGATGTGACATAATGGGTATGGAGACGGGTATGAAGGGCCATCGGTTGTAAATTTGCACACCCTGGCCAAAGGATATCTTTCCAACTACTTTTCAAAGAGGCCCAATGTAACTTTATTTTTTATTTTAGTGTTAGTATGTCATTCACATGTTGATATTCATTCATTCATGTGTATCGTATCCCGTTTTAATGAGATATTCATCTATTTTTTTTTATTTCCTGATGCGACAGAAGCAAGCCTAGTCAGTAAGGCCTTAAAGGCAACGCGGTTTTATTTATCTAGTGGTTTTCATGCAAAAGGGGAAATCAATGATCTGCACACAAAAAGCGGAGAGTGCTCATGTTTTTTGAGTACTCGAGCCCCGCCCCCGGAGGTCTCCAATGACTGAACGGACATCGAAATAGCGTCTCGGAACCCGATCTGTTGAAATGACTCTTGAAGCGTGGTGCGCATGTTATCTGCTGTGTGTCCAGCGAGGCTGGGCACGTTGACCTACATGTGAGGGGGGAGGCATTTGGTGGTCTTGAGGTGCCCTACCCTGATACACACCCTCCCCACGCAGGCCTGCCTAGCACGTCACATCCCCCACCTCCGGTCGAAACATCCCTTAATCTCCGTCTCGGTTTTTTTTTTTTGGAAGGGGCAACGCCAAACGAAGTCGAACCACGTGAGCGAACAGTTGCAGCCGACCGAGGAGGACCCGAGACGAGAAGGAGTGAGTGAGGAAGCCTCTGTTCTTGCTTTCGCCTACTTCCTGCTTGCAATTATAACCCCCTCCGCCCCCATCCCGCGCTCGTCCAAACTCTCAAGCCGCGTCTGAAAACAAAAAGATTCCATTGGGCTCAAAATGCGAAAGGGTGACACAAAGTCCCATTTCAACATGAGCGAGTAGTATCCGGTGCCTGGTGACGTCATAACGTCCCCCTTCGGGGCCAGAATGTTCCCCGCTTCGAGAATAATTCCGATCCAAAAGTCTTCGCGATCTAGTCCGAGAAAAAAAAAGCACATCGTCATTGCGTTGCGACTTGTATTGACGTTGTGCCCCCCCCCCCCCCCCCACTTTGAAGGCGAGCCATGGCCGACGGCAGAGGCGGCGAGAGCGACCGGAGCCGCGACGGCGCCGCCTAGCGTACAATGAGCAGCGATTTACAACATCAACGCGATGGCCTCAGACGGGCCGGAAGACGAAAGACGAGCCGCGGGGGCCCAAGCCCCGGACGGTGGCTGGGGCTGGGTTGTGCTGGTGGCCACCATGCTGGTTCTGGCGCTGACGCTGGCCTTCCCGTCCTGCGTGGGGATTTTCTACAACGACCTGCAGAGGGACTTCCACGCCTCCAACAGCCAAACTTCCTGGGTGCCCTCCATCATGACGGCCGTGCTCCATGCGGGAGGTGGCCCGAACCAGTCCATGTACCCAGTACACGCAATTTCCACATATCGATAGGAGACATTATATATAATAATATATAATTATGTAATAATTATATAATATATAACATTATATAATAGCATTCGTCATATTCCAAAGTAGCTCGGCGAGCCCTGACATATGAGATGGAACGGGGATCATACACATGAAGTTCTACCGAATACAATATCTCCAGTGGGATGTCATTTTTTTGGGGTTGTCGGTTTGATTTCAGGCCCCGTGTGCAGCGTGTTGTTGGAGCGACTGGGATGCCGAGCGACCGTCATGCTGGGCGGAGTCCTGAGCGGACTGGGGATGGCCGCCAGCTCCTTCACGCGCTCCATCGGCCAGCTCTACGTCACGGCCGGCGTCATCACCGGTGAGCGCAAACAGAAATTTGGCAAATTAGCACAGGTTGCGGGTTTGAATCCCGCGCTGGGGATATTTTCAGGTTTGGGTTTCTGCTTGAGCTACCAGCCGGCCGTGACCATCCTGGGGCAGTATTTTGTGCGGCGCCGCGCCTTCGCCAATGCCGTCTCATCCACGGGTACGGCGCTGGGTTTGTGTACGCTTCCGGTGCTGGCCAACTTCCTGCACGGCGAGCTGGGATGGAGGGGAAGCTTTCTGGTTTTGGGAGGCGTGCTGCTCAACTGCTGCGTATGCGGCGCCTTGATGCGACCTCTGGCGCGAACGCCGAGGGAGACGGCGGCGGCGGGTTGCGAGCCGCCGCTTGAGTCGGGTTGCGTCGGGACATCTAGGTGAGGGTCACCAGCCCTCCTTTGAGACTCGAGCCACCCGTAAGCCGATTTTCATGCCTTTCCTCCCGCCTTTGCGCGCAGCGGGATTCAAGCCTGCGTGAGCAAACACATGGCCCTGGACCAGCTGCGGCACAACCGGCGCTATCGCGTCTATGCCGTGGCCATCACGTAGACCATGCTGGGCTTCGTGGTGCCGCTGATCTACCTGGTGCCCTACGCCACCGACAACCGCATGGAGGCGGGCCGGGCGGCGTCCCTGCTCTCCGTCCTGGGCCTGGTCAACATCGCCGTGCGACCGCCCGTCGGCGCCATCGTCAACCTGCCGTGGTTCCGGGGCCGCCACGTGTACGTGTTCTCCGGCGCGCTCCTGGTCAACGGGCTGAGCAACGCCGTGTGCTGCCTGGGGCCGACGTTCCCGGTGCTGCTGAGCTACGTGCTGCTCTACGGGCTTTCCATGAGCGTGGTGGGCTCCCTCATGTTCACCGTCCTGATGGACGTGGTCGATATGAGTCGCTTCGCCTCGGCGCTCGGCCTCCTCGCCATCATGGAGAGCGTCACGTTGCTGGTCGGACCTCCGCTGGCCGGTAAGCGTGGCTCCCGCAGTTCGGTGTACCCGCGTTTACTGAGATGATTGTGGGGGGAACGCCGGTGTGCCCGCAGGAATCCTGGTGGACTCGACGGGGCAGTACTTCTACGTCTTCTTGGCCTGCAGTGTCATCGTGGCCTCGGCCGCCATCTTCCTGGCTTCCGCCTTTTGGTGGATGGATGCCGACGAGCGTGCCCGACGCGGCGAGCAAAGAGCGAGACAAGAAGAAAGCCGCCGTGACCCGGTTGTTGACTCTCTTGTCGCCCCCAGACCGCCAGGTGGCGCTGTGACATACACAAAACAAGCCGATTTGTGCTTGTGATACTGTTTCATAAACATTGCGATAGGCAAGCTTCGACAGGCATGCGATCGTTTCCTTGGAAAACAAACAAAACAAAGTCTCGGCTGAGCTTTGTTGGACAACTGAGATGCCCATTATTTATTGCTTTCATTGTATCATTTGGATCACATTTCTTTATTATCATCTTAATGCAAAGTATTTCAGAGTCTTAATACTTTACCCTTATAAAATGATTGTTTTGACATGAGGGTTATACTGCACAGTTTTCATTTCTGTCATTATTTGGACATTATAATATTCTTCTTATCTTTGGTTATTTGATTCATAGTGTTGTAATGTGATTACTATGTTATCTTTTCTCATCAATTGAATGAGTGAGTGATGTGAGAAGCTAAAACTGCAAATGTTAGAATTATGTTTTAATCTCGTTTGAATGTTATCATAAATCTTATCAATTCAAGATCTTGTTATTATTTAGTTTCTCTTACAGTTTTTTTTCCCCCTATTCGTTCATCGTTTTTAAACTCAAGAAGTCCGTCTTTCGTGACGTATTTTCACGCTTGTTTCACTGCATGTTCTCCGTGCTTTTGAATATGACATCTTTCTGGGTTAAATCAATTTGAAATGACGATTCTTAGTTGTCAAATCATCAATTCGAGTTTTAAGTTGTTGCCGGAAACGCCCACTTAACCTGGAGCAACCACTTCCGCTAACTTGTTGTTTCCACTTCCGCCCGGTGACTTTCGCTTTCCTTTCGTTCGTTCAAATATTTTTGATACGGCCAAAATGAAATCTACAACATGCGAATATTAATCAGCAAAACAAAATGACAGTGTGCTCGAGTTTGCAAATATTAGCCAGCGATAAGAAAGGAGAAAAAAAATACGGAGTAAAGGTCGTTGGCGGCGAAAGTGAAAGTAAATTGAACAGGGAAGGTTCTCGACGTTTGTCTCCGTGTTTGGAAGGGTGAGTCTTAAACTTGTTTTGTGGCATTTATGATACGAAATGCCGATTGTGTTGATAGCATAACTCTCATCGATAAGGATCTTTTCAAGTTTGTCATTCTGAGTTTGTTTTTTTTTTATATTCCAGGAATCCTATTTCTGATCTTCGTCGTTTTCCCCTTCGCCAGTAGAAAAAAAGTGAAATATTCAAGACAGTTTGCTCTTTGTTGTTTCCCCCGCCCCGCCCCCACCATTATGTTTTTTTCTCCCAGATTGAACTTGCATTAACGCCCACTTAAAATGATTTCTATTAAAAAAAATAATATTTTAACTGCCCGACATTTAACAGAATAAAATAAGCCTCTCCACGGCATCATTGCTCATCTGCATTTCAAAGTAACCTATTGATGCATTATTAAGCGGATGTTTGAGTGGCTGTCTGTCTTGCAGGCTGCACGATGCCGTCAGTCATCCTTCCCGGTTTCCTGCTGCTGTTGGCGGACGCGTCTCTCACGTGGACCTTGTGGAGCGGCCTGCTGCCGATGCTCGGCCGCGGGGCCGGCGTGGCCGAGCAATGGGCCGGCGCGGCCCTCAAGTGGGCGCTCCTTGACGTCATGACGCGTGCAGTGGCCCCCAAGAAGCAGCGGGTGATATTACGCGGGCTCGGCGCACTGCTCGTTCTCCTGCCCCGCTTACTCCGATGCGGCAGCGAGCTCCGGGGGGAACCTGTCGCTCCCCCGGGGTTGTCCGATCAGCTTCAGGTGTCGCTGTGCTCGGCGTTGAGTTGCCTCTTTTGGGAAACGGCCTTCGGCGGTGGTGGCGGGTTGACGGAAGAGGGCAAGGTAGCGCCGGACACTCGCCGTCTGCTCGCCAGGCTGCTTCAGCAATTCAGACCCGACTTCCTCTTGCTGACTGCGGGTTGCGGCTTTATCGTCCTCACCGTAGCCTGTGAGTTTCACGATTCGCGTATCCATCAACATTTATTGCACCGTTCTCATACATACATGATACTTTGGGAAGCCCTTCTTCGAAATATCCACTGCTAAGTTTGTCCGGGATGAAAATCGGACAAGTATGTAAAGCGGACGCGTCAAAATAACTTTTCTCATTGCGTCACTTGCCCTTCCTAAATGGTGTTGTTGTTTGTGGACAGGTGACACGTTGATCCCGCTGTTCCAGGGCACGGTACTGGACATGTTGCGAGGCGGAGCGCTCGACGGCTTCTACGCTACGCTGGGAATCCTGGTGTGCTTCTCTGTGGGCAGGTATAGCGCCCTCAACAGGCAACAAAGTCGCCGGCTCAGTAACAAGCTGACCCAACGGAACGTCCCTCCCGCTTGCCCGCAGCTGCATTTTCTCTGGCCTGAGGTCTGGATCCTTCATGATCATGCATGCTCGACTCAATAAGCGTCTGAGGATGGCGGTGTTCCGCACGGTGCTGTCCCAGGAAGTGCTCTTCTTCCAGGAGAACCAACCAGGTGAGCATGATATGAAGTGCTGCGTCACGGCTTTTTTGGAGTATGTTTTTCCATCCGCCCATCCATTTTCTAATCGGCTTTTCCTTAATGAGGCTCGTGGGCGTGGCCAGTCGGCGGGGTACACCCTCAACTGGTTGCCAGTCAATTCCGGATGATTTTATTTTTTATTGATTTATTTTGGGTGACAGCAACTCTTTGTTCCCGCCTGCAATCGGACGTGAACCAGCTGGGCCTGACGGTGGCGCTGAACTTCAATGCCGTGCTGCGCAGCTCGATCAAGACCCTCCTGATGCTGGCGGTCATGTTGTATCAGTCGCGTCCGCTCACGGCGCTGGCGTGCGTCGAGATCCCGGTCTTGGCCGCGCTGCAGAGACAACAAATCCGTTACCACAAGGTCAGCGAAAAGTCATGAGGAAAAAAAAAAACCTGATGAGAAAATGTTAGGCGTTGATCGATGAGGGAAAACCCTGACAGGAATTGAAGGAGCAGAAGCAGGACAGCCTGGCTCGCCTCAAAGAGCTCTGTCATCAGTCGCTGGGCGGAATCCACACAGTCCGAAGCTTCCGCGGCCAATCGGACGAAGTCCAAAGATTCCACGGAGAACTCCGACGCTTTCAAGAGATCAAAATACGAGCCGTGCGACGCAAAGCCTTCTTCACCCTCTTGCGGAGGGTGAGGCATTCCCGCGCTTCGCTTTGGCTGGCGACCTCCCGTCCCAAAGGTCATTCTCATTCCTTTCATCTGTCAGTTGGGCGGTTTGGCGACAAAGATGGTGATGCTGCTGGCGGCTCGCTCGCTGGTGTCCGGCGGGCAGCTGAGCGGCGGGACCCTCCTGACGTTCCTCTTGTACCGGAAGCCCATGTCACGCAACCTCAAGGTGAGTCATGAACATTTGCCATCAGCGGTGCGCTTTTTTTTTAAAATGAATTTGCTGTTTTGCTCCATCAGGAGATCTTCGTGTGCTGCGGCGACACGTTGGCCACGTTGGGCATCATCTCCAAAGTCTTCAGCTACCTGGACCGCTCGCCCAAACGCCGAACCGACGGCCACCTGGCGCCTGATGCGCTGCGGGGCGAGATGGTGTTCCAGAATGTCACCTTTGGCTACCCGTCCGCAGCGGGGGACGAACCGGCGCTGAAGGTAAGCCCGCGGCCCCGCGAGTGTTGCCGATTGGCCGGCTCACGGACCAAAATGCGCTCAGGACGTGTCCATGGCGCTGGAGGCGGGAAAGGTGACCGCCCTGGTGGGCCCGTCGGGTGGCGGGAAGACTTCCTGTGTGGGACTCCTCAAGCGACTGTACGACCCTCAGAGGGGGTCCGTCCTGCTGGACGGCCGGCCGCTGCACGCCTATGACAACGCCTACCTGCATCGTAAGGTGAATGAAACGTGAAACGATGCCCCATTAGCGACGTTACAAGTGGTCTTCAATGCGGAGCGTTGAATTCTGCCAAAGTCACCCGGGATAGGGGCGCCCCCCCCCCCCCCAGATGAGGACCCGCTGCGACAGCAAACGGATGCTTGTGTCATGGTCGCGCCCTTTCCGCAGGTGGTTTCGGTTCCCCAGAATCCGGTTCTCATGCGCGGCTCGCTACGCTACAACGTGGAGTACGGCCTGGAGGACTGCGACTTCCGGCGGGTGCGAGAGGTGTGCGCCAAGATCAAAGGGGACCGGCTCTTGGCCAAGATGGAGGCCGACTACGACGCAGGTATGCCCCCCCCACCCCACCCCCCCACCTCTAAGGAGACAAAGGTGACCGCAGACTGTTCTTGTGGTGCGCAGACGTGGGCGAGGGCGGCGCGCATCTGTCGGAGGGCGACAAGCAGAGCGTGGCGCTGCTGCGGGCCCTGGTGCGCCAACCTCGGGTCCTCCTCCTGGACGAGGCCACCAGCCAGATGGACGCCCACACGCAACACGCCGTCAGTGGCACCGCGACGCACGACACGCAACCACAACACTTAGAGCTAGCGCACGTAGCTTACGACAAGCTTACCTTAGCTAGGATACGTGAAACACGGACACGTGGTACGGGGATACGCAGACTAGGATGTCTGGGGTACAACTTTTAATTAGTTTTAGTGTAGGTTTTAGTTTTTTTTTTTAACTGTTAAAAAAGGCTTTGTGTGTATGTGTGTGTGTGTGTGTGTCCTGCAGGTCCTGGAGGAGGTGGTCCGTTGCGGATGCACTGTCCTGATGGTGGCGCACCGCCTGCGCAGCGCGGAACGAGCCGACCGCGTCATCTTCATGGAAAACGGCGTCGTGACGGAGGAGGGGACGCACGCGCACCTGATGGCCATGGGGGGGCGCTACCAGAGACTCAGGCAGGAGCTCTCCGACCAGCGACCGTGACCCATCTGTCAAGTCGCGATCGCAGCCGGCCAGTCGCGGAGCGCGTGAGGGAAAATTGGGCTTTCCAACTTTCCAACGGCTCTACTGGATGAAGGACTTGGGAATTAGTTGTCTGCCTCCTCACACATACCAACTTTTATGACGACCCCCGGATCAAACCGGACATTGTGTTATTGCAATTGTTTTACACGGGGCGCAGCTGCCCGCCATTTTTTTGCACACTGCCTCTATTATTAGTTTTTATTTCTTCAAGCGCACCCTCATCGATGTCTAAAACTATCGAGGGCAGAATCAATTTGTACTGAGTTGTGATGTTTGAAGACAGAGAAGAAAAGATGTCATGGCGTCGGCTCTTGATTCCACTTTTCGAGAAATAAAAGAACCCGTGTGCCAAGGATCGACAAACGGGCCAAATTCCTTTTGAAACGGATTATTTTTTTTTCTCACGACATTGGTGAAATGAGTGCGTCGCATAACTGGGGGGCGGGGGGTGGGGATTTGGAGCAGAGAAATCCTCACGTGATCCGATCCCCACAAAACGACCCCAGTGCGCCATCTGCAGGCCGCGACGAGTGTAACACCGGATGTCTTGCCTCTCTGTCTTTCGGTTTTTCCTTTTCTTCCCCCCCCCCCACACACACAATCTCTGTTTCTGTCTCTGTTCCCTGCAGGCAGCCAACATGATCAGTCACATCGTGTCCCGGATCTTTATCCTCGGCAATTCCGCCGCTTTACGCGCGGGGAAAACTTCACACGCACGCGCGTGGGGGCTTTCTGTCACCAGCCGGTGAGTTGCACTTTAAACTTTAAAAAAATTTTTTTTTTTGGGAGCTTCCCAAGTCGACGTTCGAACGTGTTGCACACCCGCGCTCCCCTCGACCTCACAACGCGTCACACTTACGTCACAAGTGACCATTCACGAGACAAGAGTGTCGCCCCCACCATTAAAAGGGACCTTTTTAAAGGAATGCAATTGAAAAAGAGGCAGAAAACGAAGCACCCCCTGCAACCCGTACATGGCCCCTCCTTGTGTTGAGCGCGTGTGGAATTCGGACTTCATATCTTAGATCGGGTTATGAGGATAGAGAGAGCGGGTGGTGGTCACGTGTGCAGCTTGTCTGTTTCCTGTTTTCAGTCTAAAAGCTACCAGCGGGCGACCATTCCATTCTTTGTCCACGTGTGACACTGACCGCGACCTGTCCGTTTTTGTCTACGCGGACCCCCGAAATGGACTGGCGACCTGTCAATTGTCACGAGACCAGTCCAGTTTTTGTCTTTATGCTGCACGCCGTTGACTGGCGACATGCAGGCCAGGGCGTAGTCGGACTCTCTCCGTTTCAGCTGCGATACAAAAGAAAAACAACAACAAAAAAAAGCTGCAGAGCCTGAAATGTCAGCACCGGCATCAACAGCACGGCGCCAAGTATTTGCCATTTATTGTTTTTTCCGCGGGGGGTGAGCGGCGGGGGGGTCCTGAATTTTCTGAATCCAGAGTTTTGAGGAAACATACATTCAATGGGGCGTATGCGAAAGGCGGGTTTTGGCTCTGGTCCTTGTATCTGGACCACCCACAAGTCGTGCGTAAACATGCAGAACTTTGTGGCTGTTGCGTTTTTGCAGCGGCGTGCACGTGGAGGCGCCGCCAATCGTGCCCACGCTGACGACCAGCTACGCACACGGAACCTCGTCCTACTCGCTGCTCAACGCCACCGTGGGCGACACGCTGGCCCGGGCGGCCGACGCCTGGCCCGATCGGGAGGCGGCCGTCTTCGTGCGGGACGGCGTGCGCAAGACCTTCGCCAGCTTCCACCAAGACGTGAGTGAGTGAGTGAGTGCGTGTGCCCGCCCCCCCACGAGTCGACTGGCAGCTGTTTTCGAGCGCATCTTGACTACGGAAGCTCAAAAGAGTCGAAAATAATAACAGGAAAACATCGCAAGTTAAATGGCAAAATAATATGGCGATATTTTACAATGTCATGGGCGTGTTTGTTTGTTTTTTTTAATTGATTTTTTTGGAATTTCCTTTGGACTCCCGCGGCTGACAGCTTTCGCATCTTGGCAGATAAGTTTTCAACGCCATTTTGTTTGTTTTTGTTGTGACGTGCTAGCATGCGTGTGCTAGCATGCGTGTGCGTTTTCATGTTTGCACATGTGCGGCGCTTGTTTGTGACGTCACGGCGGCGGGCTCGTTTGAGGAGCTAGCATGTCCTTAGTTCTTGGCACTTGTGAGTTTTTTTTTTAAACCTTTATTGAACAAGTTTGGCAGTTGTGAGTTCTGTGGCTCCTGCTGTTTCTCGCCGCACGTGTAGGTGGAGCGCGCCGCCGCAGGGTTGCTGGCTGTGGGCCTTCGTCCCGGGGAGCGTTTGGGCATGTGGGGGCCCAACACGTACGAGTGGCTCCTGATGCAGTTCGCCTCGGCCAAGGCGGGAATCATCATGGTGGGTGTCGGCCGCGTCGCCGCCTCGCCACGTTCATCTCGCTCGACGTTTCCTCTCCGTCATGTAGGTGGCGCTCAACCCGGCCTATCAACTGGAGGAGGCCGAGTTTGCCCTCCGAAAGGTGAGCCGCGCCGCGGCGGGAAACGCGTCATCTGTGTTTGCGCGTGTCTGCATTTACTTTGGGGGTGCGCGCAGGTGGGCTGCAAAGCAGTGGTGTGTCCGGAGGCGTTCAAGACCCAAAAGTACTGCGACATGCTGCGGCTTCTGTGCCCGGAGATGGCGACGTCGCCCCCCGGGGACATTCGCAGCAGCCGGTACGAGCGATCGGGACATCCCCGGGACCTCGCGAGCGATGACGGCGCTTGACTCCTACCTCTCGGCAGACTTCCCGAGCTGCGCTGCGTGATCGTCCTGGACGGCCGCCATGCCGGAACCTTCCACTTGGACGAGGTGATGCAGGCGGGCGACGGTCGCTTCCAGCGTCAGCTGCACGAGCTGCGGAATAAATTGTCCTGCGATGACCCCGTCAACATCCTGTTCACCTCGGTAACGCGCGTTCCTTTTGATTACGTTGACAAAAATGATTTGAACATTTTCGTTTCGGAGTTTTGTCGTGAATGAATGATGATGAGCTAAGGTTGAGCGCCGGTTTGTCGGCAGGGAACGACGGGACGTCCCAAAGGCGCCACGCTGACGCATTGCAACGTTCTGAACAACGCTTTCTTCGTGGGCATGCGCGTCGGCTTCCACTGGCGGGTGAGACGCCGCCAAGCGGCAAATAACGCTGACGCCCGCTCTGCCGCTCCCTCGGCTGACCTCGCCGCGCTTTGTCGGCCGCAGCCCGCCACGCGCGTCTGCCTCCCCGTGCCACTCTACCACTGCTTTGGCTCCGTGGGGGGCGGCGTCTGTATGGCCGTCCACGGCATCTCGCTGGTTTTCCCTTCGCCCTGGTACAGCGGCAAAGACAACCTGGACGCCATGCAGAACGAGAAGTAAGACCGACTGCACCCTTGTGACCAGTCGCTTGTTTGTCCGGCACGGATTAGCATCACAACGTCCTTTTTATCTTTCAGGTGTACATTTGTGTACGGGACGCCCACCATGTACGTGGACATGACCAGTCAGCCCGACGTGGACACATACGACCTATCGTCTGTGGTCGCAGGTAAGCAGCAGACCGACATCCGGTGCGGTAATTCATTCGGCTGCGCAAAAAAAAACAAATGATGAGGCCTTTGCGGGTGTGCGCAGGCATCATCGCGGGCTCGCCGTGCCCTCCTGAGCTGGTCAAGAGCGTCATCTCCACCTTGGGTATCAAGGAAATCATGGTGAGTGAGGCAAGGAGGGAGTCAGGGAGTGCATGTGTCCACTTGCACCCCCTTTTTTGGACTTCTCATGCATTATTTCATTGCTTCATCCACTTGTGTTCGATATAAAGTTAGTGCATGCAATTTGTCATTTGTCCACTAGAGGGAGACAAATGACATCAATTGCTGAATCAATTTCAAGTTGTTGTCCTTGTCAAACTTTTGCGGTCAGGGGTGTGGGGATATGTGCTCCGGCAGCGGTAATGACCAAAAATGGGCAAAGGTGGTGAAACGTTTTCTTTTATTGAGGCATCGAGCACAAACGTGAAGCTCAGGCGGGACGATCGGGAAGGTGTTAGCGTGAGCAAACAAGCTGGCGGCGAGCGACGGGGTGTTGCATGTGTTAATTGTCGACTGGGCCCGCTGGGAAATGTTCGTACCGGGGTGGGGGGGGGATTAATTTGTCTGCCGGCAAGTTGGCAGGAGGAGGTCACGTGCGATTTCCCCCCCATCATCCCACTAAATTTCAAGCTGGTGCAGTCAAGTCATGATCCGATTAAGCAGACGTCACGTCGACTTGCGCAATTGGGCCACTTGGCAGGCGATCTCCGTCCTAATTATGCCGACTCATGAACACGTTGCCATCAAGCGGGCGCCCAAGCAGTCTCAATGACTTTCTTGTCTGGACGAGGGCTGCCTGCAACCAACCACGATTTTGCAAGGGGAAGTCAAAACAAACATTTTCTTGACAATAATAAGTTCTATGTGCCCTCGCGAGTCTAACACCGGCATTGTGATCAATATTGTCGTTGCGGAATTTGAACCAAGCAGCAAAATGCAGCCGTTCTGAAAAAAAAAATCTCGATGATTGTTTCGCAAAGTAAAAGCAGATCTTTGCATATGTCGGCGTGATGTGCGACCTTCTGCGGCTGAGGAAATTGGCGACTGAAGCGTGACTGGGGGTGGAGTCATGCAACTCCCCCCCCCAACCCCCACGACAATCCCCACAATTCCCCTTTCCGCCACTCGCCCCTTCAGTGGCGTGCGGCCATCTTGTTTCTTTTGGGCTTGAGCCGGCAGGCGGCGAAGGCGGCGCTGTCTCGGACCTGCTTGCCTCTCTGCGCCGGCGGCGAGGCGCACGCGGCGTCCGTTCGCTTGCGGCTGTTGCCGTCCATCCACCTGCGGCCACACGTGTTGATTTCATCTTATCCACTTTTGAAATTGTGAACGTCTCGTGTTTTTTCGGAGCATTTAGGAAGCGTTGTGTTTGATTGAGAAAACGCCGCAAAGATTTGCGGTTTTACCTGCGCAGCGGCGCCAGCTGGCAGGTGCAGCTCCAAGGATTGTTGGCCACGGTCAGATTGGTCACTCGAGACAAGTCCAGACTCTTGGGAAGCCAGCGCAGTTTGTTGTTGCCGACGTCCAGCGAGGTCAGCGCCGTCACGCCGGCGAACGCCTCCTCCGACATCTGAAACGCCACCACAGACGAATCGAAAAGGTCGAAAATGGCGTGTGCCACTTGTGACCTCATCAAATGATTTTTATCGGCGTGAGGCTAACGTGAGGGCGGCGCGCTCGTTCTACTCGAAGCGCACGAGTACACGGAGCTCCCCGCTAAAGCGCTCGTGCTGAAAGGGGCTTTCGCAAAAGCCTGGAGGAGGGCGTCGCGGGTCTCGGCGGGCGTGGGAAGCCCGCCGACTGCCTGAAAGGCTCCTCTCATCTTGTGTCAACATCCGCGCGCACGGACGGACGGACGCTAAAAGCTTCGTGCAGGTGCGACAGCTACTCGTTGGAAATTTCCACTTGGGGAGGGTGGGGGTGGGGGGGGGGACAACAACACCCCCCCCCCCACCCCACACACACTCCGCATACCCGGAACCACGCCCCCCCCCCCTCCTGCCGCAGACGATCCATTTGGGAGACGCGCAAAGAGGCGTCTGTGCGCAGGCTACACATACAAACGCGCTCTGTTTACCCGACTCGCCAAGCTAACAATCGTTACGTAAGCGTCCACTTCCTGTTTTGCGGCTTTGCGCCGGCGGCATTTTTCGCCGCTTAGGCTCGACTCGTCCTCGTTCGCACTTTGAACTTGCGCTTGCTAAAATGGCGCCCCAAGTGTCGGGTCATCGGAGGTCACCGAAGCTAATTAGCGGGCGTCCGATAAGGCGTTTTGCAGGTCTCGGCCACGTGATGGTCACGTTGGAGATTTTATTTTGGTTGACAGCGGGGATGTTTTTTTTTCCAACGACACATTTTCAAGCTTCACAAAGTTCCACTGTAGCAAAACGCGCAAGCGTGGCGCCAGTTGTGGCTCAATTTTTCCGTCCAGTGAGGCTCAGGACCCCCCTCCCCGCCTCCACACCGCCCCGCCCCTACCACTGACCTTCTCCAGGCCCATGCGGTCCATCTGCAGCTTCTCCATGTAGCGGCCAAAGCT
The DNA here is from genome assembly GCF_025434085.1 of Hippocampus zosterae. Classification (NCBI taxonomy): domain Eukaryota; kingdom Metazoa; phylum Chordata; class Actinopteri; order Syngnathiformes; family Syngnathidae; genus Hippocampus; species Hippocampus zosterae. The sequence continues at coordinate 3,327,417 of NC_067457.1, forward strand.
GCTGAAAGCGCGTTCGGGGATGCTCTTCATGGGGTTCTCGCCCAGCGCTAGCTCCTCCACCACACGTAGCTTGCTCATGGCGGCGGCGGGGTAGACGGCCAGCTTGTTCCGGTCCAGGTGCAGCGCGGCCAGGTTCTCCACGTCCTCCAGGGACCCGGCGTGGAGCGCGCTCAATTGGTTGCCGCTCAAGTGCAACCAGCGCAGGTCCTTGGCGCCGGCGAAGGTGCCCGGACGGAGCTGGCGCAGCTTGTTGTCGTCCAGCCGCAGCACAAAGAGGTTGACCAGAGGCGAGAAGATGCCTTTGGCCAGCTCGCCGATGCGGTTGTGGTCCAGGTGGAGATAGGTGAGCCGGCTCAGGTCTCGGAAGGCGTCGGGCTGGATGCTGGTGATGTGGTTGTGCGACAGGTACAGGTACACCAGCTGGCTCAGGCCCTTGAAGGCGTTGGCGGCGATGTGGCGCAACTGGCAGTGCTGCATGTGCAGCGACACCAGGCCGCCGCTGTCGGCGAAGGCGGCGGCCGGAACGCCGCCCAGCGGGTTCCTCTGCAGGTTGAGCAGCCGCGTGGACGCCGACACCCGCGGGATCTCCTTCAGGCCCACGCCGTCGCAGATGACGTGCTGCAGGTCGCCGTGGCAGTGGCAGGGGGTCGGGCACCGGCCGGGCGCCCCCCCGGCCATCAGCGCGCTCGCCAGCAGCAGCAGCAGGCAGCTCACGCGCCGCATGTCGTCCTCGCCTCGCGCGCACTGAGCGGCCCGACGCTCGGGGGCGCCGTCAAAAGGCGGGTGGGCGGCGACCACCCGCCTTTTGGGAGGGGCGGGGGGGGGAGACCCGCTCGGCAGAACACTCGCCCCCATTGAGCGGGTGCCGCCAGGGAAAGAGGGAAAAAAAAAATAGTCCGCCATCCGCATGAGGAGGAAGTTTGTGTGTTGCCGGCTAAGCTTTTGAGCTTTTCTGGCCCGCGCGTGTTCCGAACATTCCTTCTGGAAAACGAAACGCTTGCGTAAGGAATGTGCCGCTCACTCGACACTTCTCCCACGTCGTCGGGAACGCCGCCGCCTCTCTGATGTGTCCGCCGAAAGCTTTTGCCAAGGGGTCCGCGCGGCTAATTAGCCACTCGCTAACACGTGACCTGTGATTGACAGATCGGATACGGCACCACGGAGAACAGCCCCGTCACCTTTTGCGGCTCGCCGTTGGACAACATGGAGAGGAAGTCGCAGACGGTCGGATACATCATGGACCACACGGAGGTGCCCCCCCCCCCCCCCCCCCGCCCCGGGTGAAGCAAACGTGACTGGAAAGGTGCGAGTGAAGCTAGAGGTGGCGTGCATTGTCCGCAGGCCAAAATTGTGCACCCGTCCAGCGGGCAGCAGGTTCCGTTGGGTTCCTCCGGCGAGATCCTCATCCGAGGCTACTGCGTCATGTTGGGCTACTGGAACGACCCGGAAAAGACCCGCGAGTGCATCGGGGATGATGGCTGGTACAAAACCGGGTGAGTCGGCCTCACATTTAATTCACCCTTCGCTCACGAGTTTGGCCGGCGTTTTCGCAGCGCATGTGTGAGAGCGTTTCAGTTGTGACCGTGAGAGTGTTGCACTCACGCAACACGCTCTTCTCAAAACTGCGAAATGCTTGAAAAGTTCAGTCGTACGTGTGAGAAGGTTTTAGTGCCGTGCGAGCGTTCCGGTCCGGGGTGATGACGGCTTCTCATCCGAGTGTGCCGGCGCTCTGAGTGCTCATCGCGTGCGTTTGTGCGCTCAGAGACATCGGCAGCTTGGACGCGTTCGGCTACTGTCGCGTCGAAGGTCGCATCAAGGACCTCATCATCCGAGGAGGCGAAAACATTTCCCCTGCCGAGATCGAGCAGTTCCTCCACACGCACCCCAAAATCAAAGAAGCGCAGGTCAGGTCACGCACGCGCCGTCGACCTCCAGGCGACCGAAAAGCTCTCACGCGCCAACTAAACATTCTCAACTGAAAAGCTTTCGCACTCTCTCCTGAAATTTTCTGACACACAAAACATTGAAATGCTCCCCCACTGCACGACAGGTGGTGGGCGTGACGGACGCCCGCATGGGCGAGGAGATTTGCGCGTGCGTTACATTGAAGGACGAGGAGGAGCTGACCGAGGATGACGTCAAGACTTTCTGCAGAGGGAAGGTCAGTTTCACTGGCGTGTACCGTCGCACGACATTCATAAAATGGATTGACGCTACGTATTCTGAATACCGCCGGAGTAGCGTCCAATCATTCATTCATTCAAAATCTCAACTCCTCTCTCAGCTTGTCAGTACGGCGCTCATAGTAGTTGTTCTACGCAGAGGAGAAAGATAATATGACTCAAGCGGGGAAAAAAAATTGGCCGAACCAAAACTTGTGTCACTAGCTTGTCTAGAGCGCGTTAGGTCGCTGGCGTATCGGGCGTCCGGTCGTTGTGACGTGATGTCGCGCGTCTTTGTCTGTGTCCAGATTTCTCACTTCAAGATTCCTCGCTACGTCGTGTTTGTCAGCAGATTTCCACTCACCGTCACTGGAAAGGTAAGACTTACACCTCCATGACAACCGCGACCGATCTTCGGAACGACCCGTGTGAGGAAAGGGGGGGGGGGGCTAGAAAAGCAAAGTAGGACACAAGGTGTCGGCACCTGAGCGAGCGGCCGCTTCCCTGTTTCAGGTCCAGAAGCACGAACTGCGCCGGGAGATGGAGGAGCGTCTGGGACTCGCCAAGGCCTCCTGATCCGCCCCCACGTCAGCCATTTTGAAACGGGACATTAGTCTGTTGGCTCGCAAGCATCTTTGCCATCAAGAGCAATAAATGGGAACGTCCATCATCTGAACGGTCGCCCCAGTCTTGATTCCAACGCCCATCCAGAATCGCCCATCCAGTCACCTGCCACCACCGCCTAAAAAAAATTACGAGTCACCTGACCCCAGTCACTTATTGGCTGTCACCGAACGCACGTCCCGAGTTAGCTCCCATCATAGTTGGTCGCCGCCTGTCCTCGACCCGTCGAGGTGAGATGCTCTTGTGTCAGGATAGAAGACAGGAAGTCGCTCATGTGCTGTCCTATCAAAATAAAGCTTTAATACTGTTAGGGTGAAGATGAGCCCCGATCCAATCAGCTTCTTCACAAAAGAAAAAAAAATGTCGTAAACGTCCCTGGAATGTGGATTATAGACAGAAAGTAAAAAAAAAAAAAGACCAGATGAAAATGGCTTCCAAAACGTAAGGAGAAAGAAAGCAAAAGCAGTTCCCGATCCCGCGCCTTCACCATCGAAGCGGCGGTTAGAAAATGCCGTACGCGTCGCCGTGTCGCGTGGCCACGGCGAAGGCCGGGTAGGCCTCGTAGGCGGGGTACGCGGCCACCCCCGCCACCCCGTCCTGCTTCAGTGGGGACGCCACGCCCCCCGGCGCCGGCCCGGCCAAAGCGTAACCTGGAAGACACCAAGCGCACCTTCACTTCCTGTCGCCGGGGCCGAACCGGCGCGTGCGCACGGCGCGGGCTACGGACCTTCACATACCTGGGAAGGCCACCGCCGCAAAGGTAGCGTCTGGGGTGGGGCTAGCATTCTCCGCGGGCACCCCCAGGGTGTGCAGCGTGTGCTCGGCTGCGTGCACCTTGGCCTCGTCCACGCCGGCGCTCAGCTTGCTCGGGGTGAACGGGAGCCTGCGGGGGGGCGGACATGACGCAACGTCATCCCGTTGGGGAAATATTTTTGGCGAGATGGCGCTTACACGTTGGGGTTCTGCGTGGCCAGGGCGGGGATGGTGACTTTGTAGAGGAAGAGTTGGCGCTGGTCGGGTCCGATGGCCGAGTGCAGTTGGTACACCGGCGCCCCCCAGCTGTTCTTCTCACACAACTCCTCCAGAACCTGCACACATGCACACTTTGGGTGAGTGTGTGTGTGTGTGTGTGAGACGCAGGAAGTGTACGAGGGTGGCGTGCGGCCGGCGTTACCTGCGGCGCCGGCTTGAGCGCGGCGGCCTTGAGGCTGACGGCGGCCGGCGTCATGGGCGTCAACTCCATGCCGGGCAGGAGGTCGTACAGCTTGTCATCGGACCGCTTGGGGGCGGCGCCTGGACGGCAGGCGCCGATGCCGACGCCCCCCGCCGCGTACGTAAGGTAACCCCGCCCGCCCAGCCCGCGCACCCCCGCAGCCCCTACAGGCATACTCATGTAAACTTCTACAGGAGAAACCAATCGCGTCAGTTCCAATCAGCCGCAATCACACACACACACACACACACACATGGACAGACAGACGGACAGACAGTCTTCCCAGCATTCCCGTTGATTGTAAACTTCTACTGGACGTCGCAACATCAGCCCAACCGGAATCTTTCCCCATCCGCCGCCGGCTCTTTGCGCACGACGTGCTATTTGAACATCGCACATGTAACGGCCAATCAAAAATGGACATGCCCTTAAGATTAAAAAATAAAATATTAGGGCCTCATTTGATAATATGACACATTAGTCAGTGTAAAAAAAAAAACCAACACGTTCACATAGCACAGCCCCCAAATTTGGTTGTCGCCAGCACGTTTGGTCGCTTGGCACGTTAACATAACGCAGATCATGGGCGTCGTCGCTAGTTAGCGTAGCATCGAGTCATCTCACGTAGCAACGGGCATGTGTGTCCCACGTCCAGTAGTTGTTCTTTGATTGACAATGTAAATGTAAAGCCTAAAGGCGGCCTCTGACCTCGAACAGAGGGCGCCCTCATCACACCGCGACCTGCCACGTGACCTTTGGCGGGCGGGAAGCGGAAGTGGGCTGGGGCGGCAGCGGCGGCGGCGTAGGCGTGCGGGGCGTAAAACACCGGCGCACCAAGATATGCCACTGTGGGGTCATACACCTGAGAAGGAGAAGGTGGGGGAGGGGGGGCAGCTTGGAACTTAACGCAGTGGATGTGAAAACAGGCTAAAGTGTAGCCCAAAAGTCAAGTGCCTACAGAGTCAAGTGGCTAAAAAGATCCAACGCGCTAAAAGTCAAAATGTATCAAATGTCAAAGCCCAAAAGTCCAATAGCCCTTAAGTCAAACATCCTAAAGGTCAACTAGCCCAAGGTCAAGCCCCTAAAAGGAGGCCAGACTGCCCCCCCCCCACCCCAACCCCCCAAGCTTCTAAATGTGCGGTGGATGCGTCCGACCGCCCTGTCCAAAGTTCCCATTTACATTTGTCACCTGTCCGAGGGTGAGGGCAGCGTAGTCGTCCTGCAGCAGCGAACTTCCTCGCCCTCCTCGCCCTCCTCGCCCACCCGTCCCTCGCGTGTAGCGCACGTAGCTGTCCTTGTCCACCGGCTTGGCCAGCGTCACCTCCATTGCCGACCCGTCCAACACCTGCGCACGCGTACGCCCGAGTGAGTCGTGTGGGCGCGCATGCGTGTTGTCTGCGTGCGCGCGCGACCTTCCCGTCGAGGGCCTTCATGGCGTTGACGGCGTCGTCGCGGTGCGTGAAGTGGACGAAGGCGTAGTCTCGGATCTTCTTCACGCGCTCCACCGCACCTGCAGGAAAAGCCGCCCCTGGTCAGGGCCCGCCTCCACGAGGCGAGGCGACGCCGGCGACCACCTGCTTTGATGGCGTTGAACTCCTTGAGAATGTTCTCCTCGCTGGTGTGCAGCATGAGATTCCTGACGTAGAGAATCTTGACGGAGGCCATGGTGTCCTCGTCCACTTCCACCTCCGGCTCGGCCCAGTCCACCGCGATGGCGTGACCCCACAGCTGGATGCGGCCTGAGGTGGGCCGAGGGATGTGACGCCGGCGGCAACCGAGTGGGCGGCGGCGGCGCGTTACCTGGCAACAGCTTGCGTCGCGCCATGGCCGCCGCACGGTGGCTATCGTACTCCACAAAGGCGAAACCCCGGTTCTTGGATTTGTCCGCCGCGCTGGGATAGACGATGACGTCCACCGCTCCTTCTGTCACCTTGCGCATCTCGGCCAGGATCTCCTCCCGCATTTTGCTCTTGGGGATGCCGCCCACGAACAGTCGGCAGTTGTCCACACTGGGGCACACGCCCAGCAGGCGCCCGCTCCTGGCACGCCAGCGAGCCCGGTGAGTTGCCCGACCGACGGACGCCTCAAGCATCAAGTGGGGGGCGGCTCACCTGATCTCGTAGTTGTTGAGCTGCTTGGTGGCCGCTCGGGCTTCCTGTTTGTTGGCGAAGGTGACGAAAGCGTAGCCGCGGTTGTTGCCGTTGAAGTCCATCATCATCCTCACTTCGAAGATCCGACCGAACTCCCGTGAAAACATCAAAACCAACGTTAGCTGGACAGAGCGCCTTGGCGCGACGTACGGGCGCACTCGCGCCTTGCTACGCTGTGCCCCACGTAAGATGGCGCCGTCATCACCTTCTCGCAGAGTGGCACGAGCTCATCCTCAAAGAGATCTCGCGGGAGTTTCCCCACAAAGATTTCGCTTCCTCTTTCTGGCGGCGGCCCGTCCCAGCCGGGCGGGGGGCCGCCATATCGCCGCTGGCCATTCTCCTGCCACACGTTGGCGTGCGTTAGCATGTTCGTGGGTTGGAGCCCCCCGCTCGCCATGGACACACCCACTTTACCTGCTGGAGCCGGTACCCCGTCCTCTGCACCAGTGCCCTTAGCCCCGCCTCCTTCTGTGCTCCCACTAGTTCCTCTCCTCCTGCCTTCTGATTGGTTTCCATTGGGTTTGATTGACAGCTTGACAAATCAAGGAAATTAGCAAAGCTCACTGCAGGACGAAGACCAGCAGTAAGAGGGGAAAATGAGGTTAGCTAGCTTGTGTGTGTGTGTGCGCGCGTGCGCTTTGTTTTGCATGTATTGTGTTTGTTTGTTTTTGTATGTTTACATCTGTGTGTGTGTGTGCGTGTGTATACAGGTGACGTGTGTTGGGTCAAGGGTCATGAGAGGGAAGAGGTCACGTCACCATGTGATGACCAATCAGTTGCATCTGTCGCGGAGGCGTCACGTCACTTGTTCTCTCTCGCTTGTTTCGGAGTTTATTTGAAATTACGACAAAGTCAGCTATTATTAAACCATTTTGATTATTTCTCATCAATTTTGATTTCTGTTGCGCATTTCAAGGGACCAGAGGACCTGGTGGATCTTTTTTTTTTTTAAAAAAAACGATTTGCTTAGCTGTAAAAAGTGTAAGTAAAATTATTATTATTATTATTATTATTTTTTTGTCTTTTGAATCATTGTGATGACGATCGGAGCCCAGATGACGTTTGAATTGGCCACATGAATAATGAAGGCTGATGAATAAAAATAACAATCATAATAATAATAATAATTAAATGATGTGAAGGAAAATTGTAAATAGTACTGCGATTTATCCATTTTGTGTTCATATTGCATTTAATTGAAAGATGTTTGTTGTTTTTTTTTCTCTTTCTTCTTTCTACATACATTCTTGCTGCTGGAGGCTGTAAATTTCCCCAGTGTGGGACGAATAAAGGATATCTTATCTTATCTTATGAAAAAGCAGACTTAGCATGGTAGCACCTTGCCGCTACAGACACACTTGTTTCGCCGCCCCTGTTTGCCGTCACCCGACTAAATGATGCGTTTCAATCCATTCCATCAATTTCAGCGTAAACAAATGTAGACATTTTCAAAGTTGACGTTTGCAACTAACACTTATTTTCTATTTGCGGAGAGAAAAAAAACCACACACACAAAAACCTACCTGAGCAATTTCAGAGATCACCTCCCTCTGTTCAGACCTGTGTCATTCTGACCACTGTGTGTGTGTGTGTGTGTGTGTGTTTGTGTGAGCGTGTCATTCTGTGTGTGTGTGTGTGTGATCGCATCATATCAAACTCCAAAGGTTCACTTTCTTGGTGTTAGCTTTACAAGGGTTCATTAATGTTTAACCTGCTGCTATCTGTGTGCTCACACACACACACACATGAACTTTCCGAGAGGCTGAAATTCGCTCCATGCTGAGGATGGCTGGATCGATACCAAAACATCGATATTTCGATCCGGAGTGTCGATCCTCCAGCCAAAGTATTGATATCAAATGCGGCGTCTACGACAGGACTGTCAAAATTTGAGATCATTCCACCAGCCTCATAAAACCTTTGAGAATTGTTCATCCGACAGAGTTACTGGAGAAACGTGCCACCCAAGTCGAAAAGGCGCCGGCGTGTACCTAACGTTGTGGTCACACTTCAATGCAAACGTCCAAATAATTTTATTTAACGTATTTTGAAGGTTCTCTTCAATCGTGTTTCTTGTCCAACTCACTTTGAGGCACAGACAGTTTTATGCACGGGATAACTAATAACTCAATCGTTACTCACAAATGCTCAATAAAAACAACAACACAGCTCACGCGCAGTTTTTTCACATGGTCGTTTTTTTTAGCCGAAAAAAACGACCATGTATAGCAAGGCGTTTTAGCCGTCGTTTTTTTCGGCAAAGAATGCCTTACTATACCTGGTCTTTTTTTTGGTCATCTTGTGTTCCTTCAAATAAAGCTGAAATAACCAACAATTCTTTGGTGTTCTTTTTGTTAAAGTCAGTCACACGCACAACAAAAATAAATAAATAGAATACCTGTGCGCTGAAGTCCTGATAAAAGGTTCGAGCAAAAGGGAGACGGGCAAGGTGCCTTGCAAGAATGGGAATAGGGATGACTTCGTATTGAATGGTCGAGAAGGAGAGTAAAATTTATCCTCTTATCGCCATCAAAGTAATAAATTGGAATTGAAACTCAATCGTTCATGTTCAGTTATGAACTACGAATATACCATTAAGTTTGCCGAAAAACTCAATCGTGATGGTCCAGTGGTCTAAAACTTTGCTCTCGGTTCAGGCGACTCGGGTTCGATCCCCGCGCTCACCTACATGTGTGCATAAATGTAGGTGTGTAGAAAAGTGGAATCAAACACGAGACGGCTGAACCCATAGTATGGTCTTTAACCACTAGACCGACTTGGATTTGGAAATTGATAATTTGGAAGTCATACTTATTTCTCAGCTGTCATGTTCAGGTGCAATGTATGAATATGACAAAAAATTCCCCGAAAAACTCAACCGTGATGGGCCAGCGGTCTAAAACTTTGTTCTCGGTTCAGGCGACACGGGTTCGATCCCCGCGCTCACCGACATGTGTGCATAAATGTAGGTGAGCAGAAAAGGGGACTCGAACACGAGAAGGCTGAACCCAAAGTATAGTCTTTATCCACTAGACCAACTCGCATTTGGAGCTTAATGATTTGGAGGTTATAATTATTCGCATTAACAATAGTATTGTGCACTCCAAAATTGAGAAAGACAGTAAAATACGACTTTCAATGCCGGAAGTCATCAGAACGGTTGGCCTAATGGTTAGAGACAAACGATGCGGTCCGGTGAGAGCGAGTTCGAGCCCCACCGCAGGCTAGCATTTACCGAGATTTTTCTTTCGGAATTGTATCTCACAATTATTTTTTTACTTCTTCTTTGTTAAATAAAGCTTTTTAAAAAAACAAAAACGTGATGACGTCGTTAGCGAAAACGTATTTAAGCTGCGACTAATTGAACAAGCGGTCTTTTTCCCCTCCAGGCTGACGACTGACTGCACGTCCAAATCGCGGCAAGACGACCACAAGGCTTGGAAAGGTGAACGCTTTAACTTTCTTTTTTTGTCTTGTCATTGCTAACTTTTAACAATAATTCACATTTTCAGGCTGTTCAACTCTTCCACGGTAAGTCTCCTGCAAGTTTAAATGGCATTGTGTTCTTTTGAACTAACACGTTTTGCAATTTTCTTTTTCCTTTACAGCGCGCAGCGAGGGTAAGTTGCTCGCGTTTGACAAACCGAACGTCTTAAGTTTTTTTTTACACCCGTCCCATTTAAACGGCGACAACTTGGTAATCATTCTTTCTCACCTTCGACAGCCTCCGTTGGTCCATATGCTGCTCCTGCTCCGCATTTCTGCCCACAAGATCACGCAGAACCCCAACAAGGTGACTTTTCACTCTTTAATAACTTCTTACAACACTCGCATTGAGTGGAACGCAGCACTTTTAAATGTGCTCGCACCTGGCAAACATGCAAAGCAAAGTTTGCTCGAGCATTGCCATTAACGTGTCCCGCTACCTTACTGTGCAACAAACGCTCCCCCAACTTCCTAGGAAAGCTACGTTCGCCGAGAGGGTAAGTAGACAAAACTCCTTTCTAAATTCACAATTAAACAGAAGTAATATGCATCTGTGCATACTAATTGTGTCATTTCTGTTCCCAGGTACAAATCGCGTCTAAAATGGCACACTTGCTGTGCGTTTCAATGTGGAATTCAAATTGTGAACCATTTGGAGCAAGCCAAACTAATGTCTCTTTCCTGTCCACAGGCTTTGCATCTTCTACAGAATGGCCAAATTGACTGTTACAAGGTAAAACTGACTCATTTGAATACATATCAGACTAAATCCCAAAAGTGTCGATTCTCATTTCTGTCTACGCAGGCTCACCTCGACAAAATGGCTGCCATCCTGTGGCGTTTGGGCCTTCCAAATATCGGGGTGCTCAGCCATACGCTTGTACGGTTTGAATATTTAAGAGTCAAGCGCTAACGTTGCCGTGTCTTTCAGGCCAGCGTGCTGTCGAAGAAGCGTCCAGCTCTGCTCTCTTCACAAGTGAAACCAAATCTTTTAAAGCGGTGCAAGTGCGAGTACTCGTAATTGAGCGCAGGTGTCAAATCCAGAAATTTGAAAAGTTTGGTTTAACCACAGGCCCGCCCACTCAACCAGCTCCTGAGAGCTGGTTAAGTTCGGCGCACCTGTGGCTTTTCTGGCTCTCTCGCACACTGAGACACAAGATCAGATTCGGTGTCTGGCTTCCGCAAGACCTTGCTGATGATCTGATCATTTGAATCGGGTGTTGCACCAGGGGGGAAACGGGTGGGAGAGTGACCCCAAGACATTTACTCAGCATTGCGTTTGTCCCGCTCTCATCCACCAGGTGGTGCTGAAGAACCAGGTAACACGTTGTGATGTCGCGTAATTCCAAGCTCAGTCCTGGAACTGTTGGTTGGAGGCGGCGCCACGATCCACCTGATGTCATGCACGCTGTCAGGTGACTGAAGCTACACCCAAAAAGCACGGCGCATTGAATTTTCAAGCACGCTCACCTGCTTTTTCTTTGATTCTGCATGCAGTGCAGCTTCCAGTCACACCCGCCACCTGCTGGGTAAAGAGACAAATGCGACAAGATTGTGTCTGATCCGTTTTCAACGTTGCCGTACAAAGGTATGAAAAAGGACCTGACGGGTCTCGTTTGTCACATTGGCAGGTTTAACCACCTCGGATGAGTCACTGGACTAGTAGCAGCTTGGCCACGTGCTGCAGCAAAAGATTCCAGTGGATCAATCAGTTGAAAAATGAAGAGCTTGTGTGGCAGCAGCTTCGGGTAAAATGGTAATGCATTTTGGATCATAATTGGTGTCTACTCACCTGTACTTTGTCATCCACATGAAGCCGGTGGAGTCGAAGTGTGACTGAACCATCTGCCGGTAAGAAGGCTCATTTAATTTTAACAAGCATGTTCTCCGCAGAGGTTGAAGACTACTTTCCCCCTCTTCAGGCAGCAGTCAACATGATCGGCATCCTGCACAAAAGACCCAACAACTTGTCTCTCTCGCTGGTAAGTTTCAGGCCGACAACATCTTTGTCTGCACAAGACATTGACTTGTGTGTAACTCACGGATGTTTTTCCTCTCAGATCAACGCACCTGTCCGATGTTCTTCTCACGAGCCGACCACTTCGCCACCCAGCGACAAGCAGACTGCCATCCAACTTGCAACTTTTCCTCTGCTTTGTCTGTTCAAAAGAAATAAAGCTTGACTACAAAGAACACTAACTCTCAACTTCATTCTTAAACACATCACAAAAATCTAACTTAAAACAATTAAATTTAAAATATTTTTTCAAAAAAATTTTGAATTTTTTTCAAAACATTTTTTTAATTTTCCAAAAAATTTTTCTGGATTTTTTTTTCCCGGGTCAAAATTTTAGGAAAGTGGGTGTGGCATAGCTGGAATGGCGGCTCAGGATTGGCTGATGGCAATGGAAGTGGGCGGAGCATGGCAATAACATGCTGTGATAGGTGGAAATGAGGGCGTGGATATGCAAATTAGGCCCCCTCTGATTGGCTGGTGGTTTATGGGGCGTGGACATGCAAATTTGGAGCAACCTGATTGGTCAAGCCCTGGAAAGTGGGTGGAGCTATGCAAATCTCCGTGTTCTGATTGGTTATGCAAATTTATGCAAATGAGGGCCTCGCCGTGATTGGTGGATTCCAAATTGGGTGTGGTTTGGGCGAGCTTTGCAGAAAAATTTCTAAGTCCCACTTGAGTTTTAAGGTGAGAGCTGCACTTCGGTCACACCAGACAGTCCTTTCACTGTTCCCGTCAGTTTCACATGACCCAAAAGCTCAATTCTTGGAGTTTTGAATCATGTGGAGACTAACGGGACAGCAGTGTTACACTTGTGGCCATACAAGTGACTGATGTGCAACTCTCTCCTCAAGACTTGAGTCTTCAGCTGCAGTGAGCACTCAGCATGAAAGACTTTGAGTGAGTTGAGGATGGACTTAGTCATGGAAGGCAAAGACTCAAATTCAAGTTCAACAATTTATTGGACAGAATAGCAAACAGGACAATGTGAAAGCATTTTACCAGTCACCGTTTGTGTGGGCCAGTGCAAGTTGCACACACACAAACACTGATGACAGGCCCAAGATGGGAGCATGTGCTTGACCAGCACATGCTCACGATGTCATCATGAGATGTCAATGAGGTCACTGACATCTCATACACACCAAGGGGTACATGAGCACATCCGACTTCTCTCACTCAGACAAAAACTAAGTGCCGTGTACTCCACAACTCCATGATGACACTCTTCTGGTCAAGTTTTTAAATGACATTGAAGTGGGCCAAGTTAGTCATATGTATGTAGATATTATATATATATGCATACATAGACATCTTTAAACTAACTTGGTCCACCTCAAGGTTTAAAAACATATTCCAGAAGTGCTTGATGATGCTCGGGTGGTATTTGTGGAGTTGACACTGTTGTGCAGTACACGAAGCACAAGTTTAAGTTGAGTGAGAGACAGACGGGCGGGCGCACTCACCTCCACCTTGTGGTGCAACGCGTCATCAGACATCAGCTCTCCAAGCACACAACAGGGCTCAATACTCACATGTCCTCCGAGTCTGTCGGCTGCATGTTTGGCCCAGTCACCTCTTCAATCTAGTCAGGCAGAAAAAAATAAAGTACAGTGTTCCAAAAAGTTTTTTTTTAATGATTTGAGTCATGATTCATAAAGTGGCAGACTTTTACTTTCAACCCATCCATTTCCAAATGTGCCTACACACGCACCACATCAGGCTGAGCGATCCACTCGTGGCCGCCTCGCCACACAATGAACAATTGCGATATCCCTCATTGTTTTTTATGTTGTGTGTGCATTTATCACGACTATACGTTTGAATTTTAAACCACGTGTGAAAATTACGAGTATATTTGTGGATATTATCAACCTATATTTTATTGAAATGTTGTATTTAGTATGTGGAAATCACAAATATGTATCGAAAAACAAGTGAAAAAAGTCACGGATGCATTTGTGTGAATAGTTTTCTGACAAATCTGCCCCCAAATGTGAAGCCATCACACTTCCACTGGTTACAGCAGCTTTGGTGTGGAAAACATACAAAATGACATGCAAGTCAAACGCTCTTCTCGATTGCCAGTTGATTGGCAGCTGAGGTCTACTTGTTAGCGGTGTGCTAGCTAACTGGCCTCTTTGCCGACGTTGTTATTCCGATAACTTCCAGTGACTTTAGTGAGTAACAACAAATAAATTACAGGAGAAACGTGTTGTAATTATGCTCCTCAATTGCCGACATAAATACACTGACAGACAAACGGCTAATAGTTAGTTTAAAATGTTAAAATTACTTACTGCGAAAACGGCTTCTGGACAGCGAAAACACTTCCTCAATTGAACCGGATGTTGTCCCGTTCTTGTGCTTGTTGTTATTCTTCTTCTTGGTGAATTGGGTCTCCTTGGTCGATGTCGCCCCCTACTGTCCAGGTAACCACAAAGGCGTTTGGCAAGCAAAGGGAATCAGAATTACATTTTACGGTATTGGCCAAGTATGCAAAAAAATAAAATAAAAAGGAATTGACTTCCCCAGTTATAATACACTTTGATTTCTACAGTGCTTCCACAACAGCTTCAATAAAGCGCTCTGCAGAATTTTGGTGGGGACAACCCTCCAATTGAGGCATTTTCGTAGTTTGGTAAACTCACTCACTGTGGTTTCATCTCTCCTGCCAGGAGTGTCTATGTCCTTTTGTCTCTCACCTTCCTACTTTTCGTGGTGAGGGCTACTCCAACGAAATAGGTGCGGTTCCCTCATGACAAAATTACATATCAAATTTAATATATCTGCAAGGACAAATGTGTGTCTGTTTGTGCGCATGGACAGACACACACGCACACACGACAGTAAGGACTCCTCAGTGGACCACGGGCTCACAGCTAAAATGCTGTTTTGCTTTATAATGTACTTTTCTGAAGGCCAATGTTCGAACAAAATTTCTCTCTGAATATTCAATTTATTAGCTGAACTAACAGGCTTCACACGGGAAGGCCGGGATCTGCACTGGAAACTGAAGCACAAACCAATTCTGTTGAATTCAGTTTTATTTTATACTTTTCTGAAGGTCAATGTTTTATTTAAACTCTCTTGTAAGTATTCAAATAATCAACCACACTCACACATGCAAACTCCACACGGGAAGGTCGGAGCACTGGGAGGCCGACGCACTCACCAGTCCACCACCAGGCCCCCCTCAAGTGATTTTGAAATATTTAAATCAGAAAAAAATGATAAATAACAACAGACTCTCTGCAGTTTTTTTGTCGCAAAATCGATGGTCAAAGAATTTCTCAACAAGTATAATTTTGAAAAAATATTTTAGTTTTTTTCTACATCAGACGTCACAAAAAATGTACAACTTCTTTCACGCTGTCTCGAAAAAGACAAAAAAAAAAATCTGAGTTTAACTTCCAAAAAAGTGAACGAGATTTCCTTTCCATATTTACGACCGATTACCTTATTAGCAGGGGAGGGCAGGGGGAGGGGGTTGTGTCGCCAAAGTATTGCTTTGGTGTCATGGAATGTTGACATGAAAGGAGGAGATTCAATTCCAATTCAAATCTTTTGGCAACTTTCTTTTAAATCTTTTCGGTTTAAAAAAAAAACAACAACCTATCCTGTAAAAAACAAACATCGTCTTCAGTCTGGCAACGGTGAGTGCTTTCCGCCGGCCAACTCTGGAGCGGAGCTGCTCTCCAACACGCTAAAGTCGTTCTCAGCAAAATTGATGTCCAAAGAATTACTCAGCTCCCGGTCGGTGCTCCCGTTCACTTGGAAGTCCGCAGCGGTTCCGCCGGACACATGCGGCCAGCGGCTGTCATCCTCAGGAGACATCTTGGCGAAGCCATTTGGTGCCAAACAGTTTGGGTTGACCGCATCTTCTTCATCGCTGACTTTTACAATGCTCTCATTGGATGACGAGAGCCGGGCGGCATCCTCATCGCGGTTCTCCTCAACGCCAGGAGAGTGGACCTCCACTGGCGTCTCCATGCGACTGCTCTCGTGCGTGGCGTCTTCAGGCGGCGTCCGCTCGTCCAGGCCGTCTCCCAGGTAGAAAATGGCCGGCGTGGCTTTGGCAGTCGTGTCGCACGGTTCGTTTGTGTCGTCGTCGACGCATGAGGAGAGCACCGGGCTACTGACGTCTTTGTTGTGAGGGCGAGGGTGATGAGGAGCCGGGCTGTGGAGATTTTAAGTTGAAACGGTGAACTAAGTAACATCCAGAAAATGTTCGATTTACTTTCTTGACGAGGACAGCACCATTGGTTCATTTGCTCTTCGGGATCTCATCAATGAGTCGGCGAATGAGCTGAGACCGAACAGTCGGTTGCTATCGCGATGGCCCTCACCTCTCCATGGACTCGTACGACACATTGAGACTTGGCTCCTTGATGACGGCGTCCTCCTCCTGAGCCTGAGCCCAGCCCCGATTGGATGAGGCGTAGGTCAGGATGGCGTCTGTCACCGAGTAGGGCGTGTGGCCTTGCACACAGTCCAAAATGTGGCCCACGGGCAGCTGCGTCTGCAGGAACAGGTGAAGCTGGCTGTCTGACAGACACACAGTCATGTTCACCACCCTGGAACACACACGCGCGCGCGCAAAAAAAAAAAAAAAAAAAAAAGATCAACAAACGCAGACACCCAAATAAAAACAAGTCATTAAACAAACCCATAAATATCCCCAAAAATAAATTAGAATCACAAGCACGCCTATACAAACGGGCAAAAAGAAAAAAAAATCTTCCACACCACACAAAAACAAACAATGCACTCAAAAAGCACACTGCAGAAAAAATAAAAACAACATGCACAATAATACACTACAAAAAAAAAACAAAAAACAAAAGAAGACCAAAAAAAACGGCCTTATTTCAAGGTACTCAAAGGATTCTGATACCGCTCCTATCCGAAGTACTTGTGGTATCGGTACTTGGTATTGGTGAATACTCAAGAGTCAACATTAGGTGTGAAGAAGGAACTGACTTGTCCAGAAATACTTGAAGTCCTTGACGCCTTCGCTCCAAGAAATCTTCATTGCTGAAGGAGAAGAAGGACTTTCTGGGAAGGTCTGGAACAGGCCTAGAGCACCACAAAAATCTCTCGTCAAACTCTGAAATCTCGCCTTGCTGCCAAGAGCAAAAATACGCAAGGCATTGACGCCACTCATAAGGGTTTGTGGGTGCCACGAGGGGGATGGCAAAGCACTACTTTTGTCTCAATCAAAGTCCCCGACTTGCTTCAAAAACAAACACACGAACCAAACACATCAAAACGGAAAAGAATCGGCAGATGCCAAAGAGTAAATGTGCTAAGCTCACACCAAGCCGGCGTTCTTCTGCAGCTTCTTCTTCAGCCATGCAAACTCGCTGTAGCGCCGCCGCACGCATGACGTCTTGGCGGTGAACGCCCGACTGTTTGTCTGCAAGCGCACAAAGCAAAACACACTTTTCGCATCAATACTACTGAGCAGTCCTCAGGTCGGTTGCATAGTAGACAAAAAAAAAAAGATTCACTCGAAGTTTCCTCTTTTTTCTCTACCTCTATATTGGTGCTATAATTCACCAGTTCGGCTCCGCTTTAACGTTGGTCCCGTGAGACTACTTCGACAATCACGGTGACGACATTTTGTTTTTCAGTTCAGATTTGTCTCACGTTGATACGGTATGACGTTTTTTTTTTTTTTTTGTCCATTTGTGCACAGTCAGGAGTCAAGTGGATGACAGTGACGGGAGATCACGAGGGGGGTGGGTGGTGGGGCGGGGTTGAGGGGGGGGGGGCTCGTCACTGCTGCTGACTTGGCGCTGCTAAAGACAGACAGTTGCCACAACAATGCCAGGAAACGATCCGCCGACGTCTAAAAAGAGGTGTGGGGATGTCATGGTCCAGCTTTTTGACGAATTATAAAGATATTTAAATGGGTGTTTTTCCAATTGTTTCTTCGAATAATAAAACAAGTCAATATTTGTTTATTGTCTATTTTATGTCTTGCTTTATAATCTATAATTAATGATAACTGAGAGGAGCCATGCACAAAAACAGCAGCAAAACTAAACGGTCACAATTCAAACGGTTGTCGTTCAAAACAAACAAATTACAGCCACTCACATGGAGGAAGATCTTGTAATCCACGTATGAATTCAACGAGCCTTCGTTCTGCACGCGGGGATCTTGAACTCGCACGGCAACAAACTCCTACATTGAGGCGGGGGGGAAAAAAATGCATCCTTGAAATATTTCTACGGTCTATATTTTTGTCGTCCAAAACACTGGCATCCCTGATATGTTACAACTGGAATGTTGACCAAGAAGACGTTACTTAACGCATATAAAATAAATGTTGGACATTAAGACACGCAGTGCACGGCACACTTGATTCGTAAAAATGCATGTGGTGGAAAGGGTGTTGCATGTAGGGCCAATAAATCGAATACGAAAAGGTGACTTACATCTTCGTGGTTCATGGTCACTGGCGCAAAGATGCTGGCGTGCCGACAGAGATGAGATGCGAGAAGCGGTTTCAATTCACATGCTGCAGTGTGACCATGACTCACCCTGTGAAGCAAGAAAATAAGTTCAAGTCACTCACTCTCATTGCACTTTTACGAGTCACACACGAAATGACGAATGGCGTGAATGCTGGGGGTGAGGGTCATTGACTTAGGAAATAATTTTCTTTCATGACAGGCCATCGAGCAGTGACTCAGCTGGCCATCACAAGGCCAAGGAGGGAGACTAATCGATTGAGTTGAAAAACGAGCAGATTGTGTTACTGACACGTGGTGCATCCAAATCAGAGGATTAGGCTGGACACACTTGATGTCTAATAACCAATTTACTTTTAAGTTCTTTTTTTTCAAATATAGATATCATTCTTACACCAGCGCATGTTTTGAATGCCTCACCTGTCTCGTTCGTGGTAAGCATGTCAAACTGAACTGTTGCCAAATTGGAATGATTTGCAACGTCATTTATGACGCCGCCCTGCACACTTGTTCAGAAGTAGTTGACACAACGACTACAAGTCAAGTCAAGAGTATTTATAGAGCACTTTCGAACAGCCATCGCTGCATACAAAGTGCTGTACATGGAGCAATTTAACATGCACAATAAACAGTAAGACAAATCGGTAATAAAGGCGGTAGAAAGCCTACAAAAGTGATATTTAACCATACCTGTTTTTTTAATGAATATTTTGTGCTTTAAGTCCTTTGGCACCTTACGAAAAGCTCTCAGTACAGTATTTGTTGTTGCGCAAAAAGCAAACAGCAGCTAAAAGCTAATTCTAGCGGACTTGCTTTGAACAAAGTGTTTGTAAATTCGCAAGCGAGCGTATTGGGTTTAAAGTGAGCCGTCTGGTAGATGTTCCTCAAACACGAGCCGAAAGCTTCCTGGGTTTCAGTCTGTCGGTTTGTTAGTCCAACACCTTCAGTCTCCATTTCGCAAGTCACACGAGAGCGACTGTATGCTAGCCCGGCTAGCCTCGCGGCTTCGAATCGTGACGTCATTGGGTGGAAGGATGGAGGGGAGCACCACCCCCCTTTTTACGCATGCGCATTGGCTAATTGCATTACGATAAGTGTTGCTTATAGCATACTGTATAAAATATAAATGTCGTTATGATGCAAAAAGATCGCCATTTGCCACACCCGTGCACTCGCACTTCATGAATCCCCCTCGTGCAGACTTGTCTCCAAATAAACCTTCGAATTCTGCTTGTTCAATGGCGGTTTGAATACCAGCGCCACTCGGTGACCTGTATGATGACTGCTTTGGCTTACCGTGGAAATTGTTTTCAATTTCGAGCCGCAAAAATAAAAGTGAACAAAAAAAGTATTAAAAAGCGCAGTGTCCCAGTGAAAGGCCATTGCGCATGCGTGTGACGCCCGCCTTTCGCCACTTCCTTCCCCACTCGTCTCAGACGATAAGGGGCGGGGCCGCTCGGCTACATTTAGCTCCAAGCTAGTCAAAAAGCTAGCCTCGCTGTGTAACCTACCAGGTAGGGAAAAGCAAAACACTGAATCGCCGACGCGATTGGGCTACAATAAAAACCCTAGCGTTGCACTGTGATCCTTTTCGGGAGGGGGGGTCTCTCGAAAAAAACGAACTGCGAGTCAGAGGTGAGTTAATTTTTTCCCTCCAAAAGCGAGTGCTTTAAAAGACAATGTGTGTGTGTTTGTGTGTGAAAAAGTGTGTGTGTGTGTGTGTGTGTGTGAAAGCGAGCGAGATCGAGAGGCAGACAGAGCAAGTACAGCTCGTCATCAGCCACTTGAATTAATATTCTCATTCACCTTCACATCGCTGCATCAAAATGGAGCCCGTGTTAATCGGAAAAAAAACCCACTACGTATAAATCTAAATGACGCCAGACTCCGTGATGCATCGGACTGGAGGTGAAGGCAGCACAACACAATATGGAGGGTGGAAAGCTGCTCCCTTCCATGCTAGCCGCCTCCTGCATGCACGGCTTTGTCGTGCAGCGCTTTTGATTCCCCCACGTTACTTGGCTGCGACCTGAGCCGCATAAAACGCCCCCAAATCGTCTTTGTTTCCAGTTTTATTTTGTTAGCCTCCCAACTAGCTGCTGCTGCGTCTGTTATTCTCATACAATCTTCTTGCTTGAACAGGTGGTTGCTTGCAGCTTTTTCGATGCACACGCACTAGTTTTTGCTTTCCATTTCAACAAAAGTCCTTTTTTAAAATTTTAATAGTGCAAAAATTATTAATTTGCGACAAATGCTGTACAGCCCTCAAACACAAATGTGTCAAAATATCTTTACCCATTGGGATGAATGGAAATGCCTGTAATCCGTTTTTTTATTTATTACATAGGAGCATTTGAAATGTTGGTACCTATTTTAGGAAGCATTATGGAAGTTTACTGGTCTGATAATTAATTATAATATATATATATTTTTTGCCAGTTCAACCGGGAGTGGCGTCAAAGCGCTAAAAGCGTCGTTTCTGAAGAACTGATCGCGCTCTGCAAACTTCTGCTTGTTGTGAAGTAAGTTTGGGAAAATTTGCTGCCACAGTGTAGCAGCATACCATGATACTTTCCCGGCTTCATATTATAAAATAATATACATTTGATAGTGAATTGAGTCTTGGTACTGCACAAATTTGACTTGCATATTTTATTTTTCATATAGTGTATCCTGTCCATCGACAACTAGACTTAGTAAATTAAAACTGATTAATTGGTTGTAATGTAATGTGTGCAATGCGCTTTTCTTCTTTCTTACCAATTTGAGCAGAACCCTGCTGGTCACCAGCTCTCCCTGAAGAGTATGAGCCTGACTACCGAAACTCCCAACGATGGCCCCAGCGTTACAGAAGGTTCGGGCATTCTCTCACGTCATATAAAATCATCTAAATTTGGCCGATTTTTATTTACATTTTTATGTGAGCTAGCCTTCCAATTTATTGGTAGGACCCTACATTTTTTTTTGCATTTTAATCAGCATTTATGTTTTCAATGCTGCAACGATTCTTAAAATGTGGTACACATGCTCCCTCTAGTTGTACAATGTAATCATTACCTGAGTATGGTTTAATGACGTTGAAATTTTAACAAAATTTTTAACACGATTGCATTTATTTTAGAGTTGGCTTGCAGTGCTATTAATGAGATTTTTCACCTTAAAACCACAGTCCTGTTTTTTGTTGTGTATTTACAAAAAGAAATATATATCCAGTATCCGTTCCACCTAAAAATCTGCGGGACCGTGGTAAAGTCAGCTGTAATGTCCGCCGTTTAGATGCCTGACTGTACACTGTCGTCTGCCAGAGAGTAAGCAGCCTGCGGCCGAGAAGAAGGACAAGAAGGCGGATGATGTAGCCGAGGAAGATGAGGAGGAAGAGGAATACGTGGTGGAGAAGGTCCTGAATCGGCGGGTGGTCAAAGGGAGGGTGGAGTACCTCCTCAAGTGGAAAGGATTCTCGGAGTGAGTGCCGTTTTAGAGCGCCACTAAATTCAAAACTTTTGATTGCTGTTGGTTTTTGTGTGTGTGTGTGTGTGTGTGTTGTTAACATGCGTCTCGTTTGTGGTGTGGCCCACCTTTTTTTGTGTGTGCGCACGCACGCAGGGAAGATAACACATGGGAGCCAGAGGACAACTTAGACTGTCCCGACCTCATCGCAGAGTTCCTCCAGTCTCAGAAGTCGGCGCACGAGGGCAAACGAAAGGCGTCCGCTGATGGAGACGGGGAAGAAAGTAAATCCAAGAGGAAGAAAGATGATGTGAGTTCAAAATACTGCAGGAAATTCACAGATATTGAGCTGGTTTGGTTGGCTCACTTTCAGGATTAAAAACGAGATCCCGAAAATAATGTTTGGTTGTTTTTTTTGTTTTTTTTTGTCAGACAGAGAAGCTGAGGGGCTTTGCCAGAGGCTTGGACCCAGAGAGAATCATCGGAGCCACCGATTCGACGGGAGAGCTCATGTTCCTCATGAAGTGGTTCGTACCCACCGCATGAAATTTCAACAGCTTTATTTACAAATTCCAATTTTTGAAATTTTTGCAACCCTACCGTCGTCATGGTGCCGCTCTCACGCCACTCTTAAACATTTCTTGAAGGAAAAATTCTGACGAAGCAGACCTGGTTCCGGCGAAGGAAGCCAACATCAAGTGTCCGCAGGTGGTCATTTCTTTCTACGAGGAGCGGCTCACCTGGCATTCGTACCCTAGCGAAGATGAGAAAAAAGATGAGAAAAACTAACAAAACAAAAACAACAAGTGTAGTTTTGAACTTGGTTGTACTTTGGGTTCCGAAGGAGGAGTGAGCTTGTTCTTTAAGGGGGGGGGGGTTTAAACGATTCACGGTTAGTCTGACGTTGGTTGTGATTTTATGTGTTTAGAACGTTGTCATCCTGCATGACACCGTGTCCATGCAGTGTTAAACTTTTGTCATTTCACACCTTTTACCATTATTGCTTATGTGCCATTTTATATATATATACATGCATTTTTTCCTCCTTCCATCTTAGCCGTCGTGTTCCGATGAAGATTCATTTGCCGTGATGACTACGTGCTTGGTGATGGTTATTGTTGTTTTTCCCCCATGTCTCACGGTCATTTTTTGGACAATAAAAATCACTTTTTGTTATGCCTTTGTCTCAGCGTTTCTGCCAATAATGTTGATAACCTATCATTCATACATTTGATTGTTGAAGATACAAAGTAAGGACAAGAGTTGACTGGGGGGCAATTTACACAAAATTCAAAGTTGGGAGTTTCATCGTTCTACATGAGGGGTTGCCCAACCTCCTATGATCGACCCGTTACCGCATACCCACGAACTTACACACCCATGTCGTGAGCAGAAACGGCCATAATGGCTCTTAAGATTAACAAAACAGAAGAAAATAGTCGACACAAGAGTTTGTCATCAGGAAATCACTGCCTACCTTCGTCGAGACCTGACGCGCTTCCAAGGCGTGGTAACGATCGTAGGACACGTGTACCGTTTTAAAATGCTTCTCTGGGCGCTCCAGATTCCAATTCTTTGCCTGTGACCTCGGTGACTTGGACAGGAAACAAACTGAATGAGAATAACAGAAGATTCGGCGCAAAGAGCTCCGATTGCTAGCTGCAATCGCAGACTGCTCACCGTAAACAACTTCCGGTGATGCAGGTCACGTGGCATCGGAGGTTAAAGGTGACCCGTTTTATTTTGTTTTTAATACTTATTGTGGGACAGAGTTACCGGTCGATCGTGATCGACTAAAAGTTGTAAAATAAAGCGGTAAACACCAGCTAATGTCTCATCTGGTTGAGTTTGACATGACCAAAGCACTGAGAATGCAAAGGCTGGAAATAAAAACACTTTATTAATCCATAAAAACAAATGATTGCCAGCAAACATGGAACTACATCTAAATCAAAAGGTGGTTGGGGGTGGGGGACACACACACACACAAATATTTACAAGACAGACAAAAAAAGTGCTTAAGTTTTAGCAGGATGCAAGAGTTTACGACAATAAGGGGAGATGCATTCACGCCCATTCCGAATGTGCACCGGAGCCCCAAACATGACCAAAAAAAATGTAATTGTGGCCATACAATAGATAAAACATGCACACAAAATGCGGATTTGTGGCCAATAAAATTTTTATTTTATGCCCAAGTTATATTTCATCTTAATTCTGGCCATTCTACCCCCTCAAAAGCAGATCAGGTCTGGGGCTCCACAGTCCATACTCATTTCCCACTTGCTTCAGATTCTTTTCAGGACCACAAAATGACATATTTTCAGTACTGTCCCTGATACGAGCATAAAAAGCGTGCTTCCCCCATCACCGCACGACATTCCAGACTACAGTAGTTTTACCATCATCACCACCACTGACTGACTGACACACACACACACATCCTAACTGAGATTAATCGCTTAGATTTGAGAAGGGTGCAGAAAAAAAAAGTTCTGATGATTACATTTGAAAACTCAGGAAAAAGTAGTGCAGGCCTTGAATGTAGAGCTGACTTGAGTAGACAACAGTGGTTCTCAAACTGGGGTCCGCGGGCCACCCACAGCAAGGCGTAACTTGGGGGGGGATTCGCAAATTAATTAGCAATAACTTATTTAGTCCTTTACAGTATGTATGTGGATACTCATGTATGGTGCGTCCAAAAGCATGAAGCGCTTAGTCCTCCCTACCTTAGTTGTGGGCCAATTAAAAGCCCCAATATGTGAA
Organism: Hippocampus zosterae; assembly: GCF_025434085.1. NCBI lineage: Eukaryota > Metazoa > Chordata > Actinopteri > Syngnathiformes > Syngnathidae > Hippocampus > Hippocampus zosterae. Next base: position 3,351,761 of record NC_067457.1, read on the forward strand.
TAATCACTAGAAGGGGTCAGAAAAAGTTGCTGAATTCGCAAGTGGCAACATGCTTTTCTAAACTCGATTTGATGCTTGTAAAACCAAGCAAAAAAAGTAGAATTTCTGTGCAGATTTTCTGCCAAAAGAAGAAATCAATTTAGCAAGAAACAAGAAGTAAACATGGAACTTGCTGTCGTGGGCCACAAAAATTAGATAGCAGACCAGCTGTGGCGCCAGTGCCTTGAGTTTGACACCGAACTATTAATAGCCTTAAATCTCAAGCTTGAAACGTTTATTTTGAGTTACTGTATGTTTGAGTGGTGATAGGAGTATTGAGGGGCGGTGGGGGGGGGTCCTTGAAAAACAATTCTCCCCTATAAGGGGTCCCTGAACCCAAAAAGCTTGAGAACCCCTGGACTACATAACGATTGAGGAGTTCATGTCAGCGGAGCTCATCAAGCCGAACATTCTGGAGATGACGTTGCACATGGATGGAAATCTAGAAGAACACGTGGATACATGTTGCAAGGCAGCGCTACTTCCGCAAACCCTCGGCGCGGTTCCTGATGTTGGAACCGAAGAATTTGTCCTCCACAAAGCGCCCTCTTCAAAATGTCTTCTTTTCCGTCCGTCCCCCCCCCCCCCCCCACCGTCTCGGAAGTACATAAAGAGCGAAATACGGAGCGCAGATTTTGGGTTCTGGCCGGAGGCTTTTTGGAACTCCTTCACAGGGAAATTGCTGATCTTGTGATCGGACGTGGGGGGATCCAGAAGCTCTGCTGGGGGCTGAAGCTTGAATTTTTTTGGGAGGGGTTCTGGGTCTTGGGGAGCTGCAGGTCCTTGGTGAAATGGTTTCGCAGCCTTTCCTCACTGAGTACAATTTTTCCTGCGACCAACCTCCACAAAGCGTTCCCTCTTACCGCCTCGAAAGTCCCGAAGGATGAGTGGTGAAGCAACAAGCGAGCGAATCAAATAAAGAGGAGTGAAACCTCCAGTTCTTGGCCAGAAGCTTGATGTACTCCCCCATGAAGATGTTGATGATCTTGTGTTTGGATCTTGATGATCTGGTCATAATAAGTCTTCATGGCTTGGCTCGGTTTCGCTTTCCCTTGAGCTTTGGCAGGAGAGGCGCAAGTTTCAAGTTGGTGGGGAGCTTGAGGTACTCCATGAAAGTCTATCCCAGACCTTCACAAACCTCCCTGGGTGATTGCTATTTGTCCTCTGCCCGGTCTCCACAAAGCAGCTTCTTTAAAAAAAAAAAAAAACGTCTTTGCATTCCCTGTTCCCGCCTCGGAAATCCGGAAAGATGAGCAGGCAAGCGAGGGAAAATAACGGGAAGCAGAATGGAAAAAAAGGGGCCAAACGAATACGGGAAGCAAAGCGCGGGCAGGTTGGCGGGCCTCGCCTTTGTCCCGTGTGCAGAAAGTCCCCCACGAGATCGGTGGCCTCACTTCTTTTTGTCCTTGGTCTTCTTGTCTGCCCTGGGCCGATTCTGCTCGCCGCGCGGTACCACCAAAACGCTCCCGTCGGCAGCGTACTGGAGAGAGTAGCGACTGGGCGGGTAGGGCCGGCCCTGCTCGTCTCGCACGTGGGCAAAAACCTCCTGGCACAGACTCTGCATTTTCTGCTTCATTTGCCGGATGCAGCGCAGGAACTCCATCTTTTCCTTGAGTAGCCGCGCTTTGTCGCGCCTGAGCTGGTGCACGCCTTCCTCCAGGTTGATGATGGTGTCCAGCTTGCGCTTGCGACAGTTCTGCGCCGCCATTTTGTTTTTGCCGCGCCGGCGGATGTCTCGGACCAGGGCCAACTGCGCTTCGCTCAGCTGGTGCTTGGCCAGGAGCTCGTTGAACTCCTCCACGGGGAGGTTGACAATCTTCTCGTTGGAGAAAGGGATCTTCATGGCGCGGGCTCGCCGCTCGTCCCGGCTCGAGTGCTTGTCCAGCAGCTCGGACGTCGGGGGAGGAAGCTTGGAGTTCTTGGGGTTCTGTTTCTTGGGGAGCTCGGGGTGCTCGGTCAAAGGGGTCCCGAGCGGTAGGTTGTAGGTATGGTTGTGGTTGATTCCTCCCAACTGGGGGAGGCCGTGGAAGTTGTCCTGGATGGATAGACAGGAATGAGAGACAGATGGCGAGACAGATAGATGGCAAGACAGCAGATTGACGCACGTTAGTTAGTCACGTGGCGATATGCATCCATCCTTTTTTTTTTTTTTGATAGCGCTTTTCCTCATTAGGCTGAGTTGGAGGCTATCCCGGTTGACAGGCGTGCCTTAACATTAAATGTCAACTCGTCCATTGTTTGTTTATGGGCCCTGACATTGGACACCAGGAAATAAACGCTACACCCGCGCAGACGAGCCAATGGTGTACCTCGCCTGTCGTCAAAGTCAGCAGGGATTGGCTCCAGTTAACCTCCGACCCCGAATGAGGAGAAGCACGAAATTGGATGTGTGGATGATTTGAAATCAAAACCTGGAAGCTCATGCGGCACAGCTTGCTGTATTCCGGCTGGTATCCGCCCACGGCTCCTTCCTCCGAGTCGGACGCAGCGGTGCTGTAGCCCACGGCGCCCTCCTCCGAGAAGGTGGCGGAGGTGGAAGAAGAGGAGGAGGAGGACGTCTCCGAGCTGCTGGGGGACGCCGGACTGCGGCTGGAGTCCAGGGACAGGCCCGAGTCCGAGTCCAGCTCGTCCCGCAGCTGCGAGGCCTGAGCGTGGCTGAAGCCCTCCTCCATGGCCAGGTCCAGGAGGCTGATCTCATCCAGCATGGATTCCTCCAGAAGGCCGGCGAAGGGGTCCGCCGGGATGGGCGTGGCGCTGACATTGGCCCCGGTGGCGTTGAGAAGAGGTGGCAGAAAAAGTCCAGTGAGGTTAGTGGACCCAAAGGTGGCGTTGATGTGGCTGGAGTTGCTGGAGGAATCCGGCACCCCTCCGGCCGCGTCCGGGTGAGGCGGGAAAACCGGAGGGAACTCCTGGCTGCAGCTGGCCAGCGAGGCCTGGTGCAGACTCACGTTCTGGTGGATCGGCGCCGCGGGCGGGACCAGTCCAAAGTCTGACGTCAATGTCCTGCTTATGTCAACGCTGCAGCCCGCGTCGCTGTTGTCCACGTCCATGGCCTTCGACATATAACGCCATACATTTAGATCATTCTGATGCAGATGATGATTTGTCCATATGTCAAAACTGCTGCAGAAAAGGACTTCAATGAATATCAGATTTTTTTTTTCCTAATTTTAATTATTCCGAATTTTTGTGTGGACTTTTCTAATGCTTGCCTGAGATGTCTGTGGACACTAAATTGTTCTTCTGACCAGCTGAATGTTTTTTTTTTTTGTTTTTTTTTCATGCGAATTGTTGATTCCCGTTCAGAACTTTGTTTGTTTTTCTGTCAGTCACCCAATTAAAATCAACTAGTTTACGGATGTGGAACGTAATCCTCAGCCTCTGTTTCAGTCGGTGGTGCTATGACTACATTTGAGCGAACTCATCTGTTTTAGTCATTACACTTACATATTTCTCTACTGATTTGAGGGTCATGTCTTTCAGCACAAAAATCGTGACAAAAAGCGCTTTGTCCTCATTTGGTGATTATTTACTGGAGCCCCCATGCCTGCTGACTTAGCGCAAGAGGCGGCATGCATCCTGGACTGGTGGCCAACCGGTCGCAGGCGTTTCCAGTTTGAGTCGTCAATTTGTGGTTTGCGTGCAAGAATGGTGGAGCTTTGCCTACTTGGAGCTCCATGACGGCCATGATATCCTGCCACTGCTGCTCCAGGTCCAGCTGGGGCGCCAGGCAATGTGACGACGTGGACGGAGCTTCTGCGCTGGGGGGCGCCACTTCGGGTGGTGCGGCCGGGGTGGGAAACTAAGGAAAAATCATTTTTAATGGTTGAGGTTAAAAAGTCCTCTTTCTCTGTCTTCGAGATAACAATTACACTTGCGGGTATGCTACTCGCTGCCTCAATTATTAAATGGGAATTTTTGGACTACAGTATCAGTCAAATGAAGAGTTGTTTTGGGAACATGACCGAAGCGCATCTCTCATAACGATGTTGCGGTCACATGACAATTTGACAACTTGTAGCTACAACATCAATCCACGTCGGGTTGTGGTTTGATGAAATAGGTGGCGCTTAAAATGTTGGTTCACCGTTATGGACAACAGAGGTTATATTTTTCTATCACTGCAATAATTGGTTTGGCGAAGGTCCAATTTGGTCCAAGGCCAGACGCTCAATGTGCGTCTGGCCTTGACGTGGCCTCCTTTTACCTCAGGGTCTTCTCCAAAGGGGAACGTGGCCTCCAGCAGCCTCAGGCACTCCTGCAGAGACAGGGAGGTCTGTGAGCCCGCTGCAGGCAGCTGCACAACATGCACACCACATAAGTGGGAAAAGAGTGAAAACGTGAGGCGCCTGAGACACAAAAGACGCAGACAATGGGATAGGGTTGGGCAAAGAAAATCGGCAACGCTCAGGTAGCGGTTCTTATACAACAGATGAGTACCTGTTAAAATAAGAAGAGAAACTAATTTTGGGTTTATAAGCTTGGTCCGGGACTCAACGCAGGCATGGAGAGGTGTCATATTGCCCCTCCAAAAAAAAAAGCTAACATGAACATATTTCTCCCGTGAAACTGCTGACTGTGTTGCTGAATTGAAACGCTTTGGTTGTATTTCATTTTCAAGCGCAATACATTTACAGTACAGATTTACAACATTTGTGAACATACAATTGGGATGTCACGTCTGTGCAAGACAAAAGAGAGGAGGAGTTGATCAAACCTGCTGCGGGATGCTCTCTCCCGTCTCGATGTCCACAGAGCGAAGCGTCTGGAGGTTCACGTCGTTCCTCCAGCTTTCTCGCTGTTGCTCCTCGTTGTTTTCCTTGCTCTCCTGGGCCGGGCGAGGCTTGTCCTCTTCGTTGTCCTTCTGCCGGCTGCTGTAGTTAAACACCTCCCTGCCGGCGCCCAGGTCGATGTCCTGTCGCCACAGGATGTCAATCAGGTCGATGTCCTGCAGTACAAGAATTAGTACGCATGTAACATTGCACAGTCACATGGTGATCTTTTAAAATTCGAGAAGCATCAGTTGACGTGAGCATGATATTGGTGCTACGCTAACGTGACCATGTGAGCATGATGTGACCATGATGTGACCAAATTGGAGTTTTGCTTCATTACGGACCCACAGAGACTTTGTGTGCCGCAACAGTATGAGCATTCTTAAGAGGGAAAAGATGCTATTAAGATATTTCGCCTTTCATGGCCGCATGATTCTTAGGTTTTGGGTGCGAATTTGGGCTCAGGTCATACTGTAGGAAGCATGTTCTCACTGTGCTTGCGTGGGTTTTCTCAAGCCTTTAAACTGTGTGAATATGTAAAAAAAAAATGCTTGCTTGTCTCTATTTGATCGAGTGTAATACTGCACTGGCATCTTGGTCTGCATCTATAGGCAATTAAAAAAAGATCCTGATCCAAAAGATATGACAAACAGATGAATATTTCCCAATTACCTCTTTGCTGAGGTTGTCGTCGTTGTCCTGCCGCTGGTCACCGTCGGAGGCTACTGCCCCGAGGCTGCCGTCGGCCACGTTGAGGTTGTAAGCGGTCTCCGGCGGCCCCCCTTCGCCTCCCCCGGTCCCCCTCATGGCCGGGGCAGCGTCGAGGTCGTTCACGTCCTCGAGGCCGCCCCCATTGTCCAGGGTGATGCTGGCCCCGCCCGCCTGGCCACTCTCGACGTCGCGGTGCACAAGCCAGGTGTCGAGCTCGGGGCTGGGCACAGAGATGCGATCCAGTTGGCGCACCCGGTTCAGCAGGCGGCGGGTGGCGAAAAACTGGTCCAGGTCCACGCTCTTAGGGTGAATACCATAGCCGTCCAGCGTGTTGCGCAGGTTGTGGAACTGAGCGGGTGTGTAGGCTGAGCTGGGGCCCAGGATGATCTCCCTCAGGGCTGGCAACTGGCCGCTCAGGTAGGTGTCCACGTCCACCTGTAACCCGATCAGACTCAGAAGGATGGTGAACTGAATCAGGCCCTCTGTGAAGTACTTTTTCAGGTAAAGCATTTCTTTGGAAAAGGAACAAAAAGGTGAAAGTAAAAATAAAAACAAAAACGGGGCCTTGGAGTGACAAGTACCAGAGGACTGATAAAGCTTAACAATTAGCCAGGCCAGGGAGAGTCCAGAGGGAAACGTTTCCACTTGTGAGAGACTCCACTTTCCTTCTTCATATGAATGTCATCTTCCTGGCAAGAGAAACAACCATGAATGCTCCATAGAGCTCAGAGGAAGCAGCAGACAATTCAGACATCTCAAAGCTCGACTGCATTTGCTCATTTGAGGACAGGATTCAGTCACTCCCTACGTCGCAGACAACTCCCAACAACGTCGCTGTCATTCTTTCCTATTGAACAGAACCGAGGGCGGTTTGAGCATCGCACACCCCACCCTTGACGGGACAACAACTTCTTGCGGTGCAGCTGAAGGTGAAAGCTGGCCAAGCAGCAGACGAGGTCCCTCCCTCCTCCCTCTTATCTTCTTCCTGGTGGCTAGCACTTAGCCGCCATGTATTTTTTAACTCGCCGAACGGAAACACGGCATCACGCTGTAATTACAACAGGCCGCTGTCAGAGAGACATTTAGCCGTGTGCGTGTTAAGTTGACTTGAATTTTCTCTCCTTAAAATGAAAGTGAGAGGCGTTGTCACCGGATTCGACGTTTTAGCATCAAACAATCTCCCTAGCAACAAGTGGTGATTGACGGGAGGGAACAACCATTCGTCGGAGCCCAAACGCGGGAGCGACACGCCAGTGCAGACGTCCAAAGCCAATGAGATGCGGAACGTGGGCGGGACTAGACAAAGTCTCACATTCTATTGGAACTCGCGGCTGTCAGCTGCGATTAGCCTTGTCGGGCTACTTGCTGTCAAAATAACAAATACTCCAAAACTACGTGACTGGATAACTTATTTAATTGTTGAAACACAAATGTTATCCACTTACAAAATTTACTTCTTCGTATAAGCGTGTATCTGGCATCACTACGTTGTTCGTTGTGATGTACCGGCTTACCCATTTAAAAACATTTAGTTAATACTCACGTCAAGCAGCTTTTAATTGTTACGTCTCCATGCCACAAAGTCCACAAAACGCCGCAATTACAATCCAGCCCGGTCCAAAGTTCCGTGTTACCGTCGTCCCATGTAGCTCAGCCCACCCAGCCTTCCCTCGTTGGCTGGCCCAGCATGACTTGCAGAATTGCTAGCTGCTCCGGCTAACGTTAGCCTATCCGCGGCGGTTGACACCAAAACACGCTTTCGTACAGCGCATGCGTAGAACCTTCTAGTCGCCGCTTTCATCATCCGACTGAAATTCCCCTCCACGGATTTATAAATATCATCAGGCCATACGCGTCACGCGGTGGAAGTCTTCCCTTTTAAGAAAAACACCTGCTTGTCACTTCCTTTCCATGAGTTATATTTTATGTTGCAGTGTTTTTGTTATTGTTTCACTCAGTGATGTAAAATACAGTATTGCAACGTGTTACTGCTCTGGCCTCTTTATATCATCACCTTGTCAAACCATTATATTCTGTCTTTTGGAATAATGACGAATTAGTTTAATTGTTTTCTTACAATTGTGTTTACATGTCAAGAATTATTATAGTGGCATTTTGGACGGAGCACATGATGTAGTGCAGTTAGTCCCAAGCAGTGTTATCCCATTTCAGCTACTGTACACCGAAAATTGTTTATTTATTACAAATAAAGCGCTTTGCCTTTATGTGTGGACTGATCATGAAGTGGACACTATAAAATTGGTGAATCAAGTCTGTTTTCATTTTAATGCTATGTGTGTGTGAGTGAAAGGCAGTGTGAATGTAAGTAAATGGATGGATGTTAGAACGCTACAGTTGTAGCCTTGACAGAAGACACTCAGAAAGACTTTTTAAATGACAAAACCTTTTATGTCCTGGTTAACCTTACTATATCATGACGCCCATCAGGTTGACTGGTCGGTTGTTGTAGCGCTTGGAAATGTCACTTTCAATCTGTGAGAAATAGATTAAAAAGTACAGTCAGCAGCACTTATTATAAACATTAGAGCATATAAAATATTACAATACATGTGTACATACATTGGTAGCAATAATAACAAAAAGGATGTAATTTCTGGACAGTTGCTAAAAACATCATATTGGACACTGAGCATTCACACAATGAAGTGATTACCATTTTTTTGAGCTCCTGTGTGCGTTCTACCAACAGGTCGACTCGAGGCTCTAGCCTGGACTGCTCCTCCAAGGCTTCCCGCCTCTTCTCCACCATGCTGATGGCCTTCAGCTCCAGAATGTCGGCCTGCTTCATTTTCTGGCTTAGCACCTCTGTCAAGCGCTCCACATAGCTGCACACGAGCGTTTGTTTAGTTTTTGTTTCTTTGTCAAGGACCACGTCGAGAAAACGGCAAACTGCTCCGTGTCAGATTAGCTTTGTATCTAACGTCTATCTGAGGTCTCTGTGACAGCTTAGAAATCTTAAGAAAAGCCTAAAAATATAAATCGAGAATCTTAAGAAGTGCAAACCATAATGTGAAATGTTGCCATATCAAATTTTCCTCTCCGAAGCCGAGTTTTTGCAGCGCAGTGACGACGTACCGCGGTGAGGCCAGGATCATGAAGAGGTGCTGCATCCGGAGCGACGTGAGACGGCCCAGCAGGTCCTGAACCTCTGACAGCATGCCTCTGATGTGCTCGCTGCTCTGGATCTGGATGACCCGCGGCGCCGACTGGAACTGACTTATGGCCACCACGTCGCTCTCTTGGTCCATCTCGGTGAGGCGCTGGCTGAGGAACGTTTCCAGCTGTGCGGGACAGGAACAGGGTGCAGATTTGAGGCCGTGATTACAAACCACTGCGACTTGACTTGTGTCATTCGTAAGTCCGGGTACGAGTGAATTTCTGTTACCTCCATGAGTTCATCAATGAACTGGCTGCGGGATTTAGCGTTCTCCAGCAAGCTCAAGGCATCGTTGCCCTTCGCCACGCCCTCGGGACCTACAACGATGTGCAACAAGCATGTAAAAATAATCAAGCAAGTCTAATTGGTACGACTGGAAGCTCCCTCACAATGTGTGCCTGCTTGTACAATCTCAATCTCAACGGGAGCGACATCGATGGTATCGCCGCCACCCTGTTGGCAGACAACATCAAGAGTGCAATCTGGAACGTATCCACAGATCTTGGCTTTTTTCCACATTTGATTATGTAACAGCGTGAACCGTTCTCATTATTTTCGTGGATCGGACCTCAGTGATGCCCCAGTCGATCCCGTCGTCTACTGTGATTTCTGAGCTCGGCTCCTGAGTGCTGAAGTCCCCCCAGTCAATCTAGGTGGACAAAAATCAGGTGCAATTTCATTTACCGGTAGTTACCTATTTTTACTTAGTAAAGCTTAAAGACGGCTATTTACCGTGTCCTCCGCCGGCACTTCAACAGGCGTCTCCTCCACATGCGGCCTCTCCACCGCCGTGGGAACCTTCCCAGTCCTCCACTCGTAGAAGGTGGCGTTGCCTCTCTTCTGCGCAAACGTCAAAATAGGAAGAACCGGATGCGACCTGCCGACAGGTGCTCCTCAGCTCAGGAACGGGAAAAGGAGCGCGTATGAATTTTTTGTTGGCTCGGTCTACTCACTCACCACTCACATACAAAGTTGGTGAAAGCGGTGTAAAGTTGGATTTTCTCTTCAAGCCTGGCGGCGTCTGTCCCCACTTTGTCAAGAACATCCGGGAGATCTTTGACCAGAGCCTGCAGCTCACGAGGAACGTTGTCTCCCTGGAAGAGGGGGCAGCATGGTGACAACAGTGCAAGCAGAAAAGTGGCCTTTTTCCATATTTTATGGTGGGACAGCATTTCAAATTCGTACGACGTCAACTTACCTTGATGCCGTACTGCTTGCAGGCGGCGTAGTAGTGCTCACGCATGTCAGCGGCCGAGCTCTGGCACTCCACCTCCCGTCTGCTCATGTCCTGCTGCAGCTGCTTGACTTTGGCCAGCTGCTTTCTCAGAGCCGGGCCCTCGTAGCTTACGTTGCGACTTAGCAGACTGGCCATTTCAGCTACATTAAAAAAAAAAAAACGCTGGGCACACTTGTTTCCTCTTTTCTGATGTTTTCAAGAGCACTTCAACTGATTCTGTGTTCACCTAAATAGATGTTATCTGCCTGGTACAGGTGCACAATCTCTTGCCAGTCCTACAAGCACACAATCAGACCATTCGAAGACTTTGAAGTCCTTTCCCAATAGGGAAGATGACCGCATTTTTTTTTTAATTTGCATCTTCTCACCTTCATCCTCTGCGAGGAATAGTTGCCAAAGATGTTTTTGGATGACTGTTCCGTCCCCTTCAGGATCTCCACGATTCTTAAGCAGTGGAAGTAGTGAATGTCTACGTGAAACACCGTCAGTTAAGCCGTTATAAGTGTGTTGTGTTGTTTGTTGGCATCAACACATATCATGACCAAGCATCAAGATCCAGTGTGGATAGACACATACAGGAGCCTGAGAGGAGCTCCTTTATCTCCTCATTCTCTGGCATGTCCTGTATGGCGGCGTTGATCTTCTCTCGGATCCCTTTGATGGCATTCTGCCACTTTAGATTGCAGTGACGCCGATCTATGAGCCAGTCTGCACACAGGCGCATGCATACACTTATAAGAAAAAACTTGTCTTCTGTTCGCCTACCAATCGATTACATATAGTGAGGGGGAAAACAATTAAAAGTATCTTCCAATAGATGGTAGAAGATACAATTAAACGGTGCATCCATAATCATTCACATTGCCTAAAAAAAGGGTCTGGTATACTACTCTATGTAATGACAGTGAACGCATCATTAAATACTTTCCGGAGGTCCATGAAAACATAGCGTTTTAGCAAAAGTAACCCCTGTATATGACTTGACAGAAAAAAAAATATTATTTCTGCCTTACCCAAAAGTTTGCTGGTCTGAATGTCGATTGGGATGTGCTGTATGTTCTGCTGAAGTGAGAAAATATTACAGACATACGTAATTGATAACGTTATACAGCAGCGAACCAGAGCCACAGCTGAAGTTGTTCCTCATATTGATCTTTGAAACAATTAGCTCACTCTTTATGAGTTCGTTATTGTATTCCTCCTACCTCCATGATGACTTGTTCTTCTGTTAAATCCTGTTTAAGGCTTTATTCCATGTTCATTTGAAGGCTTTCTGTAGTGAGGTACTCATCCGGTTGTGACACGTTACGAGTGTACCGACCAATAGGAAAAGGCGATGTTACGTTACCAAAATAATTCGCCAATCAGAGCTAAGTATCTTGAAAACTCCCTTCTATTGGTGAATGGGAAATGATTTATTTTCGTGTAGAGATCGGGTCGGTCAATAGAGAGCGACAAATCACCAATACTGTTAGGGGGTCTTTTTACTTACAATAAGTGTATTTAACAGCGAAGTATCTCTATTTTTTGATTCTCGACATTTCATAGCGATTTTTTTTTTCTAAAAATAAAATATTTGACATGATTTCAATGTTCCGGGTGGTCATTTAGCTTGCGCTCTCTATTTTTGTCATTTTACAGGAGAGTTTTATGGCTACAAACAAATCTTGGGGGTTAATCTTTTTTATTGATATGGCAATGATGACCTCTTTCCGATAAACAAATGAGAGTATTGTGTAGGGAAGGGTGCATGGGGGAGGAGGGGGGGGGGGGGGGGGGGGGGAGTCACCATTGCTGCCTGTGTCCCCCCCAGCTGTGTTTACCCATCTACACCAATCCGATCCCACAGAACAGCCACCCGAGCATAGGGATGCTAAATGTTTGGCTACAAGGTAATCGCAATTCTCAGACTGTAGCATTGAGCAGGAATAAAAAAAAAAAGTACATCTAAACGAGAAAAAGGGCAATAACAAAACATGTTGCATGATGGTTTGCATGAAGTTATACATCTGCAAAGCAATCCTGCATCGATAAACAAGACTGATTGGAGGGATTAGCATTTTCTTGGCACGGGATGAGGAGCGAAATAGAAACAAAGTCTCATGCATGCGGTTTCAAGTGTTTACATTTGAACTGGCCGTTATTGTGTCTCGCGTCCCAACCGCCGTCGCCCCTCCGCTCCTTTCAAAGGCGCTGCCCGCCGCCGCACCAGCTGGCAGAGCTTCCCGTCACCTCGGCGACGAGATGAGGAAGTTGCCCGGCTCCTCTGGCACAGCTGAAAGACAAACACTTCCTGATTGATTCTCTCCTATCCGAGCCGTAGTCGCTTTCCCCGTTTGGTACTGGCGCCCAAAGAGCAGCCGGCAAGCCAAAAAGGGTGAACACATACTTCTTAGCATTTTTTTTGGGGGGGGTGGGGGCTGAAGCTCAGGTTCAAATGGGCAAAACAAAAGCAGCATTCATCCATATGGCCCCGGCTCTTTGTTGGGTGAGTTTGCTCACTTTGACAGAGGAAAAGGAAAAGGCTCATCGACTCTTTGCTTGAATGCAGGATGAACACCAACATAAAATAATGATGTAAGACGGGGAAATAGTTAGTTGTTGTTGTTGCTCTGAATGCGTGCGTGGTTATCACTTTGTCATCCGTTTACTTGTGGGATAAAGCGTCCCGAATATGCAAATGTTCAACACCTGCTCACAAAGTTTGCAACCGCCCTTGACTTGGAGGGAGAGGACATTTGCATACGAGCCACGTTATGTTCTTTCGTGTAAATTTTTGCACGGTATCGGACTGCAGAACCATGCAATCATCTTCGGTGATATGGAGAAATGGTTCTCACAATATCACATGAAGTACCCGCTCAAACAAACACTCTTACGCCTCCAAGCAGCACCGGTATGACCAACATTACATTACAATAGCACAGTAGGCCTAAGTGTTCATTAAACACATTGCAAACATGACACCGGATGGCTTTCAGCCCACCCCCCCCTTCCCCCAGTACAAAGAGAGCGGGTTCTATTTGTGTTCAGCTAGGTTTACTCGTGTGAAACTACTCGTAATGTTTCGGCATGCCCCCGTGTGAGTTGTTTGACTTGCAGGAGGTGGCAGAGTGGACAGGAAGTCAAACAAGGATTGATGTGACGAGAGACTAAAAGCTGCAGATGTTTGTGTTTGCTCCCCACGCACGTCATCTCTGGCGCGCTTCGCTCATTCTAAGTCATTCGTGTCACGCGCGTTGATCCCTCTGAGGGGGTAAGTTCGGTGTAAGGGCCACACGAAAAAGAGGGACAGATGTGTTTGGGCGCACAGTGGCATTGACCCACAGAAGACTCGAAACGCTAAAAATGGCCGTGATGCTTTCATTTGAAACTTTAACTTTGAAAGCCCAACCCTGAACTTGAAACCACGATTTGAAACCCCAATGGCAAACCATAACCAGTAGGATTTAAAGTACAGAGGGGGCCAGAACGCAACTTACCTCGTGAGGCCCGGGTGAGCGGTCGCCGAAAGTCGAGCACCGAGGTCAAGCGCCACCACAGAGTCAAAAGTTCATCTTCACACCTCTGCGGGCCTGATTATACTTACTGATAAAAAAAAAAAATGCACAAAAATGGAGGAGTTGCAAAAGTCACAGCTCCCTCCTACAGGGTGATCGCATCTCCTTTTCCAGCAAGTTGACTGACTCACGGGCATGAAAAACCTGTAAGACACAAACAATGACTTCCATTTAAAAAGCAATGTTTGTTTTGGGAAAAAAAAAAAAAAACGCCTTTGTTTGGACAAAAACCCTCCATGCCCCCCCCCCGCGCCTCCCTCGGGGGGCGTCAACACACACACACACATACAACCTTCCCAAAACATACCCCCACACGGTGTGGATTGATGTGTGTCGGCTGGGGGGCCTGGATGGCGGCTGCTGTTGTAGTTGGGGTGGAAGGCAGTGGATGGGGGGGGGGGGCACTTTTGGAGGGAAATGAAACCTCTTGTGTCTGACTTAGACTGAGGAGGGCGAAGTCATCATTGCATCCCCCACATAGCACATTCCTCAAATAAAAAAAAAAAGGGGGGGGGGGACATTTTAAGTTTCCTGAAATAGATCAATGGATTAGGCATCGTTATCAATTCAGTGGACATCTACAAAAATGTTTCTTAATTGCGGGCTCCAAAGACAAAAGACTTCTGATCATGCAAATGAGGTTTGTTTTTTTGCAAGCTCATCATCTTATCAAGTCAAAAAAAAAAAAAAAAAAAAGTGGCGCCTACTTTTTCAATCATCCAGATTGCCTTTTTGGTCGATCAATGAGGAATCTTTCGAGGCAGCAAACATAACCAACAGGGGCACCAACAAGTTGCGTTGCCCCCTCCATTGGACCACCACGCTGTGGCCACTCCCCCCTCCCCCCCATAACTCCCTGAATGTCCCCTCGGGTCATGCTCTCTAGGTCAGCAACCCCCCCCGACCCCTCCCCGCTAGCCTAAGACATGCATAATGAGCTTGGGGCTGATTGTGTGTGTGTGATGTGAGCATGCCGAGACATGACATGTCGCCAAGTCTAACTTGATATGTTTGACGTATTGTGTAAAATAAGATAAAACCGAACGGGAAAGCGACGGACGGACAGACAAAGGGACCGTGTGGTCAGGCGAAGGCAAATTTTCCAATTGGGTGTCCATCGGAAGCCAACTAAAAGCCAATCGCCCCCCCCCCTATACCCCCACCCTCAATCCGTCTTGTGCAAAGTCATCAAAATGTCATCGTCCGCCCTCAAACAATCGCTCTATTTGTTGTGGCGCAAACTCGCTGAATGCGGCTCGTCTTCATCCTGGAAGCGTGTCGTCGGGCAGATTCCAAATTGGACGGTAATCACATCAGCGCGAGGGGCTCTGACTAATGACCAATGACGAGCGCTAAAACCCTCCGTTCTTCCAACTAAGCTTTTTCTCCACAACTGTCAATAAAACCAGGAGCAACGCAATCCCAATTTAGGGACGCATTTTCTCTCCAAAAATCCAAACCGTGTTACGTCATGTGTAAAGTATGTCGTCGGCGGGGACGTCCCGTCTCCCGTGTTTGTTTTCCTACGCCTGCCGTCCAAATTTCCATCACCCCGAGTGACCCTTTTGCTTTCTGTCAGTGAAGAGGCCCTGATTGGCCTGCGTGCATGTGCAAAGATAGAACCTAAAAATGTGCTAAAAATCCTCCAGGTTGAAATATGCGCGTGTGTGTGTGTGTGTGTGTGTGTGTGTAGAGAAGAAGTAAAGGCAAGTGCACACACACTGATCCATACGTCTGTGCATATGCATGAATGGGGCAGCCAAATTTGGGACAATCCTCCAGGCTCTTAATTATTCAGCTCTTTCTTAACATCCGCTTTACGGTCATGGCTTCTCACCACAGTTGAGTGCTGAAAGAAAGTGAGCGGCTTTTTTTTTTAGGGGGGGGGGGGGGGGGGGGGGAGGCCCAGCCAGACTGCGGCCCGACTTCTTGAAAGTCCTTCATTTGTTACTCTCATGGATGGAGGTAATGCAGAGACGGTAACATATGAGACTCATGCCAAAGTTTGCATTCACAATCTCTCAAAAACACACTTTTTTTGTCAAGTCAAACAGTGAAGACGCCCCCCCCCGCCCCCCCCATCTAGTGTTATTCATCCACACCTGTTGAACGATTTCCAATCCACCTGCTTGCATGAGAATGATGTCGCCTAACACCAACGCACCCCGGAGGGACGAGTGAACTGATACCCCTGAAGGTGGACAGGTGGGGGCTTGGTTGCTTGGGGGTTTAGTCACCGATGGAGCCAGGGAGTCACCCAATTTTGGCGGCGCCTTCCAGCGTCCTCACCCCCCCCCCCCCCCCCCCCAGTTTCTCTTAACAAAAGGCCCTTTAATGTCAAGACACACACACACAAAAAAGAAGACAGGTTACAATGATGAGCCAGGGGGTGCGTTTTTTGTTTTGTTTTGAGGCATAGGTGGTAAGACTAATGTGGAGGGGTGAGGGGGGGTCATCTCGGGATGAGGTTCAGGTTGACAAAGTAGACTGAATAGCGTTGAAAGATAGAAAGGAGGCTTCACATACCCGTTTGGTGTGCAATTTTGCTCACAGTCAGTGACCATTCAAACCTGTGAATTAAAAAAAAAAACAATTAAAAGCGTGATCAAGTGAAGACGATGCATATCATGCTTCCGCGGTGACCGTAAAAAAATTCTCCCAACTTTTACCGTTTTCCCCCAAGCTCGAACGCCGGCTTTCCATCTTGGGTTAACAAACTTCACAAGCGCCGGGAGTAGTCGTCTAAATTTTATGACGTCTCGGAGATGACATTCAATCCGCGGGGCCGGCGGCCGGCGTAATGCCGAGCGCCATCCGCATTCGCCATGGGGGAGGGAGGGGGGGGTGCGGAGATTGAGCAGCTGTGGAGAGCTTGATCAATTTTTGCCAAAATGTGACCTAACCGTTTGTCATGTGAGAGGGACGAGCCGGTGCATGCGAAGCCAGTCAAATGTTCGTAATGAGGGGCCGTCGGGAATATAATTCACTATTATTAATTTCAGCCGTGTGTGTGTGAGAGAGATATTTTCGGTCGAGTGCGTGTGTGTGAGATGCAATTCTGAATTGTGACCCTATTGGCTCGGCGTAGGTCAACGCATTGGCATGTGTCCATTGTCTGTGCAAGCCACTTGTTGAAGGGTCGGGTGGGGGTGGGGTGGGGTGTGGGGGGGGCTTCAAGTTTGGTTCTAAATCTGTTTGTGCATGTGTGCAGGAAGGCTAATTACATTGTGCACAGCCCGGGATGACCTTCGCTGACCACACTCGATTGCGAGGAGGAGCGGGGGGGGGGGGGGGGGGTGAGTGGGGGGGAGATGAAGAATAGTCCTGCAACAAAAGGAGGAAAAAACGGAGCATGCATTCTTTGGGGGGCTTTTGCAGTTTGTTGCACTTTACGAGGATGAGATGGGGGGGGGGGGGGGGGATATTTTCTCGCTTGCGGTTACTTTACCTCGGAAACCGTTTTGAAACCGACTTGACTTCACATGGACCAACTGGGAAAATTGCTGAATTGATCAAGGAATGATCAACCGATCGCTTGAATTAATCGAGTGGCAAAGGGGCCCGATTGGAGTCAACCATTTTTTGCCCGCCACAACGATGCATCTGGCCCCGAGCGCCCCCTCAAAAAATTCCAAGCCTTTTGTCGTCTCTTCCATTGTGTTCCGACAACGCCTATTCAAATGTGGACGTTGGTGGGCAACGCCAACATCTGTCTTCCTTGTGGACATATGCAAAAAAAAAAAAAAACGCTGGGACGAGCCATTGTCGAGACGCTGCGTCTTCATTCGAGTTTCCCTCCAAATCGATCTGGCCAATTAGAAGCGGTGGTGGTGGTGGGGAGGGGAGGGTCACCCCGAAAAAGCTAAAGACAGCGGTGAACCTCTGTCTGACCTCCTCAACGCCCCCCCCCCCACCACCACCACACCCAGCCCGGCTCAAACAAGTACGAGAGCATCTCAACAGTCGATCGAAACCAGCGCTAATATGCACCGCGTGCCTTTTTAATTAAACCTGGCAGCAATTAACTTCTTTCAAACCTCACCAGAAACTTCAGTTATTCCCAATCTGAAAAAAAAAAAATGTGGACCGCGCAGCGGCGACGTTGTGTGAAGAACCACTTGAAAGACGCGGCCCTGTTTGCTTTTTAGCTAAACTGCTCCCGCGTGTGCTTTGGATGCAGAGGAATGTCGGCATCAAACGAAAAAAAGCTGCTGTCTCCGCCCCCCCCCCCCCCCACACACACACGACAGTACACCATATCCTTATTTGTTTTGCTTTGTTTGTACAGTCGTAAATATTTCAGACCCAGAAGATGAATATTACTTGGTAAATTGTTTGCTGGTAAGTGATTCGAAAAGATCACGTCACGTTAAAATCGACTACAAAGTCCCGTTTTTCATTTGGCGGAATCTGTGTGGACACAAAACCACAAAAGTAATATTCTGTGAGGCTTGAAAGATCAGCCGCGATCTTTTTGTGTCAAGAAATTCTCCATTTTGGACACCTGCAGTCTGCCTCGTCCCATCATTCTGCAAATGGACCGTCCCGGGGGGCACGCAGCTGTGACCTCTGAACCCCAGACGCTATAATTAAGTTATATATAGAGCTGACGGATGCATAAAAGTGGCCAAAAAAAAGGTCAAAGGGCAGAGCAGCGAAGGGCCATGACAGGAAAGTGGTTTTGAGTGATCTCTGTAAGAAAAAGGATGAGGAAAGTCCATGTCCAATCGAGACATTTTTGATTTTTAGCTGCATTTGTTTTTATTGTTTTCAAATACACCACAATGATTTAAAACCATATCGCGGGGGTGGGATCCCAACGGAAAAGATCAAAATGCACATGCGAGTATTGTGACAGTGCAGCTAAGTGATCTATTACATGTTTGGAAAAGCATTAGGGAGCGTTCTCATGGCGTCTCTGCGCGTTTCCAGCTGCGTTTGCCATCCAGCCTTTCTGTTTATCTGCTGTCTTGTATTCACTTCCCTGCTGGGCCCCCACCCCACCCCACCCCCTGCAACACACACACAACTTGAGACGAGAGGGTGAAAAAAAATAAAGAAAAGATATTTACTGTCAAACAAACAAACCCGCATCAGGATCCTGAGAAAGCGCAATGAGAAAGTAGGTGTCATTTTTCACATGTGAGTCTCACGGTGGGGGGGCTTGGGGAGTAAATATCAGCAAAAACAAGAGGTGGCAGTAAATCATAAGTCTTCATCTTTTGACTTTCAAGCAAATCCCTCTGCGAGGTTCATTGGCTTTCCCATGACCAAAAGCAAGCAGCCCCCCCCCCCAAAAAAAGACGCGAAACAGGCAGTCAAGGTTTGCCGCCAGTGTGCAGGAATGCTGATTATCGGCGCGCCGCGACAAGATCTCATTACCAGCAGATAGATAGATGACTCAGTGCTGGAAAACAAACAGCGGCTATGCCAGATCAGATGGATTAGCGCCGAGGTGCCATGGGAAGCTCGCCAACAGTCATGGGAAACGCGGAGGCCGTGCTCGTGTGTTTGCATTGAACACCTTCGAAGGACGCAACCTTTGTGCACTCAAATCTTGCACAAGAATCCACTTGAATTGATAGAATTATATATATATACATATATAAACAATTCATTGTATTACATGGGACCTTATGGGGCCTGATTTCAGAACAGTAGGGGCCCCGTATGTGTCCTGCGGGCCACCCTTTTCCCACCCATGCTCTTTTGAGAGCCAAACTTCCCACCATGATTCTTTGGGAATGTTTCAGCGAGAAGACGCGCTAAGGGAAAGTTAACACGCATGTCGAGGTCCAATAAACACTGTTGACACCACACTGTTACTACATCCTCCGCATGTTTGTGCTCACACACACACACACACACACACACCCTGGAATCCAAAACACTGTGCAAATACTCAAACGTCTCACACTTGAACGTCAACTCTCGTCCGCGTACAGCGGCGCTGTTTGAAGACGTCGCCATTGGCGGCCAGGTGAGATTGAAAGCTGCACAAGTCGACCGTGGCGGGAATCTGCTACAGTGCTGCAGTGTGTGTGTGTGTGTGTGTGTGTGTCACAGAGCGCAGTCAAAGGCAGCATTGTTCTAGGACCCCGATTAGAAAAGACACCGAAACTAACCCGTCATTCGATTCAACACTGTAGCCAGCAAAATCTATAATAATTATTATTATAGCCGTCATTAATGATCAAATTAAATGATGACTTCAAGATGAACGACTTTCATTCATTTTCTGTATGTTATTTTTTTGTCTTCTACAATCGGGACTTTTTTTAATGATAAAAATGCTTTGAGTAACACTTAACTATTATCACAAACGTAGTTCATCGCCGACATGAATGGATTTATTTTTCCAGCCCCGCGTCCGTGCTCTGTTTTGAAACGGCCCGCAGGGAAACACAAAGCTCCGTCCCGCTGGAGACAAAAAAGCAGCTGGATTTCTGCACGTGCCTTTGTACCCAGCTCGACGGCCTTGTCATAACTCCATCTTTTGAGTTTCATCGCGCACTTTGATGCCTAAAAGTCAGTCACTCAGCGAGATGGATGCACAAAAGAACATTTCATTTGTTTCTAAATACCTCAGCATGAAGGCGAAGGCGGAGCAGGAAGGGAGGTCACATGGATCAGAGGATGACCAATCGCCAACGCTGTTGCACTTATCTGAAAATAAGATTAGCGTTATTGAACTGGGAGAGGGGCTTTCGTTTGCTTTATTGGATTTTCAAATCGGAGCGTAAAATAACAAACAGAAAGCGTCATCAAGGGTGGGGGGCATACCTTGACACAGGTTATCAATAAGTCCCCGTTTGTCGGTGTAAAATGTGAAAAGCTATTTTGTGTCGACTGAAAATATGTGGAAAACCCGCACATTGATTTGCATTAACTCAACAGCGGATGATGACGTGAATTCTAAGTAACGCAACTGCACTATGCATCACGTAATGGTTTGCTTTAAAAATCAAATGTGGCCCTCGGGAATAAAAAAAAAAAAAAAGCCCATTCCTGCATTGTGTATGCCTCCTTTCAAAATAAAAGCTCTTGAATAGCATAACGCCGATGATTAAAATAAGTGGCATCAGTTGCGTTAACTGAGAATAAAGAAGAAGAAGGAAAAAAAGCTAAACATTTACATAGAATTGGGGGGGGGAAGACTAGACAGACTGTTCACATTGTCTCACTTGGCTGTATATGCACTGTGGGGGCCAAGACAATGGAGAATTGTAACATACTTGTGCACTGTCACTCTTTCTTCAGGTCACCCCCCCTTAAGTCCCTAGTCCCAAATCCCACCACCTCCAAACTCCACCCGTCCCCCTCCCACTTGTGAGAGTGGTTTAAAGTTTCCTGCCTCGGCCTCTGATTGGTGGCTCCAAGTTTCTTTAGGGGGAATAAACTTTGGAGCTTGAGTCAGTGTGGAGCAGATAGACGGGCGGTCGGGGTCAGGCAGTCAGGAGACACATTCTCTTATCTGAGGAGGATGCAACACTATGGCTGCAAAGTCAAGACAACACTAGATCGGTTTTATAAAGGAGCTCATATTTGGATTATTTGATCTTTTTTTTTACATTTATTTATTTGAAAGTTTGCATCACTTATATTTTAAGATGCATCTTTTGGGGATTTACACCATTTGGATTTTATTCCGTGCAGCCCTGTGCAACTATTCCGAGGATCAGTGCAGTTGGAGAGGCAGGCAAGTATTTCATACGACAGTTTGGGATTGACATTTTTTTTTGGAAATGATTTTGAATCGCATCGGAGCTACGGGTGGTCGGTTCAGAGGCGCACAGGTTGCAGGACGGCGCTCGTCAGCCCACATGTTGAGACGTGTCGGCCATTAGGGGCAATCTAAATGTTTTCAAGTCCTCGGTGTGGTGGAGGGGGATTGACTACAGGGGGGGCGCGGGGGTCCAGACACACGGATGACTGAGGGGATTAATTGTGAACTCGCACGATGCGTGCACTGCAGGACTAGGAATTACATTCCCGCTATTATAGTTTGGGAAAAGGGGAGAACGACTGTATGTTGAGAGCAATGCTGTGCTTCACAAGCATGCCAACAGGTGGCGCTTTCCCTCAGTAGTTTTATATTAAGATGTGGTGACTTAATATGGTGTTGCAATTTGACACCTAGTTATTCCACCAGCATATTTTGGTATGTAAAAACTTTAACTCTCTCAAACATGTCAAAGGTGACATTTTGGATTACTACAATGTACGTTTGATTCGGCAGCATGGTGCCTGAAAGGTTAGCATTTATACCTGGCTGTTTTGTAGTTCTGGGTTTGAATCTAAGCTCCAAACTTCCTGTGTGGAGTTTAGACGTTCTCCCATGTTTGCAAAATATATATTTTAGCTTCATTGAAGACTAAATTGTTCATAGGTGTAAATATGTCCTCGGTGTGTCCCGAGATAAACTGGCGACCAATCCAGGGGGTACTCGGTCTATCGTCCAAAGACAGCTGTGAGAGATTCAAGCTCATGACGATAAGCAGTATCGATCAAATAATTCTCTCATTTCTTCCTTGCAGTGGTTTGTCCCAGCAGCAAGGCAGTGTGGAGCAGATCTCCCTCCACTGCTCCGAGGGCACCCTAGACTGGCTGTACCCCAAAGGAGCCCTTCGTCTAACCCTGTCGCCTCGCCTGCCCTCTGTGGCTGTGGGCCCCGGGGGCGGCGGCGGCAGCTCGGGCCTCATCACGGCCTGCGTCAAGCCCTCGGAGCACTTCCACGGCGCCCAGCTCTACCTGGAGAGGGACGGCGTGCTGGAGCTGCTGGTAGGGGACCGACCCGAGTCGTCCCCCCCGCCGAGGGTGCGCTGCTTCAACCGCCAGCCCGGGGAGAAGGTGGCTCTCTTCATGCAGGCCACACCTCACCAAGACATAAGCCGGCGCATTGCGTCCTTCCGATATGAGCTGAGGGGGGACTGGACTGCGCGTCTGTCACTTGACTCCAACCAGATCAGTACTGTTGGTGAGTTGCTCAAGTGAAGGCCAAAGCTGCCTTTGGTATCATTCACGCATTCCCTTCTCCTAAATCTAAATGTACAAAGAAGGCTGAACATTTCACTTACATTAGGCTTATATAAGGCACCGATCTCTTTTTAGGAACGTTGTTGTTCCTTGTGCGGAGAGCTAAATACAACAATTTTGAAACGGATTAATGGCATTTCCATTCATTCCAATGGAAAGGGATGATTTGTGATACAAGGGTGTGCATTGTTGCACCCCACGCGTCACTGCTTTAGCTCAAATTCCTGCATTCTGATTGGGAAATGCACGAGTCCAATTCCACAGTGATGATAGAATAGATCCCCAAACCCTCACATAGGGCCCTGATAGAGGAGGCCTCAGTGGGCTGATTGGATTTTCCAGGAGGAAGTGGGAAAACTTTCCCAAGAGTAGAAGTGGGGAGTAGGCAGTGAGGAGGGGAAATGGGACGTAGGGTTGGAGGGTGGGTGGGGAGTGGGGTGGGGGCTACAAAAGCTCACTATGTGGGTCTTTCTCCAGAGTCCACGGCTCTTTGAATGCGTGCCGCTGAAACATTCTGGGATTACTGCCGTCTCCTAGGCAACAGAAGCCTCTCCCCAGCTGAGATGCTCCACTCTTTTGTTGAGCTGCCTCGCTGTGGGTAGACTTGTCTGTAGCCAGAGACCGACAGCCACCCCCCTACTGCCCCCCCCCCCCCCCCACCTCAGTCGTTCACATTAAGTTTGCTTTAGGACTGGAGAGGAAGGAATCTCATTTATCAAGAGGGGTTTCACTGTGGAGAATGCGCAGGGCGGGATAGGGGCCTCCAGTCAACCTCAAGCAACTATTAAAATGTGTAACCCGGCCTCCCCCCTCCAAAAACAGTTCAATTCCCTGGTTCCCTGGAGATAAACGATCATGTATGTTTGGGAACTTTGACATGTTGAGGTGCTTGCCTTTGAATTTTTTTGGTCTTGTAAATTAAGTCAGATGAACTTTTAAAAGTCATTAAGGCCTAATGTAAGATCCTTTTGTATGGTCCTCCCAATTTACATGAATTAAAATCGGAGTCTTGTCTGTACCTTTTTAAAGAAGCAGCGGTCAGGTTTATGTTTTCTTTTCTTTTTTTTTTTTTTAAATGACCATCATTGCGGTACTCAAACATATCTTTTGAAGTCTCGCTCCGCTCCCTCCTCTTATTGTGGGCCCCGGAGGCTTTGTGGAGGTGTGACTGCAGACACCCAGGAAGGCTTTAGGGTGGAAAGACGGGGAGGGGGAGATTTTAGCCTGTAAAATGGTGTGCAGCCCAGAGAACCGTGCACCTTGAAAGCCTCAACTGTAAAAGTAGCAGCTGTCTGTTAGTGGTTGGTCCTTCAAGCCCTTTGTGGTGCACATTCCAGAGCATGTGAGCTTTTCTTCTTGATTTCTTATTAGCATGCACTGTATGTGGGTTCCCCCCCCGGAAAATTGATGCAAGCTCGCTAACCGATTCTCCCGTCTGTTTCCTCCTCAGAAGCGTGCAGACCCTGCAACGACACGGAGATCCTAATGGCCGTGTGTACCAGTGACTTTGGTAAGTTGCTCAGCCTCGCATGAGGAGAATTTTGTCCCAGAACGTTAAAAGATCTCGCAAAGCAGGAAAAATAAAAGGTAGCAACAATTTTAGGTGTGGAGTCGCCCAATGGAATTTCACCTGCCAGGTTGCAAAAACTTAGTGTCTACTTTTTCAATGTGAGTGGGACAATGAATGGGAGGGAGGACAGAAAGAGGTGAGGAAACGTGGACTGCGGGAATGATAGAAGGAACGGGGTCTCACCGCAACTTTTAGGGTTTCCACAAAAATGAATCCGCATCCGGAACTTGAACAAGAGGAGTCCAGACGTCTCCGTTCAACTTTTGCGTATCATCACAACCTGGACGGCTGAGCAGACAAAAGAAAACGGCATTGGAGAACTTTCATGACACTTTATGCATATGTAGAAACGTAAACTACAAACCTGGGCACAGTTGGTCTCACGGTGGCAACTTTCGTCTTGTCTTCTCCACAGTGGTGCGAGGAAACATCCGGTCCGTGGAGGAGGACGAGAACCTCCGCGCCGCGGTCATCAAGGTCAGCGCCACGCGGGTCTTCCGCCAAAAGTACGCCCTCTTCACCGGCAACGGTCGCATGGCCGCTCGGGGGGACATCCGCACCCTTCTGCAGTGCGGCGTCAAACCAGGACCCGGCAGCTTCCTCTTCACCGGTCGGGTCCACTTCGGCGAGGCCTGGCTCGGCTGCGCCCCTCGCTATAAAGACTTCCTGCAGGCTTACATCGCGGCCAAAGCGGTCCAGCAGATCCCATGCGAACTCCCCGTGGACTGAGCTTGAAAATTTTGTCGCTGCTTGTCTACGATACGGAACCGAGGCGCAGGGGAAGGCCGGGTCGACCCGCTTCGAGTCGTGGGGGAACCCATTGCGAGCTACTAAGGGGTCCGTGAAAAATGGGACTTTTCCCCATACGTCTTTTCAGTGCAATAACAGCTTGCCGAGCTGTGACGGCAGCTTTTCGGCTGCCGAAATAGAAGCATTTAGATTGACATAGCAACACAAGAGGGTGAAATCTGATTGGACAAAAAAAAAAATCAAATCAAATATCCGTGAGCGAAAAGCCACCAAATGAAAAGCATAGTTAATAAATAAATACAAATAGACAAACGTAGGCTCCTAATGGGAGTCACTGAAACTCAGGGAATGTACAGAAATGAACTCAGCAGGGACACAAAATACTTCCCAGCAGAACCAAGGAGTTTTTAGTTGGTGACGTGAGTGGGCGATGGAGATTATAAAATCAGATGAAAATGCACTCAGTGAATGAATCGCAAATGCTGCAAACACACACACAAAAAAAATGGAAAAACCAAAAATAATTAAAAAGCAAAGTATATGTAGCACGGCGGTGCATTTCAGAATTTAATATATGCGCATACAGATATTGTGAGCATGTACAGTAATAATAAGGCAGTCACATGGCTTGCCCTTATTCTGACAGTTTGTGTCAATCACATGCAAAAGAAGTGTGTCGAATGCAACTGGCGACAACATGTTTTCAAATCGAGAACGCAAGCAAGAACGGAGGGAGAAAAAAAAAATCGTACAAAATGCCGTTTTCTTGCACTACATCAATGACGAGATCGTACCAAATGACTTAAGTGCCGAAGTCTTAAGTACTGCCATTTGCTGTGTATATGTGAATACGGAAAAAAAAAATGTAAATATGTGCATAAGAAATTCTAAAGAACTACGTCAATATTGTTATGAGTTTTTTTTTATATGTTCTGTGTCATTCAAATATACTGACAAAAAAAAAACCTCAAGAGATGCGTGCTTGTTTTATTGCGATTACAAAACGTGATTTGATTCATGGAAAAAGCCAGTTGGAAAAGGTTTGGTTTGAGCTCAAGGCTAAACCTTTCCCACGCATAAGTCACTTGTGAAAGGCTTACAAAAAGAAGGCCAACAAGATTTAGCGTGTGTGTGTGTGTCTGCGTGCAGAGGTTGAAATTCCGTTGTCCTCGCTCTGCCATTTTCAGGAGCCAGGAAGCAATAAATTGCCATCAAGCGAGCACCGTGGCAGGCACGTCTGAGCTGAGGTGCCACACAGTCGCTCGCTCCATCCTGACCGTATGTGTGTGTGAGAGTAAATGCGTGTGTGAGTGTGCGTCTGTGTGTTTTAAGTGCCAGATGAAACAGTAATGGGTGGACGGGAGGCACCAGAAATATAATTTAGCGTGACCTCCAGCACACACACTGCTCAAATGCTTTTTCACATCATACTGAAATGAACTCAACCGTCGGAAATCACGCAAGAAAGGAGGGGAAAAAAGGATGGTATCAAACTCGTCGACCCTGTTTGAC
Source organism: Hippocampus zosterae (assembly GCF_025434085.1). Classification (NCBI taxonomy): domain Eukaryota; kingdom Metazoa; phylum Chordata; class Actinopteri; order Syngnathiformes; family Syngnathidae; genus Hippocampus; species Hippocampus zosterae. The sequence continues at coordinate 3,378,129 of NC_067457.1, forward strand.
TCATTGGAACTATTTCACCATCACATCCTCCTCAAATGTTAGATTTGGTCTTTCCCATAACATTCCCCACAGCAGGGGGGGGGGGGTGTCAGCTGCCGATTTGGAAAGTGTGGCTGACGCGTCAGCGCGGCGCAATTGTATTGGCAAAAAGACACTTTGGGATTACAAATCAGAGCTCTGACAACTTTTATCCCTTCTTTCTTGAAGTTATCTAGCAGGCCATAGCCTTGTCTAATAGGAAAAAGTACACTGCTTTCCAAACATTCTGGAGGGGCCCCATTAATCATTCACTTTTTTCGATACTCGCGACCCCTACACACATTAAAATGCCACAGAATCTTTCAACTATTACGTGATAATTCGTCTTCTCCAGAACAGAAGGAAGGCATTTAATGGCTTGTGTCCCATTTCAGCATACGGTTGATTAATAGTGACGAAGAAACAGCTGTATCCCTGGCAACCAAACAGAACAAGTCTGGCGTGTCCGCCTCAGATCAGCAGCCGCCAGCTGAGCGCTAGCATTTCCACCACCACACCGGCATCCCGGATTCCCATTACACCCTTCGGACAGCTGGAACTGCGGGTTGGGATTTCGGTGACGCCGTCGCGCAATCATTTACATCCATCAAGCGACGGGAAACCTGACTGTGATGGATGAGGCGTTTCATCCATCTAATCTGCCACCTATGACGCTGTCAAATTCACCCACAACAATATTGTTAAATTGACTGTGTTGTTCCGAATGGAGCGTTTGCGTTGCAGCGTCAACCGTCATCAACCGTAATGGAATGGTGAGTGGACTTAAGTACCTACAATGCCACAATTCTTATGCGGGTGGACTGCTATTAACTCCTATGCATTAAGCGAGGCACTTATGAAAAGTGGTCGAGTTGGATGTGGTCATCTGAGGAGCACAGTATAGGCAGTCGGGTGGGCTTGAGAGGTGAGGCCAGAACGGAAAACAAGTGCGAGCATGTTTCCGTGGCCGTGTTATCCCTGTGAAGTAGTGAAGGGAGAAGAGTGAGGAGGCCCCTTTTGTTCCTCAAGAGCCTGCAGATGGCTGTAATCCTTTCCAAAATGCGCACTGAAAATCCATCAAGGCAAGAAAGAGTGGACATGGTGCGCAGGAGCGTGGAGGTGGGCCACCCCCTTTTATCAGGAAGGTTCAAACAAGCATCCTTCCCGCCAAAATAGTCGATGAAAGGAAAAGGGAGTTGAATGATGAAGGGGCAAACTCCACACAGCTGCCACCTCCTTGCTGTGTCCCTGGGTTTGACGTGAGACCGCAGGGTTGGTTGTGGGGAAAGGGGTGGGTAGGGGGGGCATGGTGTACGGGCACTATTTTAAAAAAACAAAACACTAACTGTGGGCGGCCCGGTAGTCCAGTGGTTAGCACGTCGGCTTCACAGTGCAGAGGTACCAGGTTCGATTCCAGCTCCGGCCTCCCTGTGTGGAGTTTGCATGTTCTCCCCGGGCTTGCGTGGGTTTTCTCCGGGTGCTCCGGTTTCCTCCCACATTCCAAAAACATGCGTGGCAGGCTGATTAGACGCTCTAAATTGTCCCTAGGTGTGAGTGTGAGCGTGGTTGGTTGTTCGTCTCTGTGTGCCCTGCGATTGGCTGGCAACCGATTCAGGGTGTCCCCCGCCTACTGCCCGGAGACAGCTGGGATAGGCTCCAGCACCCCCCGCGACCCTAGTGAGGATCAAGCGGCTCGGAAGATGAATGAATGAATGAAAAAACACTAACTGTGCACTAATAAAGCCACTTTGAGATTTGCTGTGTTTCGGTATTGTGGTAAATGAGCCAGAATTTATCTCCCGATGGCCCGACGATCATTGAGTTTTCTAAACTGGAAAAAATATAAATATTTAAAAAGAGAAGTAAAAATAAACACCCCTTTATAACCGGAGATGTGGCTGCAATTACCTCTGATTCACCCCAAATAAAGTTCAGCTGTTCTAGGAGCCCCACCCTCTACATTTGTGTAGCCTGCGAGCTTCTGAAAGGAATTATGAACAGTTTGAAATAACAGCAAAGGAAATTGACGGTTGTAGTTTCCACAAAAGTTTACGAAACAAAACATCATTAACTTGTGGGGGTTTTTTTTGTTGTTGTCCTCAAATAGGCCAACTTGTTTTCTGACGTCATTGGTGTTCAAGTAAGATAATAAAGGGAGCATACAGTCCACTGCACCTGTTTCCATTCACTGTTCCCTGACCAATTAACCGCAAGAGTTTGGCTTCAAATCGGAGAAATTTCCTGGACGGATCACTTGAGTTTCCTTTCCACGGCTTCGCAGCGTTTGTCCACCGCGAGACTTAAGTTACCTCTTCAGGAACGCACCTATTGTTCGAGCTTGTCGGTGAGTAAAGAGGTAGGGAGGAACGAAACTGCCACTCAAGCTCGTTTTGTTATGTTACTAGTATCTCCTTGCACGACGTCCCCCAACCCCCGCACACCCGCCTCCCCCTCTTGTGTTCTGCAGCTTCCAGGCAAAATGTGTCAACTGATACTGACTGGCAGGGTGTCATAAGAGTGCGTGAGATCGGATCAAAGCTCATAAAAATGATCTGATTTTTTCCCCCCAATATTTAAAAAAAATATTTTTTTGTATTTCTTGAAGAGCATTTTTTTAAAAATTCCTCCGCGAATCGCATTTCCATTCATTTTAATAGGGAAAGATGATTTAAATGTTTTGAGTTTCGAGCATAGTCACTGGACAATTTAAACGTGCATCTCAAGGCACAACTGCACAATATGTTGCGAAGGCCGTGAATAAACAGTCTCCGTGTGTATTTTTTTTTTTAATTGATCATTGGAATCCATTTGCTAAAACATGCACAGATGATGTGTCCCAAAGCAATCTTCCAGCCATTCCCTTCGCTCAGCCGAGGCGAACATGTGCGCTGGAATTCTCCCCCAATTAAGACAGGGATTAGCCAGGTCCAGTGTGGGAACAGGCGTGAGTGTGGGAAAGCAGAAGGGGTCTCTCTCCTCCTTCCTTCCCTCAGCCTCATTCTCACTCGCTCCGGTCCGTCCCTCCCCTGTCTGTCTTTCTCACCCTTTACTGTACCTCTCGGCCTTACTTTTCTCACCCTCAATTCTCCTTTTTTAATTTATTTATTTTTTACCCCCCCCCCAACAACTTTTCATGTGAGTCAAGCATTCGTTTTCCTTCCAAAGCTCCCCTCACATCCCCTCTTTTTTTTATTTTACTTGTCATTATTTCTTTTTTCTTTCTTTCTTCACACAGCCACCCAGAATCTCTATAGCTTTCACTCCCAATTCTTCAAGGTTTGCTGAAGAGCATGCGACCCGCTTCAAACAGCCCTCCACCCCCGCCTCCCTTTTAGTGCCTCTCCAGTCCGGGTGCTGAAAGCTTGTCTGGAGAGGAGCTTGGGACTCTGCATGAATAGTCTGACGCAAAAGTGTGTGTGTGTGTGGGGGCAAAAAGACAACTTGTCCGAAAAGAAGAGACAGGTGTCGGCTAAAATTGCAGTTGAGGGTTCACATGGAGGAATTTTGCATCAAGTTGGTACGGCGGTAACTTGACCTTGAGTTCAATTCGTCTTGTGACCACGATTATACCTCAGGTTTTTTCCCCAAATCTATTTTCCCCATTCGGTATTGCAGTATACTCATTTTGTAGGTGTTGCTGCTCCCTGTGTGTTAAAAGAGAAGTTGTTTGAAGGTTTAAAACTACTCCAACATTTATGCTCATTTCCATTAGGCCCTTTATGGCATTTTGCATTATGTTTGCCTTAAATGACTGGAATTTCAGTAGAAGCAATTATATGCTTTGGAAGAGCATTTGGTTGTTTAATTAGACCGTGTAACTATTTTACAAGTTAGCAAGCTAGCCATCGAGAGTGTCACATACTGTAGCTATCCACGTATCAAACATGAATTAATTCCACATGCTTTGACACTATTCGCTGTTCACTTGCCATTGTTACCGACTTGGTTCTCATGATAGTCCCAATCCAAACCTCCCAAATTCCCACTGGCTCCATATTCTTCCTCGTTGTTGTCACTTTTCCTTGCCCATTCCCACTCTCCCCGGCCATTCCTTGTGTTCCAATAAATCTCTTCCCGGCGCACTGGGGCACACAAGGCTTGTCCGTTCCAATTACGGCCTGCCCGTCCGGCCCCCGGGATCACACACTGCGGGCCCGCGAGCCCCGTTCTCATTAAGCCCGTATCAATTAGGCATTAACCTCGTGAAACAAAGGGGCTCTTGACGAACAGTCCATGTGAGGTACTTCCTCTGCATGGCTCCCCATCCTGGGCACGACACATTATAAGCTTTCTTCCCCCAAAGTGTCAACAACCAAACAGAGCAAAGAGGAACTACAAAGTTAGCGTGATATGCTAAAAAGCGTCATAATGCTGATGAGCCTCGGTTTATAAAGCATTCAATAGGCCGGTATGAAACAGCGCAGGCTCGGACAAACACAACAAACAGACCCTTGGGAATATGCAGATAAAATTTCATGGAACAAACGGTACGCAGTTTCCTGTATGCGTTCCGTTTCTGTCAAAACACTTTGTAAACTTGTACAGAAAGTTCTGACTATTATTACAAGGCAGTTTCCACATCTTCTCCCATCTTTTTAATTATATGTACGGAAGTTTCATTCACACCGATTACAACTCTGTGTCCTTGTTGGCACAGCAGCAAAGAGGCAACCTGCTTTTTTGATTTTCCCACAAGCTCTTTGGCACAGTGACTATGTTGGCACAGGCCCAAGTTGCACCCCCACCACACTACTCGCCCAACCACACACACACCCTTTCCCAGGGTCCTGGGAGTGTAATACATTACCAACAAAATCCCACTTCCCATTCCTCTCAAACGTTTCACAGCCCCTCCCCTGATGGGACAGCCGTGCCCCCTCAAAAGGGGATTGGGGGTGACATGTCTGTATGACTCCCTGACAATGTTCCCATAATTCCACAGATTGGTTCGATTTAGTTCAAGATCTTTATCTTTATCTATTTAGTTATCTATATGACTGAAACCAACATTTTCCTTTAAGATGTTATGGCAGCTCCAAATTATGTCAATAAACTCAGAAGGGGGTAATTGGTGTATTTGCATCTGCGATGCGAGTAACATGGGAAAGCCTACGAGAACATCTGGAGTTTTAAAAAACTGTACTACAACAATCCTGTAGGTGAATAAAAGTATGCATGCCCTCTTACACAATAAATGTGAGGCAATAATATGAATTCAGGGAAAGGAAAAAAAAATGGCTCCACTCACATCGGAGCATAGAAAGGGAAAGTGTTCACGGACGGGCGTGTACCCGTCTGGGTAACATGTAATGACATTATTCTCACTAGGGTGACCCCTCATTGTCGCTGCGCTTTCTTCTCTCCAGCTCGTGAAATTGACATAAGCTTTACAAACATTCCAGGGATTTTTTTCTCAAGCCTAGATTTCTTCTTGTTTTTTTGCCCGGCACAGTGGGGGAGAAAACACACCACCTAGTGATCACACAAATGAATGCGGAGTGGGATGCCGTTCCCATGCCATTGCGCTTGTGAGTTTACCAAGTCCAGTGTGCATTTTAAATAGATGGGATGTTTTTTTTTCTTATACTATCGCGACATATGTCTGTCCTTTTTTTCCAATACTGTGAAAATGTGAAAAATTCATTATAAAAGAAAATATCTCGTCATTGTGTGACCTTCCGACCTGTGAAGACGCTTTTCGATATAGTCCTGCAACTGGGACACCTGTTGCTCTGGCGGTGAGAAACTTGTGCTCCTCCTCATCGATTCCCTGTACCAAATGAAAAAAAAGAAGTCCACATTAGATGCAAGATTGTGCGTCCATAGCAGCCAAAGTGGTAAAACGTTTGAGCATGGAGGACTCGCGGCGCAGCTAAAGTTTCACGTACGTTATCTCCTTCAGCTGTTTCCGCGTTGACCAACCAGGATTCTTGGAATATCTGCTCCGGTTTTGGCACCCTGCGTAAGGTTCAATTTTCGTTCACAGTCGCTGACTTTGGTCACATGCAAACACAAATCAACCCATTTACTTGACCTGGTTTCGGGCCACTTGCCGCTGAGCCCCCCGCTTTGACTTGTGCTGCTCGAGTTGCTGTTGACGTTTGCCGGATTCTTCTCTTGGCTCAGTGGGCTCCAGGCTGAAATGGCTTTCAGGGGGTCCAGGCTCCAGACCGTGGTCTAGTTTGGCCAAAATATGCTGTCTCTGATCCCTACATGATGGGACGAGACGACAGGTGAACTTACATTACCTAGAGTAGTTATGTTTCATTACAATCACGTTTCATGTAACAAGACTCAGAGCACCTATAGGCACATATTAGGGCGTGATGGGTCTTGGTGGTCCTCTGCAGTCTCTTTTTGTAAGCCTGAGTGGCAGTGGCGAGCTGCTCTTCGCGGGCCCTGTAGGAAGCACGGACATCCCTCAGCATGTTGTCCACAAAGGCACTCCATTTGTTTCCCTCGGATGCCATTTTGGCTCCCCCGAGGCCATCGACGAACTCCTAAAGGCGCGATTAAAGCATCGGTGGTGTCAAGATATTTTGGACATCCTTCTGTGTGTTTGTGCAGCTACTCACAGTTATGTCCTTTAAATAGCGCAGCAGCCTTCCACGATAGAGCTCGTGGAGCTGTTTGACTTGCAACTGCAGCCTTGAAATCTCCTCTTTGGCCTCCTTCAGTTGACTCAGACAGCACACACATGTCTTGGATGAAGCAAAACACGACAGAAACAAGAAGTACTTTATTTTGTGACCGCGTAATGACAACATGTAAAAGTTTTTTTTCCCCCCAACTTTTGTATTTTCTCAAATCTTCTTGAGTATAATGGCACGAGCTTGGCGCACAGATATATAAAAATGAAGCTCATTTTGGAAGGACTGCACTTTACTGTGATCTTGACAGTTCTCGCTCACCACAGTCTCCTCAGATGGTTTCCGTTGGCTGCTTTGGATTTGCTGCTCTTTTCCCATCGCCCCGCTGACGGCCAAACATCGGTTGCAACCACAAGAGAGAAGAAAACGCAAACCACATCACAAGAGGAAGTCAAGAGACCACAAATGAAAATCAAATCAAAGAGCAGATGCGCATGTGGGATGAACACCACCATCTTTCACGAGCTCGTTCCGGTTTTAGAATGATAATCCAAAACATTCCTTACATCTCCTCCTCGAGTTTCCTCTGCTGCTCCTCATAGCTGCGCTTCAAGTTCCCCAGCATGTCTTTCATCTCCTCTTGATTTCCGAGGAGCTACGGGGAGTAATAAAACCTGAATGTTCTGAATGTTGTGATTATATGCAATTTTGATTAGTTCGACTCGGTTGAGGAATGTGGAAGAATGAGTGACTGGGAGGCGCATACCGTTTGTTCCATGCTTTTCTGACCCTTGTTCAAAGCTGCAAGGTCTTCCGGCTGTTAAAATGAGAACGGACAGGTCAGTCCTTCCTCACATCTCCTGAATTCATTGAAAGCATCACAAGCAAAGGCCAACACCTGACCTTGACTCTGGTCTGCAACAAGCGGCCAACGAGGGTCCTCACTCGGTCCAGCTCCCCGTGAAGGTCCTGCGAGGTGTCCCGAGCACTCTGGTGCTCTTCGGCCAGCTGGCTGCGCAAGGCAACCTGCGCCTGGGCCAAGGCCAGCAGTTCGGCACTTAGCTCCTTGCTTTGGCCCAGTTCTTTGTGATGGGCCTCAGTCAGAGGCAGGTCGTTTTGCTTGAGCGAGGACGACTCTTGGTCGCTCTCCTCGCCCACTATGCGGTGGGTCCCGGCTGACTGGAGCTTGCAGAGTAAATTGTCTCGCTCGGTCTGTAGTCGTTTTATTTCATCTTTTTGGTTCAATATCTAAAGATGGGGGAAGATTTAAAGAAGATGAAGTACACGAATGACATCAGTTTTTCTCCCCTTTATTGTGCTAAGGCACATACACTCCGCCCAAACATCGCCGATACCAAGTAGCCAATACTTGATGAAGCCATTAAATTGTTTCATTTGTGTTTAGCGTTTCACTGCCTACTGAATGTTTTGATTCTCTTTTCACAATAAATGTTTGAATTAAATTGCAAGGTAAAAGCATGACCTTATTTTTCAGCTCAAACGTCTCCTCTTCAAACTGGGCTCTTATCTTGTTTATGTGAAGCTTCTCCTCCACAAGCTCCTTTGATATCTGAGTGTGAAGGAAAAAAAACATTTCTGCTTATAGAGTGTATCCAATAAAGTTACGCCCAAAATAATGAATACCGTACTCCACCTTTAGCTTCTCCTCTTCGCTATGGACGAGTTTGCTGGATAGGTCTGTGTTGGAGGTGGACAGATGAGTCACTTTATTCTGCAAGCAGTCGACTTTGATGGAAAGTTGCTCATTCATGTTTTGAGGCTGCAAAGAGTGAACTGACTGAAATGAACATTAGTGGGAGAAACAAATTTAGGCCTACACGATTGTATCAAGATGTAAAATGCCGTACTCACATTTTCCTCTCGAATTTGGTCCTTCGCTTGATTTAAACATGAGCGAGGCTCCCGTGGGTCCATATTTACAATTCCTTCAAGTAAGTGCAGTGGAGTATTTGATACTCACTTTGCGTCCCTCAGCGGAATGTTGCCATGGTTCAGTACAACACAACTCTTCACAACAAAACGAACCATTTTCTTTGTAGAAAAGATTCAAAACATTTATTTACATACATACAGCAAACAATGGACTTGATTGTATATTTTTCATGTAAAATGTGAACACAAAATGATGCTTAGACAACGACAATAAAAGTCCATATCTGCACACACTGCTATAGAAGAGATGTATAAAAAATTGACAAGTATTGTATCTGTTTTGCTATTATTAAATTGCACCGGTGAGGACATGAACAAACGGACATGCCTTCTATATGTAGACAACAGCGCCACCCAGTGACACAACGGGAAAAATATTTCATTAGAAAAAAATCTGAGGTCATTCATGGGATTTTAGGGGACGTTCAAGTCCTCCTCCACTTCATCATCCTCTTTATCGTGATGTTTTTGGTCCCCGGAATGCATTGTGAGACCCATGTGTTTGTGCAGGGCGTCCAAGGTGGGCTGTTTAACATAGTATCTGATATTTTGTGAAGGGACCACATTCTGGAGCTTCTCCAGCTTGCTATAGGCCTGGGAAAAACATACGGTGGAAGTTAGAACAATTGGGAATTTGTATTGAAGTGCATTTTGAGAGTTTACTAAAATAATAACAATAATAATAATCACAGTTTTGAAGTTGCCGCGCTGACAGTGATGGTCGATCAGGAAACCAAAAACATCGCCAACCCTGACAGCGGCGTCTAACTCGGGCTCCTCCAATAAGCCTTCACAAATGCTCAGTGCCTCCTCACCATTTTCGGATTTCAACCTAGGAGAAGATCAGAGCCAAAATAAGAAATGGAAAACGAAAAATAATGTACACACCACAGTTGAAATGTTTGTAAATTATGATGTTTGAATGGTAGGGTTCTGTGTATATCCTCACTTGCGGGCGTGGACAAATCTCTTAATGAGAGTGATTTTTCGCTGCAGCTCGGCCAGTTTGGCTTCCTGTTGTCCATCTGAGTTTTTGACTTTGGAGAGGCATTTAACCGCCTCACTCAAAGCATCCAGAGCCTTCTCATAGCTCTGATAGTCATCGATTTCCACCTTTAGAGAGAAAAAAAAACGTTCTGTGAAGTTGTACATTGCTAGTCTTGGATTAGAACAGAATGGAGCATTGTGCTACCTGTGCACGGGTTTCATAGAAGCCAGCGAGCAGGTGCGGTGCTCTCCCTTTTGTGTAAAAAGCAATGATGGTCTTCAAGATCTCTGGGTTTTTCCAGTCTACAGACTGAAGATAGTTGGCGGCCATGACGAAAAGCTCCTTCTGACGGCAAACGTTTGCAAAAAGTACAATCCTCTCTGTGTCGCCTGATTTCAGCAGTGCCCTCATTGCCTGTTTGGAAAATAAAAAAACGGCCTCTGTTAAATTTGAAATTGACTTATGACGTTCACACATATGACTTTCTTCCACCTCCTCCTCATGGTATTTTATGACCTGAACCATAAAAATAAGTTGCGTAATAAATACAGTTGTAAAAGAACAATTCTGGTCCAATTATTAGTTGGTGAACAGTTGAACATCAGGCTTTTTTTAATCAGACATGTTTTCTGTGCATTTAAAATTCGTTGAAGCATTTCTTACCTTGTGCTTGTTTCCAGCCTGTGTGAATTTCTTGGAGGCCAGATGGTAGTTTCCCTGACGCACGCAGCATTCGGCTATCTTCTCCAGTAGCTCCTTGTGAGCCTCTTCAGACAAGTCTTTTGAATCCGTCGCGGTCATTTTCTCTGCAAACTCCTCCGTGATAGTCAGGTTCTCATTTACACACAGCTCCAGGGCCTGAGGGTACTGAGAACAAGAACACCGTCAAATAAAAGTCGCCGTATGAAGATGGACGTAAACAAGGACGAACTGCACCTTCTTTGCCGCGATCAGCAGCTCCACAGCCCTTTTATACTGGGAATGTTTGATGAAGAACTCAGAGCAGCGCGCCAAGAGAGCCGGGTCCGAGCTTTCATTCAGGTCCTCGGCAACCATTTGAAGTGCCGCAAACTGCTCTGTCGCGAAGGCCACTTCCAGGGCTTTGGAGACGTAACCGGCCTACAGAGTCACGCACGACAGGGGAAAATTAAATAGTAAATTGTAACCAAAATGTAAGACAATAACACCTGCACGCCATTCAGGAAATATACCCAGAGTTGATACAATACGAAAATTACTCCACATTTTTCATCCTTACTCAAGCCTTTAACAGAAAAAAACATCTACTTAGAAATGTTCCAATGCTAATCTAAAGAAATGCTGCCCTCTTGTGGAGAATCATGGAATATGTGAAGGAATGCAAACGACCTGAGGGGGGGTTAGCTGGATGAAACCAACAGTGGACATACTTTGTGGTAGAGTGAAACTGCTCGGTCCATGTGGACGCCTTTCTCCTCGTAGTAACAGGCGGCCTCCATCATGTCCTCCGGGTTGCTGAGCAAAGCCAGATTCATCAGCTGGTCATCCAAACCGTTCTCCTATTCACCGTGAAGACAAAATAATTTATGGAGGAAAAAAAAAATTATCACAATGCTGAGAAATGATGAATGCACCAGAAGTCTTGCCACTGAGCAAAACAAAACGCATCAATAAACACCCGTCAGTTGTGTATGAATGAACTCACCTTACAGAGTCGTATGGCGTTGTTGTAGGCCTGTGCTCGAGTGTAGAAATGCACAGCTTGTTTGATGTCCTCGTGACCCTCGTAGTGCCGAGCCAGGTGGTAGGATGCTGCCCTGTCACCTGTATCGATGGCTATTTCACATGCCTGTCCAACAAATTCATTTCAATAATGCTAAAATTAACCCCGTGTTGAATCAGATTAGATTGTGTCCATTAGAAAGTCAATACTTTCACGATCACCTTCTGAACGTTCCCCATGTAGCAGTGAACTCGAACCAGGGAGAGGTAATCTTGAGCAGATTCATAAAAGTCCAGAGCTGAATCCATTTCCGATTGGCTCTCCAAATACTGGGCCCACCACTTGTAAAGGTTCCTGTGGTGTAATGATAATAGTCTATTTCAAAGCGCGTCGGCATAACGTGCGTGTTTAGACTGAGTAGACATACTTGTCTTTCATCCTCTTAACATAGATTTCTAAAGACAAAGGGTCATCTTGAAGCATTCTGGGCACTTCCACTCGGTGGGTGTCGGATTTTTCATAACTGGAAGAATGATTGGACAAATCATATAGTGAATATTGAATGACGAATATGCGTGTGACTGACTGTTGTCGAAAACCATCTTACTTCGCCAGGGCCAAGCTCTTGTCACCCATGGACTCCAAATAGCGGGCATAATTATAGTAGGTGGTGCGTAGGTGGATGCGATCGTGATTCTCAGCGATTTCTAGCGCCTTCTCACATTGGCCAGCCGCCTGATAGAGATTGTTGAGGAGGTCATAGCGTTGGCAGCTCTTGTACAACTTCTCAGCATCTTCCTGTTGGAGGACAGCAAGGGAAGGGTGGCGTCTCGATGTTGCATGGGCATAGAAAGGAAACAACGAGCAAGATGACTTCAGTTTTTTCGTGTCCTACCAGCATGCCGAGCTGAATGGCCAACGCCGCAATGTGGGTCTCTGGCTCCGGCTCTGCCTCGGCCTCCTTCAGAGCTTTCGCTGCCCTGGCATTTCCCATATTGCCGAGGCACACTCGGGCCACATCCAACCGCCGAGTTTTCACACACATGCGCGCCATGTTTTCCCATACTGCTTTGCTGGTGAGAATAAAAGTCAGGAACAGGTTAGTGTTCTTGATTAGTCATCAGAAAATAAAGTTCAGGGTGTGTACAGAACCACAACTGTATCTTACCTTCTGGACCCCCCCCCCCCCCCCCACCCACCCACCACCACTTTCTGTGGTAAATCAAAAGCCAGAATCCCTTTTTGCGATTGCTTAAAGCTCATATTCAAGATTCCTTAGCCATCTGTTCCTTATTTGGGTCCCACCACTCCCCCCTCATTGCTTTAGCAGATACAGATGTGTGCTGTTTATTAAAGTTGGGCAACAGGAAATAGCCCAAATCTTTAGGGGCCCACGGTGTACAAGGGGGGGGCAACGGCATACACGTCAAACTACAGCAGGCTACATGTCGGCCAGATAAGCCGAGTACTGTACAGGGCCTGTCAGAAATAGTCAGGCCTTGTATGCATGGCCGAAAACAATGAGAGAAGCACTCCGAAACGCAGAGGAGCGGCAACATCTAGAGAGCCAGAAAAGGAAAGACAAGAGAAGGAACAGGTCCACATTTGGCCCCTCTTCCCAGTCTCTTTTCCTCTCAGGAAACACATCCTGTTGCTGGTCGACTGTGGTGGCTAACGTGTTTGTTGCACACAAGAGAGGACTTCAAGTGAACGCCCCCCCCCTCACCTCCGCCCGGGCTGCAGACAAAAGAATACACAACAGTGACGTCCGAAAGAAGGGAGGGGGTTGGGGGTCTTTTAGGACATTCGAGTCACACCAAAACCTTAGCATGTGCGCACACTTAAAGCAACTGCGAAGGAGGGAGCTGTCCGGTTATGACTTGCTGCGGTTGCACACTGACCATCTGCAAGAAATCAACTCGAATCTTATAGAATTTGCTGTGAGGGACACAGAAGGGGCAACGTTGGAAGGAAGCAGAGCGAGGTGGTTTTTGGGAAACTTTTTGTTGTCGGCGGTGGAGAGACTTTTTGCAACAATACGTGAGACTCTAACTTCCTTGTGGACTCTGCACACAAAAAAGTCAAGGGACGCGGGAACCAACATCCAAGAGTCAAGCTGCAGCCATCTGGAGCCAGTGGAATGGACCTCGGCGTCTGTCGGATTGATGCGTGCATTCATACGGTGCTGTCAGAAGAGGAAGGCTGAGGAGTTCCTGTCTCGCGAATGAGGATGAACGGAGATGTTCTTTAGCTAAACGTCACGACAATCCCTTCGGCTTTTCTTCGTTTGTATAACTTGCAAGTGATCCGCTGGAAGGGGAGGCGGCGGCAGCTGTGGAGGAGGCGGTTGACAGGAACCACGGGGCCCGCGGAGCTTCTCCGGAGGACAGGCGAGGGAGCAGGCAGGACCCGGAGGAAGAACGAGGGTCTGAACCCGCCGAGGGAGAGGGCGGGGGAGGAGGGGTGGCGGTCACCGGGTGTCATATGGCCGTGCAGAGGCTCGTGGCTGCGGCGGTCGCGGTCGCACTGCTGTCCCTGGTCCTAAACAATGTGGCCGCCTTCACTCCTAGCTGGGTCCTGCAAGCACTGGAAGACGGGCGCAAGAGGAGCGTGGGACTGTGGAAGATGTGCCCCAGCGGAGGGGAGAGGGGTCGGGATGAGCTCCAGGCGGGACGGAGGGCTCAGGTGGCACAGAGGCAATGTGAAAGTCTGGGATGGGGCTCCGAGTATGCTGGCTATCAAGAATCCCGCAGCACTGTAAAATGTAAGCATGATACAATATTACGCTACCCCTACCGGTGTAGCCTTTTGTTGTGCTCCCTTTGTTTATATTCATCTTGGAGGCAAGGTGGGATATTGGTTAGCACCTCCACCGAACAGAACAGAGTTCAGGGTCTCGACTCTCAGCTCTGGAGGTAATGCGTCCTTCTCGTGCTTCCTCTGAAGTGTCAAAAATGTGCATGTTGGGTTCAATGAAAAATGACCCATAGATGTGACTATTAGTGTGAAGGGTCAATATGTGCCCCGCGATTGTCTGGCAACCAGTCCAGATTGTACTAACGTTGCGTGGGATAGGCTCCATCTCACCTACAAGTGAAGATTAGAATCTGAACAGATAGAAAGCAGAACTAGAAACTGGGTTTATTGATATTGAAAGCGCAAAGCATATTTGACAAAACTACTCTAAACAATGGAATTCACACGGCATCAAATGAATTCTTGCGTGCCTCATTCCCTTGATTTGGATCGTTGGGAGTTTTCACACAGTGTGAGCCATTCATGTAGTTCGCCTAATAAAGCGCCATTGACAAAAGGCCATTCAAGAATACGTTTGGGGAACCGCATGGCCGCTGCCAACTAAGCACAATGGGCAGCAGCACAGACTGATAAAACAAATAACTGCTGCAGTCCGTTGCAACAGACACGTGCAACTTTCAAGCAAGTCTCAAGTCAGGTCACCTTATTATTGCCCAACGATGAAAGGCAAGATTTCGTCAAATGTGCAATGCATGTTTATTTGCTCATGTCCAGCCCACGGATGGTTGGTAGTATAACACAACTCTCCCCCCCCCCGTGGTCCCTCAAGTGCAGTTCGACATGATGCGGGCGTGTAACCTGATTGCGACCGTGGCCCTGACGGCCGGTCAACTGATCTTCCTCCTCGGCCTGATGGAGCTGCCCTTCATCACGCCAGAATCTCAGTGGTGGGAGGAGGCCATTGCTGCACTCTTCCAGCTAGCCAGTAAGTACCAATCCTTCGAAACAACTACTCACAAGGATAAATAAACGCACAACTGGGGATGAGCACCTACCGATACAAGATACTGGAATCGCGCCGATACCAGCCTTATTTCAAAGTATCGGCGACTCATCGATGCCGCCAATACCAGCAACTGATACATCTGACATCAAAGAGCCGACCTGGTACTGGGGTACTACTTTGCACGTTAGGGCGCAACGAACACCACACCACACCAAAGTCTAAAGGTTAAAAGTCAGAAAATGGATGGAGTTATTGGGACACTCCTCAAGCGTGCCATTCTGAACCTCGTATCGTGTATCGGGGTACTGGGGTGGGAACAGAAAATGGTATTCTGCAAACTTGCCACAAACTTAGAAGAGACTCGGGATGAACGAGCCCAACCCTTGACTGATAACTTAATTAAGAGTCGCGTCCCAAGACTTTTGCCCCTCAAGTGAGGGACACTCAGTCGCTTGGCTCTGTATCAGTCTGTGGTCTCTCCTCTGGGTCTAAATTTAGCCTTCGCCCAGAGCCCATGAGCCAGAGCTGCAGCGAGCGACTGGTGGGCGCCAGGATATCCCTGCTCAGGACGAGGAAATGTCTGTGACTACCTGTTATGCAAACCCCCGAGATGAAGAAGGAAAAAGCCGGGAGGGGGAATGCACGGGAAAGACGCTTTCGACGGGGACTGGGCTGTTTGTGTCGTGAGTGCGCGCACCGCCTGGAGATACTCTGTTGAAGACAATGTTTGTGCCTTCGCTGGGGGATTTTGGAAGTTAAATGCACAGAAGTGGGAATTACCCTCCTTTGTCATGAGCTCCTCCACCCTAAGCAAGGATGGCTCTCATCTGTGGACTTTTGATTGGAGGGTTGACACTCACACTCACTAACAACAGTGAATCGCAAGTCTTCTTAGTGACCTGTACAAAAGACATCCGACACGTCTCGCAGATCAGCACGTGGATATGTACAGTATAGCTTTTACGACGATAGTCAGGGATGATCAATGAGACCGTCTTTACGTATGTTGACAATACAGTCGAAACAGCACACACCTATTTCCTATCTAAAATTAGACAAGGCTTCCTGGAAGGGGAAGGAAAAAAAATGGAATCTTCCAAGGTCGGACCATATATGGCTAGCAAAGCAAGTTGAGGATGACATATGAAGCGAACCAAAGAACGGATATGAATTCTACTCACAAGTTTGTGGGAAAGGTTTGTGGAAGGACCTTTGGGATAGACAAGAATGTAGATCGGACGCCAGATTAATGAGGTTTTCAATTATTTCAAAATATGATTTGATAAATAGTATAAGGGTAACTAAATTTGTATCACAAGGCACCACACACATTCTCCATTCACTTTGTAGTAGTGAATGGAAATAATCACAGCTTGAATGGCGATATTTTTAAGCCTTATCCACTTCTTGCACCGGATTGTTTTCATTTTGATACGTGCCAAACGTGCGCGCAGACTGTGAGTTTGCAACATTCAGGTCCATTCAGGGATTTTTCCTTTGCCTTTGCCCGTTTCACCCCTGGAAGCTGGAATGTGTGCGCTTGTGTCGAAAGTCATGTTGTGTCATAAAAGGTCACGGGATTAATTTCCTACATTTACAGACGGTGTACTTTTTCCATCATGGCTTCTGGTCACAAATCTGTTGCTTGCTTTTTTCCCCCCCTACTGTTAACTTATCCATTCGCTTATTTTTAAAAATCATCCTCAAGATTAATTCAGGCTTTTTCTCCGCGAGCGATAACATCAAACTTCCAGTAAAAGCATGAGCCTCGAAGTCCAGGGTGTGGAAGGGTGGGAAGGAAGGATGGAAAGAGGAAGACGGGGAAGGAAGCTGATGAGATAAGTGCGTGCCAAAAAAGAGAGGTTCACACAGACCACCCTAGCTGCGACCGAGACAGGAGATTATTCATTTTCTTGGATGAGGAGCCAGACGGGTTAAACACCAAGCCACTGAGCAAACAATGCGACGTTCCAATTTGAGTGATTGACACACGCCGATAGGCAGAGAAGATTATTCACATCCTCACTTGAAACAATGACAAATCACCGTAGCGCAGAGGGAGAGAGAGAGAGAGACAAATATAAACGAACGGCAGCCTTCGATGCAGGAAACCGACTGATTCATACAGAGTATCCACGTTTCCAGTCATTATTTCAGGGAACCTTTTGACACCGGAACACTGAGGATTGTTAAGTCTTGGACATGTCGTGCTCGTAAAACTACTGAACGGCTCAATTTTGGTTTTATGAATGTATCGGGTCGTCGTGAGGTCAAGAAAGGTGCGGGAAAGGTGCGCTCCGGAATTATTGTCAAAGCCTTTTTGTTCCTAAAGACCAGTGATGGGTTTTTAAAGCTCCTTTGTTGTTTCTAATGTTCTTACAATTTTTTTTCCTTTAAGATCATTTCACTGACTTCAACCATGCTTTCTTTAAAAATCGGAACGAGATTATACTTGTTATTGAGAATTTATGGTTGGTTAGGAGTAAGTTTAGCTGAGAATAATAAATCAGCAGTATGGACCTTGTGGGTAAAGAGACACACTTACTTGACTATAAATAAAAGATTTTTAAAAAATCACAAATGTTCAACAACAAACAAATTAGCGCGGTGGGGAATGCGTAATCGCCCGGGTGGAGGATTTCAGGAATCAAACACAATGCAGCAGTAAAAATAGCTATCAATGAGTAACCATGTAAAACAACCATCAGAATATGCAGCCAGTGGAATGTTTGCCTTGAATGTTTGTATTTCTTTGTTTTAATGTTATGAAGGGATTTGTGCAACTGGCAGACAGTTTTGACCCAAAGGAAAGGTGGAGATTTTACAGACACGAATACACCTCCCTTCATAGTTTTTGAAAATATCTTTTCATGGGGCCAATTGCTTATCTGAGTCAATTGTCTTTTGTAGGTTTTGTGCTGGTGATCGGACTTGTGACGTTCTACAGGATCGGGCCCTACACTCATCTGTCCTACTCCTGTTACGTGAACATAGCGGCGTGCCTGCTGGCGACCACGGCGGCGGCCATGCTCATATGGAACATTTTACACCGCCGTGACGATTGCCTGGCGCCGCGGGTCATCATCATCAGTCGCTCACTGACGTCCCCTTTCCACCCGCGTCTGGACAACGATTACGTGGATTCGCCGTGTTGAGCAGAAAATCCCCCCCGGACAGGACTGCTCAAACTCATTAACCTGTTTTCCCATGGCTCAACATACATCCGCCTGCATGTTTTAAGTTTTGTAACCCATCACTTTTGGACGTCACATCACCAAGTAAATATTTCCTTTTGAGAGAGATAAAGAGTCTGATTTATTGGTGGCTACACACTGTGCTACACTTGGACCAGGACACTCTGTGACGCTTAACATCCTGCCAAGCAGAAGATCAAGCTGGACCTTGATTGTTATATGTGCACTTACTCAAAAGTCCTCTGGCATTACGATGATTTAGAGTTGTGAAAGAATGGATATAAAGCATAATAACAGAATACCTCATTGGTTTTTTTTCTCTTCCTGTACATTTTACAGCATATCTAAATGTAATGCTGATATATATTTGTAGGTCAGGACATTGTAGTTAGCCTAGCAAGGTTTCTGAATGGGTCAAGGCAATATTTAATAGGAAACTCATATTTTAATGCAAAAGGGGATAGTTACTCCAAGCATAATGACGACACGCGCTTCTCCATAAAAAGCAGGCAACAGCGGAAACACACGTCAACACTTTTTGCAATCCATGTAATCCACTTCGAAGTCTTCTTGTTTGTGGTACATCTGTATATTAATTTAACATTAGTCAACTCCAATCAACACAGTGCTCTCATAGGGTGTCGTAATATTTGAGATTATAAATATCATGCATCTGTAAAGAACCCTTGTGGATATTTCAAACATAACGGGGGTTAATGAATACAAATATTATTTGATAACTACAATAAATTTTAAAGTCAAGAGTGGTGGTTGTGTTGTTGCTTTATCATTCAACATCCCTTTTTTTTTTTTAAATCATTGTACCTTCTGTTGTGATGTGATTTTATAGAATATATACTGTCTTCTAAATACATATCTTAGACTATTCCTATGACCTCCTCTGTTGTTCCTCCAGTCTAAATTGCAATGTGAAGGCTATAAGACAGATAAGTATGTGGGTGATAACCCTGCAGGTCAAGGACGACATGAATGAGAGGAAATTGCAGAGTCTGGAATACAGACATTCCAACCTGTATCTGATATTGCTGCTTCATTCAGAGGACTTTTATGAAGCATTTTAACAACGACACTAAAGGCCTAGTGGACATGCATTTATATAAATAAGAAACTTTTTTTTCTGCGACATTTTTTTCCCCAATGATATATTGAGAAATTTACAGGGACGTTGGACTTTGATGTTTCCGCTGCTTACTAAATCCTCATGAGAACGAGATATTCAAGGATCAGACTTGACCCATAAGAAAGAAGGTAGCAAACATAGGTGGGCATTTTCATTCAGCAAACAATGGCAAAGTTTGGAAAAGCAGTAAAAATAGCTATCAATGAGGAACTTAGTAAAGCTGTCAGCAGATCTATTAAAGTCTCTGGAATATCCGGCTCGCGGGATGTTTTTCCCACCTGATTGTTTCAATTTGATTGGAGGGGCGCACTGACAATTGTGTGTTCATCCTGAAATTTCAGGAGGGAGTCAGAAAGCATTTTTAAAAAAAAGCAAAATTCGTGAAGCATATTATTCATGACAACTCTTGATTGGATTGAATAAGCTTGTGAAGACAATTTGTGAGTCAAAATCAACCTCCCGTGCTTGAAGACTATTGTGGAGAATGCCAATCCTAGTCAAGGCCGAACATAACAATGCTCTCCTTGTTGGTCTTTTGTCAAGTCTTTGAACTCAAGTCCTTGTGGACAAGACTGCCGATGAACATGATGACTGGATAAATGTGGGAAGTAACCTCTGCGGAAAGACGTCTCTGAGCTGACCCAGCCTGACTTCTTACCTCTTGATGAGTTTGATGGACTTGAATGCTTCGTCCATGTGGCCGACGGTGAGGTAGAAGCTGAAGTTGAGCATGGCGTCACGTGTGGACTTGTCGCAGTTCTCCAGGCCTTCAAAGTCCCTGAGCGCTCGCCTGGAGACCATTTGGGGGAAGAGGGCTACGGACCCTCGTGATGGCTGGCTCTGATTTGCTGGTGCTGACGTGGCGGAAACCTCCTTTAGAAACACAAGAAATAAGCGTATCACCAAATGAGGAAAAAGTAAAGTGCTGTGAATACTTCTTGGATGCACTGTGTAGATTGGAGTAGGTGGGAGTCAAAGCATACTACAGCGTTGGAATAAACAGCAACAACAACGCTATATTCACCAGACGGGGACACTTTTGTGCTGCCAGGAATGGAAAAAAAATGTTTCGTTTTCTGAAGGAAAGGCGCACACAGGCACTTACTTCTGATTGGAAGACACCACCCCTCCGAAATAATAGCTAGGGTGCGCGTTAGACCAAACAAGAGTGGCACATTAGAGTCGTGGCGGGTGCAAAGGAAACTATATGCTTAACAAAAGATTTCCAGACAGAATCGGCACATCCAGGGAAGAAGAAAATCATGAAGCAACGGATAAACAAAAGAATTGCCCAACCTCACCTTGCAGCTGAAATAATAGTAAGGCACGTCAAGAGCAAGGAGGGCCTGTAGTCCTGCTGGTTTGGGGTAGCAGTCCTGCAAGAGGAGGCCATGTTCCTGAGTACAGAAGAGCGTCACCACTGACACGTCCACCTGGAAAATAAAGAAAGGACGTGCAAAGTCATGCTCAAACTTATACTGAGCAAAAACATAAACACTGTATACACTTTTTTAAACTTATTTTCGACCAATAATGCGGGTTGCGCAGTGAAATAAAACTCTAAAAGCTGCTTTAGCCGGAGAATTATTTCAACGTTATCTTTACCATGTCCCAGTAACCAGATGAAGAGGTTTCGGAGCTGACCGGCACAGTCTCACACACAAAGAGTCGAGGTTCACTCTCGTCCCAGAAGTGCGATACAGGGCATCGGCCACTAAGCTCGCTCTCCTGAAACTGCTGTCTGAAACACAATACACAAGCGGATTATAAAACAATAGAAACGGGGCGCAAGCGCCGTTGCTTACCTTTCACCGTCTTCGGGCTGCGAGATACCACTGGGTGGTCTGCCAGTGAAAAAGTCAAAGTGTGTCATTGTGTCCATTTCGATGTCATAGAAGTACACTTTTTGGTCAGGTCGACCATTCACCTAAGAGGGGGAGGGGAGGAGGGGAATCAGCATTCAATAAACCATTTTATAAATGTACACTTCATAAAATCTGTGACACAAGTGGAGTACAAACACTGTCCATATTAAATTCATCAAACTGAATTATATGCATCACAAATATAAACAAATGAGAGTGGCTGTTATGCATTTACCTGCGTGATTAAGATGCTGACTTGGCTGCCATTGGCATTACACTTGACTGAACGCAGGGCTCCCAGATTGGGAATCTGGTCAGTCAGGTTCTTCGCATTGCAGTGAGCTTTAGCATCTCTATAAAAACACACATTGACGCAGACGCATATATGGACAAGTATTTAGACCTGGGAGTAACATCATCGTGAACAAACCTTCGGGTCAGATCAAAAACTCTGATATGCGACGTGTCTGTGCCGACCACTAGGTAAGACTGGCACACACTGAGGAGCACTGGGTTGCCCTCCGCTTTGGAGAAATTCAAGAGCTGTTTCACTGTGCCCTAATTAACGAGAAACGGGATGGTTACTCAATGAGTTCACCACAGCTTCCCAAAGAGGCTCAACAAACCTGCGGTGTGCGAATCTGGACTCGGTTAGGTTCCACGGTGTAAAGGTTCTCGCCATGTACAGCTACGACGTGGGAGTCACAAGGGAATGATCCTGGGGTATCAAAAGAGAAAAAA
This sequence comes from Hippocampus zosterae, assembly GCF_025434085.1. Lineage (NCBI taxonomy): Eukaryota > Metazoa > Chordata > Actinopteri > Syngnathiformes > Syngnathidae > Hippocampus > Hippocampus zosterae. The sequence goes on from NC_067457.1 coordinate 3,400,084, forward strand.
AAGAAGCAAAGACAAGAGATTGAATTTAAAAGGTGTGGGTGGAAAATAAATGAGAAAATTTGTTCTGGGAGCACAACTGCTCAACTTTCTCATCATTCACAAAATTAGATGGAGGGATAAACGGGGCGAATGCGTCAAGACACCGTTTGTGCTTTTGAGAGCGTGTTCGGTTAAAAGTGGAGTAAGTGAGCGTACCTTTATTATGTAGGGCAGCCCCTGACATCTCAAACACAGTGACCTGTTTGCCGCTCCAAACCGTTGCAGAATCCTGTCGGGATGGACACAAAATTAGAACTGATGGTGACATTTCTGAACGCATCTGTGCTTTAGTTTCAGGACCTGGTACAATTCAAAAAACAGAACCAAAATATTTGAAATCCAAGTCGAGTCGTCGGTGACTAGTCGTTTTCAGCCACAGCTCATACCCAGACACTCACATGCGGATTTGTCTATATCTCATTCAGTTCCATTCTCGACACCCTTCGCTGCTTACCTTGGTCACACAGACTCCCTTGATGTGCATTTCGGACTGCAGAGCCAGGTGCAGCCCTGTGTGGAACTGGGTGATGCTGAGCTGGGTCGGCGTCAACTGCACCGCTGCCACCTGCTGGCTGCAGTGGGCTGACATTACGTGCTCGTGCAGGATGACCACGGTGGTGGAATTGTTGGCTGCCAGCAGATTCAGACTGGCGCCCCACTGTAAGGCGAGTACGTATCAAATATTTATTTGCACAGAACAAGACAAAACTGCATTTAATACCTGCAGTTGAGTGACGTTTCCTTCTATTTCCGTGGGAGTCTGAAGCTTCCACTGGGCTTTTGTGTCACTTCTGCTGCGGTCGGGATGCACCGCCATCTTCCACATCGCTATGCGTCCGTGACTGGTGCCAGCGGCAAGAATTTCTGGAGAAGTGAATTGCAACAGGAAACGCAAGATCATTCATTGCAAATGAAAGAACTCTGTGTACTGTATGGAGAATATGGGAACTGCGCTTCTCATAGTAATTCCAATGCAACACATTTTACTTCGACCTGAATGCTTTTGTTAGAGAGAAACACTACTTCTATTCCCTTTCTTCTATTTACAAATATTAATATAGACCTTTTCCTGCACAGTAGGAAACACAGTTGATCATCTCGCCCCTCTCAAAGCCAAGAGTCTCATCAAGAGACAATGCGTAGTTTTCGTTTCGCTCGAGATCCCATAACCTAGAAAACCAAATCAGGACAGAACATCACGTAAATGGCCAGTAAGTGTGTAGGTGTGCTTTGTTTGTTGAGCGTACAGGATGCCAACCTGATGAGTTGCTCCCCTGTGGCTGTGATAACAAGACCATTTTGTGCCCACACGATGTCGACGCTTTGGCCACTCTTACTGCTCAGCTTGACCTTGTAAAGTGTTTTAGAGAGAACAATGCGTTTTCCAGCAGGCAATAAGGAGAATGTTTTTTTTTCTTCTGTTGAGCACACCTTTTGAAATTCCTGGGCGTCGCCCTCTGGTCCCAGAGTGTACTGTGACAGCATCATCGTGTCAGTGATCACTGTAAGCACCTCCCTGGTCTCCAGGTAGAACATTTTCTTGATGGCGCCGTCCATACTGAGGAGCAGGCTTGTTTTCCCATGCTCGTCCACACTGTGTACATTACCTGTAAAACATGCTTTAGATCAGTGGTTCTCAAACGTGGGGTGGGGGGGGGGGGGGATTTCTAAATCCACTTGATTGGGTCTTTAAAAACTACACTTGTTCTTACCATCTGCACTGCTGACATAGAAAGCAAGGCCCTCCTGCGGCCCCATCTTGAGAGGCGCCCCCTTCCAGCTGAACATGTCCAAAGCGTTCTCATCCCCACTCACTGATGCACGGGCCAGCATTTTCACGTCACTGCAATAATAATAATAATAAATACGTATATTAAAGATTTTTTTTAATAGTCATCCTGTTTACTCACTCTCCAGGCAAACTTGGTTTGAATAAACAGCAAGTGATGGGGGAGTTGTATGCATGCTTCACTTGATGGTTCCCTTGAAGTCTCCCTCTGGCATCCACCTTCCAAACGGCTACAGTTCCGCTCTGATGTTAGATAAATGCAAGACATTTTTATGTGGTGGTTTTCAACTATTGCCATCCTGGAACCTTCAGTTTCTAACTATTGCTAAGTCACATGTACAACAACATATTTTATGTCCCAAATCACCAGATATCTATCACTGTTTTAGAGAAAAGCAAAGTTATCTGTGTTCTTAAAAGACACTACCTGGTCCCCAGTTACCAAGCGAGTTCCAGAGCTACTCCACTCCAGCAGTGTGATGTGCGCCGTGTGCGTGCTCGGCAGGACATTTTGATCCCCGGAAGGGTGTAACAGAAGCAGCACCTCGCCATTCTCCCAGCCCTGAGCCAACACTGGCTTTATGGGATGCCAGCAAAGCATCGTGGGCCGATGAGGACGCTCAACATGGCAGCTCTCCACATGCTCTCCCTGCATTTGGAGAGGGATTTGTTGCGATGGGTCGGCAGACAGACAAAAAATATCTATTTGACAAATAAAAAACATTCTCACAACCACATTCCAGTTTACCTGCTGTAAGTAGATGTTAACATTTCCTCCAGTGCTGCAGTTTCTTGAAGCCACAGCCAGTATGGACAGAGCTGAGTGCCACGTCAACTGAGAGGGGTCCTCACAATTTTCAGGGGTCTCAACACGGTGGTCGAAATACACCGCCATGTCCTCAGTGTACCAAAGTGGGTTAGAAAGATGGCTGATAAATGACACACCAAATCCACATAGGAGGGCACCAAGTGAGCTTCGACCCCTGAACTTCACAAGTGTGAGGAAGAGACACAATGGGGCAATATAAATTTGTTATTTATTCTTTGTTATAAAACGATTCTACTGTGTTCAGTTATCGCCGCAGTATGTTTTCATTTATTTGACTGACACGTCTTGATAGCTTTGCACTGATGGATCACTTGAGAATCCCCTTGCTACTGGCCTGTTAACAACTCTCTGGGAAATGTTGGCTTTATATTGATTCGATATTGTTATGCACGAAACAGTAATTATAAGACTATTTATTGATAACATTGAATTGACACGACTATTAGTAAACCATGTGTGTGTGTGGGGGGGGGGGGGGGATGAGTAAAATTGATACGAGTTTATGGAGGGAGTTTGTAATTTAAAGTACCAAAACATTTAATCCCTTCAGACAGTTGTCGAACAACAACAGATTTTTCACAGAACTCTTTACCGTCTCCACGCGGGGTAATTTGCGCGAACACTTCACGACTTGCATTAATTCGTTCTTATTGTCCTCTTCGTCATATACTTTTTTACGCAGATGATGAAAAAAACATACCCTCGCAAGCGTCTTTCCTTCCAAACGGTGTTACTCTACATCTAGGCAGCTCACTCAACAAAATCACTCCAGGCGGCATCCATTTTGGATTTCCCCACCTCGGCTAGCTTGGATTCATGATCCAAACTTAGCCTCAGCCTTCAATGGCGCTCTTCTAAACAACAGGACCGGACGAGGATTTTTCTTTCAAGGCTTGCCGACACCACTCAATTAGCTGTTAATTTTCAGGCATTCTTGGAAAACGTTTTGCCCTGTGTGGCTACAATAGCGTCTCTGACAGTTGCCCCTAACAACATACCAGGTTGCATTGGAGGAGGAGTTACGGAAATTAACGAACATGGCCGAAATGTGACGAGTCACTTTCTGCTATTAAAAAAGTAACTATTACGATAAGGAAAACATATTGCTCAAAATAAAATAAAAATAAATAACCCTTAAAACATACACGTATTTTCAGCATTTAACAGCAAATTAAAAATATCATAAATGTCGTTGTATCACTCTAATATGTTGTAACTTGTACTAAAGAGACCCGAAATATTATTTGTTCATGATTATGTAAATCATTGCATGCATTTCAGTTGGGAGGAAAAAATATCTACATGCGATGCAACAGCATACAATTACAAATTGTCATCTTTTGCAGTTTCTCATCAGAGAAACGGTATTTCAGAGACCTCATTCTTGTGTGGAATTACACATTTAAGTCACAGGAGGAAGTACAATTTATTTTTGCAGTCTGTGTACGACTAAGTACTGCACATAAATATTCACAGGATGTCCTTTGTGAACAAACAACCCCAATAGAAAGATCTGCTTGTACAGGAAGGAGACGAAAGGATCTACCTGTACTATATAAAGGATATCCTCTTCATACATTATTAGCTGGAAAAAAACAGCATAATATTTCTTCTTTTCAGCCACAATTGGTCTCGTTTGACCGTGGTTTGAAGTTTGAACAAAAAGTAAAAATGTGTGTGCACTTTTAAATGCAGAGTCGGGGGATAAAACCTGCTTTCGTTTGCTTGACCTTGTGTTTCAGGAAGTGAAAAAAATCATCCCACCTTGAGGGACATTGGTCACTGTTTGGTGTCATCCGCTTCCTTGACTGTCACAATCGACACCTGCAGTCTTTGTGAGGACAAAGTGTTCACTTCGACCTGGTGCATTTTTTTGTTGTAGTTGTTGCTGCTCATGATTCAATGCTGAGGGCTTGTGGACTTTGAAGCTGTTTCTTTAGGCTCTTATCCAGGAGTACCAGACTCTGCATGGCCAAACTCCTGCAATCGGCATCCACATCATCCTCAGCCACATCTTGGGAACATAACACATAGCACAGCAAACATTAAAAAAAGCAAAAATAAATAAACTTTGGTCTGTCAAAAAGCACCTCCAGCATGTCAGAGGAAATGGTGATTCAGCCCCTGGTTAACATGTTAATAGCGACAGGATGGATTAAAATAACTACATACATAAATAGATAAATAAACCAATCCCATCACAGACAATATGTGCATTGCAGGACATCCTGAATCGTCATCCTCTTCCCAGAAATCAGCGCAGCTGTGTGTGCATTCGGAAAATGTCCATTTAGGTGCAAGAGTGTTTCAGTGAAAGCGAAATGGGAAATACACTTTTTTTTTTTTTTTTACCTGCCAACCAAGATCTAGTTTCAAAAATCTGGTCTGCAAGGTCCACTAGGAGGTTCGAAGTGGGCATACTCATGAACACGGAACAGACGGCAAAGACGACGCTTCGTCTTACTATCCTGAAAATCAAAGTGAAACATTGCATGGTAGGGACATTCTCGAAGCAATTCAAACTTTGAAACATTGGACATTACGACTGAATTAAAAACACATTTTTCAAGCGCGGTTACTTACTGGTCAGCGTGGTAACGCACCACCCACACAAAATCAAGGAGGGCACGACCCATTTGTGCAGCTACCTGCAGGACAAAAACGGAAAATAGTGTCATCAGTAACTTTAGTAACGTAACTTGGTCATGATTTTGTATGGATTCAAGTACCGGCGCATTGACTGCCAAATGCATGAAGATGCCCAAGGTGTGGATCAGCCTGCCCAACACCAGGTGGTCACTTCCCAACAAGTCAAAGGTTACCTGAGGCCTGGTAGACATGAGGTGAACGCGCATTTAAAAGTGCTCTAAGCGCCAAACGATGATCATGCATTCGTATGTTGAGGGGACCAAAATCTCTGGACTCACTTGTCATAATTTCTGAGTAAAGGAAAGAAGAAATATCCAGCAACTGGTGCGTAACGGTTGGCCGTGGCTTTTGCTGGTGGCTGGGAGGCTCCCTGTAACATGTGAATTTCCACTGGTAGATTCATAAAAGATTTATCGATCTATTCTAGAGTATCTTGCGAGCTAACCAGCTCTCAGCGTAAGGGGTGAACCCTCTGATGTGGTTTAAAATACCTGACTGATGCGCTTGGTCTTTGCCTGAATGCGCTTCTCAACAACCTGCCGACACGTAGCAGTGTCCTCTGCCGAGGACGGCGATTGGTCTGTGGTGACGATTGGATTTGCGTTTCCCGGGTTTGGCTTTGATAGCTCCTGAGCTGCCACAGCAAGAACCTGAAATAAAATAAAGCATTATTTTGAGGACGACACTCAGGATTATTCGGGTTGAGAGGTTTTTTTTTTTTTTTTTGCTTTTGAACCTCTAAGATATCAAGGCGCTGGCAAAGACTGTAGTTTAAGGAGTAGAACTCTGTGTTGAGAAACTCGGTCACCTGGAATCAATCGTCAAACAATAGTTAGGCAGCTAAAAAGGGACGATATTCTTCGCGGAAGAAGCGGGAAACCGTACCGGGATGGCGTCGCTGACCACAAGTGCCACCATGGCGGCCTGCCTTAGACCCCGGAAGCCATTTATGCTGTATTTATCCTCCATGTGGAGAAGAACTTTGCTGAGCTGTACACTGATCTGATGAAACACAACATTATTTTCAACATTTGTGACACCGTGCAGAACACAAGCGATGCAAAGCTGCCATCTACTGGACGAGAATAGAATTAAAGAATGAAATTGCGCATCATGATTGTCCTATGCAATTGGTCTCATTTTGGTGTGTGTGTGTGTGTGTGTGCTTTGGTAATCAGTGGGGAGTATAAAACAGACATACTAAATATAGATGACTTGTGCTGTGCGCGGCCAGTGTACCTCTTTAGTCGCAAAGACGTTCTTTCTCACCAGTCCCTCAGCAACCCTTAAACTAAGCTCCACACACTCCGGATCTTCCGACGAAATTAAATCTGGACGCAGAAGGAAAAAAAAAAATACAAATCAGGATATGATAAAATAATACTATGGTCTGGGGAGGGAAGGACGAAAAACAAGGAAACATACTTTCCAGACAATCACGTAGGTAGCGTGGTGGTGACGCTTTCTTTAGTTCCTGATCTCCAGACATGTCGTAAGGCGTGAACTCATCATCGCTGCAATCGGGAAAGATGACACTGATCTTGTAACATATCGCATATGGTACATTACTCCTAAAAACTTAGAAATGCCATTTCAGAACGAAGCTAAAAATCAAGAAACGTGCCAGGCTCCTACTTTCACTGAAATGGTGTATGCGTGCAGTGGACACTTACCTATCGAGGTCCGAGCCTGGCTCCTTTTTTGACGATGCCATTTCTCGTTCATTTTGCGAGGAACCGTTGCAAACTGGCGGATTTTCTCTGCTCTCTTCTGGAGGGCTGACCCTGTGCATGATATGAAATAAAATCAGCAAACATTCACACATTGCATGAATGCAAGGTTATACACTACTACTAATAAATTTTAAAAAATACATATATTTGTCATAGATTTAGGCATCTTATGTCAAAAGCTTGTAATCATTCAGATATATTCACCCATCGTCACATTCAGGCTCTGATTCGCTCATCTTGGAAGGAGTCAGAAGAGAAACCAGATCTCGTGTTTCCTCATCCTGTTCATACTACAACAAACAAAACAGCAACAAGCGATGATTCGTGAGCACCGAGGTTGACGAAAGAGTTTGAATTTGCAAATATGCAGCGGATTACAACAATTTGATTCGATGCCTTTAAAAAAACTTTTTGACCACATCTCAATTCAACACTGACCTCAAATTTGAGCTTGGTTCCGTTGATATTCATGCGGGAGCTCAGACACTCGCCCACAACCATCCCCATATGCCTGATTCGTAGCACGTTGCTGTCCAGGTGGCTCTGCATTCCTCCCAACATGCACTGGAGAAGTTCTGAGGGAAAAATGCGATCGGTTAATGCAATTAAAATGAGAAACATTTTAATGGCAGCATAGTACATATACAGTTTATAGACCCCTCCTTCGCGACAGAAAGTCGCACCTGAACGTAGCTCCTGCAGCTCGGCATCCTCTAGCAGACCCACAGCCAGCAGGAGTGCCTTGCTGACGTACAGCTGCTGCTCCAGGGGTGTGTGTTTCACTGCGCTTGGGTTGGCCCACGCTTGGCACAGGCACCGCAACACCTACGTGAAGAAGACACGCAAAAAATAACGATGACAACCGCAGTAGGGCTTTGTTCCTCTACATCAGTGATTCCCAGCCATATTAGCTTGCCGTGAGAGATTATCGGGTGTGGCGCCTGGAGTCATGTAACAGAATAATAAGAAATGTGAGTAAATTGAGATATGTGGTATCACAGTTATGGCGACGCTCTGTGCACTCACTTGGATAAGCAGCGGTCTTCTGTCCTTGTCTGCGGCGAGGTAATCCAGAACAACTCTCAACGTGCGAGTCTGGGTGGGAAAAGAAATTCTAAAAAAAATTGCAAAATCGAATTTGTGTAATGATTCATGCTTTTAGTAATACCGTACCTCATATTTGTATTGCAGCAACAGCAGTTTATGTGTGATGACAAACTGGGCCGTCTTATTTTTTAACACAAGATTGCCCATGATTCTACCCAATGCTCCAGGTCTGAAAAATTAAACACCCACCCACATCAGTGAAATATAATAAGACACGACAATAACATTTGATCATCAGGGAGGAGCGTAGTAAAAAGTATGACTTTATTGTGTGTCGTTGTGATATCCCAGCGCCCTCACCCATGGACGGCCTGCACCAAGCCGACGAGCACGCTTTCCATCCAGCGCTGGGGTACATTTTCCAGCAACTTCCAGCAAACCCTCTGCCACACCATGTCTGTGCGCGTGCAGGCGGACATTTTGGGAGTCATCACAGCCAGCAACAGACCTGCAGGGAGGATTTTAAAAAAAAATAATAATAAAAGGGGACAAATGAATGCTTATTTTTAACACATTCAAATGGAAAACAAAACATCAACATTCAAACATGCCCCACCCTGAATAAATAATTCTCTTATTTCCCTTTGTTGTCAAGATTAACAAATAATAAAGGACACAGTATTGTAAAACAGTCATTTGTTCTGCCCGTACTTCATATCTTTATTGTTCTGTTATTATATTCATCAAAAATATATTGAAAAATTTTATCAATTAACTGGTTATCGGAATATTATTCTGTCAAATACTGGAATGGGTATCGGCCTAAAAAAAAATCAGATTGGTATGGTCCTACTCATTACCATCTCTTAAGGAGAAATATTAAATAGTACATTCAAAAATTAACTCATTTTAGGGGTCAGAAAAAGGAATAATTCAAGTTTCATGATCTGTACTTTCTATATACTTACCACCATGTCCTTGGGCACAGAGCTTTCCAAGTGTCTGAGCCACAAAAGTCAAAGAACAGCTGGTGCCATCTGCCAAATATAGCATACACAAAAAAAATACACATTTGCATTTCACAGATAGTTGACCTAAACAACTAGATATAGTAGCAAAATGTAGCATGTTACTGCTCCCCTTAAAAAATCTGTAAACCCCTTAATGGCTATGAATGTTTTACCTTTGAGGGCCCTGCAAGTACGGTCCAAGGCAGTCAGCATCTCTTTTGCCAGCAGTGGATAGTACTGCTGAGGGAGGAAGGCAGGCTTGTTGTTGTGCTGAAGTTTATTGGCAGTGATGTCCGGCAGCGCCACGATACGTGCGAGAAGGGCCTCTCGGAGTTGGGGGGAGTCAACGGGACCGGTGGTGGTCAGGCAGTAGGACCACAGCAGGGCGGCCAGCCGACCGCTCTGGACAAACTTCTCTGTGATGCTGACCAAGTGGTCCAAATTTGAACCTGGTCTGGAAAAGAGAGATAACAGATCATTCTAATAATAATAATTTGATGGTGCTTTTTTGCTGCATAAGAACCTGAACGATAACGTAAAAATATTGGCAATAATTTGAGGGGTAGGGACCTGAGGAAGTTAAATATGCCTGTTGATTATCAACTATCACGTGTACCCAAGTGTCTTATCGCATGGCTGTAAATCAGCAGAGTTTCAAAACAAGGCAACAATTATTTTAGATTTTAAATGTAAAAGTCAAAGTTTAATGTAAGAATGTCATCTGTGGTTTTATTGTTCTTATTTGATTGTAAAGTGTCCTTGAGTGTTTTGAAAGGCGCTTATAAATGAAATGTATTATTATTATTATTACATTAAATCTTGTACCTTAACTCGCTAATTCCCTCCATCAGCACCAACAGAGTCTGTTCAGGAGGCCCCCACAAGAAGAGGCCATCCCATAATTCCGAGCGCTGCGCTGCAGTCAGGCCGTGGAACCAGTCGGCTTGAATGTTCTTTACCAGGAACTGAAGAACGCGAGTGAAGTGAGACCTCCGAAACTCTGCCTTCTGGACTGAAGCATTCACATTCTCGGGGGTTTCGTCCAAGTAAGAGCGGAGGACTTGAAGAGCACGGATAGCATCTTGCTTTGGGGCTGACAGGGTGAGGCTCTGGAAACACTGGGACACTTCGAGACGGACATCAGGAGGCAAGGTAGGAGACTCCATCTTTGTAGAAAAACTCCAATTAGAAAAAAACTGTTGAAAGGTTAAAAAAATATATCATACCGTACATATTATGCTGTTCAATATGATTTTTTAAATGTAAAAACAGGTCAATGAACGATTTCAAAAAAATAATCGGTTTTCTTTCCCTTAATAATGTGATTGTGATTTAACATGGAATTATTTTTGTTCACGGTCCTCTTCCCAGTTGATTTGATAATTGCATTCGACTACATTGCGATGACAATTTGATTAACTGGTCAGCGAGCCCTATCAAATAATAATACTATGCTGTTGTTTTTACGTGGCTGAAATATATTACTGGCATTTCCATTCATTTTAACAGGAAAACATCATTTGAACAAATATCTCACAGATTAAATGAATTGAAATCTAGAGAATTAAAACTGTTTTAAAAAATGTTGTGCTCTATGTATATTACTGTTTATTAAGTACGAAAGGGTGGGTTAGGGACGTTTTCGTATTATATTTAAATCTGACTTGTAACTACAGTATTACAATTACGAAACAATACAGCTAGAGAGTAAGTGGAGCAGTGCAGCTAAGTATGCTAATTCATTTCGCATCTTCGTAACCGCTCCAACTTAACACTCGTATCTAATTATTCTTTAAAAAAAAAGGAATAAAATATTGATTTAATGATCATGGCAACAATAATGTCTTACTTGGTTGTATTCAGAGAAGTCTTCCAAATAATTTGGCGGAGATGGACATATCCCAACTGCTGTGCTCTGTCAAAATAGTTACGTGTTACCAAGGAGCTCTCCACCCGCGCAAAAAAGGTTCCGTCAATCATCTTCTTCTGTTTAATTTCCACAGGTTGGTAGACATAAATGTTGCACGCTACCTCTCCCTATCGCAATTTTGTGTTAACTACGCTTTTATTTCATTTTTAAACATTTTAATTGTACGCCAATTTAGATTTTTTAATGCATTTTTTTGTCATCAAGTCTTAAGCATATGTTAATTCTTTGCATGTTTCAATGTGTAAAATGTTAATATGAATGAATAAATTATGCAAAATAAATAACACTGGAATAAAGGAAAGACACAGATATTAATTTTATTCCTTTTATTTTCCTACTCGTAATCCCACTGTTTACTTTTATAATTTCTTTTTTTACAATGACTGAAAGTATACTGTTCAAAAAAAATAAAGGGATTACTTCAACAGCACAATGTAACTAAGTGTTCCCTTGATTTTCTTGAGCAGTTTATATGTACTCCAAGTAATTTGATGTACAGGGGATAGTCCAAACATAAAAATAAAACATTGTTTTAACCAATACTGTTATAATTTATACATTTATTTCCCAAAATATGAATAAGTTTTACAATTTTGTCTTTCTACAATGTTTCATCTTCCCATGTCAGACAACAAATGGCAAATCATGCACTACACATGTAGTGAGGGTGGTGCCTGCAATTTTCTTTGGACACTGGAAGTGAGTGTGGAGTAAAATCCTCAAAAATTACAATTCATATATACAGCAAAGGTTTCACCAACAACATCGCTGTGGTGTGGTCAGTGCTTTTCCTATCAGGTTTGTTTCGAGGCAATCTTTGAAAAACGGGCACAGTGTTTTAGACTAGAAGAGTGATTTTCTTTTTATTAATTTTCTGTCTCTCTGAATCAGATGAACTGGGGTTACATTAGCAGATATTTGGTTTAAAAAAATGTGGTTAAAGTGCAATCATCTCTGCATAAAAAAAAGGAACTGTTGCATGTCACTGTCTGACTTAATAGCACTCCAACAATCACTTTTGTTGTCGCCTAGCCCGTTGGCATCATCCCATTTCTAAAGCTTGAATGATTCTGCGTCACTGCAATTCTCAAAGTGATTGACAACACTTTGACAACCACCGCTGTGATGAATCACGTGAGGGAAAAGCTCCAATCGCGCTCAAAGTGAGAAAACGTGTACTGTCAGTAGCCTGAATAGTATACAATGAAAATCAGTGTTTCCGTGCGGTACCTGACTCCAAAACGGGAAGACGACTCTACGAGCTGTATATCTATAAGAAAAAACCCTCGAGCGGCCACGACAATATATAGAAGAGTACCTCGACTAACGACCTCTTGCAGCAAATTACTACACACGCACTGAGATGATATGCACATTACTCGTCACCATGAATTCAACATTCGCCTCAAAACAAAAAAAAAAAAAAAAACATTGCAGAATAGATGACAAGTGTTGCCTTTGTGTCGCATATTGAATAAATATCTGTGAGATTCCAAATAAGAGTAAACGTTCTGTACACGCTACATGCTAGAAAGGAATAGAGGCAGCATCAGCATTTTTCTCACTTGAGATGAGACAATAAATGTTTTGTTGTTGTTGTCGTTTCCCTCGGACTAAAAAAATACCTACAATCCAGAATGAGCGTAGAAAAAAACTTTACAAGTCATTTACATACAAGGCCATATTCCGAGGAGTGGCAGGTGAAGCGTTGTGAGTGACAACGTGAGCATGAGACCGTTTTGTGAGGAAAGCAAAGCTGGACAGTTTTTTTTTTCTTTTCAACCCAGCAAGATCTGAAATTTAGATCTTCATTTGTCCTCCAAAGTCCAGACGAGTGGAGCATCCGTGTGCAACGTGGGTTGAAGAAAAAGTAAGCGAGATTAGGATTCAAGGTTTGCTCTGTATGTCATCCGGGACAAGTCTGCCAAATCCATCCGGTGCCGTAAAACCTGCCATGAGCCAAGTCTTTTTCGATTAAATGTGGCAGTTATGATTGCCTCGTAGGTTGGTCATTGCATGAGCCCACACCTGAGCGTGCTTTAAATCTCCGCAAACATTTTACATTTTGATCCCTTCCATTGGAATAAAAACAAAACACAATTTAGTGCAAAGTGCAACCATTAGACTCGAATATAAAAACCGTTTGAGCATTTATACGAATCAATGCTCCAACGGTTTTGCATACTCTTCACATGTAAGCAGTTAATCTTTTCAGTCTCAGTTTCATTGACAAGAACTCAAACAAACAAAAAAACACTTTCTCTCAGCAAGAACACTGGAATCAGGTGGAGGCTGGTTTTTTTTAATCCTTTCTTTCTCAATTCTACATTGATTCCCAACCACTGCTGGAAATTCTCAATTTTCATTGAATTGGCCTGAAAATTAGTTACTATAGAATTAATTTGTAACTTTTTTTTTGTTTAGTGTTGTGTTGTGAGATTTTTGTGATGTCCAAAATAATGCTTTGGCTCAATAAAATGTTGGGAAGCATCTTATAAGAATGATTAATTCCTTTGCACCGTGAAGCCCACCTGAATGCCAGGCCCCTTGTTCATCATACAAAAAAAAAAAAGCCAAACAAAAATAAAACAAACAAAAGATGCAATTCATTACTCAATGAGGTCCTTCATTTAAAAAAAAAAAGTCAAATTACACACAAAAAAGCAGAAACCCCTCCGGCATAGAAATGTCCTTCACGTGGGTTGACCCCCAAAAAAGTCCACAGCAAGCTGACCAGTGCTTCATCCCATGAGTCAGCAGCATGGTTCAAGAGACGGTGGTCCTAATCCTGACGCTTCCAGTTGCAACTGAGGCGAACTAGCAGGATACGTTTCATCTCCTCTGAGTTTAAGGCCTTCAAGGTAATTAATTGCCTTGTCCTTCCTTTTGAGGTCAAAACTTAAAGGATGACGGGGGAGAGAGGGGGGGCAGGTTGATTTAAGTTTCACGCCTGCATTCATCCGGGCTCGGGTTCCTCTGACCAAAATAAATGGAAGTCACCAGAACCTGAGGAGCGCCTGATGCGCAGACACACACACACACACACACGCACAAATATAATAATCTTCTATTTTTACATCAGATTACTTGTTATTTTGGATGATGAGGTCACTGTGTGGCTTTTTCCCCCCCTCATACCCAGATGGTGATTATTTGACCTCAAGGATAGAGGGGTTGGACTCCATGATGGCCACGATTATTTTATCAATGTAGTCCTGGAGTCTGTAGTTGATCTCCTCCTGTTTATGGACGGCCTCCATCAACTGTGATACAGATAAAGAATGATCAGAAGCTTAAAAAAAATAGTAAAAGGGTGTGCGCCTGTGCTCTAAAATTTCGAATGAATCACCTCAGAGCGGGACACAGAGTTGATCTCGGCTGCCAGGGAGTCGGAAAAGGAAGCAGACATCAGGCTCTTGGCTCCCTGGATGCTGAGGTTGATGATCTGCCCGTTCAGCTCATCGTTCTGCTCCTTCAAGCTGCGGTTGTCCTGCAGAGGAAGTCCACACGTTGACTGTGAATCGCGGCAATGGCACAGGAAGAAAAAAAACAACTGCACGCGCAATGAGTCGGGGATATATGAAAGGTCAGTGTACTCGAGACGTAGCTCTGAACTATCAATCTCAGATGTGCATCCTCCCATTGTCACTAAGTCGTGTTCCGCTTCAATAGAAGTTAGGAAAATGCGGATTTGGAGCTGGGAGTCGCGGCTTGGAGTTTGAAGCGGATTATGTGGGACAGGAGAAGTGAACTAATCTCTTTTCGTCAATGGACGCTACAGCTTCGTGTTTGCTTTCAAAACTTTGCTTGTAGCAGACGTGTGCACATTTTTCAGCATGATGTCTCTGATCCACTGGTGAAAGGACACTTTGAACCTCTCCTCTTTCATCTATAACTGCTTCAGACAACAAAGTGTATGCAGAAAAGTGGTGAAGATTGCACGACTGTGTCTGTCCTATGTGTTGTCTTGTGTTATTTTTTTGTTATTTTGACTTCAAAATGGCGCCGCGAGAGTGGCTGCCTTTCCAGCAGCTCCTATTTTTTTGTTGTTCTACTTCTTCCTTTCATAACTTTGCTGCTGTGAATCTGGAATTTCTCCATTGCGAGACTAATAAAGGTTTTCTTAATCTTAATCTTAATCTTAGAAAACGTATTGCTCAAAAATACCCGTTGAATATACACCAGCATTCATTTGAATGTGCACCTGACATATTTCACAGTACAGCTCCTTCGTTTAAACATAGTTCCGTAACTGGGATTTGTCCGCAAGTCAGTACCCTAGTTGATCATGGAGCGATGCCAACGCGCGCTATGCGCAAGTCCGAATCTTCTACCTGTTTGAGTCGTTTGATCTCTTGCTCCAGTTCCGCTTCTCGGGTGCGAGTTTGATACTCCTGCAGCCCGGCGCTGAGCGAGCGGCCCCGTTTTGCTTCCGCCTCCAATTTGTACAATTGCAAGTGCTCCAGCTGCTTTCGCAGGTCTTCAATTAGCTGCGGGAGACAAAGGGAGAGAGCATTTGTAAAATTGTTGCTACTTACACTGGCTTGGTCACTAAACCCAGCAAACACAAATTAAAAGTGTATTGTCATCAAAATGCAATGCCTCAATTGAACGAGCCGAGAAAGCAGGCCCACCTCCTGCGTGCTCTCCTTCTCCTTTTGGTTCTGATGGCGTTCATGGCTCAGCTTGTCGGCCATCTTCTGCCGGGTCTCCATCTCATCCTGCCACTTGACGGTCATGATGTCTACCTCGTCTTCGAGCTTCAGTTTCTCCTGGAAAAAAAAAAAAGTACAAAAGAAAAAAAGGAAGGCAAACATTAACCGGGATGGTTTCGACTGACTGCGGTGGGAATAAGAAGGAGCCGTTACACTGACCTCCTCTAACCTCTCGATGTTTGCTCGTAGACAAGGAACACAGGACCTCAGTTCGCTATTCTCCTCATCAAGCTGCTGCATTCTAGGGAGAAAACATAAACAAGACTACGATGTCGATACTCCCCTCATGTCAGCACTGAAATTGGGTGGCTCTATATTGCCACACGGTGGCAGTATAGAGCCACCTGTTTCACTTCCTGGCTGTAACCTGGACAACACGCGAAACATTTTGTAGTTGCTAAATTAGTGCGCTGCTAAATTGCATAGTTGTATAGTTCTGATGCTTTCATAATTGCGACGTGACAGCGGTGGTATTTAGAGGAGGATTAGATCGGAACCAGAATGTACCTGGACTGCAGGTTTTCCATCTCCAGTCCTCTCTCCCTCTCCAGCTTGCTCAGAGCCTCCTTGTGGCGCCGGATCTCGTGCTGCAGCTGCTCGTCGGCGAGCAGCTCCTGCTCCTTCAGCTGCTCCTCATAGGCGTTGGCGCGGTGCACCAGCTGAAGGTTCTCCTGCCGCAGGCGCGCGTGCTGCTCGCCCGAAGTTTCCGACTCCTTCTCCAGCTCTGCCACGCGACGCTCGAGTAGTAGCATCTGCCAAGGGGGTTCAACGCAAACGATGAGCGGAACTTTCAAATTCGGTGCGAACGCTTCTTTTTCGACGACAACATGAAGCTAATGTGTGACGGCTCACCTTGTCTGTGATGTCATTGTCAGCCAGCTCCAGGATGTCACGGGTGAGGTCGCTCACCGTGTCCAGCGTTATTGAGCTGTTCTGCAGAAGATGTCTAAATGTGTAAAGGGGCAAAACAGAGCTTAGCATCACGCCTATGCGGGACTTCAAATGCTTATTATTTCATGAATTGAAAAACAAAACGATGTGCAGCTTCGGCTTACCTTGCCACCTTCTTGCTGGACAGTCTTTTGCCAGCACTAGATTGGAAGAAAAAAACAACAGGAAAGCGGTCAGGAAGAGAAGACTGATAGAGGAAGGAGACACCATCTCCTGTTAGCTGTTATCAGTGCCATCCCTGCTCTGCTAGTGGAGCGAAAGGGGCCTTGACGAATTCTACAACGATTACGGTCAAAATCGTAGAAGCAAAATACAGACAACCAAACAACCCGTGGAAGCAGAGTGAATCTAAAAAGTGCTGATCTCGGCTTATTTTTTTTTTCTTCACCATCAAACGATAAGCTCGCTCATGAGCAAAGCGCAACCATGATATGTTCTTCGGTCATCGTGCTCCCCCCTTTCACCATTTGAACACTGAAGGCAAATCAAATGGGATTTCAGGGTTACCGTAACTCTGCTACTTGCCAGTAATCCCGGATCAGCGAGTCTTTTCTAATCAACAGCTCTTTTGAAACGCTTTATTCAAAGAGTGACCGTGTAACTCAAAAATATTAAGCGGGAGGGAACAAAAATTTCAGGGTGAATCTGAAATGCACTATAAACTTAAAACGTCCTCTTAAGTTGAAATTTCTAATGCACGTTCCTTTTGAAGAGTAGACTCGTTCCTCCAAAACATGTCTCATTTATGCTATACACGACATGCACAACGTGACAGCGACGCGCGTCAGCTAACACACCACTGCAACACCGCACGCGGCGCCGCAGAGCAGACGTGCGTTACCTAGTCATCTCTAGGAAATTGAGGCGGGTGGAGAGGTCCTCCAGGCGACTTATTTGTTTGTGACATTGGCTACAGAAAAAGTCCAGCGCCTCCTCCTTGAGGAAGCTCTGAAAGCAGTCGGGGAGAGGAGCGGGTGCGCTGCAAGAAGGAGGGAAGGAAGAGGGCGAGAACAAGAAGTGGTGAGTGACAGACAAGCAGGAGGTGCCATCAAGGTGGGAAAAGACCCATGAGGTACGTCGGAGGTATGAAGTGGGAGGGGCTCCCTTGAGAACTTGCAAAGTGTAAGGAAACGTTCTCAGTTGGACAAGGCATTCCCCTGCACGTAGGTAACACTTACTCTTGCTACTTGAGCTCAGAGCTCTTTTGCGACACTCGGATTTGAACGTGAATGGCTCCTTGTCAGCTCTTCCATTATGGAACCAACCTGGCACAGGTTTTTGCTCGCTGAGGCACAAACGCTGCGTCAAAATGAACGCCAGTCAAGGTGTCACTTGATGGTCGTACACGTTGGTACCCTGAGCCATTTTTATCTCAGCGACATGCTCGCGTCGTTCTGAGAGGAAGTGAGGCAAATTTACAAAGTTGTCAAACACACTCATAACGTGAAGGCAAATATGTGTGTGTGTGTGTGTGCGCGCGTGTAGGCTGCCACTGCTGAGTATGACGCATTCACACCGAGTGGGTGAAGTCTGTGGGACGCAGTATCATTTTCTGGAAACTGAGCAACATTTTCTGTATGCAATGTAACCTTAATTTTTTTTTTTTTTGAGAAACGTGTGACTTATTCACGTGAGAATGACCAAAACATGATACAAGATTATCTACCTACGTGATGGTGGGAAATAGAGTGGAGAGAAGAAACGCTGGGGGAGGGCAGTCCCTCGTTGGATCGAGACGTGTGTCAATAAATTTGGAATGAGACAAGAGGAATGAACCGCGTAGTATCTATCTTTATTTACCGTGCCCTTCGCGAGAAAAGGAGAGACGGTGTTGGAAAGGACGCCTGCAGATATCTTATCGCGTTTTGACCTCAGAGTCTGGAAATCAGGGGTGGGAAAACTTTAGTGCTCACATTGAATGGATACTATGTACGATGTGAAATTGCTTATTTGAGCAACTAACCCTTTCGGGGACGGCGGTTCCTACGGTGGACAGCTTATCATGTTATCAGGTTACAGGGTGCATGAAAGGGTTAAATAACCCATGCTTGTGTTTGTCTTTATTATCTGTATGTAATATTTGCAGGACTGGTTGAACAGTCTGCAACATATTACAGTCACTCTTCCTTTGGGGAAATACCACAATGATGACCGTATTGGAAAATGATGTCATGAATAAATAAGGAGCATACCTCGGAGAGAGCAGAGCGGAGACATCGATCTGCTGAGGGCTCTGCGCCAGAGGGCAGTCAACGGCGATATCGGCGCCCTCCTCTGCACTTTCCAGCAGCAGCTCTGACGTATTGCTCTCGCCGAAATCTTCAAAATGCTCCTCCTCGCCGCCGATGACCGCCACCGGGGAGGGGTTGTGCAGCTCCGAGTTGAGTGAGAACCTTTGGGGCGGGGAGGGGAGACAAAACAACACTTAAAAAAATTCAAACAAGGTGCATGTACAAAGCCCAACAGAAAAACCATTTGACGCCTGGCGATTTAATCAGAATCAGAATCAGAATCATCTTTATTGGCCAAGTATGTAGAACACACAAGGAATTTGTCTCCGGTATAACACGCTGCACTAGTATCATCGTAAACAACAAAATCTTTGAACCATTTTAGAGTAACCAGTAGTAGTAGTTTTGTGGTGCAAGAAGAGTGACTATGTCAGTGACTGTTTAAGGAGTTAATGGCTAGAGGGAAGAAGCTGTTTAAGTGTCTACTGGATTTGGTGCGCATGGATCTGTAGCGTCTGCCTGAGGGGAGTGGCTGAAAAAGGTGGTGGGCAGGGTGCGAGGAATCCAGGAGGATTTTCCGTGCCCTTGTCTTGATTCTTGCAGTGTGCAAGTCCTCAAGAGTGGGTAGGGCGGTGCCAACGATTTTTTCTGCCGTCCTAACTGTCCGTTGAAGTCGGATTTTGTCCTTTTTTGTGGCGGCCCCAAACCAAACCGTGATGGAAGAACACAGGATTGATTCGATGACTGCCGTGTAGAACTGTCGTAGCACCTCCGCACCATTCAGAAAATAAACCCACTGATCTTATTTTTGCAAGCTGGAAAGATGACTCTTCCTGTTTTCCGACGGGATACGTCGAGAGCCTCGTGCACTCAGGATGAGGATGTGCCAATCAGCAGAAAAAGCTCGCGCTCTCAGCACACAAATACAAGGCAGCATTTGGCTTGTTCGCAACACAAGTGGTTTTGCTATCTGAAACCACGTTAACACCAAGATGCATGGGTTAAGGTTTACAAATAAAACTCTCTGCTCTGAATAAACATGAACTGGTTAAACTGTAACAACACCAATGTACCAGCCACTTACCCTTTACCCAGGCTCTTGGTGCATGTCCCCAAATTGAGGTCCCTCGCGCAGAGTGCCGGTGAGGAAAGAGAACGCATCGCTAAACGCCCGCCGATGCTCTGGCGTGAGAGCCTCGGAGCAACTGGGGTTAAAACCCCAGCCAACCAGAGTGGAATCCTGAAATCTTACGGTTGAACTTCAAACAAAACCCAAGACTCCAAAGAGCCAAAGCTGCCGTGTAAAGGGTGCAATGTAGCGTCTGTGCTTAGCGGCAGACTGAATCAGGGCTGACTGTGAGTGGGTTAATCAGATTTGAGGCTAAGCAACAGCCATCAGACGGTCCAGCTGACTGTCCGAGAGCCAAATGTGTGTGGGGACAGCACTTGGACAGAGAAGGGTTGGGGTTGGGGGGGGGGGGGGGTAATCCTGCTACAGTCTTAAATCCCTTACCCAGACCATAGTAGCATCATTTCAGTCCAAGGCTACAGAGCTAGCCATGCTAACTTGATCGGGTAGCAAAACCAGAAGCTGGAAAATGCCAGAAATTAATCGACCGGGAAGTGATTTTCATACAAGAAATGAGGTTCAACGTTTGGCAAGGATAAAGGAAAGAGCGAGAGCAGGTGACATCAGAACATTGGAACAGTGTTCCTGTCAGTGAGACGGCGTGAATGGGCAATGGAGAAAAATCGGCTTACTCCAAGAGAAAGAAAGAAGAAAAAAAAAGGCATTTTGGGGGAAAACAACAAAAGAGCTGAGCTCAACACTTCCTGGAATTCAAGGCTGGAAGGGGAAGGCCAAATGCGGTCATCAAGGAGGCCGGGGCAGATCACAAAGTCAGCACTTGGCATTTGCCCTAAACACGATCAAAACTAGTGACAAGAACATTTTGGAATAAGATATCCAGGGGAAAAAAAATGTTGAATGAAAATGCATCTGTCACTTTAAATTTTCTCAGCCAAAAGAAAATCTTTTTTGGTGTCGGTACTGCAATCCTTTCCATCTTTTCCCACCCAAAAGGAATGACAACATAGTAGATTTGTTTGAACAGAAGTGGCTGTGGTTCAAGGTCTTCCATCTCAAGTTATCTCAGCAAAGTGGCAAAGTTTCGGCTATCCTGAAACATCAACAGTCAACATTCCAGCAGTGCACAGTCGTGTGCTCGTGTGTTCCATTTTTTTTTTTTTGCCGGCTCTTCGAGGAAAACACAGATGGGCCTCCAGTAACCGCACAAGAATACTAAGCTATGCTGCCAATTAACCCGCCCGTCTGCTGACCCGAGTAGAACTCCCGACAGTCACTTATCTGGCGCTGGCACTGACATCACATGACCAACGTGAAGGGTCAGTGAGCTGGCTAAGCTTAACCTTTGGCTCAAAGGTCAAGTGTGCCGTGGGGAAATTAGCCACTTGTATTGATTCACGACAAATATCTTCATTCATCCATCATCGGAAACGCTGCTTTAGCTGAACGTTTGTCGCAGTTTCCACACGTTTGTGCAGATGACATAATTTATTTTTTTTTTTAATAATTTCCAAAAATGTAACAAGCAGAGAAAGGAAGTTGCGTGTGCCATTCCACCAACCTATTGATGGCCTCTTCGGGGTCATGAAGTGCAGCCTCGATCCCGCTGTCCGTGTCCACATC
This sequence comes from Hippocampus zosterae, assembly GCF_025434085.1. Taxonomy (NCBI): domain Eukaryota; kingdom Metazoa; phylum Chordata; class Actinopteri; order Syngnathiformes; family Syngnathidae; genus Hippocampus; species Hippocampus zosterae. Next base: position 3,421,717 of record NC_067457.1, read on the forward strand.
CTCGTGCATTTCCGGGGGCACGAGGGCACCGGTGTCCTCGTCCGTGAATGTCTCGCATTCGCTGTACGTGCTCTCGGAACCCAGGTACGCGCTGTCCGTCACCTCATTTTGCTGCAGTCACACAAAGACTCCTTTTCAACAACAACAAAAACTCACTGCACGCAGAGATCGGAACCTTTCTAAATGAAAACAAATACTTGTCCAACTACTCCGACAACTATAAACCAACTTAGTTGATGCGGATTGGCATTAAATTGTCAGGACAATTTCAGCAGCAAATGACGACAGGTGAAAAAGTTCAGAAAGACTGCGGAATAAAAGAACCGAGCAAAACAAACGACACACCGTGAGCAGACTTCAGAGGCAGTCTGCTGCTTTTCAAAACGGCGTGTAGAAGCAAAACGCCTCGAAGCTTTCAACAAAACAAGCTTATTATAAAAAGCGAGAGACTGGATTTGAAGCGTCTCGACACCAAATTGTGTCCTGGCTGTAAAGCAACAATGGATTCAAGACAGGTGAGTCACAATGGAAGGCGTACCGGGCAGAACGACGCGTCAAGAGAAGCCGGGGAAGAAGTTCTACCCACCATGTCCCAAACCATTCACAGACAGGAAAGCTGGCCTGCCACCAGCGCATCCTAAAACGCTTCCTTAACGTCCACCCTCACGCCGAGACAGAGCTGCTTTGAAAAATGGAAAGTCCCGTACACACGTTCGGTTCCGCTGGGTGGTCACACAGGGGGTGGAGACCAAAGTCTAAAAGTGAGTCGGCTGTAATGTTTCCCCGACCGGCGGCGAGATAAAACGGCATGGCGACGACGTAATCTTTAATTAGGGACGGGGCGATTCCGCAATATCTCAAAGTGCACATCGTGGAAAGCGTTGCATAACTGCTCTTGTCGTGTGTCTGCATTAGAGATGAACAACTGGGGACTGTTTGGTAGCTTGAGTGATTTTTTCCTCTTTTTTTTTTTTTAAGTTTTGGGGGCGTGGTTTTAAAAGGTGTTTCATAAAAACCGAGGGAAATGTGAGGTGTAGGAATAACTGGGTGGAGAGGGGCCTTGTGCCGCTCAGCATCACTTCGCTTGTTTTGAAAGCAAACGGTGGCAGAACAGTGCGACCATTGAGGGGGCACCCTTTTCTGAGTGGAAAAACAAGCCTGTGGACACATGGAGAGGGGTGGGGGGGTGGGGGGACTACTTCAATAAGATGCAAACAAACATTGCTCGCAGCCACCAGTCACACCCGCAGGTACAGCTATTGCCTTTGGCTTCATCACATTAACAGTGGCTCAATATTTGCATTAACTGCGCAACATATACCGGTATTTATTTTCCCCGCTATATTGCGATTGCGGGCAGCCCGGTAGTCCAGTGGTTAGCACGTGGGCTTCACAGTGCAGAGGTACCGGGTTCGATTCCAGCTCCGGCCTCCCTGTGTGGAGCTTGCATGTTCTCCCCGGGCCTGCGTGGGTTTTCTCCGGGTGCTCCGGTTTCCTCCCACATTCCGAAAACATGCGTGGCAGGCTGATTGAACACTCTAAAAATTGTCCCTAGGTGTGAGTGTGAGCGTGGTTGGTTGTTCGTCTCTGTGTGCCCTGCGATTGGCTGGCAACCGATTCAGGGTGTCCCCCGCCTACTGCCCGGAGACAGCTGGGATAGGCTCCAGCACCCCCCCGCGACCCTAATGAGGATCAAGCGGCTCGGAAGGTGAATGAATGCGCAACATATACCGGTATTTATTTTCCCCGCTATATTGCGATTGCAATTTATTAGAAGAGTATTTTAAAACTGTGGAAAATCTCTGCCAATATTGAGGACACCTTTGGATCCTGCCAATGAATTTTCCAGCCGCCCCTCCACAAATATTCTTGACATTTTGCAAAGTGTTTTTTTTGTGTAATCCGGTCGACAGAACCCCCCGATGTCCGCTCTGCGCATACGCCGGACTGCACTTCTACGCCACACCAAGTGAGGGCACTCCGATAATTGCAAAATGTGACTTTACATTCACAGTAGACCCTGAATTATGTGTAGCTATGATACCGTATAGCTAACATAAATTACATACTCTGCGCAACACAAAGTTGACTTTAAATCTACTCTCCCGAATGATTTCTTGTCTGCACCAGCACATCTGAAGCAGCCGTGTTCTAAGAAACCAAGCGGGGCACTTGGGCCGCCAGGAGGTTAAAGCAACACTCATCATGACACTCCATTGTTCAAAAATGCACACGGCGGCAGAAAACGGTTACGTTTTTTTTGCAGACGCCCGCAAACAATACGATGCTTAAATATACAAATTTGGCGCGGTGCACAAGAATGTCAGATATGCAAACCACAAGTACAAAAACAGCCCATACTCGTGATACGCCCAGTTCAATATTTGTCAAAGAATCTTATCAAGCTCAGCCTGCCAGATGCTACTCAACGTCAGCCAAAACGGGTTGTTCGGTCGGTGGAATATTCTCAGAGCGGTAACGATAGCTCGGGTCGGTTGCGGCGGCAAGAGTGAGAGTGCACCGAGAGGTCAACTCGGAGCTACCGCGAGCGATGACAGGAAGTCGCTGCAAAACGCGACCTTTTGTGTGCAGCGTCCCACCTCGTCATATTCCTCTGGACACCCGACAGCTCCGTCGCCCGGACTGTAGTTTGCCCTGTACAGCTGCGGCTCGGGACCTGCAGATAAGGACAGGGAAGACGTGTTTCGTGTGTGTAAACATGACATCACTGTGCAAAGGAAGCTCTGCAAACACGGGGGAGAGGAGTAATGGGTGCGTACGTACAAATAGCATTCGTGAAGGACAAGGAGGGTAAATAGTCAAAGTCGCCTTTTACTTTAAAAAAATGATTAGAGCAGAGTTTGGGATAATAGTGAGGGGTGTATTCGATCTCATTATGTAACATTTACACTCACATTTCAGGGGCTACGGTGTATCCCGTGACAGATACACCAGCAAAACAATACAAGGGCCAATCGTAAACTTGTATCCAAACATAACCAAGAACAAGGGGTGCAACCCGAGATGGAGTCTTGTGTATCAGCCTAACAAAGCTTTTCATGCGCCCCGGTGAAAAAGAAAGAGTGCTTTGCCGGGATATTCCTTCTGCCCGATACTTGCACACACCGCAGGCCATTTGAGTTTGATTAGACTGCAGACATGCCAGAGCGGCTACAAGGGAGGAGACGTTTCCTTAAGCTGCAGGTTGCGGCCTTTTCCTTTTTATTAAAAAGAAATACCTGCCCCGTACTCAAAGTTTCAGACACAGGATAGGATATTTGAAAAGCAGATTTTGCTTCCCGGTCAGGGGATGTTGTGCGCACATCAACAATTAGTCGTAAAGCCGAGAAGGCTTTCCAACGGGGAGTGACCGCAGGATCGAGACGGCCAAGAAAATACACAAAATACAGCCGTCGCACACTTTCGAGCAGTTCACCACCTATTTCGTTCCAGCTCGGTTTTCTGATCAACAGCAAATAGTGTTGACATACTGTATGTTTCATATCTTCCCGAGAGTTTTACATTCAACTAGCAATGACTGAGAACCCGAACAATTAAGAAAAATAAATAAAGTTTAAAAAAAAACACTGCACAGGTCCCAGAGAGACAGAGAGAGAAGGCGAGCATATAAATTATTGAGGGCGAACAGGACTCTCTGCCCTCAGTTGAGCGTTGAAACCAACGTGCACACACGTTCGTGCGGCTCTGGCTTTCAAACGCATCTCTTATTCATGTCTCGGGGTAACCGGACCTATTCAAGATAGAAAGCTTTGGGGGTGGGGGTGGGGGGTGTCTAATGGTGTCAATATGGGTGAGCGGATGGAGGCAAGCAGTGCTTTTATGCGGCACAGCAACAATCTGGTGCTGACATTTCTCTTTGATTCACTTCAGGCGACATTTACGAAACTCCAGGAAATCAAGCTAACTTTAAAACGCCACTAAAATGCGTGTTCACTCGCCTCCATTGCTGATAGCAGAAATTCCTCGGTGGAAGTCTTCAAAGCTGATGACTCCCAGCCCACTGGGATCCAAAAACTTGGTCAGATCTTTTACCTGAAGATCAAGATTCAGAGTCAAAAAAAAAAATAAACCAATAGATGTTATGCAAGTTTCATTTTATGGGTGAAATTCAAATTTTACAAGGATGTTGATATGTCCAAAGTGCAACCATTTGCATACGGTGGATTAGAAACCCCGCTGCTCATGAGAAGCAGTTGGTTGCGCACAGAAATATCCGCACAGCAGTGTTCAACGGGTTACATAAGGGCACCTACATACTGTATATTCCATCAGGCGGTAACCTAGCAACAAGAACATGCTTCCGGCGATGCAGCGCCTTGGAGAATAAAAATAACATGAAATTGGAGCAGATCCGTCCTGGGTAAAAAAAAAAAAAAAAAATGTGCAGAAACTCCAGGGTCCATCGCCAATGCCAACTTTGTGGCGGGGCTGCCTTGGAGAAGATTTTTGTTGCGGCAGCTGCAGGAAACAATCAAAACCGACACACAAATAAGAACCTGTCACATGTCCGCGGTGCAGAAGATGACACAAACCCTTTATTATGGTCCAATTGCAAGTCTTCCGCGCTCTCTCCGAACACTTTTATTGTGCGTAGCGGACCATCGTGTTGGGTCTAATTTTGTATGGGGTTACTCTTGCAAACAAGCTGATGTACTCAGCAATGCCGATCTCGGACTCCCTTAATTTGAGCGGTGGCACGCAATCACATACATGACAAATGATTCATCATTCATTCATTCATCTTCCTAACCGCTTGATCCTCACTAGGGTCGCGGGGGGTGCTGGAGCCCATCCCAGCTGTCTTCGGGCAGTAGGCGGGGGACGCCCTGAATCGGTTGCCAGCCAATTGCAGGGCACACAGAGACGAACAACCACTCACCACACTCACACCGAGGGACAATTTAGAGTGTCCAATCAGCCTGCCATGCATATTTTTGGAATGTGGGAGGAAACCGGAGCACCCGGAGAAAACCCACGCAGGCCCGGAGAGAACATGCAAACTCCACACAGGGAGGCCGGAGCTGGAATCGAACCCGGTACCTCTGCACTGTGAAGCCCACGTGCTAACCACTGGACTACCGGGCCGCCCCATGACAAATAAATGAAGATGAATTGAGAATGAGGGAGTTAGCGCACTCCTAAGTTGAAGTACCACGACGACTCATCTTTTGCATTTCACTTTTGGCGAAAAATGGGCTTTGCGGCTCGAAACAGAAACACCACCATGGGGGGGGGGGGGTGAGAAAGCGGAGGTGTGATTGCAGCGTGAGGACTCAGTCTGAAGAGCATTGCTATTCTGAAGGCGGTACAAAATAAAAACCACAGACCAGCAGGGCCAAGACGAACTGACATGAGATTGACTTTATGGAATATACAAAATGATAGTTTCTCTCATGTGCAATATTCGGCACTACGACACTGCAAAGCCCAAACGCAAACACTATAAAAGGCGTTTTTGCGGCTCTTCTGGTCGGCCGAGCATGTGGGTTTTTTGTCTAATCAGTGATGGGGCACGCCTGATCGCACCCCCCACATGCCTTTTTCAGAAGAATACGCTTTTGGTGGAAGAGTTTGCCTTAGTGAGAGAGGATGTCACAATAATTCCCATCCAAAGTGCTGATAAAATGATCGCAAGGTCGACAGACATGCAAAGAGATTGGTAAAAAGAGAAGAGAAAAAAAAATATGGATAGTAGACACAATTCAGGTCAGTGAACATTCCATTGTGGATTAGAGGGGCAGCGCAAAAAAAAAAAAAAAGCACAGAGGAGGCAGGGCGGCTAAAAGTGGGGTTGGGAGTGTCGACGGACATGCGGGTTGCCGCCACAATACAGCTCGGCGTGGCTTTTGTGCACAATTGGGGTCAAAACCAGTCAGCGTGGTGGTTAGCAAGAAGGCTTGGAATGCCTTCAAAACCGCACCGGCGCGCACGCACTTGGTCGTTTTTTTTTTTTTCCCACGGCAGTCGTAGCGGCACAGCATAAGCGGCAGGCTGACTTTTAGCGCTCTAGAGACAGAAAAGAATCACAACTCTGTTGCCTATATTTGCAAGAAGGAACCGGGTCAAACAAAAGCGGACGACTGGGGCAAAGCCATTCACTTCACCATCACGATATGTGAATGAAGCTTGGTGGTTTATCTCTCTTACATAAATTGGAGGCTTTAGTCACAGTCACCTCCGCCAGTAAGCTTACGGCAATGATTCTGATATCAGATCTCAACTCAATCATCTACTTGGCCAACACTCCTACTGGCTTTTTATATCCCACAAGTGCTTGATAACATCCCTGCGATTCCAAAGGCTGCTCTGTGTTGTTGTTGGTTTTTTTTTCTTTAATAGGCGGCTAAAATAGCACCGCGTTCAAACTCTGGTCAATTTTGTAATCTCTCGGATCAGAACTAATTAGGCATGGAGGTTATTCAAGTCTCCATGACCATATGGTGTCAACATCAGGCACGCAGGCAGTGCTCCACCACCCAGTGACGTGTAACATCCCTTGAATGAGGATTTGACTATCCACTGTGTGGTTTAAAGCGCCTATTCACGACAGAGACAAATGAAAATGCTTATTTTTCAGCAAGCGGGAAGTTACAGAGCTGACAGGTTTCCAGATTGGAAACTATGGGAAGAATTGACACACTTCCCTCGGGTCCTCACATGCATAACAACAGGTGGAGTCGATAGCTGACTAACTATGTGACACGAGCACGGCTTTGTGATTCACATTCACACAAAATAATGAGCAGCCTGCGGCCTGCAACCGAGTCAGGAAAATATATTTGACTCTTAAGCCTTCACAATTCTCAGCGGAGTGATCCATGAATGCCGAAGACGTGAACTGGGCCAGATGCCCTCGTTAGAGAGTATTTATGTCATAATGTGGGATGCAGTAAATGGTTGAGGGTCATGCACGGAGGCCGACGTCAGACATTTCACAGGAGATAATCCCCTGAGAGCTAATACTATGCAAATGAGAAGACGAGCGTTTGTTATTTGACATATGGAGGAAATGCCAGGCCGATGCGACCAATATGCTTGACGGACGTGTTTAGATGATAACCCAAATCCTCGCGCTGGAACGGCTCGTGAATGCATGAAAGACTAATCCCGCGGCGGTTTCAGTCATGTGACGCTGAGCTTCTTTAGCGAAGGAAATTGGGAGGGGTTGGCAGCAAATATACACAAGCGACACCCTAGTGTAGAAGCAATTAGCGACAATGAGCTCGCTCGCGGGGATACTGAATACTTATTTTTGAACGCTGGTTTTGGCGGGTCTCAAATTGTCAAAGGGTAAAAAAGGCGAAAAGGCAGTGCATTTGGGACCTGGGTTTTCACTGGGGCCTTACCTGACTTTATCTTAACATCAACATCAAGATGGAGCCTTCCAAGAAAATGAATCAAGTTACTTCATGGAAAAACATCTTACCTGGTCAGCACCATAGGCAGTAGCGAACTCCATAAACTCCTCAATCCGAACAAAGCCATCTCCGTCCTGGTCTAAAGCATCGAATACAGTTTTTAGAGGGGAGGCATCTTCTTCTCTCGCGTTGACAGCGGAAACCATTGGCAGTGAGTCATCTCCCACCATCTTGGAGAGAGCAACCGTCTCCACACTTGGATCAATCGTCCATCCAGTCTTTTCTGTGCAACTGCTCAACTCCACAACATCAAAATCTTGCAGATTGTTAATTGTTAGTTTCTCTTCCCTCGGTTCTGTCGTCGCATCACGAGCGGTTTCATCATTTACTTCCTCCTGCGGCTTCAAGTTCCACGGTCCCTCACTGCAGACTCCATCAGTGATTGAGCAAAAATCCAAAGCCATTTCATCATTGGCTCGATGCTCGGCCGTGGTGCAGATTTTGCTTTCCGTCAAATCTTTTGGTGTACCTTCCACAGAGAAGCTCCCACAGCTGAGATCACCTCTGATGATGACATCCTCAGCCGGAGAGTCTGTCTGCGACGAAATCGCAGGAGGTGAGTCACTCTCGTCTTGGAGATCTAAGGTCCTGCATATCGTTTGGGCAGCATGTTTAACGTCGGAATCCTCGGTTGCATCCGACTGTGCACCTGCTGGGCTATCGGGATGAAGGGTTAGACCGCCGTCAAGTTCTGGACCCTCAAAATCCAATAAAGATCCTTGAGGACAAGCCAGTAGTGTGCTGCTGTGGCTAAGTAGAAAGCTGTTCTCAGGTAGCCCTTGTGGGGTCAAACTACTGTTTACTGGCAGAGCTGTCACTTGATCTGGGAATAAACCTTTGTCTCCAGTTTCACGTGACAAAGTTGGCCTGTTGTGTATCAGGGCCTCCTCTTGTGACAGGTCTACCAGTCCTTCACTGACACCGTGTGACACGCCCGCTAACTCAGAGGCGACAAAAGTCTGCTTATCCGAGAGGAGATCTGTGGAAATGAGTGAATCTGCTGGATTTGATTCAGAATTATACGTACATTGGGAAGACGGCACTGTCGTGCTACTGTTGGTTATTATCTCAGTCTGTCCATTGAAGGTGCTGTTGCCTCCAAGAGAGGCCTCCTCAAATACAAAGTTTTTCCCAACCACATCAGTGAGGTTGGGAGAAAACAGCCACGAAAGCATGAAGTCATCAGGTTCCTTGTTTCTTTCCGTGTGAGGCGATGTGTCAGAAGCAGTGGAATGACACTCTTCAAAAAACAAATCTCCACAGGGATAATCGGAAATATACAAAAGTTTATCCAATTCGACCGGCGCATCCTGGTAGACTTGGTCCATTTTGCTTTGCTGAGATGTCAGATCGGGGTCGCCAAAATGCAAACCTGTTTCACCACAGTTGTTTTGACACAGGAGACCCCCATTGTCTGAGTCCAGGCTGAGAAATCCAAGAGGAAACGCTTGCTCGGACTCCCACTGCGCACGCCCCAAAGGGCTAGACACCACCGTGGGTTCCATCTATTTTGGCTACAGGTGTTTCATCTCCAAAGCAAATTCGCACGTCATACTTTATCTTAGGTTATATAGGGTTATGCGGTACAACTTAATATTAATGCGTCCATCTTGTGGAAACTTTTGCCGTGATTATAAGTTTTATACAGATGTCAATAAGTACTTTTTTTCTAACTTGACAGATCGGCAACCACATTCAACAAACGTATGATCGAATATCAAACGCATTTTCCCAATTTTCACCATATTAATGTTTCCAAATATTTAGTCTGGTTTGACTCACTTGATGTCTTTTTTCGGGCATGGCTGGTCCACGTATGGCTTTTCCCAAATCACGGTCTCTGCCCAAAAATCATCAAACGTTTAAGTCAAGATATTAGTAAAAACGACGAGAATAACACTTCGGCACCGAACCCAGAAAAAAAACACGCAGTGCATCTCGAATCGAACAGTATTTGCGTCAACGTTAGCTTAGCCGATTCGCTCATCGTATCCCATCGTGAGCAAAATTACCTCCTCTATAAAGATGAGCGCATGGTAAGGTTTACCAAAACATTTCAAGGCAGAAACATTAGTGCACACCGGCGTTTAAATGCCATTGGTACGGGATTCTCGTGGATTTCTCCTGAAAGGAATTGGGAAAAATAACATTAGCTCCTCCTTTCCAGCATCCTACCGCTTCACTGCTATTGGCTAGGTGATGAGCTAGCCCAAATTAGCCTATTAGCTCGGTACCAGGCCAAACAGACCGTCCGCCACCATGTCCTGGGCGAGTGCATAAACAAACAAATCCTCTGTCACAATTTAAGTGTTACGGATGTCGTCGTCGTCTATGGTATATATATTTCTTTGCTACGGAAATCCACCTGTATCCAACTCAAAAATATGGGCCAACCCAGACCGTGACGACTTCGCTCTTTCCTCGACCCAAAAATACTTCCGTACAAAATGTCACTGTGCTCCGATGAAATAAAAAAAAAAAACAGCGATTAAATACCGAGAATAAGTTCCATCGTTTGCCTGCCGATGTTGTCACGTACGATCTCTCTCTCGCATCAGCATCCCTACCCACCGCGTCTTCTTCCTCTTCGTCATCCCCCACATCCTCCTCCTCCTGTCACCGCAGACACATGCTGACGTTTCACGCAAGCGTACAAAACTCCGCAATGTCATTTTTAAAAATTATGGTTGGTATTCCCAGTTTCCAAATACTCAGTTTTCCAAAATTTACATGTTCAGTTTTGCATTTTTACCTCCTGCAATCACACTTCCAACTCCACCAAGTCATAGGACACAAAAATGCACAAGACAGATCATTTTTTAAATTATAGTTTTACAGCGCCCCCACCTGGCGCAAACCAATACTGATCCTCCGATTGGATGACAGTGCGTGGATGTTGTACTTTTTAAAGTCTTCCATATTAAAAGTGATTCCCAACCTTTAGCCAGCCAAGGCACATATTTAACATTAGAAATAAAAATGTCATACAAATTATATATACCAAAATCATGACGAGGTCATCTCCATTTACTCACAAATTTAAATCTGGACCTTCTTTAGTTGACCAAAAAGCTTAACACGGTATCTGTGGTATGAAAGGCAACATGTGGCTTGTAGCTACACAGGTCAATTGTAATTTCAGCCATCTCGTGGAAAGCATTTAATTGTTCGGCCAGTCATCTGATGGAAGTCATGATGGAAAATTCAGGAAATGACTCCACAAAGGATCCCATATTAAATATAATAAATGTTTTACTAAGTGACTGATCATCACAAAATGGAATGTGAGGACAAATGTACATGAAATGCAGAATAACACAACACAGGATTAAGATTACATGGTGCTGTATCACAAACGTTGGCAGTCGTATTGAATATGTGATATTTCCATATTCCAGTCGAATAAAATATTGATCATGTCATTTCTTGGAAAATATGCTTAATTGTGGTACAACTCTGGTAAGATCAGAGATATATACTTATATGGATCAGTTTCCAATTCTGTAGCCTGAAACAGTGTCACAGCACTGCAGCTTTGTTACTGTTTTGTTCATTTTTATTTGTCTCTCTTTTCAGATGACCAATAACCTGAAAAAAAGGAAAAGAAATATATATTATTTTCTGTCTGACAGTGAGGCAAAAAAAAAAAAACATGCATCAGCGATACCCAACCACTGTGCTGCGGCACATTACTCTGCCAGCAGTCATCATCGGGTATGCCGCGAAAAATTCCATTAAATCGCTCCAAAGAGTGTATCTATGTTCATGTTTCTTTGACAGCGACATATAGTGACAGACAGAACAATTAAATGTTTTTCCACTTGATGTCAGAAGGTATAATTAACCTGTGTAGCCATCATGACTTAAATAAAGTGACATTTTTTTTCAATGACAATGCATGCCTTGGCTTAAAAAAGGACATAAAAGACATTATGAAATGGAAAGCACTAGAAAAAAAACGAAATGGTTTTCCATTTTCTACACAAGTCATTTGAAAAGCTACACCTCCACCTCCACACCTGGGACAGGAGGAAAACAGAAGAACCCCTGCTCAAAGTTTAGCGGATTTAGAGGAGGCTATACCCATCATCTTGGAGGCGTCGTTAGCTGAGGTCAGCCAAGATCCGCCGTCCGCCACCAGGATGGCTCCGGTCACGTAGGACGAGGCCCGGCTGGCTAAGAAAAGTGTGCAGTGGGCCATCTCCGTCTTGTTGCCTGATCGCTGCAAAGGAATGGACTGGAACAGACCAGCGGCCTCCCCTCTCGGACCACCTTAGAGAAAAAAAGAAAGTGTTTTCCACCACTGTTATTTTAATGAAGACACAACAGATTTTTTTTTTAATGAACATTGATTAAAATCGAAAATCTATTTTTTTTTGGGTGTGTGTGAATCTTTATTTTAAGTTTCTATAGAATAATGCAATTTGTTGTTTTTTTTTTACCCAGTCTGCGGAAGCCCTCTGTGCCAGAGATGGGACCGGGGGCCACAGCATTCACTCTCACCCCACTGGGTCCCCACTCCACAGCCAAATGCTTGGTCATGGCATCTAGGAATAGGAGAAAATATAGAAGAGGGTTAAAATTCTTAAAGCTGTCAATTATAAACAAATCTTACCATTTGCAGCCTTGGCAGATCCAGCGTGCACCTGCAGCGCTTGTCCCTTGTATCCAAGTGTTGCCGAAATGTTGACAATGTTGCCTCCATGATCCTGAAAATGAGTAAAAACAAATAAGTCTCTCAAAATATATGAACTGCTCGTGCAATTTTGCTTGGATGCAATCTGCCTTGTACGTGTGATGTGTACTGACTTGGGTAGGGCTGAATAAAAATATACATTTGAATTGCATCCTTGACCTGGCAACGGCAATTTGAATCTAGATATTTACTGCCCTCTTGTGGTGACTTACTGTACCTTGAACCACTTCTCGTACACAACTTTGCTGGTGTTGAACGTTCCCATGGTGTCAATCTCCAGAACCGTCTTGAAGGCGTTGAAGGAAAGAACAGCGGCAGGACACAGGAAGTTGCCGGCAGCATCTGTCAGAAGACTGAATCTTATTTTGCGTTACGTCAGAGAAGCATCGGTGACCTTTCGCCGACGCCGTCTTCCCCAGCGACACAATCTTTTGCTGTGGACTCAAGGGCTCTTGGCATGAAGAGATAAAACAAAAGTTGATGATTAAGCCCAAAATCTGTCACACTTGATCTTTGGCCGTTTATCTGCATGCATGCAACGTTTTATTTTTCACATTATTTACATTAATGGTATTAAATAATTGGTTGCTTAATTTAAAGACCTTAAGAGTGACTCCGCTTCCACTTTTGTTTTTTCGACTTACTGTTAACAAGGATGTCGATGTGGCCCATTTCTTTGAGGGTCTCATCCACAGCCGCTGAAATGCTCTCAGGCTGCCTCACGTCCAAGCACAACGGGAGACAGCGTCGTCCTGAAACGGTAGACAGCTTCTTCGCCGCCTGGAGGAGACACCAAATGCTAATCGGATTCTCCAAGACTGACAACTTGGCAAAGATAATCAAAAGAAAATCAAAACCTCAGTGAGCTTTTCTTTGTTCCTGCTGGCAATCACCGTGTCACAGCCATGTCTGAAAGAAGAGACAAATAAAAACATGAGGGGATTTCCACTATCAGGGTCATATAACGCCACTGTATTGTTACTTTTGTTCACTTATTCAAATTCAAAATGCAATTAGAATATTCCAGAAAAGTTTATTTTGGTATTTCAATACAAAATCTTGAACTCATATCATTAAATAGATTCCACAGAAGATGCCAACTAGTTTCCTCACCTCATGAAGATTTCTGCAATCCGTAGTCCAATTCCTGACCCGCCACCCGTGATAAGTGCTACCTGATCCCTGAAAATGCATAGACTTGAAAGTCACTTCATGTCATTACTACCACGTCAGATTTCTAGTGTTTAGAAATGTGATCATTCTAACCCACATGCAGACGGCGAATGTCCAATGCAGTGACTTACTTGAGTAAGTCTGGGCTGTAGATGTGAGTGTATGAAGTCAGGCAGTCATCGGAAGCAATGTCTTCAGGTAGCACATCACAAACTCGCTGTGGCTCTGCCATCCTAGTCAAGAAATATGGAAAGGGCTTTCATCACACATGGCACAGATGCATTTATGTACACACACGATGATGTTCTGTAAAATCCAGTATTAAGGATCAAACACGGCGTGTTGATAAAATCTCAGTTTTGACAAACTGTTTGGAATCAATCTGACATAGAAGCAACGTAATAAAAGCAATGTTATTGAAAAACAACCACTAAACACACAGAACAAATCTTATTGACATATTTGGTGAACTGCTTTTGTAATGCTGTACATTTTTACGAGATTAAATACACACGATTACATTGACAGCACGGTCATCTGAAATCAAATGGACATTTACAGTCGCGCAGAATGCTATTTTTGTACAAAGAGATGACACATTTTTATGTTAGCATCTGATGCTGAGCTTTTGCTATGAAAGTCATGTAGCTAACTGTAGCCTATGTTTTCGTTACCTTTCGAAGAACAAATTGGTCAAGAACACCGAAAAAGAAATTTGAAAGCAATTTCCGAAACAAATGATCGAGCTTACTCGACCAATGTGGCTTTTGTACGCGTCCTTTACTTGTGAAGTTGGAGTAGTTGTTTGTACCTTGGACACTAATTTTCAGACGCTGTCTGCGGAGCATCATGGGAATTGAAGTTTTGCAGGATTATGTTTCAAATACGATAGTCAAATTCAAATGTATTCGTTTGCATTGTTTCTCTGATTGAGTAATTTGTAAAGAACTATGTCAATATATTTAACGTGAATATCACGTTTTATTTTATTGACTAGTTGGTTAATAAATTATCCAGTATTTACATTACAATGACCGCTAGATGGCGATGTTGTTTAAGATATTACCGAATCGTCACAATGAAGTGGGTGCGGGGGGGTCACGGGCGCCGTTTTTTGAGCACCCCCAAATTAAGCCCTGCTTCCACAAGCATCCCAATACTGTATGCCATATTAATTTATAAAGTTGCCATTTGAATGAGATAAAAAGCATACTTGTACCATAAATTCCCAATGAAGTCTTTCAAAAACTGCCCCAGAATATCACGAGACAGGCAACAATAACATTAATATCTCTTGTGGAGATTTTGGAGACAAACACCGTGCCGCAGCTGCGGATTTGCACGCACTGTAGATAATTTAATTCCAACACTGTCTGCATTTTATACATGACTCACTCGTTTGTTAGATTTCATTTTTAAGAGAAACTTGCTCGAAGAAATCATAGGAGCATAAAGGCATGTGGCCAAAAATATATTTACTTAAATCAGTTGCGACTGAGCCCTGTCCCTTGCCGCTGCCAGGCCGAGGCAGTAGATCAGACGCGCTACGACCCCACAGCTCCAACAACTGGTCCTGGGTTTTGTCCATGTGTCTGTTGACTTGGTGCTGGCAGGTCAGTGTGGCAGGAATTGCTGGACTGTCCTTGGTCCTCCTTCAGACCTACCAGCTTGCTGCTGATCTCCCACAGCCTGCGAGCCGCCTCCTCATCCATGGCCTGGGGAGCTGGCTCCTTTTCTGTCAAAACGTCGTAGTAGCGCCCCGTCATCCCCTCCAGCTCTTCGGCTACGGCCAGGTAGATGCTGGGCTGGGCTCCCAACTCGGGGTTCTTCACCAGCAATGAGAAAAGGGGACCTGGGGAGCAAGCGTGATTTGAATTTGTAAATGAATACACAAACATGGAAGAAAAAAAAACATGAGCAGTGCTGGTGTGTTCATTTTGGAGAGAAGAGACCATGTCTTGGCAACTGACGACTGCACGCCCTCATGCATTTGTAATTTTCAAAAGTCCTGGTGGATTTATCTCATTGAATAATCAAATTATTGCATTTATTTAAACAAATTATTACAATTACAATTATATATTGACATCAATTTACTGTAAATAACAGTGGTCAATAGCAAATTTTAATCAGAGATTTCCCCAATTTTTGTCTTTACTTTTTTCAAGCACATAAGGTTTTTGAGACGATTTTTAAAAAAATTTGACCTACCGGTATATTGCGGTTCATCTGAATTATTGATAATCCTAAAATATTTTTTTTTGTGGGTGATGTCTTGATAGATTAAGGATTCAAAATGTAAAATGCTTTTTCATCTTTCAATAATAATTCCGCTGTACTCACTGAGCACGGTGGTGGAAAATTGGGACTGGTGCAGACCAGTGTGCCTGCCAAGCTCAGTGGAAACAACACCGGGGTGCACAGCATTCACGGTCACGCCTGTGCCTGTCACATATAAAAACAAACATTAGAGAAGTTAGCGGTAATTTAAAAGTGTATTCCTACTTTCGGCTCGCCCTGTAAATCAGAACAAAACAATAAAAACTGTACTCCCTCCCACACATGTCACTTAACTTGCCTTGTAAACGCTTGGCCAGCTCTCTGGTAAAGAGAACGTTGGCAAGCTTGCTCTGACAGTACGCTTGCTTGGTATCAAACTTTTTGCTTTCCCAGTTCAGGTCTTCAAAGTCCATCTTTCCAACAAGGTGGGCGAGCGAGGCCAAGTTGATCACTCTGCTGGGGGCGGATTCTTTTAAGCGATCCAGCAGGAGATTGGTCAATAAAAAGTGGCCTGGAGGTGGGCAGAAGAAAATATTTGTCATTTCTCGTGGAGAATCATTCTCGTGGGTTTTGATTCAAAATAGAATACACCCTCGCGTTTGGGTGGCTATTGTGTCATGTCCATCCATCTATGAATTTTCTCCTTTCAACTTAACATAAAGAAAGATGAGGCGTACTTGAGGCATATTTTAAACAATCACACGCGCGTGTACCTAAGTGGTTAACTCCAAACTGCATGTCAAAGCCATCCTCTGTTTTCCAGGCAGGACATCTCATGACCCCCGCATTGTTTATTAGCACATCCACCCGCTGTTCCTCTGCAAGGAAATATTATTTTTATGAAAGTAGCACCTTTTCCTACAGCATGGAGCTGCGGTGAAAACAAGATTGTGTAACATGTTTTTTTTTTTTTCATGAACTTACTTTCTTTGATCCTCTCGGCAAACTCGCGTATGGATTTCATGGAGGCCAAGTCAAGGTGGCAGGCGTAAACATGAGGATTTAACGTGTTGCCTCGGATTTCTTTGGCGGCCGCCTCGCACTTCTCCATGTCTCGACATCCCATAATGATACGACCCCCTAACCATGAAGAGAAGTAAGGGGGAGAAGTAATAGATTCTTTAAACACTCGGTTTTTAATGGGGGATTCCATTATTGTGGATTTTTTGCAGCGGGCCTTGGTCTCTAATTCCAAATATCATCATGTTTACACACCTCTCTGGGCCAGTTCCCGCGCCGTCTCTTTGCCGATCCCTGTGTTGGCCCCTGTGATAACAACCGTCTTCCCATTTAGCTTGGCTTTGCTAGGACACCGACCCCCAGTCACGTGGTTCCTGTGAAAGTAAATCAAATCAAAATTTCAGGTAGACTGAGGAAAAGTGTGATCGGAAATCAATAGATGATTTTTTAAATGAAGTCATATTATGAGGTCAGGGATAATTGGTAAGCAGTTGTTCCTTTTGAGATCCCAGTTGGGATCATGTCCTTTTCCTCTGATATAATGCATGAACGTAAGACCAAATAAAATTGCTATTCAAATTTATACACAGTATTAAAAATCTATTCAATTAAGTTTAGTCGACTAGAATGTGTTTGACTTGGTTTGATGGACAGAAGGAACATAACTGTCTCAACAGGAAAACAAAAAAAAACAGACGAAACCACGTGTACAGTATATACAGTAAGCCACAACAAACACTGTTATGTACAGTACAGTCTATTAAACAGCGCTTATTCAAGAGCTACTCACTTCACCAAGACGGCACATCCAATAACAGTTCCAAAGACAGAAACAGGCAAGACATATTTCCTCATTGTGTATAAACTAACGCTAAATGAAACGTTTCGTGGGGGTACGGTAAAACGAACAGTGCAAGGTTATGGTCGCTTACTAATTACGTCACTGCGTTGCTTGGCATTCTGGGAAAGATAGTCTGGATCCAGGAAGGGACTTTCAAAAAGGGCAAATAATAATAATCATCATCATAATAATGAATTAAACTTTGAATGAAAACAAAAATAAACAAATGCACTGGACTATTCTGGTGCTTTTTCAGCAATATGCATAAAATTAATAGTTTTTCTGAAAATTATTGACTTTACTTTCACACTAGTATTCCCCAACTTCACTTTCGCTAAACACTGCCAGTATTTCATATTATTTTCTTGCATTTGATTAGCTTACAAGTATTTGGAAGCTATCTGTGCTCAAAATTAGAATGCCTTTTGTCAGATTCATGAGCGGATTCCATTGTGCTATTATTTCTCAGTTTGAAAAATGGCATATATTATAAGTCACTGTCTAACACAACATAGCAACCAAAAGTTGTTAAACTCGAAACTTTCTGTAAAGAGGCCATTTGAACTTGAGCTTATGTCACTCCACTGACGTTTGTAGGGCAGCAAGGACACTGGAAGCAATTTAGGAGGAAAGATTTGGAAACAAGAAAGAAACAAGGCCAGGTGGAAACTTGAGGCGACACACATAAAAAATCTAAATCTGGGCCGCGAGGCTGGTGTGTGGCAAAGAGGAGATGAAAGACAGAGTGACCGAAGCCGAGCAGACGGTTACATCTGTTAATAATTTGAAGGTGTCTTATCCCGCCTGGTGTGTTTGACCTTTCAGCATGAATACTTGACCTTGACTATGATTATTAGCAGCACTGTTTCTGTGCTAACCCAGGTAAAATTAAAAGGAAAAAAAACGTCTTGGCCCATTTACCACTTTGCAATAGATGCATCTGTTTGGTTCTTCTCTGCTGGATGTAAAATGACTGAAAGCATTATTTCCCTTCACATCTTGGTACACATTTACTTTTTGGGACATTTTTGTATGGTGATGTGCCTTGTCATCTTTTTTTTTTTTTCCACGTGAAGGTTGGGAAATACTGTTCTATCCATTTATCTGCAGCCATCCACCTACTCATGATAGTTAATGGCTCTTCCAGGTCGTGGCCATCATATCCAAGCTGTCTCATCTGTTCATCTTAGCAAACAAGTGCTGGCAGGAGTGCTGTTGTTCCTCATGTACAGTTACGGGAACGTGCCAGTGCTGTGAATTAATTGCCTAATAAGGACAGTTGGCAAAGACATGGCGTGAAGTGCTCAAGCTGTTGAATTATGCAAGAGGGGAGCAGCTTGTTCCTTTCGAGTGCTCAAATCACTCAAACTACAATAGCAGGAGTAGTAGTGCAATCATTCGATACTTGCGGGTTGCACTGGAAAAAAAAAATCACCGCAACCCCGTCCAGTGGTGGTTGGGTATTACAGCGCCCCAGAATAGTGTACCTTGTAAAAACCTACATTATTGACATGACTAAATATTGCCCGCCTTGGCCATCTGGGGGCGCTATCAGACAGACAGACAGTTGCACTGTTCATTGAGACGTCTCCACTCCTTTCTCAGCTCACCAGTGCAGCACTAATATTAGACATTCGATGCAGAGGATAAAGAACTTTTTGTGGAATTTTTGCTTGGCGGTTTTCCGTAAGACAAATTTGAAACGGGGGTTTTGTCTCAGTAAAGCTTGGCAAAGACTGCACCGCACTGCCGTCGCTGAGAACCTCCGTAGTAGTGGGGTAATATGAGAAGAGGCACTAGGACCCTGGGCATGTGAGCAGTGCAGACGACAAACAATGAAGAGAGCAGAGTAGTGGGAACCAGAAGAGGAGCAACATCTGAAGCACAAAAACCATCCCTAGCCCCTGCACCACATTTCAACCTCTTTCTCACCTGCGGGACACAAGAGCTGGGAGTGGAACGTATTCATCTACACTGGATGTGCAGGCTTCTTCTGGCTTCTCCGTTTGTGAATGACTGGGACTGATGTGGGTCATGCAGTACTACTGGAGGAGCGAAAGATAAACAACCCCCACCTAGGACTACCCTTGAGCCTTCCGCCAGAGGAGAGATGATCCGAGCTCGCACACCGCAGCACCCATCATGATGCGCTCACCGCATCCGCCTCCGGACGAGTAGTCTCAAACCTTTCAAGGAACAGGATGAGAGTCAACTGAGGGAGCACATCCGCACTTTTCAGCAAGTCTGTCTGTCATCCAAAGCTTTGAGATTTTTTTGGAGGGACCTGCCCAGGATTCTTTGGATTTTCTTTTGTTGATTTTTTTTTTAAACTTTTTAAAAAATTTTACCTGTGTGCTTCAGGTTCGTGCAGTCTCCAGAGGTTCAGTGCAGTGCAGAGAATGCAGGACCATGGAGGAGAGAGACAAGTCCCCAGCAGGTGAGGGCATTGAGGTGCACTAATAAGAACCCAACGGGAGACTCGCATTGTTGTTGTATTTTTCATCACAAGCCTTCCATTTGTTTGGCATTACTTCAGAGGTTCCACACTTATCATATCTATACACACACCTGTGTATAATACGCAATAGATGGCATGAATGGAGGGAGTGTTCCAGAAAAAAAAAATAAAGAGAAACAGTGTGTTCGGAATGCAATGATGTCTCAGTTGGAAATGAATAAGCGACGCTTCAAAAATGCTCACGCCTGCAAATCCTCCTCTGTTCCGTACAATACTTTTACAATGAATGCGGTTGCACTTCATAAACTCCTAAACGCATTATGTCGGCTCATTAGGGGGCGAATCCCATGAAAAGGCTTTTGAAACCGATGAAAAGGAATTTTGTCCCCGGGCTACAATAGTTTCACATTGTAGATGAGAAGGAAAAGCATCATCAGAATCCAACACGTGAATGAATATCGCGAGTGTCCAAATGAGCGTATCATTTCCTCCCAAGTCTGCGAAACATCTTGTGTCCATAGAAGAAACAGCTTTTTACAGCAACCTGCTGCCACCGCCATCTGGGAGGAAACAGCTGTCTAATATCATTTCATTATGAGCCTTGTCAATCAATACCTCACGCGAGGTTTTGCTGTAAACAGTTTTATTCAGCTCCATTTAGGCTCTGCTCTCCTCGCGCGGCTTCCCAATTAGGACTGTTTTTTTGGGTTTTTTTGTTTTTTGTTTCTGGGCTGCTGGATGCTCGGAGACTGCTCTTTTGTGTCTGCTCAGTGTTGTATACACATGCGCGTACATCATGCAATTTAGTCAAATGCTTCATAATGAGACGGTGGGGGGGAGGGTAAGGGATGTGCTATTATTCTCGTAAATCCCATTATATACTGTACAGGACTGTTAGTTTGCCTTGATGGGGATGGTGAAATTGCTTTTTCATTAGACAACCAGCTCCTCCTCCTCCTCCTCCTCTCCCCCCCCTCCCAAGACCCAATTTCTGCAGCTTTCTTTTGAACCCCCCCTCCACAACCCTGCGCGATGTCGTCAACATCAAAGCATGTAGCACAAAGGGAGGGATGCTCGTCTCTCTCATCGGAGTCCCCCAACCTTACGCTCACATCAAACCTCCCCTGTGGAAGAGACTGGATTAGGATGGTGGGGTGCAAGGGGGGTTGGGGGTAGGGGGTGGGGTGGTTGTTATAAAATGTCCCCACGGCATGTCATCACTTAAGGATTTCTGCACACCGGAAAGGCAAGGGCCATTCAAGCCGGTTATGCTCGACGTCGGTGTGAGAATGTGGCGAGCGGAAGTCTGAATTTGCAGTAAGTGAAAAATGGCTCCCAATAAGTCGTCAACAAAACGAAAAGGCCCAAGTTGTCACGATTGGTAACATGTCTCTTAATTCCGATATTTTCATCAATTTTGAGAATGCGATGAATGGCCTCGGTGACGTCTCAAACGGGCAAGGAAGTGGTGAATATTGACATTTGTATTCTGGAATTCATTCATTCATTCATCTTCCTAACCGCTTGATCCTCACTAGGGTCGCGGGGGGTGCTGGAGCCCATCCCAGCCGTCTCCGGGCAGTAGGCGGGGGACACCCTGAATCGGTTGCCAGCCAATCGCAGGGAACACAGAAACAAACAACCATTCGCACTCACACTCACACGTAGGGACAATTTAGAGTGTTCAATCAGCCTGCCACGCATGTTTTTGGAATGTGGGAGGAAACCGGAGCACCCGGAGAAAACCCACGCAGGCCCGGGGAGAACATGCAAACTCCACACAGGGAGGCCGGAGCTGGAATCGAACCCGGTACCTCTGCACTGTGAAGCAGACGTGCTAACCACTTGGCTACCGGGCCGCTATTCTGGAATTTCATTCTGAATTTACCATCATTTGCTCACTAGTGCCACAAAGTAACGGAACAATTTCAAATGAAAACGGTTGGAACGGAGTGAGAAATGCGGAAGGAGCAAATTCTTGAACTGATCCATCACTTAAGTATTTCTGCATGGCAGACGCGCCCCAGTCTCATGGCAGCCACTAATGAATCTGGATTGGTTCTATCGTCAGTGTTTGGTTGCAATTACGCTCCTCCCGTGTTTCCTATTGGGGTCAAAATCGTTAGTCAACCTATGACAGATGGACAAAGTGCACACTCGTGCTTTCGGAGGCAGTCATTTGTGCAGCAATTCAAGTCAAGATGCGTTTCCTTCATAGTTAACTGGAGCTCATTCAAATAGGGAAGAGGAGACAAGGCAATACGTGAGCTCGGTCATCCCCAGTTGGTGACTCATCGCACCCGAAACAAGTTTTCCATTAGTGCGAAGAGGGAGACTGAGTACGAAATCTATTTACTTCTCCCTCCCCTCCTCGAGTCTCTTGTTTATTTTCAGGAACAGACAAGAGGGACAAGGACTGAGCAATAAAAGCGGTAAACAGCGCAAAGCTGCTGACTCTGATCCCCTGACCCACTTTAGATACACCTCGCTGAATATTAAACTACATTTGTTGCACACGAAAGGGTCGCGCGTCACCGTTCAGACCGTCAACTTTTGCATCTTCAACATCGAAAATGTAGGCCTTACTTTTTTTATTAAAAAAAAAAAAAAACTTGCAGTTTTTGCTTTTAAAATCCGTTCTGTCAACTCTAGTCCTGTAAGGCACTTTCCAGGAATTAAGATTAGAGATTTTTTTTTTTTACTCTGTCTGTTATAAAGAGATTTTCGTTCCCGTGTTTACACGCATGTTGTGGGCTAGAGAATTTGTCGAGGGGGATCAAAACATATCCGGACGTATAACAAGCGAGTGGGATGGTTTCAACTACTTACAGATTATTTAGAATGAGTGGAACCGGATTTAATAACCCCCCAGACGGCATCTTTAGCCACCTGATAGGACGGGAAGTGATCAAACAACGCAAAACCCCAAAGACGTGCTAACAAATACGATCTGCACTCTTAGGTGGATGTAAACGAGTGGATTAATCTTCTTAATTCTTACTCCACCGGTTTTGTGGGAAGACGAGTCACTTTTAACGTCGCCTTAATTCGAAAAGTCCCTCAGCAGGTGCTTAGAAGGGATTCTGCCGCCTCAGGTCACAGCTGCTCGTGGAACACAAGGGGCCCTTCTATGTAGCGTCACTGTCACACTCCAGACCCTTTGAGCCTCCCGAATAATCACATCATCTTGGCAGAAAGCCAAAGAATCCCCCCCCCCACCCCCCCCCCCCCACCCCCACGTTATATACCTTCCGGGCACAACACTGCGGTTTGTGGATCACACCTTCGGATGTGATCACAGCTGCACCGTCGCGTATCGGCACTCTTAATCCGGTTCTAAAGAGGAAATGGGCGTATAGCATCCTTCGCTCGTGGATGTCGGGGAGGGGGGGGGGGGTTGTCTTTGCGGGGAACTAAGAAGATGCGATTATGAGCTATGTTGGGGGGGTGAATTATTTGGAGGAGTAGCTCCGACTTTTATTATTCGAAAGTGCAGTAGTTCTGTGAATGTTCTTGCCAAGTACCACCCTAAAAAAATAAAGTCATCATATTTTGAGGAAAAAAAAAAAATACACGTCAATAAAATGTTGGCATTGTGGGAACGACACCCAAGTTCACAGGAATGTCGGCGTAGAAAGAAAAACCGAAGCCAATTTTGTATCTTGTGGGCAGAGCTGGATAAATTTAGCAAAAGGGCGTAACAATTTGCAACGCTTGTACTTGGCTTCTTCTTCCAGTGCAGGAGGAAAATAAACATCGATGCAGAAAATGGAAAGGGCGCCCTGCGTATTCCATATGTGCTGGTATCGCCGCTGATCGCACGTCTTAATATGAGCCCGGAGGTGATTATGTAAGACGTTGTGAATCCCGTTGCCTACTCACGCCAACTGTGCCCACTCGACTGCGTGTTGCCTTCAGGGAGTCCACGAAGACTCGATTGTGCTCCGTGCGGACCAAATCTTGGGCACAGGTTGAGTGGTTAAACATTTAAACGGGACAGTTGGACAAAAAAATAATAATTCAATGAAAAAAAAAATCATGGATAGAAATTTAAAATGGCCGCCCGCTGAGATGGCGCTAAATTCATATCCCGCAAACCCGATATGAATCCGAATAGCGTGTTTCGACTCGTAGGGGGCGCTCACAATTGTCACAACAAAATAACGAAGTGGATCCCCAGGTAAAGCAGACACGAAAAGATTTTGTTATGAACACAAAAAGTCTTTAATAACGAACAGAAAGAGCCCGACAGGGAAACAGTAACAAAAAACGCTGGTCAAATAAGGACCAGGGAAGAAATAAGGAAACAACCGAAAACGAAATTACGGACAGGTGTGCAGTTGGCGGAGGGAAAAGCCCGCCACCTGCTGGCGGGCACGGGACGTGACAACAATAGTGCAGGTGTACCAAATGAGAGCTTTTGTTGAGAAATCGGGTTCGAGGAGAAAAGAACAACAAGCTTATCAGTTGGCCACCAGCAAAATCGCTCATAGTGATTGGATGGATGATTGCGTCCTATTCCCCCCCCCCCCCCCCACCCCCCTCTATTAAAACGGCTGCATTCTTTTTCCAGTATCCCGTTACACCTTCACCAAACCTCATTCGCTGATTTAACTGAGCGGCCGGCGCATTTTAAGCCCGGAGAACAAACCCCGAGTAACAAGTGACGACGTTTTGTTTCCCAGAAGGCACGTGGCCCATTTTCCCGGAATACACCTCCAAACTGTCAGCCATTTATCTCTGTTTGTTGGCGCTTCTTATTGATTTTCCCGTCCACCGCATGCCAGTAAGTGCTGCGAGGCCAGTCATTCTCGTGGCCGCATCGTAAAGCACCACAAAGTGATGTGCGACGTGTGTACTCCTGCCCCCCCCCGCCCTCGCGCATACTCCGAAATTGGTTTCAAGCTAACGAGAGTCTGTTCAAACCATTTAGTCCTCCCTTTGGGATACGGTATGGACATCACGCGGGCCGGCGCGAGCAAATGAGCGGGCGCTAGCTAATCGTAAAACATGCAGGAGAGTGGCCCTCGAGTTGCCCATTCGTGTTTTAGATGTTTACCTCCTCCAACACAGATGATGAGCTGATAAGTTCATTCATTCATTCATTCATTCATTTTCCGTACCGCTTGATCCTCACGAGGGTCGCGGGGGGTGCTGGAGCCCATCCCAGCTGTCTTCGGGCAGTAGGCGGGGGACACCCTGAATCGGTTGCCAGCCAATCGCAGGGCACACAGAGACGAACAACCATCCACGCTCACACTCACACCTAGGGACAATTTAGAGTGTTCAATCAGCCTGCCACGCATGTTTTTGGAATGTGGGAGGAAACCGGAGCACCCGGAGAAAACCCACGCCAGCCCGGGGAGAACATGCAAACTCCACACAGGGAGGTCGGAGCTGGAATCGAACCCGGTACCTCTGCACCGTGAAGCCGACGTGCTAACCACTGGACTACCGGGCCGCCCGTCAATCGGTATTAAATCAAAAGAAAAAAAAAAGACACACTGACTCAAAGTAGCGTTTTCCTTTTCCATCAGTCTGCCGCCCGGCGTCAAGGCCAGCCTGTCTCTTTCTCCAACCGGGCCGGGACGGGTGGGCAGCGGCGGGAGCTCCCCGACATCCAAAATGGCCCCCGGTGGAGTCGGGGTGCCCGTGGAGGACATGCAAGCATTAGCCATCACCACGCTTTCCGCCGCGGACGTCAGCAAACAATTTGAGCAGATTCGCGAGCTTGGCAAGGGCACGTATGGCAAAGTGGACCTGGTGGCCCACAGGAGTCAAGGTGAGCATTTCCAGGGGGGGGGGGGGGGTTTGGGTGGGCGGGGCGATGCGCGTGATGAAGAAGACTAATCGTGTCCGGTCTCCGCATGCCCCGGGGAGATGAATGGCGCAACACACTCTCCGTCGACCTTTTGCTCATATTTCCGTCCGCTCTTTCCAGGCACTAAAATGGCGCTGAAGTTTGTGACCAAAAACAAGACCAAGCTCAAGAGTTTCCTGCGGGAGTACAGTCTAACGGGCTCGCTTAGCTCAAGCCCGTTCATCATCAAAGTCTTGGACGTGCTCTTTGAGACGGAGGATTGCTACGTATTTGGACAAGAATACGCTCCCGCCGGGGACCTCTTTGACATCATTCCCCCGCAGGTAGCGCCACCGTGCTTGTCTCCACCAATCATCATCTCCACTCCGACAGAGCCGCTCCAACGGTGTTCAGATGGCGCACTTTTAACAAGCTCCCCTGGGGCCCGAGCCCTTTTCTCGGTTGCATCGCTGTCAGAGCAGCTCCGACTTTGCTTCCCGACCGTTTGGTTTGGCTTTCTCATTAAAATTGCAATTTCAGCGCAACACAAGACGAGAGACGTTTGTTTCACGCTTTCCGAGCGGAGAAAATCAGTGTTCCGCCTGAACTTGAGTTTGTGTTTTGTCGGTGAATTTGGACATGTCGGTATGATTTGGACAAATGTATTGGGACGCCTGACCGGTTGCCATACTGCACTCGGGGTTCCTTAAAACATTCATTCATTCATTCATTCATCTTCCAAGCCGCTTCATCCTCACTAGGGTCGCGGGGGGGTGCTGGAGCAGTAGGCGGGGGGACACCCTGAATCGGTTGCCAGCCAATCGCAGGGCACACAGAAACGAACAACCATTCGCACTCACACTCACACCTAGGGACAATTTAGAGCGTCCAATCAGCCTGCCACGCATGTTTTTGGAATGTGGGAGGAAACCGGAGCACCCGGAGAAAACCCACGCAGGCCCGGGGAGAACATGCAAACTCCACACAGGGAGGCCGGAGCTGGATTCAAACCCGGTACCTCTGCACTGTGAAGCCGACGTGGTAACCACTGGACTACCGGGCCGCCCTCCTTAAAACATAATCAATAGAATTAGGTCCACGAATTATTGGCTAGCCGATGTGGTTGAACACATCCCGACATTTCTGTACTCTGGCGTGCTACGTTTTCCCCGTTTTGTTCTGTTCTTTATACGTTAGATTTCAGCCGCGGCGTATTTCCTTTCTTCTTGTCTTTTGTCTTCCTCTCAGGTGGGCCTGCCGGAAGAAATGGTCAAACGCTGCATGCAACAACTCGGTCTGGCCCTGGATTTCATGCACAGTAAAAGCTTGGTGCACAGGGACGTCAAGCCGGAAAACGTGCTGCTCTTCGACCGCGAGTGTCGCCGCATCAAGCTGGCAGACTTCGGCATGACCCGCCGGGTGGGCTGCCGCGTGAAGAGGGTGAGCGGCACCATTCCCTACACGGCTCCGGAGGTGTGCCGGGCCAGCCGCGCCGAGGGCTTCCTGGTCACCGCCAGCCTGGACGTGTGGGCTTTCGGAGTTCTGGTCTTCTGCATGCTCACGGGAAACTTCCCCTGGGAGGCGGCGCTGCTAACCGACGCCTTCTACGAGGAGTTTCGGCGCTGGCAGAAAGCCGGGTGCCCCGTGGGAACGTATCCGTCTCAGTGGCGCCGATTCAGCGACGACGCCCTGCGAATGTTCCAGAGGCTTCTCGCTGCCGAGCCGGAAAAACGGTGCGGGGTCAAGGACATCTTCTGCTTTGTCAAATACGAGCTCGTGAGCGAGCTCAGGCGCAGAGCGTCCTATCGCGCCAAGCGAGGCGAACGCTCCGGATCGGGGGTGTGCACCGGCAACTGCGCTTCATCTTCATCCACTTCTTCCTCCTCCTCTTCCTCCTCCACCTCCTCCTCCACCTCCTCCTCACGCAGCTCCCACAGACACCCGGAGCCCTCAACGCCTCCCGGAACCTCCTGCCTTCGCCCGGCTCCCCTCAAACGGAGCGTCCTCTCTGACCATCGAGAAGAAGCCGGACAGCAACAGCCTCCGGGACGCGACAAGAACAAAAGCCAGATGGTGATGGCCACTGCCATTGAAATCTGTGTGTAACCGCGTGACTTTTTGCAAAGTGCTTTCTAGATGTAAAGTCCGTCTGAAAAGGCAGTTGAAGAGCTTAGATCAGCCCGGACTGAGGTCAAAGGTCGTTTAGGTTGGCAGCCGAGAGTGCTACCGCGCCAAGAGAAGCGAAGCGTCCGGCTCGGGAATGTGCAATGGCAACTGCGCTTTGACTTTGTCCACTTCTTCTTCCTCCTTACGCACCTTCCCCAGACCCCCCGTAGCCTCCCACGCCTCCCGGAACCTCCTGCCTCCGTCCAGCTCCGTTCAAACGGAGCGTCCTCTCTTTCCCCGGAGAGGAAGTTGGACCGTAGCGGTCTCCGGGACAGGAACAAGAAGCCAACGCTGTTTGAAAACTGAGCACACTTCCTTCCATCCATCCGCTTTCTAGAGAGAACCGCTAAATCTGCTCGGGGGTCCGTCAAGCGACAGGAGCCAGTCCAGGGCTGCCCTGGACTTCACCGTCCACTGCACGACCACACTTCAGATCATCAAACGGGACCTCCGCGTAGCATTGCGTACGAGGCACCGCGTCTCGCTAACGTGCGCCACCTCAGGACACTTGAGTGGACGGCTTGCCGTTTTATGACTCATCCATTCCGGTAAATCCGTTGCGGCCGTTGGACTGCTGAGCTCCATTTACGGGAACATTTTATGGGCGCCGAGGTGCAAGCAACAAGGAGAGAATATGTTTTAATATTTTTTTTTGCTATTCGCGCGCGTGTGTGTGAGTGTGTGTCCGTGTGAGGTTTCCAATACGAAAGCACAATTTTTTTTTTTTAAAGGATGAGGAATCTCACTCCATATTGTAGACGTATTTGGTATTTAAAACAACAAAAAGTGCTCCGTCACATCAGGTAGTTCAACTATGTAGCTGTACTCGTTTTTTTAAAATCAGGGGACTTGGTCAGGTTAACGCATCGTATGTAGCAACTCAACCGGGACGGCGCGTGCAGTACGGAGATACTCCTTTAGCGAACCTTGAAATAGAATCTATGAAGATGCGTGACACGGTAGCTGCTGCTTTTCCGTCAACGAGGAGTGTTTGATTTGTTTGTACAGTACACTTCCGTTCGTAAACTGGCGGGGGTTCCCTCTTTATGTAATTGGAGCGCCAGGTCGGAATTGTTTGAAACACCGGAAATCACGCGGCTACGTCGGCTGGGATGTTTGTTTTTTTTCCCGCGAGCGATGGTAAAAACCACTCGAATCGCAAATCGCCGCAAAGCTAGCAAGATGTTTTTTGTTTTTTTTTTACTCGTGTCTGTGAGTTCGTTGGGGTTCAATCAAAGGGAGAGCCGCTCAGTTAACTCTTATTTCTTTTGTTGTTAAAATACAGGAAAGCCAACTTCCACAAAAGCAAAACTTTTCGTCAAATGGCGCCTTGAAATGTTGAGTTCACCCAACTTTTTTTTTTTTTACAGTGTACGCCGCATCCAGAAACTCATCACAGTGCTTCACTTAAAAAAAAAAAAAAAAAAAACAATTCTCAAAAGGACTGATTTGATCCTTCTCTTCAGGCTCCAAACAGCCTCCGCTAATTACAGGAAAGCAGCGTGAGAATCCTTCAGCGTGCGCTCGTGACCGCGCTCGTCCTTCTTTTTCCGCGCGGGGACCCGCTCATGTTTGTGCCGGGTGTTGTTTTCATCATCCCTCGTCACCCCCCCCCCCCCAACCCCCTCTAAGTCTTCGCGCTGACAGCCCATCAGCTCTGTTGCTATAGCGACAATGCCACACTGCCGCCGTCGTCGGGCTTCTATCCTCCTCGGGTCTAATTGAGCCCAAATTAAACGAATTTGCTGGCGCGCACGGCCGTTCGAAACAATTGCTCGGTTTATTTCTGTGAATGCGACCGGAAGAGATCAAGATAAAATCGTTATCAGTTGTCCATCAAG
This sequence comes from Hippocampus zosterae, assembly GCF_025434085.1. Lineage (NCBI taxonomy): Eukaryota > Metazoa > Chordata > Actinopteri > Syngnathiformes > Syngnathidae > Hippocampus > Hippocampus zosterae. The sequence continues at coordinate 3,451,371 of NC_067457.1, forward strand.
TCTCATTCGAATGTCAAGATTATTTTTTTTTTTTGATGAGCTACAGTCCTATGCCTTTTGCAGTCATTGGAATTTGAATGCTCCCGAGCTGTAAAAAGTTAAAAACTGTCTTACTTCAAAAAGTGGCCTCCAGTCATCCACACCTCCTCGCTATCCGATGCCCCCTCTGGAAAAAAATAAAGAGTTGGTGCAACCTCGGTAGCTGCAATAATATTTTCTATGGCCGGTTAATTTCCCCCAAGCACTAAAAGTTCGCTTGGGTGCACTACATATGGATTTGGTTGGCGGGTGTGTAGGCGGGAAATTGAAATAGCTCCAAAAATAGACACCACCTTCTTCCGATAACCACCGTATTCATTTATATGAAGAACGGCTTCTCAAATAGATACTTCCTTCAAATAAACACCCGGTTGCGCATACGGACACTTCCCGTCGCAATTGGAGGACACGTACCACCAAAACGTACAAATAAAAGGCCTCCTCCCGACTGTTTTACAAACATATTGCGGCATCACGTAACCTCCGCTAATTGCGACGTGTTTCCGAGGCTGTCGACTGGGGTGGGTGGTGGGGAGGGGGGGCATCTAAAAGACAAATGGATAGCGGCTCACCTTGACCTTCCAATTCCGACGCGTCGCCAGTCGGACGAGCGAGACGTTTGCAATTAGCCTGGGCGTCCGTGTTGTTCGCCGGGTTTATTTGCATCCGTGTAAAAGGTCAGGATGACCTGCACTGCAGGTGCACGTTATACACGTTATGTAATTATTAAAAAAGGTGCTGCGAGCCACTAAGCGATGCAAAGACGTCTTACGTGAGCATCGTTGTTCCGGACTGTTCGCGGACGAACTCAAATGCTTTGTATGGGGTAAATAATAAAACATTTTCAGACCAATTCAGCAAAATTTGATCATTTTTTTGTGACACACGTGTTGGTACGTATTGGTTGGGTATTATTGCAATAAGCAAAACCTTTTTTTTTTGTTTTTTTTGGCAGAGATAGTTGTTGTAACTTGTAAATACTCTGTGTCTTTAATAAAAATGAGAAAGATGTTAATATATGTTGAAATAAAATACAGTCGTGCGCCACTTCTTGTGACTCCCGCATGTTTTTTCGGGTAGTGTTTGCTCATCTCATCAGTGAACACAAAGTGAACTCAAGGATGTTTTCGCGACAGAACACTGGCCGAAAACGACCGCCGTGTCATCTATTGTCATGATATGCTGGAGAGACCTTGGTGGGAATTGTTTATGAGTTTGAAAAGGGATTCCCGACAAAGACGTCTGATCAAAGCGAGTCAGTTCAGACAGCAGGAGAAAGGAAAGGTCACCCAGGATGCACGAGCTTATGAGACGAGGAAGCCCGCCTTCTGTGCGAAAAATTTTTCATTAGATGAATATCCTCCGAAGGTCCTCTGTGACCAAGCAGGATCGGGTGTCCTTGTTTTGACTTTGCTGACGGATTTAGAGCAAAGAAGGAGCTCATCAAAGGCCAAAGCAGGGATTGGCGAAAGTATGGCCATTCTTGCCACCCCAGCTTTTGAAATGGCAAGACCCCAATCATCGCATTTGGGTCATTTCAGAATTTCTCCGCACTTTCCGTCCATTTTTTTAATGTGAACGCACGATGCGGATTGCGAAACTAGCATCAATGTTCTAGCCCTTTAAGCCATGGATGTGTGAAAATAAACAAGACGAGCAATACGACAACACTCACGGGCATATATTCTTTATCCTCTGCCAACAACAACAAAATGAATAATACTGCAGCTTACTGAGCTTAGCTGTATGAATAGAAAATGGAAAGTGACCCCGATGCACACAACTTTGCCCACACCTGGTGTAGCTTACACGTGACTACTAACTTTTAAGACCTTGTCATACCGCCATTAAATGCGACATGCCCCAATGTCTTCCTGCACAGCATTTTTCGGCACGATGCAGAGAATGCTACAGAAATCCAGATCGTCACCTCGGCGAGACGACTAAAGTGTCATTTTTTTCCTTCTCTCTCAGATCCGCATCGGAAGAATCTGTGTCGGATCACAGCTGGAGAAGTGATCTCGGGGAACAAAGAGGGATAAAGAATGTGTGGCAGGGGAATGAAGAAGCGGTAAGGGAGGGCAAAATGTACGCAAAATGGGACAACTGCGTTTATCATGTTTAAAAAAACGTTCAGGGAGCGTCAATTCGGCAAGCTTTGATTGCTTCCTATTGGGAGAACTGCGCAAGTGACAAAGTGAGAAAAGGTGGAAGGTGTTAGGGCCCAAAGTGTCAATAATTTGTGTGGCTGTAATTATTTTCCAGCACCGTTTTTCTTTTCAAGATCCTGAGAGAGTCCATAGCTATAAAGGTGTCAGATTGAACTTCTCGTCACCGGTACGAGAGTGAGAATTGAACCCATCTGCTCCCCCATCCACATCTGAGAAATTGTGACACTACTAAGTCAGATGATGCTCGGCCTAATAATTGGGCCGAATCTGGACATTTTCAACTCGGGGTGGACTCAATTTTGTTGCCGGAGGTTTAGACGTTGAGCGGCAGAGTTATGCTCACATATTGTACATGAGCATTAAAAAAAAAGCAAGAAATAAAAGAAAGAAATAGCTTTGAAGGCCATTCAAATCCAGAGCGACACAACGAATGCTCTGCTGCGCAACTTGTTTTTTTTTTGCCAATGCCAGACAAAAACTCTCAGACAGTGTGCGGGGCTCGGACTGCGTTGCCGTAGCAACCCGAGTGGAGAAGAAGACAGCGACGCTGTTTTGGTGTACCAACACGGCATCGTCGGAATGCGAATTGGAATCGGATGTCAACTTAATTAGCCCGGTATGTTCAATATACCGTATATATATATATATATATATATATATATATATATATATATATATATATATATATACTGTATATGTATATGTATATATATGGGCTCGGTAGTCCAGTGGTTAGCACGTGGGCTTCACAGTGCAGAGGTACCGGGTTCGATTCCAGCTCCGGCCTCCCTGTGTGGAGTTTGCATGTTCTCCCCGGGCCTGCGTGGGTTTTCTCCGGGTGCTCCGGTTTCCTCCCACATTCCAAAAACATGCGCGGCAGGCTGATTGAACACTCTAAATTGTCCCTAGGTGTGAGTGTGAGTGCGAATGGTTGTTCGTCTCTGTGTGCCCTGTGATTGGCTGGCAACCGATTCAGGGTGTCCCCCGCCTACTGCCCGGAGACAGCTGGGATAGGCTCCAGCACCCCCCGCGACCCTAGTGAGGATCAAGCGGCTCGGAAGATGAATGAATGAATGAATATATATATATATATATATATATATATATATATATATATATATATATATATATATATATATATATATATATATATATATATATATATATATGTGTGTGTATCTTCATGCTTACATATATGATAATACATGCCAAATATACATGTTATCTTGTGTTAGAGTCAGGTTAAAGGGAGTTTTATTTATAGTCTGTTGTATTTTCTAATCAACACTCACACACTCCTACTAGGATCTTTTGATGGGATTGATTTCCTTCAGAGAAAAGGCAAACCTGCCTCAGCTCGGAAGGCAGGGATGAATTCATCATGCCGAAACACAGCATTGTGGGATCATAACCCCAAACTATTTTCACTCCTCGCCTGTGCAGGAAACATTTCAATACCCGCTCGGAGATGTAGTCAACAATAGCTTTGTCGGCTTGTCATTACCCGCTCGTAAATCGAAAAGAACCCCCGAGGACGCTGCTCATGCGAGGCTCACCATCAGTTATTTTCAATCATGCGCTAACGAGTGCGCTAATGAGTCGGGGGCGAGGAGAGGACCAGCGTGAAGCTGTGTGTCTGTGACCATCGGATGCCGGGCAAATGTTTATGTCCACCTTTGTGAACGGATAGCGGGAAGTTAAATGTGTCAAGTGGGCGTGATCATATACGTCAACATTTCCTGCTTTTTCTTTGTTGTTGTCTGTGCAAGCGGGGATCAATCATTCACTGAAGTCAGCAGTGATCACCCCCACAGCGGCGCAGCCATCTCTTTAAACCGCGATAAGAGACGATGTTAAATTACGCCATATGAAGTCACTACAAAAACAAAAAAAAAGCAGCATCGCGCTCGGAATACAATACAGTATGACAAGTAAATAGTTCCTATACCGCAGGTCAACACCTGAGTGAGTCACAGCTGCAGTGAACGTAATGAAGTGAGGACTGTGTCGAGCTTCGTGCCAGATTTGCTTCTTCTCGTGGGCTTTGCGTGCTTGAGACATGATTGGAGTGTGTGTGTGTGTGTGCGAGCACGTGTTTAACAACACACACTCTGCGGGGTTTCATTGAGTCATTAATTAAAACATATGCCATCCAGTTTCGAGCGGTTATTATGCGTCGTCCGTAAACACTCTCGCCGCGTTGCCGTCGTCGATTCAATTCAATACCTCGACGCGCGTGGAAACAAGATGCGGCCTTTAATGAAGCAAACGGGAATCCTACCGAGTGAGACAAAGGGAGAGCAATCACGTCGTGGGGTGGGGTGGGGTAGGGGGGTGGGGGGATTAGATGCCACCCCAGTGGATTCATCTGCAACACTGCCTGGTTGATTATTTTCTATGAATACAACTTGGCAGTGTGTTTCTCTCTGGTGGGGAAAGAAAGCACTGATGAATTAATAACAACAACAACAACAAAAAAAAGTCCAAGGTGACACAGACAAATCTCTGCTTGCAAATGACTTGGCAACAAGTCAAGAGTGCACAAACTCATTTCAATGAAGGGGGGGCTTCAAAAGTTGAAGCGATCAAAGTGGATAGTTTGCGAAGGAGAGAGAAAGTTGACAGGAAAGCAAATCGCATTTGTTGCCTGCAATCTTCATCTACGAATGACCTTTGCCCCATCTGGTTCTTATTCGACGTACGGTAGCACAAAGGTTTGGTCAAGGTTAAAGAATTCATGAAAGCGTGACATCATTTGACTGAGAAATGAGAAATGAATCCCCGAAATGATTTGCTCAATCGGTATGTCAAGATATTGTCCGATTTGTGATGACGGCTGCTCCACCTACCAAAACAAAACACAATGTTCTCAGGTTCTCGCATGTGTGCGCTTGTTACGCAATACACTCGGAGCTTGATTACATTTTGTCACGTTACGTAAGTTGCTTACGCCATTAAATTAAAATGCAGGACGAGGGGGGGGGGGAGAAAAAAAAAGGTAGCTTAAATTTTTAATTGTTTCCTAAGTGCTTTGGCTTGTCGGCTTGACCTGGGTTAGCCGTGAAGGAAGTTGTCCCGAATACAAATTACACGCTCTGCTTTCAACACTTGCAAGTTTGTTGCTTATTGGAAAAGTTTCGGATTGTTTTCAAATCAAAAAAGATAACTATGAGACAAAAGTTATTTGTATATATGCCTTACAAAAATACCGCTCTGGTCATATCATTCCTTTTGCGATTCCTGAGAACTCTTTTTCACTCTTTGCCTGCATCACTTCATTTTGAAACACTCACTCGATATCGTAAATTGCCATTTGCCTTTGCACAAACATCCATTCATCAATCTGTCCCCGCACTCACTCACTCACTCCTCCTCTTCATCTGTCTCACTCCGTCACCTCCTCGCCACACACATGCACACATTTCCCATTTTGTCTCCTTTCATTTCTCGCTTCTCTTCCCGCTAGCTCCCCCCCCCTCCCCCTCCTCCTCACCACACCTTCTCTCCACACCGAGAACGATACCCCACCCCGCCCGAAACACATCTGCGTCATTCTTGCCGCGGAAATACGTCAGAGGCACTTAATAAGCATCCTGGCGGGTGGGGGGTGGAGGGAGGGGGGGTGGTCAAAAGAATGTGAAGTATGTGGGAAAGAAATGGGGGCAAGTGGGGGTTTGGATGAACAGAATGGCTTTGAAATACGCTTTTATGCGTTGACGTCATCGCTGGCAATTAAGAAATCTGCAGAAATGATCATTTGCATTCATCCGTTTTTAGAGCAGCGGTGTGCAAAGGATGGCCCGCGGTCCACATACGGGCCCGTGCTGTTATTTAAGAATCATCACACTGGTACTATTTGTCGTGCCAATGTCGCCATTTTCTTCCTAAAATTGATTCTTTAATTATTTTTTTAGGTTGTTTTTGGTTTGGACCTGCCTGTATACAGTGAAAAAGCAATTAACAAAACATGCAATATAGCACGGGAACACTTTACTGGCCTCCCGCCTTTAGTGAATTCTCGCCATACCGTGCATCGTTATTTTTATCCGTCGTCTTCATCTCATTTTTAGATTTCATGCAATATCCTTTTCTAAAAAAGCTTCCACTTACAGAGGAAGTGCCATCTGTCCTTGGCGCCATTCCGAAGCTTTTGGCGCAGATTCTGGGAGAAGTTACTATAAATATCATTGGGACATATGTGATGGAAATATGACAGAACTGCGCGTCTGGACAGATTTAAGCGTATACAGTATGACATAACACTGACATGCCCCCCCTTATGTTGTCGTGAAATTTTCGAAATGTGTTTTTTTGGGTGATGGTGAGCTAAAAAAAAAAAAAAACAATCCAAAAAATAAACACAAACACAAAATTCAGGTTCAATGACCCCAAGATTCATTCATTCATTCATCTTCCGAGCCGCTTGATCCTCACTAGGGTCGGGGGGTGGGTGCTGGATCCTATCCCAGCTGTCTCCGGGCACAGTAGGCGGGGCACACCCTGAATCGGTTGCCAGCCAATCGCAGGGCACACAGAAACGAACAACCATTCTCACTCACACTCACACCTAGGGAGAATTTAGAGTGTTCAATCAGCCTGCCACGCATGTTTTTGGAATGTGGGAGGAAACCGGAGCACCCGGAGAAAACCCACGCAGGCCCGGGGAGAACATGCAAACTCCACACAGGGAGGCCGGAGCTGGAATCGAACCCGGTACCTCTGCACTGTGAAGCCGACGTGCTAACCACTGGACTACCGGGCCGCCCTGAGCCCAACATCTAAAAAAAAAAAAATCTTAATCATAATTCAAACATGTTCACTTTGCGCTCACAGTGGAAAGCAGTTGAAAAAACAAAATAAAACAAGACAGCAGGGGAAAAGATGGCTTTGTAGACTCACTGTCTAAAAGTTACTTAGAGGGAATATATGCGCACTCTGTGTCCTCTCTTTTACTTTGGAGCGAGGAAATGAAGTGTGTCTAAAATTGCCTTTCGCAGCAAGTTGGCAACAAAGTGTTTTCACTGCACAGGTGAAACGCGACGCTCTATTTTACATAATATCCCCCCCGTTTCCATTGTGGCAAGGGATTTAAATATTCATGAGCTCCAGGGAAAAGGTTGCGCTCGTCCAGGGGTGGGCAAATTTTCACGCTCAAGGGACACGGGATTTTTAAAGAACAGACTGGGGCTCTCTCCATGTATACATTCTATACTTTGCTTAGAACGACATCTCGGATGGTACTCGGTGCTACTTTTTGGCCCATTTTCCATTTTTTTCCAGATAAATATGTCTTGGCGAGAAAAAAAAACTGGGCCAGAATTTTCCCTTGAGCGTCTGCAACAGGAATTAGATTTATTATCCAGAATGCCGTGTTGGGGGAGTGACTACACCAGGCAAGTCCAGCTCTGGGGGCTGGAGGGCCGCATGTGTAACTGTGGCTTGCATATACAGTATGTGACACCAATCATCACTCATGTGGAGTCCACTTGAGTTCAGTGGAACGTGCAGATGGCAAATCAATCGCTGATGAACGACGGGACGCCTTTTCAAGTGTCGATGAGCGTGAATAGTAAATGTCACCATCTGAGGCTGAAAAGAAGGCTTGGATTGATTGATTACACTCCACGCGCGCTACGTACTTGACATGTAGCATAAGGACTGTGAAAATAGATCTACAACCATGTTACCCAAAATGTTTTGGGGTTTGTTCCTTTGGCTCATTATAAAGTGGGGATTACTGAGCTGTTTAGCGCAGGTGAGTTGGACCTCCCCACGCGCTATCCGCTCGATGTTATCGCTCGTTGACACAAAGTCATTGAAGTGAGCCGCCGTCTCCCTCTCGTTTGTTCTCTCGAGTCGTCCGACATCATCTCACTCACATTCCCTCAGAGCCGCAGCGTGAAGAGACGCTAACAGATGGCTAGCGTGTGTACATCTAGCCAATATGTAGGTCAGGTGCGGCTGCCCGGTCGCCGGTCGCCATGGCAACTGAGAATCAAACAGGACCGCAATCTTTGCTACGGGACTTGCGGACACCTCTTATCCTCCCTCGCCGGTTCGCCCCCTTTTTGAGATTATTTCCCCAGATTATGTCAAATGCGTCACATTAGCAGGGTGGGAATGAGTTGAGACCAGTGGAGTGTGTCAGAAATGCATCACCAGTCACGCCTTAACAATTAGAGCCATTAACCTAAAAAAAAAATAATAATAATAATAATGCAATGCTACGCTATGACCTCAAATACAGTGGACCCCCTTGCCCCCTCCATTTTGTTTCGTCAATGCCACATGATGGTGGCGAAGCATCATAAAGCATCAACACCATGCATACAGGATGTACACAATCATGATGAAATGTTACATAAACAGTTGATATTGACAGCTATTGTACTTTTTATTGTTTGCTATTATTTGGTCATTTATTTTAGATTAATATGACAGAGATATTCCGATTATTTTTTTTTCTTTTCTGCTACAATTAATCCGATTTTAAATCACATAACATGAGTTCATTCTCAAAAATGAGATGTGATGAGAAATTACACTTAAAACCCGAAATCGTAGAACGGAGCAAAATGTGGAAAAAAAAATTCTGCACACTCGATGAACATACTTTAGTATCTCGAGATGTCGGTTTCTCAGTGTGTACCGAGCTTTTATTGACATGCATGACCTTGGTAGTGATGGCGCATGGGGGTGGGCGGGGGGGAGAATTCATCGTAACACAAAGGGGGCTCTCCTCGCTTGTCTTCCTTCATCTCACACATCACTATGGTGAGAGCACGTGAGTGGACGTGGTGAGCCGATGGTGCATGCAGAATGCTGATGAGGGTGAGGAAAGGGGGGGGGGGGTGAGAATGAAAAAAGAAAGCCTCCTCTCTTGCTGCAAGACAGGAAGGTGTGAGAGAGGAAAAAAAAAAATCCCAGATCGCCCTACCATATTGCTCATTCATGTCCAAACGCCTTCACGGCTCAGATTTTACCTTTGCATCTAACATGGGATGCTCAATCGAAGGGTTTTTGTTGGCCTTTCTTATCCCACCTCTGTGTTTAATTCCGTCTTTATCATCACAATGGCCCACTTTTAATGTCTGTCCAGGCTAATGAGGTTAAAAATGAGCTGCGGGCTCTCCGGGGAAGCTTTTAGAGGCAACAACATGAAATGGTCTTTTTTTTTTTGTTTGTTTGTTTGGTGGGGTGGGGGAGATTAGGCATTGTGTATTTATACTCCACATAAAAGGGATTATTCAAAAGGGCAGTGATGATGAGAGACGCTTGATGCCTTTTCCAGGTCACGTTTGAGCAAGGAGGATTGAATGAAGGCCAAAGGGATTTGTTTGGAGAGACATTTATTGAACGCTATTAAGGGAAACCTTCCCAATTTCACAGCGTGCTAGCAACAAAATGAACTAAGTGTCCCCCTTTTTTTTTTTTTTGTATCGTTCCCCATCCTAAAGAATGGAACTCCGAAAACTGTTTTGGAGCAAACAACTCGCTTAGCTTTGTTGTGCTAACATTGAGCACGTCATGTATCGTCATCTTTGTGTTCAAATGAAGAGGCCCTGAGTCGAGTTGTGAGTCAACTGAAATGAAGTCATCATTTTCAGGATTCATGCTTTTTGGGCGTCCCATGAGATTTTTTTTTTCTCCCTGTAAAATGTGCATGTGGGCTCAACCAAAGTTAGGACACTCTGCTTCTAGTCAACAAAAGCGAGGACATGACTCACTGAACTGTCCTGTATAATCTCCAACAAAGTGACATAATGGCACGTTAAAGGATGACACATTTTGCTGAGCTCTGACTTTTTACCACACTGCTATGCAGATTTTATGAATCCTCTTTTTTTTTTCCACTCCCCTCATGAAAACCAAGCAAAAATATATTCACGGATTTGGCCAGGTCGCCCCTATTGTGATGAAATAACGTTTTAATCACTATTAGGAGCCCACGAAACGTGACAAATTGGAGTTGATGTGATGAATGGCAACGCCGTAATCCAGTTATGTGCACGTTATAATGAATTAGCTGTCAGCTGTGGTTCAGCGCAGTCAAGCTTCTCCTCCTCCTCCGAGTATGAAACCAATTCTCAATGTACTGAATGGTTGTGGTGGGTAGATGAACCGATATTAAATCATCTTGTTAATTAAATTGCCTTGTGTTATGCCCTCCTCCATATGCAGGGGAGGTCACCTTACTCTATTCGGCAATGCACTGGCTCAAACTCACATTCAACCCAATGCATAATTAAGTCTCCACACAGAAAGGTCAGAACAGAGATTCATACCCCAAAATGGAAAGCACACATGCAAACCACTTTTGCACTGTGCTGCCTGAAAATCATTTCATTCAATAGCAATAGATGAAATTGGATAGAAGAAAGATTTGGTTAAAAAAATTAATAATAAGCACAATGTTCTTGTTGATTATTTTGAGTCTTGACCAACTCAAGCAGCTCAATGTTAGATCGGGCCATTAGCGACACTCTGTGGCGTTTGATGGTACTGACGCAAAAAAAAAAGACATGCATACTTCGAATAAATGATTGATTTCCTGCTACATCCCATTCGAGCTCCCTGTCACTTCCACAATCACAACAAATACAAAAATAAAGCTTCATACCGTGGCATCAACATATGCAACATCGATTCAACCCAAGCTTTTTTGTCTTGTCAATTTGCAATGCAACTGTCACCGTGTCATCCAGCGAGCCAACGAGTTATTGCTTTGCAAAGTAAAGAAAGGGGAATATTTTCATCTAAACGCACTTAAAAAAATACATTGTTGTTAAACACAATTGTCATTGAATTCTAACTGCCCGGTTACTTCTGACAGTTCGACACAAATGACACTAAAAGTGGCTTTAAAACTATTTAAAAAATAAATAAGTACTTTTTTTTTTACCTGTTCCAGCAACTGGAGGAAGAAAGGCTCGTCAAATCTGATTGGGGGCGGAACTTCCCGTCAGGAGTGAAACTCTTGACGAAAATTCGGTTCAGGGGGGCCCCCTTCAGGTCTATTTTTTTTAAAACATGAAAAAAAAAACGTGTACAATGTGAGTGTATATATATATATATATATATATATATATATATATATATATATATACATTCTTTAAAAACATCCTCTCTAAATCTGTATATTTAATTTATTTTTTATTCAACTATTTAATTAGTTAATTAGAACAAACCTACATTTATTTATAAAACGAACAACTTCACATTCATAGTAAATTTATTTTTTGGTTTAATCTTTTAAATTAAAAAAAATAATTTAAATAATTTTTAAAAAGAATAGATTGATTCATTATAGCAAAATTAGCAATATCTATCTATAACATTAATAGCATAACATGAGTAATAATATTCAACTTTCTTGTTTTTATTTAGTTAAGTAACATTTTCCAAATGATGATAACAAAGTGTACCGTAAATGATGACATTTTAAAGCGCACAAAAGTTTGCCAACCCCTGACTTTTTTTTTTTCATTGGGATGCTTGAATGGCGTGGGGGGAGGAGAGAAGGGGGTGTGGGAGGGTATTGGGGGGGGGGTCATCATCATCATCAACCCCCCTCCTCCCCCTTAGCGAATCTGATCGCCCGCCCACTCGGGGGTTGGGGGGGGGGGGAGAAAGTGCTGCTTTGTGAATGAAGGGATCGGCGGAAGGAGCAGAAAGCAAACTTTTTCCCAAAGAAGAAAAAACGCCGTTGCTTTCCTCCACGTTTCGGCGTGAAGAAGCTTCCACGACACACACGGAGCGTCACGGGAACACCACGCGAGGTAAGCCACTCATTTTTGTATTAGGAGTGCGCGCGTGTGTGTGTGTGTTTAGGATGCAAAGATGCATGCACGGCAGCAGAAACCGTGACCGGAATAAGTGTCTTGTGATGATTGGTCATTCCCATGCACGATTCGCCACTCCGTCGATCGTCCTGGGGTGCGTTCCCCCCCCCCCCCCCCTCACTCGGTGAAACGATTTTACTTTACGATCTTCTTCATGCATGCAAACTTTCCGTTTCGCAACATGACGTGACTCACGCAAAAGACGTGCAATGAGCGGTGTCACCATTCCACGCACACACACACACACACAGACTCACACACAGAGGACTCATTCATGCTGTTATGATGAGTGTCTCTCGTGGACATTTGACGTCAGCACTTCTGACTTTCTTCATGTTGTCTTCCATCTCATCTGAACGAAAGCGTCACACACATAACAGCAATGATCCGAAATGACCATTTGCTTAAAGCTGCCCCATCTGCACAACACATGTCACATCCATTCCATCCGTTTTCTAAAGCGCGTGGTTTGATGCCGCGCCCGTGTCATGTAGTATGTTCAAAACTCCACATTTTTATCCTCGTTTATGTCCCAGGTCTTGCGATACTACCGGCCGAGTTTGAAGTCAGATGGGGATGAATTATTTCGCACAAAATGGGACATTCTAATAGTTCATTCATTCATCTTCCGAGCCGCTTGATCCTCACTAGGGTCGCGGGGGGTGCTGGAGCCTATCCCAGCAGTCTTCGGGCAGTAGGCGGGGGACACCCTGAATCGGTTGCCAGCCAATCGCAGGGCACACAGAAACGAACAACCATTCGCACTCACACTCACACTTAGGGACAATTTAGAGCGTCCAATCAGCCTGCCACGCATGTTTTTGGAACGTGGGAGGAAACCAGAGCACCCGGAGAAAACCCACGCAGGCCCGGGGAGAACATGCAAACTCCACACAGGGAGGCTGGCCGGAGCTGGAATCGAACCCGGTACCTCTGCACTGTGAAGCCGACGTGCTAACCACTGGACTACCGGGCCGCCTCTAATAGTTCACTTCCTGTACATTTTACAGCATGGCTACCAAAGACTTTTTGGAGGTCAGGTCAAACGTATCCTCGGTAGGGGTGCTACAAACTACTTTTTAGTACCTATGTATCATTTTTTCGCATGTTTAGGCCCTCAAAATGCAATTAATTGAGGCGAAGAAGCATCAGAATTTCTACAGGTCCATTCGGAACATCACAGCAGTCACTGCTCGGGCCCTAACTAACCCCCCCCCCCCCCCACCCACCCCCCCACTGGCTCTCGCTGCCCAATTTGCTCTTCTGGCTTTTCCAGAAGCTGCTCCACGATGATGGCGCTCACTTTTCTGTGTCTGTTCCTGGCGAGCCTGGCTCGAGGCGAGCCCTGCCTCATCATCAGCGAGATCAACGCCGACAACCCCAGACTGGACACGAGCGAATTTGTGGAATTGTACCACACCAGCGGACGGCGCTCCTCGCTCGACGGCTACACTCTGGTCTTCTATAACGGCAACGGAAACGTGGCTTATAAAGTCTTAGACCTGAAGGGCCACAGCACCGACGACAGGGGCTTCTTCCTGGTGGGCTCGGTGGACATGCTGCCCAAACCCGCCATCCTCCTTCCTCCCAACACCGTCCAGAACGGTCCGGATGACGCCATCGCGCTCTACCACACGTCGGCGGCTCGTTACGCCGAGAAGATGAACGTCACCGCCGCGGGTTTGGTGGACGCCGTTGTTTATACGACACGCAAGAAGGGCGGTGCCGAGGTCCTGGCTGAGATCCTCACTCCGGGGGAGCTGGCCTTTGTCGAGGACGAATACGCCCTGGAGGGGGACGAATCCATCGAGAGGTACCTGAGTGGATCCGTTTTGAATATTTTTAATCAATCAAGTCTAATTTGTTCCTTGACCAAGTCTCTCTCTCTAGGTGTTTGTTGTCTGAAGATCGCTGGGGCTTCCGGGTGTCCGCTCCCTCCCCGGGTCAGAGGAACAACTGCACGCCGTCCGCCGCACCGTCAAACCTTCCCGTCATCACCGAGCTGAAGCTGGGCGGAGGGCAGGTGGACGGCTTGGTGGAGCTAACGTCGACGACCGACGCCGGTCCTCTCGTGTTGGTGGTCCTGAACGGGAAAACGGACAAAGTCAGCTTCAGTTTCAACGTGAATGTGGACACCTCCAGGACCGGACTCATCTCCGTGACGGTCGACAAGAGGTATATGAAAGGTTAGTACGGATTTTACATTCAAAATTGGGACTATTAAATTGTGCGTCAGTGTAGCACTGATGTTTCTATAATGCGAGACGATAATTTTTTTTTTTCCAGGAGACGAGTCTGGGGCAGTCGCCATATACAGCGGTACGACTTCGGACTTTCCCGTGGGCAGCCCGCTAAGTCAGATCGAGCCGCTGGACTCGTTTGTGTTCGCCGGCCCCGGAGACAGACCCAGTGCCAACCTCACGGAGACCCTCATCCCCGGCAGGCAACCCTATCAGCTCAGCAACAGGCAAGGGAAATGATGACGCAACTCTCGCTCGTTTCAAGGTCGCGCTGAGGGGAGAAGAGTCAAAACCAATTAAGCCGATTGAGAACCGCGAAAAATCCAATCTGAGCATTTACATTATCAGGAGCCTATTGATTAATTGATTAACTAATTAACTATTAGGGCGGCCCGGTAGTCCAGTGGTTAGCACGTCGGCTTCACAGTGCAGAGGTACCGGGTTCGATTCCAGCTCCGGCCTCCCTGTGTGGAGTTTGCATGTTCTCCCCGGGCCTGCGTGGGTTTTCTCCGGGTGCTCCGGTTTCTTCCCACATTCCAAAAATATGCGTGGCAGGCTGATTGAACATTCTAAATTGTCCCTAGGTGTGAGTGTGAGTGCGAATGGTTGTTCGTTTCTGTGTGCCCTGTGATTGGCTGGCAACCGATTCAGGGTGTCCCCCGCCTACTGCCCGGAGACAGCTGGGATAGGCTCCGGCACCCCCCGCGACCCTAATGAGGATCAAGCGGTACGGGAGATGAATGAATGAATGAATAATTAACTATTAGTTAATTGCAATGTAAATATTCATTTTAAATGTCTTTTGTTTTACTTATCGCATTCAATGGTGTGTTAAATGATAAATGATCAATTATAAAAATGTCTAAAATAGCAGACTATAGATGGATTGGCATTTTTTTCATTTGATTAAAAAAAGTTGAATAATCATAATTTTAACTACATATAAATGATTATTATTCACTTCATAAATAATTGCATCAAATATAATTGTTTTGAAGAATGTTTATAAATTTTTTTTGCCCACCCTAGCTTTAAAAGGACAGAAGTTTGTTTTAGTGCATTGAGGGTCAGTGTTGAAAATAAATGACCCAAAAAAAGGGTATTTCCACACTGTACTTTTTACTCTTACGACACCATCTTTGTATCGATGGCGGGATTTGATGGTCATTTTGTGACCACTGTTCCTCTTTACAGAAGTTTGCCTTCCTGTATTGTCATCAAAAATACGCTCTCAGTCATGCTGACTTGGGCTTGCATCACTACACAGCCATCGTCTTCCGGCTCACTCAGTAACAGCTTCTCCTTTCAACTTCAAGAACATGTCAAGGATTGCAGCTTTTCTTTGTCGCTTTGGTCCAAACGCCCCAAGGGTTTTTTTTTTCTTTACTATTAGCTTTAATCTGCAATAAAGTTGAAAAGAAAATACATGTCAGGACAACTCACTTTCTCATTCCATCACCAAAACTTTGTATTTGAAAAGGGGTGTGTAGACTTTTTATATCTAGGACCGACATATAATGTACAGTATGTGTAATAATTATATCCAATGTCATTTTCCTTTGTCAGTTTAAAAGAGGGAGGCTTCGACCTCAGCCGTTGCGGCATGGCCACGTGGACCAGAGATCCCGGCATCTTCTGGGAGGCCCCGCAAACCCCGGGGCAACCCAACCAATGCCCCTGGCCAAAAATCTGCCCTCACGCTATGGGTGAGTGTTGGGTCAACTTACTGTTTATGCATATGTAAATAATTCAGGATCTGGATAGGGAGCATTGGCACAAATGACTGATTCTTGGATATGGAGTTTGCAGGCAGATTTTATATACATAGTGTGCGCGCGCGTGTGTGTGTGTGTGTGTCCACACACTCACAGGCATATAATCTTTATCCTTTATGGATTATAGTATTATTATACTTACTGCATTTAGAAGAGACATTTCTGTATTTATTTTGTACGGTAAATATAATACTGCCCCCTGGTGGCTCAGAACCAGAAGAATCAACATAACCATCCATCCATCCATCTTCTACCGCTTATCCGGGGCCGGGTCGCGGGGGCAACAGCTTTAGCAGGGAAGCCCAGACTTCCCTCTCCCTAGCTACTTCTTCTAGCTCTCCCCGGGGGATCCCGAGGCGTTCCCAGGCCAGCTGGGTGACATAGTCTCTCCAGCGTGTCCTGGGTCTTCCTCGGGGTCTCCTCCCGGTGGGACATGCCCGGAACACCTCACCAGGGAGGCGTTCAGGAGGCATCCGAATCAGATGCCCAAGCCACCTCATCTGGCTCCTCTCAATGTGGAGGAGAAGCGGCTCGACTCGGAGCCCCTCCCGGATGACCGAGCTTCTCACCTTATCTCTAAGGGAGAGCCCGGACACCCTGCGGAGAAAACTCATTTCGGCCGATTGTATCCGGGATCTCGTTCTTTCGGTCACGACCCATAGCTCGTGACCATAGATGAGGGTTGGAACGTAGATCGACCGGTAAATTGAGAGCTTCGCCCTTTGGCTCAGCTCCTTCTTCACCACGACAGACCGATACAACGTCCGAATCAACATAACGTCCAGAGTTAAAGCGCGAAATCAAGGTTTCCATGTCCCAGGCAGCATCATTATGATCCATCGATCCCTAATAGCCCTTCATAAATGCACTCTCCTGTTGAAGTAGTTCCGGGAGGCGGCGCAGATACGTCCCCACACCTGCCGTCTTGGGGGACTGGTGACTTCTTGATCAACGAGCTGAACACGGCCACTCCCGGCATGGCTGACGACGGCGAGTACTTGGAGCTGTGGCAC
The DNA here is from genome assembly GCF_025434085.1 of Hippocampus zosterae. Lineage (NCBI taxonomy): Eukaryota > Metazoa > Chordata > Actinopteri > Syngnathiformes > Syngnathidae > Hippocampus > Hippocampus zosterae. Next base: position 3,468,451 of record NC_067457.1, read on the forward strand.
CCATCCGGACGCCGCGTGTCCCTGCAGGGCATCTGGATTCTTTTTTTTAGCGCGCACAACAACAAACCCTACAGAGAGATCAGCCTCAGTGGACACTTCACCACCGACAAGGGCTACTTCCTGCTGGGCAGCGACAGGCTGGTGCCTGCGCCTTCTATCCGCCTGCGTCCAAACACCATCCAGAACGGACCGGACGCCGTGGCGCTGTACCGCAGCCCCTTCGGGCCCCCGTCTTCGCAGCAAAGGGGGATCCCCACCAAAGGGCTCCTGGATGCTGTGGTCTATCGCAAGATGGGATCCGATAAGGAGGCGCAGGAGCTGAGCAAGGCGCTGACACCTGGACAGCTTGCCTTACTGGAGGATCCGGAGGTTCTTCCCGGTGACGAGTCGCTCAGCCGCTGCAGAGGCCTTTACCCCTCTGACCTGTCTTCATTTTCAGTAAGTATAAAAATTAAGTCAAGATTAAGGACCCTGTCAAGTGAATTCGGTGAAAAAAAAGTCAAAAGACAGAACTATTCATTTCTACAGTTTTTTCTATCCTTCCGCAGGTAGCTCCGCCCACTCCGCTGAGGGAAAACAGCTGCCCCCGCCCTCCTCCGGCTCCGGAGGGCGTGGTGCTCAACGAGGTGGCGAGTGGCCACTGGACCAATCATAGCCAGCAACGGTCCTTCGTGGAGTTGCGTGGCCCCCCGCTGACCGAGCTGCGTGGTCTGGTGCTGGTCGTGTTTGACCAGGAACACAGCGGCAGGATCGTTGCGCTTCCTCTGACTGGAATGATCGACGATGACGGGTATTACACGGTCGGCAATGTCACTCAAGCGGGTGAGCACAGACAGATTGGATGGAAAATTAGAAAATTTGTGGACTCTTTTTTTTTTTAAGTCTGATGGATTTTTCTTCATGTTTCTTTTTTTTCTCTGTTTTATGGCCATAGTTGATTGATGTTTTCACAACTGCTTCATTTTCTCACTCCCCGTGCTTATGTGTTTCTTCTCTGCATAGATCAGACTTTCCCAGAAGGCGAAGATGTGCCGGCCCGAGGAGCGGTGCTCCTGTGCTACGACCTGTTCAGCGTCTGCAGAGCTGCCACCGCCCTGACCAACTCCAGTCGGCGCGACGAGTTGATATTCGGCGACGTACAGCTGCTGCTCTCCTCGATGTCCGCTAGAGGGAGCCAAATCATCCCGGCTCTCAGGTAAACACGGAAATCTGCAATCTTTCGTGATTTTTTAAAAATGTTTTTTTTAAGTATTTTCCGTCATACTAATACACTGGTTAAATGGCAGGAGCGCAGTACAACATAATTAGCATACTGCTGCTGTCCACCTCATGCATTCCGACTACATTTCCCCTGCGCACATGTTTTTAGTGAATCGGTGCTTAAAAATAGATCAGTGACAAAACCTGACGAGGTGGCCGAGAGGTTAAGGCGATGGACTGCTAATCCATTGTGCTCTGCACGCGTGGGTTCGAATCCCATCCTCGTCGTGTGGTTAGTCATTTTTTTTGTTTGCTTTTCTCATGCATGCAGTTTGTCTGTGCATGTCCAGGTCAGTCCAAAACGGCACGGTCTCTCTCAGCCGCTGTGCGTGCTGCGATACGAGGAGCCCTTCTTCCTGGACGACGTCTTCGCCAACTCCTCAGACCGTCAACATCTGCCCCAGCATGGCCTTCTCCAGCCACATTGACGTTTGCCTCGGACCTCCGTCCAGTGGCTGGCCGGAGAAATCGGGAGGTGAATGATAAAGTGATAAAGTGGAACGTATGATGAAATTCTGAATTAAACATACTGTATATAAAAGTATTTAGGGGGGAAAAATGTACTATTTTGGCTCGGATGGATTTGTGATTGTAAATCATAATACAGAATGTGATTTATGTGGGATGGTTGCAGAATGCAGTGGTCTCAGTCTAGGAAGGAGGATGGTCCAAGTGGCCCAGTATCTGGAGCAAAAGTGTCTCTGTGGAATCTCCGCTTTATCGCTCCAAGGTGAAAAGATTTTGAGTCACATGGAACTTTTTATTTAAAGGAAGATGATGTGACTCGACTGTATACTACCGCATCAGTATTTTTTTTTTTTTCTCCACTGCACTGTGACATTTACATGTTCTGCTTTGTTCCTGTTCAAGGGGCCAATTTCTCGTGTATGACTGGCTGGTTGCGAGTGTGGGGAAATATCCGGGCCTTTTCGGACCACCAGAAGGCCCTCATCATCCAGATGTCCACCGGGAAGCTCCCGCATGACGACGGTTGCTCCGCCCCCACCACTGACAGCCGCACAGGCGCAGGTCAGTCAAGTCTTTCGGGACGCTTCATTAGGTACACCTCCTGAATAGTTTTAAGAGCCTCACTTTACATATTTACCGTATCTTACAAGGTATGTATGTAGTCTGACTAGAATTGATTTGCTCTCTAAATGGAACATGACAACCAATCCACTGAATGTTTATATTTTCTGTTTTGTGTCATTTTGACAATGTCCTAGGGTCCAGCCTGGGTTTACAGGTTGGTCTGGTAGTCGGCCTGCTCGTGTTCCTCGCGCTCGGAGCGGCTCTCGTCACGTATTTCTTCAAAAGGAAGTATGTATTCTGATTTTCTTTCGTTTGTTCACATAACAAATGATTTGCGTTCATGAAATGAAACATACACAGATGGCCGGACCCCAGTTTGAGAACCGCTATCAATTCAAAGAATGTCTGTGTGTTTTCTGCTTGCAGGCGTCCTTTGGACTACGCCACCATGGAGCTGAGCGAGCACGCAGAGGGTCTTTCAGATCTATAGTAATCGGGGGCTCGTTTAAATTGTTTGCATGTGACTGTGTGTGTGTGTGTGTGTGTGTGTGTGTTTAAAAATTTATGAATCAGCTGTTTTGGAACAGGGCGGCCCGGTAGTCCAGTGGTTAGCACGTGGGCTTCACAGTGCAGAGGTACCGGGTTCGGTTCCAGCTCCGGCCTCCCTGTGTGGAGTTTGCATGTTCTCCCCGGGCTGGCGTGGGTTTTCTCCGGGTGCTCCGGTTTCCTCCCACATTCCAAAAACATGCGTGGCAGGCTGATTGAACACTCTAAATTGTCCCTAGGTGTGAGTGTGAGTGCGAATGGTTGTTCGTTTCTGTGTGCCCTGCGATTGGCTGGCAACCGATTCAGGGTGTCCCCCGCCGACTGCTGGGATAGGCTCCAAGACCCCCCCGTGACCCTAGTGAGGATCAAGCGGCTCGGAAGATGAATGAATGAATGAATGAATGTTTTGGAACATATTTTATAATGTTCATTGTTTGTGAACAGTACTGGTTACTACTGTGAAAGGGAAAGAGGTACTAAGGGAAGAGGGTGGGAGAGGGCGGGTTGAATATTTGAGAGAAATAGTCTTTTTTTGGGGGGGGCTTTAAACTGATTTAATTAAGTGAAGCGGGATGTTCTCGGCATTGAGTGGCCTTTCCTTTTTTTTTTTTTTTTTTTAATTCTTACCTCGTGTAAGTACAGTGAACCAAGGCCTGCCACAAAAATATATAGTTAGTCGAAAATGTTTATATTTGCTTATATGGAGTGTTTATAATATTTTGCAGGCCACGTGTTAGCTTTTGGACACTTACAGACTGTGAAAAACGATGTAAATGTATTGACATGTACACACGGTTGATCTTGCATTTCAACTTGCCCCTGATTGCTTCGCTACATTTTTTTTTAAAGTTCTTGCAAATGTGATTTGTTTTCAAATGTGAATGTGTGCCAATTACCACTTTTTATGCTCACTTAGTGACGTTTGCATTTTCTTGTCTTATGAAAAAAAGGGACGCAAGCTTCGATGAGGATGGATTTCATTTATGAAGGTTGACTTATGGGTAATGGGAGATCTATTTTATGTTCATATTGACAGTGCCTCCGAAATGGTCATTCTGCATTGTGTGTGTTTTTAGGTTAAAACTTTATTTGCTAAAGGAACAGCCACACTATAAATGGAAATATAAATATAAAATATAAATACTCCTTCGTAGATACCAACACAAGGTGTAATGTGAAATTTCAATCGATAATCTTTCTCTGGTAATACAACTCCAATTTCTTTTTTTACAAAAAAGTTTAAATTTATTACTAGAAATGTTCTTCAAATATATCCAATAGAATCATACTTACTTTTATGCCACAGTGCAACGTTTGATGACAGTTTTACTATCAAATTTGGTCTGTAAAGACCAGACGTTGTCTTCCTTAAGGTTTGAAATAAAAATAAATCACCCCAATTATATCGCAGTCATTTTTGATGTCCCCCCCCCCCCCCCCCACGGATATTTTAATTCTCATATGTATTATGATTTGCGAAGAGTGCTGGCCATGTGCAGCATATGTAGCCAGCAGGTGTCAGTGTAAAAGATCCACCTTAGAGGATGAACTGGTCCATGACCAGTGGATCGACTGACAAGTGTCTGTTTACAGTCTCCATGGCGACGGAGGCAATAGGAGGTGAGGCTTTCGTGAAGTGACTTCATCCAGTTTTGGAGTGCGCAGACAGACAAATGCTGAACTGGTCGCTGGTTAATTCATAGTTTTACCCCCCCCCCCCCGCACTCCCCACACATTTAAATCCACTGATACAGTCTTGTTTGATATGTACATCAATTGTCGATGTTTCACTGCTTTGGTTCCTCCACTTGTGTACTGATCGTGTAGCACGAGTGTTGAAAGTTCATTTTAATTAAACACCCCCGTTGGGAGATTAAAAATATCGAAATTGGCCCGGCACATGTTGGTTTAGAGTCTTTCATTTGTGACGTGCTACTTGTCGCTCTTCTTCTAGTGGTTCTGCTCAGCCAGATTCTGCTCCCCATACAGGTCGGGGTTCTCGGCTAGCGTGGCTCGGACCTTCTTCTTCTCCTTGAAGCGTCCGGAGTGGGACACCTTGACTTGGCGCCCCTTAATGGCCGACTTGTCCACGATCTTCTCCAGCCTGGCGCTGAACTCGGACGCTTCAGGAGTGGGCCCGCCGCCGCCCCCGACGGGGTCTTTGGTGTTGCTGCCATACTCTGCCGGAATCTCATACAGGACCTTGGACTCGGTCTTCTTCTTGCGAGAGAAGGTGAGCTTCCACCAGCTGGGGTCGGACATGATGGCAGCGGGACAGATACGAGACCTACGGGATACAAAGCATGCAGGGTTGTCATTATGTGTGTGTGTGTGAGGGAGGAGTGGGGGGGTGTAGGGCCACCTGACACTTGGTTTTTCACCTTTTGAATGACTAAATAATTGAATGAATGAGTATGTGGTGGGCGGCCCGGTAGTCCAGTGGTTAGCACGTCGGCTTCACAGTGCAGAGGTACCGGGTTCGATTCCAGCTCCGGCCTCCCTGTGTGGAGTTTGCATGTTCTCCCCGGGCCTGCGTGGGTTTTCTCCGGGTGCTCCGGTTTCCTCCCACATTCCAAAAATATGCATGGCAGGCTGATTGAACACTCTAAATTGTCCCTAGGTGTGAGTGTGAGTGTGAGTGCGAATGGTTGTTCGTTTCTGTGTGCCCTGCGATTGGCTGGCGACCGATTCAGGGTGTCCCCCGCCTACTGCCCGGAGACAGCTGGGATAGGCTCCAGCACCCCCCGCGACCCTAGTGAGGATCAAGCGGTTAGGAAGATGAATGAATGAATGAATGAATGAATGAATGAATGAATGAATGAATGAATGAATGAATGAATGAATGAATGAATGAATGAATGAATGAGTATGTGGTGTTCATGTAATCTGATGTTATGTCACACAAACACCTCCTGGATGAAGTAGCAACACTACACAACATGCATCTGAATCTTATGGTCAAGCGTTGCCCACATTACTCCACTCTGTTCTCTCCTCTTTGTTGTCGATGGATTAGGAAGTTGTTATCGTATGATTCTGTCATGCGCTGTGTATTCTATTCTATGGTGTGTGCAAATGTACTCGGTTTCATATGAGCAGCTATGCAAATAGTGCACATGTGCGGCGGTCTTATCAGGGCCGCGCACACCTGTCGGCACAAAGGTCCCGCGTCGTGTTTGATCTGCTGTGTTGACTCCTGAAGTCGTAAATGTTTTATTTCTTTTTATGCTGCTAAGAGGGCTGCGCTCCATTGCTCGATAAGTCCTGTGTTTCTCTGCTCAGGGGGCAGAGGTCAATTTAATACTGATAAACAATCAACAAAACCCGCAGTAGAACCGAGGAACATAACAATAGTTTTTTTTTAATGGCTGTTTTTGCAACTAAATGCAAATACGCGGACCTTAAATATTAAATACAACTAAACTATACTAGGAAATGATTCCATCAGCATTAGGAGGGACATTAATCATAATTATTGACGGAAATGGCTTGTCAGCTTCTGGAGAATAACTTTTACAATGTGCATATTTCCTCCGGGTGTGTCGGACCTTTGACTGTTGACTCATGGAAGGCCCAGCCGCAGTTGACTTTTAATAAGTTACCCTGTGTGTTCTGTCATGCCTCAACACATCACAGAAGCCAGCCAACCCCCCCCCCCCCAAAAAAAAGGAACACCAAACACCTCTTTTTCGGGGGGGAATCACTAACCAGCTGACGGCGAGACAGCAGGCTCTCTCCTGCACTGATCTACTGCGCCATCACACTGTCTTGTGCTTTGTGATTCGGACTTTCAGTTCCTATTATAGTTGAATTGGTTACCATGGTTACAATAACAATCATACAGTGGATACAGATATTATAGACACATAGGTCGGTCGCCAGAGAAATTTATATATCGAGAGAGAGAGAGAGAGAGATTTGACCCAATCACTCAGTTGTTGTGCGGGTAAAGCTATGATTTCAAACTGTCCCTGAAGGCAACACCTGGTTTGCTGAATGAGATCGATAAATAGATAATGTCCTACCTTGCTGGCTGAAGAAGGCAAATACAGCAAAGGTGGTCAAAAATGAGTAAGTGCCGCCATGTTTAAGTGGTCTTTTCCCCCCATTTGTTGCGGTCGTCCTGTCAGGTGAGCAGCATCTCTCTTGTCCACCTGTCTCGTCACCGTGCAGCTACCTGACACACACACGCACACGCACACCTTGGTCCCTCCCAGCCGACGTGCAGACGTGTGTGACGGTGACTCAGTGGGACCTTTCTTTGGTCCACGACGTGGAGATTCCGGTGAGCCAAGCAGCTTTCCAAAACTGCACCTAAATTTCCCTTTATCAGCCTCAAACGCTCTGGCCCTAATGTGGAATTTGGACTCGGAATAAAGTCACCTTTGTGTTTAACATGTGCTACTCCTGTTTCACAACTAGATTGCGCGCGCACACACACGCTCACATACAATGCATATGAATACAAGGTCAGTTAGCCGTGTTTTGCATAAATTGTGTGTGGGTTTTGCACACAAATTTGCCAGACATTCAAATGTCTGAATACACAGTATGAATTGAGCCACTGAGAACTAGAGTGGGCTAACTTCATTATTGTCATCTAATCCCAGGTTACTTCATTTCATTCAGGCAACCTTGATGATACTGAATGGGATCCAATCGATGAAACAGAAAATGTTGATGGGATCTCAGTTGAGGAGACAAGTGCGAGCAATGTGAATATTATGTTTGGCAAAATGCCAGCGTCAGAGGATCTTGTGAAACTTGATTCTACTTTATTGTCATTGTACAGGAACAATTTTTTAACAGGAAGAGGCCGTGAATATCAATGGAATCATGGACTAAGCTACCACGATGGACTAGTGTTTGAGATCTGCCTCACAGGTACACCTCAGACACTTACGGACATTTTTTTCAGTGAACCTAACATGCATATTCTCTTCCTCTCGCTCCTTTTCTCGAGAGACAAACCTACATGTGTCAAGTATTTTTTGCAAACGACCTCACAAATAAGATCATTCATCTTACAATCCTGAAGCCAAACTGTCTTCATATAATTAGTTTAGAACGTCCTCTTCTGGTGATACTTTATACTGCATGTACTGAAAAGTGGGGGGGGGGGGTTCTTGTCACGTTAAATGTTGTTCGTTCCTTCATTCAAACATGAACACACCAAAGACTGAGATGTATAATGAGTATGGGAACTGTCTAAAAAATTTCTATTAAGAATAGAAAAGGAAAGTGTCCTTCGCGGCTTCCGTTGACGTCACGCGATGCGTGACGTCAGCATAACAACAAACTGCCTTGATAGCTCACGGGAGAAATTGAAACGATCAACATTATAAAACCAATATTTCTAAATCCACTTTGAATGTGAGGCATCTCTTGAAAGGTGGGCATTTTATGCTATGTAAAACGAGCAAACCAACGACTGTTGCCCTCGGCGTGACATGCCAAAGATCTAAGAATCATCTAGCGTTCATGCTAATTTAGCGTTGTTGTTAGCCAAATGCTAAAAGGCTTTATAACGACCCGCTGATATTTCACACTCGTAACTTTATTAGACTTTGGCATCATCAACAGCTCTTGGTTCGCGGTGTTGAAATCAATAATGGATTTGTTACGCGTCACCTAGTGAGTTGTCACGATCGCGTACATCAGTGTGCTAGGTGGCTAACTAGTAAGCGTCAATTAGTCAGCGCAAAGTCAACGCTTTGATAAACGGACGCAAGTGGCAACGTCTCCGATTGCTTCGTGCGTGAGGTTTAAATGGCGCTTTAGTGTTCTGTTTGCTCTGTCTCTCTCACTCTCTTGCCGACGTCTCGCGAAGAGTTAAACTCAGCGGTCGCTGTCTTTTCTAGCTGCCAGTCAGCGAAATATCGGGAAAATCCGCTTCGTTGCTTGTGTGTGGGGGGGAAAAAAAGAAGCACGCATTGCAGTTGCATTGCGGGATCTAACTCGCATGTCGTCTTTTGGGTGGACAGTGTTTGAGATCCAGGCGGGGACCGGGCTTTCTTGAGCCTGTCGGTTGAGCCAGCCGGAGAGACGGGGAACAGGATTGGGAAGCAGGGCGAGGCGGAGCCGGTGGAGAAGATGGCCGGCAGCCCGGAAAAGAGTTCCACCGCGCAGGAGCTGAAGGAGCAGGGGAACCGCATGTTCCTTTGCCGCAAGTATCAGGAGGCTGCGACCTGCTACAGCAAGGCCATCGTGAGTAAAATGTCTTTTTTAACTCTCACCACTGTCATTCAAGGATCATTTTGAATGGATGCACGATGTTATGTTTGCACCAAACATGCAAAAAGAGCCCCCCAGCGATTGTCTTGTCATCCTATCCAATGACATAGACCTGTAGTATGTAAAATTCAAGAAGTATTTATCATAAGGACAAAATCACATCAAAGATTGCTTTTTTACTTTCTACCAATGTCTACGTGCGACGGTGGCGTGATGTCCCGCCTTCCAGAACCGTAACCCCTCCGTGGCAGTGTACTACACCAACCGGGCCCTCTGCCATGTGAAGCTGCAGCAACATGACAAGGCTCTGGCTGACTGTAAGCACGCGCTGGAGCTGGACACGCAGTCAGTCAAGGCGCACTTCTTTCTGGGCCAGTGTCACCTCGAGCTGGAGAACTACGACGAAGCCATCGGGAACCTGCAGAAAGGTCAGACCGAAAGCGCTCCTATAGGTCCTGAAAACCTCCCGCGTCGGATTCTAAAATGTTCTGCAACGTTCCGTTTTCTGCAGCGTACAACCTGGCGAAAGAACAGCGGTTGAATTTCGGCGACGACATCCCCGGCGCCTTGCGCATCGCCAAGAAGAAGCGTTGGAACAGCATCGAGGAGAAGCGCATCAACCAGGAGAACGAACTGCACGCCTACCTGAGCAAACTCATCCTCGCAGAGAAGGAGCGGTGAGGGCCGGCCAGCGAGCTGGCGCGCTATCTCGTTTTGTTTTTCTCGCTCTCTCTATATCAAAAGATGACTCATGTCACTGTCACGTTGCACTGCAGACAACTTGAAGACTACAAAGAAAAGCAGGACGACGATCGCATTAGCGGTGACGTGGCCAAGATTGCATCCAAACACGTACGTTCATACAGATTGTCGACCGCCGCTTGGGTCTTTTTCATGAGTGCTTCCTCGTGTGACCCAATCAGGACAAGTACTTAATGGACATGGATGAACTCTTCTCTCAAGTGGACGAGAAGAGAAAAGTGAGTATCGCCTGCATCGCAATGATGACCCGAGCATACGTTTACTCTGTGTTGATGCTAATTAAGAATAATTCATTCATTCATTCATCTTCCGAGCCGCTTGATCCTCACTCGGGTCGCGGGGGGTGCAGGAGCCTATCCCAGCTGTCTTTGGGCAGTAGGCGGGGGACACCCTGAATCGGTTGCCAGCCAATCGCAGGGCACACAGAAACGAACAACCATTCGCACTCACACTCACACCTAGGGACAATTTAGAGTGTTCAATCAGCCTGCCACGCATGTTTTTGGAATGTGGGAGGAAACCGGAGCACCCGGAGAAAACCCACGCAGGCCCGGGGAGAACATGCAAACTCCACACAGGGAGGCCGGAGCTGGAATCGAACCCGGTACCTCCGCACTGTGAAGCTGACGTGCTAACCACTGGACTACCGGGCCGCCTAATTAAGAATAATAATTCTAATAATAATTAAGACCAGTTCCATTGCGTGCAGTCACAAAGAGCGTTTTTAAATTTTTTTTTTTAACATAGTCTGTATCCCCCCCCCCTCCCCCCGCCAGAAACGGGAGATTCCAGACTACCTGTGCGGCAAGATCAGTTTTGAGCTGATGAGGGAGCCGTGCATCACACCAAGCGGGATCACCTACGACCGCAAAGACATCGAGGAGCACCTACAGGTACCAACTTCATTCCGTTTGCGCGGCAAATGTCAAAAAAAAGCCGGTCACGTGATCGAAATAGCTTTTTAAAGTTGCGGTCTGTCCGCCATTGTTTGCTTTTAACGGCCGCGCCATTCAGCGGAGGGCACAATACTGTATCGAAAATGAAGTGTGATTTTATGAGTGCCACGCCATTGATAATCTTCGTATCCGTTTGTATTTAATTTGAGATGTGAGTGCATCTGAATGTAGCTTGAACCGGGTAACGCCCCCAATCAGTAAATCCAATAAATTGACGGTAACTACAGAAAATTCATTTTGTTCAAATGACAACGAGAAACTCATTGAACTGAGGTTGCGCCGTGTTGAATGGAATCCTAAAGGTGGGCCTTTTTGTGCCAATTTCAACATCCCCTTTTTAACCCCTTCAGCGGGTGGGACATTTTGACCCGGTCACTCGAAGCCCCCTGACCCAGGACCAGCTTATCCCCAACCTGGCCATGAAGGAAGTGATCGATGCCTTTATCCAGGAGAACGGCTGGGTGGAGGACTACTAGATAAGAACCCGCCCCCCACCCCGGTCTCCTCCCTTTTGGCCATCGCGAGTCTACACAAGACTGTCGAGATGATGTCGCGCTTCGCCTGGACATGAACTGTCACACTTTGGACTAGCGTAGGGGGAGCCGAATGTGGACCTCGGAGCCCGTCGCCGCCCCCTTTGCATCTCAAATTAGCGAGGCTGTGTGTGTTTGTGGCCTGCTACTCCCTTTAACATCTTCGACAACTTTGATCTTTCATTTTCCTTTTGTCTCTCCTCCCCAACGCGGGAGTTGCTCTCTCTGGGGTCTCGTCTCATCTTCCTCTCGTCTATTTCTATCTCGAGTGCTACAAATCCCAGGGACACGTCACTAAATGCTGCCGTGTACGCGCGCGACTGCCAAAAGACGGCAAATCAGATTTATTCTTTCTTAGCACTTCGACTTGAAATGTTAACTATGCCCCCCAGCCTCGCCCCCCCCCCAAAAAAATCCGTTTGCATTGTGTGACCACTTTGTACCCAAGTTTACAAAATGACAGCGAGGGTTGGGGAGTGACAAAAAAAAAAAGGTTTACGTTTGTGTGTTTGCAATTGTCCGCTTCTCCTGTAGGGGGCGCCACAATCCGCCACCCACTGCTGTGCGCTTTGACATTTACTCGATATGCTCTTTGTCCTCTTTAGTAGGACTAAGACTGAAGACTGTGCCCAACTAGTACTGCTAGCTAGGCGCTAGATTTTAACTCACGGAATCTTGCATTATCACTCGTCGTATTGTAGCACGCACGTTTTCGTACCTAATTCATCGTACTCGTAGGATAGCGAATAAATGCTTCGTCATGTGAGCATTTAGCCGTCCTAGGAGTGTGCCGAATTTTCTTAGGCCCCTTTCCCACTGAGCGGCGAACACTCGTGCATTTTTCTACCTTTGCTTAACGCCGGCACTTTTTCGCCACGCAGTGGGACGGACGGGCGCTTTAGATTAGTGAGGGCAAAGAGTACACGGACCCGAAGCCGGGATCTCGAGGCTCGCCAACCGCTCAAGTACAGACAATTGAGATGAAATGAATGTATGTGTTTAGTCTGGAGCTGGAAATTTGTTGAAACGGGACATTTTCGTCATGTAAAGTGGCCTTGGAAGTGGGGAAATGAAGGCGAAAGGCTTGCTGGTTAAAAAAAAAAGAAGAAGTTTTCCCTTTGCTGGATATTCAGTCATGTATGGGAATCAGCTGATGCAAAAGGTGATTTCAATGGCATTCTTGCACCCAAACTTGTGCTGTGACGATGTTTGATTCCCGCATCGCCCTTGAAATGACTGCGTGCTTTACAAAAAAAAAAATTGGGCGGGGGGGTGCCTTTTGTTTTTTTACCCTGATCGTCCATGCTGGTAATTTGAAGCGTAATCTTGCAAATTGCAGAAACAATCACCAGTGGGGAGAGGTTGGGCGGTGGGGGTAATCCGTCAAACAAAAATTTCACGGTGTCATCCTCGCACGTGTTTAAAATGCTGGAAAGCGCATCATCAATCAGGCACACCCGCGTTTTTTCCACAGCAGTCCTCGAAAACACCGTACTTGTGAGTTGACTGATCTTCTGGCCCGAGTGGTTGACGTCAGTGTGCGAGAAAGTGTAAATAATCGGCTTGTCTTATTTCTTCACAAAATATGCTTCTTTGTTCTCTTTTTGTTTTTCTTGCCGTCTTTCATCTTGAAAGTGTATTAAATGTCGATATGTTGATAACGTGGAGGCCCCGTTTCTTTTTCTTTTTTTTATTCTTGGGGTTGGGGGCTTGTGGTGTTGTACCATTTAAGACAGGGGTGTCCAAACTTTTTGCCAAGGGGGCCAGATTTTATGTGGTAAAATGTCGGGGGGCCGACCTTGGCTGACATTCTTTACATTGAACAACAATATTGTTCAACAAATTTTAGTAAGCCAGTCTGTTTCACATTTCCATTTTTATTTTAATTTCAACAATCTTAAGAATTTCTTTTGGTTCATTTGAAACAGGAATTTGAAATGTGACATATCAGTCAATATAAACACGGAGTGATGTCTTGTTAACTCGTGAGTGATGCCCTCTAGTGTCTAAATGCTATTACTCATTTAGTGAATGCTATTACTCATTTAGCCACTAGAGGGAAGCAGTACTCTATGAAACATCACTCGCCAGTCTACGAGACCTCAGTCAATGCAACACGTGTTCCATTGCGCCCAACCTGCGGGCCAGACGGCACTGATTTTATGACGGGGGCCGAGGGCCGGATGAAATTTGACCGCGGGCCGGATTTGGCCCCCGGGCCGGACTTTGGACATGCCTGATTTAAGAGATCTTCAAATATCTGTGCACTCGGCACTTATTTGTCCCTTTAGTTTGGATTTCCCAGTCAAGGTTTTGATATACGCACACGCACGTATCTGTGAAGTGCGTGCGCGTGTATCAATCCCTCACTGAGCCCATTGTCTCTGCCGCCGTCACGGCCGGTACAAGGAGGGCAGAGGACAGAAGGCGGCATTACTTTTGCCGAGGCCACAGCACAGCGCGATCATGGTAAGCGGTTTTTTTCCGGGCGCATTTTCGTCTCTTGCGCCTTCCGCGCTGACCGCTGCCGTGTGTCTTTGCAGAATAGCCGTATGTTAGCCGTGCTTCTATTTGCCGTGTTGTCTTCGGCCCGCTCCTCAACCAGGAAAGGTAACGTGTCATTCCGTTGACGTGACTTTCCGCCGCTTAACGATATGAAAGATTTGCCGTCGTATCGAGGAGCTTTTAATTTTGGCTGGTGCTCTTGCCGGTGAGAAAAAATGTCCCGCCTGTCCCCGTTGTCTTCAGTGGGTCTCGCCAGCAAAGTCCTGGTCTTCCCTTACGAGACGGATTTCAGCTACGTGACACTGATGCCGCTGAAGGAAATGGCGCTCAAGGCCTTCACGCTGTGCATGCGCGTGGCCACCGAGCTGCCCGAAGAGCGCCAGATCATCCTTTTCGCCTACCGCACGGCCGACTACGACGAGCTCAACGTGTGGCGCGAGAAGGACGGACGCGTCTCGTTTTACATGAGCGGAGACGGCGTTTTCTTTTCCCTCCCGCCGCTGGGCACCTTCCGCACCAGCCTGTGCCTGACCTGGGAATCCGTCGCCGGCCTCACCGCCGTTTGGGTGGACGGGAAGCGCAGCGCTTATCAAATATACAAACCCGGACACGGCATTCGTCCCGAAGGCACCGTCCTCCTCGGGCAGGACCCCGACAAACATCTCGGCGGCTTGGAGGCCCTGCAGAGCTTTGTGGGGGAGATGACTGACGTGAATATGTGGGACTACGTCCTCTCCCGGAGCATGATCCAAGCCTGGCATTACGGTAACAAGGTCCCCAAAGGCAACGTCTTTGACTGGGCCACCGTTGATTATGAGCTGAACGGCAATGTCGTGGTGGTGGAAGATGACTGACTCGCCGTGAACTCCCGCGGAGGGATGTGTGACCTCTACGGTGGAGTGCCTCTCATATTTGTCATGGTTTTACTTATATTCTGTCTTACTTTGCATTAGCCTTACGTCGGTGGGTCTCGAACTGGGGTCAAGGACTCATGGTGGTCGACGATCTGTAGCCTGGGGAACAAAATGGGTTTTAAAAAAACAAACAAACACTAAACTAATGCTGATCTTGTCTAAATTGACAGAAAAATGTCAGGTATATAAATTTAGCCTCCTGCTAAGCTATCTGAGATTTTTTAAAAATACATTATTCGAACTTCATAAGTAATCATTTTTGGACAAATTAAGCGGAATTGGATAGTATCTGACAGTCGAGGATTCTAACGAACAGTCTGTATGTATTCTTGTAGCATTTGAGTGAGAATATTTGCTACTTGAAGGAATATCACTTCGCAAATTTTTTATAAGGCCTCCAACAAGATTTTACTTTGCTAGCATTAGCACTGGCGATGTTTCTCAAACGTCTAGTATTTAAATGTACGGCGTGTGTCATTCTTTTCGTGCGGGTTTAATTAAACTCCCAATTTTATTAAACAACTTAAAGCTGGTGTGCTTGCCTTGGCCGCTAGGGGGCAGTAATATACATACACTACATAGGACATGTAGATTTAACAACGAAACAAGTCGTTATTAAACTTGTAGCATTTGAGTGAGAATATTTGCTACTTGAAGCAATATCACTTCGCAATTTTTTATAAGGCCTCCAAACAAGATTATACTTTGCTAGCATTAGCACTGGCGATGTTTCTCAAACGTCTAGTATTTAAATGTACAGCGTGTGTCATTCTTTTCGTGCGGGTTTAATTAAACTCCCAATTTTATTAAACAACTTAAAGCTGGTGTGCTTGCCTTGGTCGCTAGGGGGCAGTAATATACATACAATATATAGGACATGTAGATTTAACAACGAAACAAGTCGACTTTCGCAGCCAATTTTTGACCCATAGTTCATAAAAGATTCCGTTATACTTATGCTCACAACTCAATGCAAAAACGTGTCTCGAAAAACTCGTTTGATAGGTAGGCCCCACCGTACACTATATTTGTTGCAGACATTTAAATCATGAAGTAAATTCGGGATGAGATTGAATAAACTAACCATCCACTAAAATGTGAACTTGTATGTGTCACTTCAATAATAAAGGGATGTTAGTACCGTGACTTTTTTGTGTGTTTTTGCGCACTTTTGATCCCAGAACTAGACACAATTGTCAGTGTCATCAGCCTCACACTGAGCCCATTGTCAGTACTGACATGACGCTCCTTGCAGAATCGGTGTCATTCAAATTCAGTCGCATTGTTTTATTCCATTGCGCTGGTCTGGGTGTCGCGTGAATTTATCCCAGAGGGCTGCGCACCCCAAAGACTCACCGTATGAAGGATTCCTTACACGTAACTAGCAGAACTGAAATCATATGGTGCCTCCTTGCCCCCCCCCCCCCAACCTCCCCAAAGACTCAGCTCAGGGTCAGATGTTCTCCATCCAAGTGTAAGCTTAAGCTCGCCTTCCCCATTCACGTCTGTGGCTCCTTGCACTCATTATCTCGGCCTGCGCTAAGGCGTAGTGACCTCCTTGCAGAGACCACGGAGAACTTTCTGGCGCACGGCCCAGGCTCCCTTGAGGGTGCGAAAGTGCCGTGTTCCCATTGTGTGTGTGTGTGTGTGTGTGTGTGTGTGCGTGTGTGTGTGCCCTCGGCGCTGTGGCTGCTGCTAAATAAGGAGAAGGCAGTGCCGATGAGTTGTGACTGCGGGTCAGCAGCCAAATGTTCCACCTTCGTGGATGTTGCAATGCATCAATCGCCGTGCCCAGTCAGTGTGCGTGAACACCTTTGTGGACCATCTGGTGGACCGGGCCTGGCATCACAGCTCACATACGCACGCACACGCATGCATTTCCGCCCCAAAAGGGATGCCGAGTCCTCACACCGTACGAGTAGTTGAACGCAATCTTACTGTGTACTATGCAGTGCTCGGAACTGAGATATTATTTTTGTCACTGCTTGCCGGAGTTGTTCTTACCACGTGTAAGTAGTTATCGTCATATTCGTACTGTCAAAGGCTATAGTATTTGTTGAGCAGAGAGGCATTGTCACACTGCTCTGAAAGATGACGACCTACTGTGTATTCTTCCTAACGTCTAACGTCTGGGCCGATGGTAACATGGGATTTTTGTTTGCAAAATATGCTGAGTTTTTGTTCATGTTTAGGCCCTCAAAAATCTTTTCCAAAGATATCGACAGCTTCCGCGAACGAGTACCCGATACCTTGACATAAGGCTGGTATCAGCATTCGCCCATCTATGGCATTTTGACATTTGTAAGTGGTAACGAGGCTTTGTGTTCAGTCAGGACATGACAAGTGGCCGTATAATTCCAGCTTTTGCGTCTTCTGTGGCCCGTTTTGTCCAAGTGAGCAATCTGTTGCACCCCCCGCAGCCCGCACGGGGGGGGGGGCCTGCCAGATCTGCATATCGACCCCGCGGTGCTCGGAGGTGCCGCTGACTCGTGTGCGTGCGGAGCTGGTGAAATGTTTTCCACGCGAGAGGAGCTAGACGGGAGAAGCTCGCGAGCCGGTCGAGGGGGGAGACAGAAGGCGGGCCGTTCTGGATTCCTTCGAGCAACTCCAAAGAGATTTCCAGGCAAAACATATTTGCATACGGCAAGACAGTGCTACGAGCTATCCCGGCGAGCTGAGGCGTGCGCGCGCTGAACAGATGGAGAATGTTTTTTAGAGCTTTCTTGCAGAAATTGCAGCCCATTAAATTGAGATCTTGGGCATTATTCAGCCGGCGTTTGTTCACGTGGACATGACAAAGAGGCGAGCGGATCAAGCTGCTCTCGTTAATCACACATCGTTCCCGATAGGCGAAGGCTCGGGCGGCTTTTCAGCTCAATCGGGCGGCGTTTGATTTGGACAGATGGGCCAGGTCAGTCGGAGATGAGCTTCAAAGAAAAAAATAAGAATAAATAAAAGGACGGGCGGCCCGGTAGTCCAGTGGTTAGCACGTCGGCTTCACAGTGCAGAGGTACCGGGTTCGATTCCAGCTCCGACCTCCCTGTGTGGAGTTTGCATGTTCTCCCCGGGCCTGAGTGGGTTTTCTCCGGGTGCTCCGGTTTCCTCCCACGTTCCAAAAACATGCGTGGCAGGCTGATTGAACACTCTAAATTGTCCCTAGGTGTGAGTGTGAGTGTGAATGGTTGTTCGTTTCTGTGTGCCCTGCGATTGGCTGGCAACCGATTCAGGGTGTCCCCCGCCTACTGCCCGAAGACAGCTGGGATAGGCTCCAGCACCCCCCGCGACCCTAGTGAGGATCAATCGGTTAGGAAGATGAATGAATGAATGAATAAAAGGACGTACAATCTGTAAAATGGTCGCTTTGAATACGAACGTGGGAATTTATGGTCATTTCTAAATTGTCTGTCAAATTCATATCAGTCTTATTCAAACTCTTATTTCATCCAAAATATTTTTAAATACTTTTTAATCACTCCTGCTCATTTTGATCTATTTTTTTGAGTCAATGTATCATTAGTAATACTTCAATTATTATACCCATAGCAAAGATATGATTGGGGGGGGGGGGGGGGCGAGGGTAGGGGTCAAGAGGAAGTTAAGAACAACTTGGGCAATGCTACATGCTCCCAAAAGACCTCAATATTAGTTCAACCCTTCCTTCCCTCTCTCTCGCCAAGACGACGTAATGTGCCAGTGTGTCCCCTTCGCCGTCCCCCTCTGGGCTGTATGAAAAATTCACCAGGCCCTCCCATTAGAGTCATTCCGAATCAGGGAGCAAGGCATCGCGTCGGGCCGACACCGCGCTTTTAAACCTCCTCGCAACGCAAATTGTTCTCTTTACGAAAACACCCCCAAAAAATCACAGCCGCTTGGCTCAAGCCCATTATGTTGATTTATTGCACAAATTACTTTTGGGACAAGAGGAAACAAGGACCTTTTTTTTCCACCAGTATGTTTATTTATTTATTTTTTACTATTTTGGCGGTGTTTGTTTGAAATGAAGCCTTCAGTCTGTTATTTATTCATTCACATGAACACTTATGAGCACATATACACACACACACACACACACACACACACACACACAGGAGCATCACGGCTAGTCGTGAACGGTTAAAAACAGATGGACAATACCCTTTTCAGTGAGCGCCTTTCACACTGCCGGTGCAAAGCCTGACCTTTAGAGCGGTGAGGGTGAGAGCGCTTGGCTTCCACCGGTGCCATCCCTTCAGGCGGAACGGGCCCGACACTCCAGCGACTCGCTTACTGGACTTTAAAGCGTGTAACAATTTGACCTTAGAGCCCCCCCCACCCCTTCAAAGTCACATGGATGGTTTTGTCGGCATGTGATAAGGTGAAAGCGCATGTTACCTCCTTGAAACCGCGATTCACGTCTTTGTATTGTGTAGGCTTGTTGGCAAGTTTGGCTAAAAACGTAGCTCGCCATTTTCGCCGTTGTCATCGAAGCGCACACCGATGCAGCATTTCGACTTTTTTTTTTTTCTCGGCCGTTAACCGAAGCAGTTAATGAAATGAAGAATAGAAACGGCATAAGAAACATTTGAAAGTTAAAAGAAACCTAACCTAACCTCTTTGGCTGAGCGTGCGTGCGTGTGTGTGTGTGTGTGTGTGTGTGTATTTTAGCATGCTTTGGCTTTGGCCCTCCGTGGCCTGTGGGCTGTCGAGCTGTTCCAAACATATGAGCGCTGCCACATTGCACGATGCTGCCAGGCGTGCCGTGGCCTCCTGATTAAATATTACAGCCCTCTAAATGGATGGAGATTAGCCTCTGTGGGAATGTTAGGGCCTAATTTACAGCCCCTCCCACCTCCCCACCTCCCAGCCACAAGCCTTCTCTGTTCATGTGTGTGGAAAAAAAATGCAGGGGGGAGCGCACAAGGGCGTAAAATGGTTGAATGTTTTTTTGTGGTGGTTTGAGGTGAATTTCTCCAACCTAATTTTCATTTTAGTTCCCAACGGATTTGGATGGTGACGTGAATATATTTCCCTCCAGAGCCGATACTGTGAATATCCGGTCGGTACTGAAACGATATTTGTTTCATTGGACGCAATGCACGGACGGATGCAAAAGCGTGCTAAAACATGTCAGTCAGCGCAAAGGAAAGTGTTCAATTCCCACTTGCCATTCAAATGTGTGCATGTTTTCACTGTTGTGTTATGCCAGCTCAGCATTGGGGCCCTGAATTATTGATGCCTTGGTTTTGTAGTTCACCACCTATAAAATGCTTTTAAGGACGCAAGTGCATGTTTTGAGGTCTTTGCATGAAACGCCTCAACTTTATTATTTATAAACGCACATTTTATGGAAAAGGGATTTACGCACCTTTCATCACCATTTGAGTCATTTCATTTGTGGCCTAAGCATACCGCAGACAAAAAAATGTGAATTTGTGGGCAGACAATACTCATATCTGTGGCCACAATTTTGTATTTTATGCCCATTGTTATATCCATTGTGGACGTGTACTGAGCAACCCCCATGTCATGTCTGTGTCTCTGTAGGAAAGAACTTAACATACACACACACACACACACATATAATTTGTTCAACATATGTTGTCGTTGGATGCGCGGCGCCTGTAACAATGCGAATCCTTAATTCTCTCTTCATTTCCCTCTCCTAATGGACCAACACATCCATCACACGCACATGTTTGTGGAGCATCCTCAGACAATAACCACACACACACACACACACACACACGTACACACAAGCATCGTGCGCCACTGGGCAGAGACTAGCCTGAAAGATTGAAAGCAATTAAAACTATCATCTGCAGTGGCTCTGGGCTGGCCCGTGGCTGCGAGGGGGGAGCTGCCACTGTGCATCAGCCTCTCAGCCCTCACAATGCGCCGCGACGTCAGAGCCCAAGTGGCGGCACACAAACACACAAGAGCAGACCCACTCGGAGAAACGGCGAACCCCGTTTTGGTGCGCGGATATGTTTCAGACCCTCACCCCGCAAGAGGTGAAAATTTGTCATATCGAGACAACATGTGCTTCGTTAGAATTTTCCGTAGCTGCCGGTTGGGAAAAAAAATAATGTTTTTTAATTCAGTAAAATGTGATGAATCGAACAGTTTGTGCACCCTGATAAATTATGTAATTGCTTCTTCTGGTGTGTGTATCATGGCCACTGGAGGCCAGTATCATCCTGTCATGCCGGTACAAACGGATCAGAGTTTCACAATTCCTTTAAGTGACTCTACTGGGTCAAAGTAGGGTCAAAGTTCTGTCAGTCGTTTTTTTTTTGCAGAGGATAGAGAATATATGCCTGTGAGTATAGTTGTATTATCTGTCTAAATGGATCAAATATCGGTTGCTTCAAGCATTCCAACACAGCCACATAGATGCTACGTGGCGTTTTGCATTGTTAGAGAGAGTTAAGCTAGCATGAGGCAAAGTTTTCGTGACTGGCGTGAATTCTGCACAGCCAGGTTGGACCCGATGTTGTTCATTTTGCAGAAGGCTGGAGGATGTGCGAGAGGGCCGGTTCTGCAATGTACGTCTCTTGAAACAAAAAAAAACAGTCAACACAGAAAAAGTTTTTTTGAAGTTAAGTAAAGTTTGTGCAGACTGCCTGCAGCGGTGCGCAGGTCTTCATTTAAAAGTCTCAACATTTGAGCAAATCCTCAACTTCCAACTCAAAGCACACACACAGCGCGCCACAGTCAGATATCATTAAGTTGGACTCCTGTAACTCCAAGCTGTTTGGGTCAGAACCCCAAGCGTCTTCCACGTGTTTGTCCGTCTCGCTCTGTTTGGATTGGTCTCCTCAGGACAATCCCACCGTCGCCATTATCGGCTACTGTTACAGAGCGCCGACTTGGCTCTTTTTCTCCGATCAGCTCTCAAGCTGTCACTCTCACTTACCGTCGACATTAGCACCGGTGCTTCCCTCATCCTGGTTTCCCCCGCCCGTGTCCCATCGGTGCGTTTGAGTCACATCTCCGCTATTCGGCCTCGACTTAATTTGACAGTCCCCTGTTTTGTCAGTGTGACAGGCCCATAGCGAGACACTAATAGGCCACGGAGACCACCAGCAAAGGCACCAGCCAGGGAGGGCCCCGCGGTGCCAGTCCGCATCACCCTCCACGTCTCTCGGGGCGATGCGGGCTGGAGCGAGAGGGGGTCAGGGCTGGACTGGTCAGGCGGCATCGCTGTCACACCGGGCCACAGCAGACTGGACGCGGCCTCAGTGCTGACACCCGTCACTATACTGTAAGCAAAGCCGCCCCCCCCCCTCCCCCACTGCCAACCGGACTAGAGGAGAGTTAAAAGAACAGCCAGTGGGGGTATCTAATGACTGTGGCTGCCAATCACAGACAAATACGCGGTCTCCACGTTATGTACTATTCATTTACTGTGTGTTTGTTTGTCTGACTGACTGACAGTTACCTGCTAAGCTGCGATAACCCGTAATTGGTAGCCGGTGGCTTTTGACAGATTCTGTTTTTTGACCTTGTTGGTCAACCGTTGCAACGGTTGGTGTCCAGTAGATGTAAAGGGGACCCAACAGACAACTTTGATGCATACAGTTGAAGTATGTACATGTATGGGAATACTCTGCAGTTGCCTTGCGCTTAAGAATTCTTCAACCGCTGTATGGTGGCAGAAAATATTAATCTCCTTACTTCTCAGAAATCAGTAGTTTGGCAAATAGTGAGCAATTCTTCCAAAAAGGCTTCAAATTTCCAGTTTAAAATTCCTGTCAAAATTAAACATGAATTGATTAGAATTAACAGTTGTGTATTTAACAACTGCAGGAGCCCCGAAGTTGAACTCTGTGGAACACCATATCTTGAAAATTCCCCCACCCCTCTTGGCTTTGTTAGCAGGGCGCGGCATTTAAGCGTGACTGAAGAAGGAGACGCGGGGATCTGCCAGGAGGACTCCAAGGATCTTTGGTGTGGTGAATTATTAAGGTTTACTAATACTTCATAAATCCCCTCTTTGTCCTGTCCATTACCGGCCTGTCACATCCTCTCGCCGCTGCGAGACTGACTCACTTGCTTCATCTAGATGACAGAAGTTAAACTGTGTTCCGGAGGAGATGGGAGGAGGAGGAGGTGGTGGTGGGGGTGCAGCCGGGGAGGAGAAGAAGGGGCGGGGGGGGGGGCACGCCACTCAGCAAGTAGGCCCCAGGGCTGAATGGTTTGGGAAGCCTACGCGCGTATTTAGCGCTGGCTAGCCTTGCGCGTTGTGCTTTCTTATAAGCAACCTAGACGAGGCCATTGCTGCCGAAATTGAGTGTAGATGCCGAGGAGCTGATGCTGCAATGCTGTGGAACGAATTGAATTGTTGTCAGACTTGAAGTTAGAAAGGGTTTGAATCCGTTGACAAAGTCAATATGTCAAATTTGCCAATCGTATTTTGAAAATGAGGGAATTTGGAAATTTCCCACATTTGTCCCACTCTCCCGGCATGTCCGCGTTTGCAAATCAATGCGGACATTTTACATATTTAACTCCCCCCCCCCCCCTTCCACATTTCTCACACTTCATGCTGAAGCGCACTCACGTCATGACGGAAAGGCGCTTTTGCGAGAGAACGAAGCGGCGGCTGGATGAGTTCAGCCAACTCCTCGTGCATCCTATCTTCCTCCTGAACTCCCCTCGCATCCACACCAGCATCTCTCTCCCTGTGATCCCCCCCGCCCCCCATCATTCCCCCCCATCTCCTCCTCCCAAAACAGCAAACCTTCCTTTGCCTCAGTGCGTGCCTGGCGGACTCTCTCGGCGGTCTCGACAGCCGAGCTGGTCGTTGCCCCGAGCGCTGTGGAGCCGTCGCCTCTCATTAGTGTCACCACGCCTGCCTGCTCCTTGATTAGAGAATGAGGTGCATGGAAGGAGTACGCGTGTGTTTATGTGGGTGTGTGTGTGAGTCTTCACAAGAGCATGAGGGGGTGCGTGTTCACTACTCCCCCCCCACCCCCCCACGCCCTTTCCCCTCCGCCTTGTGCCCGCAGAGCTGCTTTTAAAGATCAGTGATTTGGTCAATTGGCGCGGCAACTCCAATCCCGCGGAAGGTCACTGATGACTCAATGGACCAGTCAGTGAGGCCGGCTGTCACGTCACTTAATGCGTGTGTGTAAACCAAGGTTATTAGAGTTAAGGAAAATTAATAAACTAGAATTGGGGGGGGGGGCAAAAAAAACAACAACAAAATAAATAACAACGAAAATGCTTCAAAAAAAACCTGAAATTGTATTTTATTAAAATAAATCTAAAACTAAAACTAAGTCGGTTTGAAAATTGTAGCTGAATTCACGTTGTACTTTACATATAAAAACTCAAACCGATACTAAAACTAATAAAAATGAAATGGAAACAAAATTGAGTGCAAAAAAAAAAGAAGAGAAAATGATACAGAACCAATAAAATAAAACTAAACATTAATGTCAAATCCAAAGATCTATATAGTCCCCTACTTTTTTTTAATGGAGTACCCGTACATTGTTTGTGCTTCATTCGTGATTTTGTCTATTTTTGTGGGTGGGGTGGGGGGGTCGAATTGAAAGTTGCGTTTTTGCAGCAAACAAATTGTAAGTGTAGGAATGCCCCTGTTAGGAAATGGTGATTTTGTGTGTGTGACCTTGGAGCACATTTTGGACCGATGTGATGGTCAGGTCAGCGAGTTGCCACACCCCGAGGGGTCCAGAAGTGTGCGATGTGCGTTAGTCCACTTCCCGAATGTCCTGCCCAAGGCGCAGCTGTCCATTTGTGGACAGTTTCTCTGCCCAAAGGGACCACCGACTGACCGAGTGACTCCATGGACCTTGTATACACACACGCTGTCCATCTGTTTGGCTCTGTCTATCATTCACCGCTCTGGAAAATACAAGCAGACATCTTGGTTCATTACGAATTTAAAATACAGGCTGGACGATGACATTTTATTGGACTGGATTGAGGACTTGCTAGTTTCTCTCTTTTTTTTAAGCTATTGGCGAGCTTTACTTGGGTTGCTAATTGTGAACTGAATAATAACAAATGCAAACGTAGCGAACTGAAATGTGCATCTTCCTTGTGCTTTTTCATATGAGAGAATACAAGATTTTTTTTTGGAACACCAAGAGAAGTACTTTTGGGCTGCCACAGGATGATTTATTCAACATTGCAGCTTGACTGGGGAACAAATGTGATTATTTTTATGCAGGTAAAAAAAAATGCTAATAAAAATTGGGTTATTTTTGGCAAGTGCCGGAACAGATTAATTGCACTTTCATTCATTTCACTGGAGAAAGATGATTTGAGATGGTCACAGAACGAATTAAACTTGTATTTGTTGTACTTCAGTGACTTTCCTCCACTGCTGATTTGAGTACAGTAAACCTTCATCCTATAACCCCCGAGAAGCCCCCCTCCCTCCCCCCCACTCACAGTGTTAGCCAGCTCCCAATAATGCAAACAGCTTAGCGGCAGGGAAAAGGCACGAGGCTGACAGCATCTGAGAGGCAAACAAGCCTCCGTCCCCCCCCAAGCTATGGCTTCCTGACTTGTTTATTTGCTAACTGGCTGAGAGGGTCTGTGCTGCGTTGGGGCTGGGGCGGGGGGGGGGGCAAGAGGAAGAACATATGGTTTGCTAAAACGTGAACTTGTAGTTGGGAGGCCGAGGCACCCTAAGGGATGAGGCTGACGGCCTTTGGTCCCTGTCTCCCTCGATTCCTGCCGCATGGGCAGCCAGCGTTGCACGGGCGTCCTCCAGGAGTTGGCGCTCTCTCCCCACTCCCCCGGCCTGCCCCCCCCCCTCACCACTACCAAGGGAAAGTGATGGTGGGTTCCTGCATGGGTGGGGGGGGCCCTGGTCGCAGCTGGGAAAGTGACTGACACCAGGCTCCCCAATGAGTGTTGCTTCTACATTACTGAGGGAATACAAGCCTGGTCCCGGCAGGAGGCTGCGCTGGTGCTCGGGTCCCAACGCATATGGACGTTAGCCACGTGGTCGTGTTCCGATTTTGGACGCGTTTGTCGGGAAATGCATCCTCGGCGCTTGGGAATTGGTCAGGAAGTGACGATGAGATTTGATTCAACTGAGGTGGCATCCACGGTATCTTCAGCTCGGTATCATGTATGAGAGTACACACGTTGTCTGGCACACGCTACATTGATGAACAAACACACGAACTCCCTGTGGGTCAGTGACTTAATATGCACATACTTACACGTTGTTGATACAGACACACAAACCGGCGTGCGCACACCCTGAAGGTCAACGCTGTGATGGACAGCAGTAGTAATGCACTGTGACACAATTAGCTGCTTCCCTTCATTTCCACTCACCCCCCCCCCCCCCGCCCCACTCCTCCCGTCAGGTGACACCCGTGAAATAAATAAATAAAAAAGACCCACCTCCTGAGGGCGTGGTGGGGTGGGGGGTACGGAGGGGTCAGGTGGTTGGAAGAGGAAGTCGACATCGGGCAAAGCGAGGAAGGAAAATCGGGTGAAAAGGGGTGGGTGGGGGGGGGAGTGTTGCCAGCTGCTTCCCGTATCTTAACCCTAAGCGAGAAACGAGGGTGTCAAGTCCTGAACCAGCTGGTTATCTCGTCTTTCCTTCTCCGATAAAGGTGGTGAAACATCGCACGTTTCCATTGTCAAAGTCAAACGCAGCTACAAAGACCAGTTAATTAACTAGTTAATTAACTAGTTAATTGAAAGACGGTGTGCGCACTTGTTTTTTTTTTTTTTTAAAATTGAGTTCAACCACTTTTGAAGTCTCCATTGCTGGGAATCACTCTTTTATATTACATGTGTATTTGACGTCAATGTGTTTAACATTCCAAATAGTAGCAGGTCGCGCAGAAGTAAAGCATCTGATTTGTGTGTGTGTGTGTGTGTGTGTGTGTGTTGAGACCAAAGAGAAGGGCACAAGTGTCTGCAGAGGAAAAAACCCCAACGACTCATAGGTCCCGTCATGGCTGAACCTTGATATCTGCCCTTTGCACAAATCAAGCCAGCTGACTTTGAAGGGATGCCTTTCCACACGCTGGACGGCGGCCAGCGTCCGTCCGGCCCTCGACGGTGTAATTGCCTTGCGTGTTCATTTGAGTGTGAAAGTGGAAATGTCTCATTGTTTGCTCCCAGCGGCGTCGTCTGACATCATGTGAGGCCGGGTCTACTCTGTCAGACACTTGTCAATCTTGTTACATTTTCTTTTTCAAATAGTTTCGGTATTCGGAGACCTTTTGGGGTTTTATTTTTCTTTCTGATGACAATATTCGCTCCCGTTTCGAGTTCACTATAAATATTACCGAACCGCCGACTCGTGGTTAGCCTAGCTTCGCTGAAAAATATTGGCGAAAACAGCCAGCATAGTTTAGCTTGGCCTAACGTAATTGTCAGAGAGAAATGCAATAAACTGCTTTATTTTGGGTAAACGTGTATTACGTGTCTCGGTTTCAGAGTATTTCACTTGCTAGAAATGAAAATGAAAGCACAATTAAGCTGCATATACAAAAAAGTACAAAAGATACCAAGGTAACTAAAATGTAAGGTTACCTTCACCCACGACTAATTGACAATAAAGGCCTGTAAAAAAAACGTTTGTTTTTTTAGAACACTTTTCCAGAAATTCAATTTCTAAGACTCGCCCTCATGCCCTCTTTTGACTTTTTCCAGAAAATGTGACTCGCCAGTGCTCAAACTTATGTCGGAAAGTATTTGACACTTTTGTAAAAGACCGTCAAGAAGCACACACCGGTCCGCTTGCTTCTATCCAACTTTTCAAAAAAGCAAAATGACTGAAAATCCTCAGCAACATAAAACAGGGAATCGCTCAAGGATGTTGCTCTTCTTTGATACGGAATGGGGAGAAAGGGGCTTGGGGGTGGGGGGCGGTCTGCGGTGAATAATTGATAGTGGCTGAGAGCGATATGAGTTTAGTTAATGTGCCCAGCAGCGCACGCTCAGAGAGGAGCTGTTAGCCATTCCACCTCGGGCCTCAAAGTCACAGAGTGGAAGGAGAGAGGAACACTCATCCCCCGAGTTGGAGGAGTTTTCTATTTTCAACAAATAGTCCATCTTAGAAGACACGCGGCAATACGAGCGCGTGTTTGGATGCATGCGCACAGCTGGCTCAGCCTGGTGGGCGCGTTGTCGCAGCCCTCCAGTCCCTTTCCCAGAGCCGTAATGGAGTGCGGCTGTCAGCCTCCGCAGATGCCACTCCATAAGGACCCTTAGCTCATCCTCCTCCTGGTCCTCCTTCAATTCGCCCGTTGCGTTTTAGCGTCGATTGTAGACTAGGCCCGACTGTGGAGACCGCTAGCTTCATTTAGAATCATGCAGCGTGTAACCCGATAACATGATAAGCTGGCCACTGTCGTCTTTTATCAGTACCAGGACCTTGATTTGGGATTAGACCACAGAATCAGGACAAGAACCTTATGTCTGGACTTGAGCCTGTTCTCAGGGTGAGAAAGTTCACTCGAGACTAGTCTAAACCGTTCTCTTAGGACTTTCTCATTAAAACCTTCTCTTTGGATGAGAACCCTAAAAAGTGACTAGAACTGTCACTTGGGATGTTATTGTTGAGTAAACTATTCTTTCTCTGATGACATGGTCCTGCGTCCCGGTACCAGCCAAGAAATTGACCACAATTTCTGCCATGGCAGTCTTGCTCAAGAGTACATCAAACGTCCAACATCAGGTTTCGCCGCACCGTGGAACTCAGTCATCCAGTCAAGGGACCCTTCACGAGACATCAGGCCGGCTGTCGCGCCGATGTGGCCAAATGGAGGCTGACAGGCCGCTTACATGGAGCCTAACCATCTGGAGCAAATGTGACAGTGTGGTGGTGGTGGGGGGGGGAGACTATGTCTGCTCAATCAGGAGTCAGGGCAGGGGAGCTTGGTGACATGGGAGGACCAAGGGGGAGAAATCGAAGAGGAGGTGGAGATGATATCTCTCGTGAGGCACACTGGCGTCCATTTTTCAAACTGTTTCTCTCAGAATGGAGAAGAAAAGGTCAGCTCGATGGGAATAGCGGCGAGGGAGATAGCTGAATCGATGATACAGTGGCTCAATAGATAGATAGATAGAAATTAGCGAGCATAGATAGCTAGATAGAAGCTAGCTCATAAGCTAGCCTTTGATCAATACTATCGCTAGATTGACAGACGGCTAGATAAATAGTTTGGGGCCCATAACCTCAGTTACACAACGACAACGTTCTTCACTCCATTTCATTTCAAATACTTTTACCTGCGACTAAATGTGTTTGTCATAAGGAAAATAACAATTCGAAACCCCTCCTCATCACGGGTGACTTTAAAGAGTCACGTTTCCGGTATTAAGAAGCCATCACTCACTGATGTAACCTTTTAGTTCAACTTGGTTGCGAGGTAGAGAGCACGTTTGAAAGTGTAGGTGGTCGCGGGGCAAAAGCGGGGTGGGGGGTGTAAGGGTGGGGTAGGGTGGCTGTTTTATTGTAGTGCCTGAGGGCGACGCTCCTAGTCAATATAAATGTGCACGCTCGCTCCTGCTGTGCTCCCATTTGAGTACAGGGACGGACGAGAGGCAGGCAGACAGCACCGGGATAACAACCGCACACTCCTCGACTCCGAAAGACAGACACTTGGATTGCAGGTATCATCCACTTTATTTGCTTTATTGTTGCTGATTGTTTTATTCGAGATGGTCATGCATTGGACCAAGACAAGTGCTACCGAGTTATTTTCTGCAAATTTAACTGTATCACCTTGTTCCGATATCTTTGTTGTGGTTATATGCTTATTTTATTATCATTATGTTTATTTTATTTATTTTCTTTTTTTTTAAGTCATCTTGCATGGACGAAGAAGAGTGGCTGCTAACGGGAGACACGTTGCGCTTGTTTATGTGTGTGTGTGTTTGCGTCTTCAAAGACATTTAAAAGGAAAACTTTTGTTATATACTGTATATATATATTTATTCTTTTTGACTTTATGAACTGAAACAAATTATGTCAAGAACTTTGTTGCCAGTGTTTGGTTTCGTCTTATAGAAATGATGTGTTTCATATTTTGAATTGCATTAAAATGTGATGAATGTGTGCACAGTCAATCGGTAAATTGGGAGCGATGGATGGATAGATGGAATTAATATACAAAAATACGTAATTAATTTTATATGTATGAAATACACACAGTATCATTAGACATTTTTAAAAATTATTTTCACACATGTGATTTTAAAAAATGCATCCAAATACTATTTTAAATAATGGCCAATTCACATGCAATTTTTTTGTAGTATTAATAATTAGAATGACTATTTTAATAATTGCAAAATTAGACATGCACTTTGAGGAAAAAAGTGGAAAATCAAAGCCGACAAAACTCATCATTAACGGTTGTTTTTATTTGTCTCCAGCAGGACTTGTGTGTTGTTGGAGGGAAGACAATTCACGATCCCGGAAATCATTAAAAAAGGTAATTCAATCAATAAACACGTGGATCAATATGTACATTGAGGTTTTTCATTTGTTTTTTTTGTTTGTTTGTTTTTTTTAAATGCCGTCCCATTGAGTGTGACTTTTGTGGTTGCTGATGCATGCCAAAGTGGTTACAGTGTGCTCACACTGTCCGTAATTGTAACAATAGATGTTCGAGTGGTTCAGCTTGTTGGATCATCGGCTTTAAAAGCCCAAAACAAGACCGCAGGGTTTGGATATGGGATTGGGGGTGGGGGGGGGGGGGTCTCAAAGTGCACAGTCAAATGCGAGTGATCCACATCTAGTGGCCAGAAGAGGAGGAAACTGTATGATTAAAAAAAAAAATTATTGATTGTCTGGTAACAGCAGCTGCTCGGCTCCATTATGAGTTTAAACGGGAGGGGGGGGGGGGGGGGCGAGCCCTGAGGCAGACACGGGAGTCGATGAATTGGTCAACAGGCCCCGACAGAGCAATGAAAGTCAACGGTATCTAGCGGCAGGCGTGGCAAAAGTATGTTCAAGTAAGTTTTAAAAAAAAAGAACAAATACTAAAATTGTAAGCCTAGATTCAACTCTTCGAAGTTAAAAAAAAAAAGTACAACCTGTTGCAGCTGTCCCTGTTTTGACATTGTGTCATCATTCACAGAGGTTGAAAAAAAAAAAGTACAAAGTATTTTGAGATATTTGACAGCCGCCTGAGAAATCATTTTCCTTTTTGAGTTTTCAGTCATCATGCCTTCTGAGTGAAAACACAAATGCGTACGATGAAAATGAGTTTGGAGTCTTCATTGAAGTCAAAATGATTTTGGACTACTGAGAGAAAACGGCCGCAAGCATGGGGCGGGGGGGCATCATGAAAACTCCGCTCCGGGAAGATCGGATTCCGTCCGCAAACCTGTGAGGCAGACATACTAACCACTCGCAACGCGTTCCTTGCGTTTGGTTTCAATGACTCTCAATTTGAAAGCGTTCACTCTTTTATCTTTGAATGACCTGAGGAAAAAGAAGAAATAAAAGCCTTCCAGCAGAGTGTTTTAAACGGAGGCTCCTCGCATCCTCATTCACCGCAGGGCCCTCCCCTAAAGTGGAACAAGGTAATAGTTTCTTTTATTGTTCATGATGAGAGGGACGTGATTTCAACTTTTTTTTCCCCTTTCTCCAGTTAAAAAAAAAAATAAAAATTAGGATGTTTGAATTCTCAACTCGCAAGATGAGGCCCAGTTCAGGAGATCTATTGAACTTCTGCACTGTGTCTTGACCCAGATCCTAGTCCTGCCACTAATTATGCCCCCCGGGCATGACGCCAGGCCCTCATTAGTAACCAGCCTCCATCCCCCCCCGCTGCCGCCACCTTCTCGTCTTTAGCGAGCGCTACCCGCAACCCGGACTTGGACTCGTTCTGCCTGCTAGTTGGCCTTCAAGGTTTCGGGAACACTAGGGACCGTTCCTAACCCCGCACAGGTGCACAGCCCCCCTTGTCATGTCCCATCCCCCCCGAGGCCTTACCGGTATTCCGGTGGAACTAATGAGGAGTGGCAGGTACAGTGAGAATCTCAAGTTAGGTTAGTGGTGAGTTGACCTTTACCTCAGGTAGACATCTTGGAGTATATAAAAAAAAAACAAAAGAAATTCCACGGCAAAGGGCCGGGGTGTGCAAACTTTTGTGCTCAAGGGCTGCATTCTATTTTGAAAACGGAAAGATGGGCCAGTTCAAATGAAATGTCAAATGTCACATTCAAGAAAACGGGCGTGTCTGTTCACAGGTACCAAGAAAATCCACCCGAAGGTCGGCAACTGCGCTGAAATCTGATGGACATAATCCAAACGGGCAGCAAAATCGCAAAGCGGCTTAACGGGTCTCGCGAATGAGTCGAACCTGAACAGGAACGGGCAGAAATATCAGGACCAATCATGTCCAAGGACGACGCTTGCAAAGTGACGTCCGCCGGCAAACACAAGGAGCGCAAGCCCAAGAAGCCTCACTACATCCCTCGTCCGTGGGGAAAACCCTACAACTACAAATGCTTCCAGTGTCCCTTCACCTGCATGGAGAAGTCCCACCTGTACAACCACATGAAGTACAGCCTGTGCAAGAACTCCCTGTCCCTGCTCATCGAGTCCGACTGGCCCTACAAAAAGGGCAACAACGTCCCGCACCCGGACCAGCTGCGACCGTCACAGCAGGACCTGCGTGGGGCCGGCAAAGAGGCCCCGGACCAGCGGGCAATGCGGACCGAGGAGGTGCAGCAGAGAGGTGTGGAGGAGGAAGCGGAAGATCGGGAAAACCGGGGACAGGAAGAGGAGGGAGAGGAGGCGCGGACTTTGGTGAAAGAGCGGTCCGAAAAAGGGGACGCCGCAGAGTGCAAAGCGGATTCCGAGTTGTTTATGGCCGACATGCTCTCCTTGCGAGACCAGCTCCTGCGAGCACGCTCTGCGGAGGTGGAGGCCCAGTTGAAACACTACAAGACCCTATCCAAGAACTGTATCACGGCACCCACGTTGCTCTCAGACCAGTGGCGCCTCCTAACCGCCAGCAAGGCCAAAAGCGAAGGCGCTCAGGCTCGAATGAACAGCTCCATCCCGTGTTATCCTCCCCCGCCAAACCCGGTGGACTACCAGGACCCCGCCGGGCTCAATCTTTCGGTGCTCGGGGTGGGCTATCCCATCGGTCCGAGTCTTTTCTCCTACATGAACTCGACGCTGCCCGCCACTCAAACCCACGCGCAGCTCGCCCAGCTCCCGTTCCTGGCTTCGGCCGCCCAGCTGATTCATCCGGCCTCCGGCGGCCACGCGGACAGGACTCTCATCCCCCCGCGGCTCTACTACCCGTTCCTGTGCGAGCATAGCTTCGCACCGGCCTCCGGTCAGAGCAATGCCAATAAAGGACCCAAAACCTCCACAAACACCGTCGATGCGTTTTCTTTATCTGGTCCCCAGCCGCAAGTTAACCTGTGGAAAGTGCCTGCCCTGAGGCCTGGGGCCACAACGGTTTCCCCTGTCGGTCGGACGTCACCTTCTGACCCGGCCTACAGGCTGGGGGATAAAGTGCAGGCTTCAGCCAAGGAAGGTAAATCTAGTTGGGGCCTCAAGAGGCCGGGTGGACCCGGAGTGAACCATGAAGCTCCCGTGGAAAAGAAGCCGACGACGGGCTTCGCTTTGGAATTTCTGAAGAACATCCAGACAGGTTCTACTCTAAATATGGCATCGGACAAACTTAGGTAGGTCAAATGACTCAACTATGTTGAATGACCTCTTTCGATCTTGGCTTGCTTGTGAGATTGAATATTTTTCTCTGCATTTCAGTTCACAGAATTTGCACCACAAGACCAGGTCGTCGGAACCCCTGTACACAGATCATCTCACCAGTCCAAATCCTGAGGCATCCTCTCTACCTGCTTCTACCGGAGGGCACAGTAGCCAAGAAGCACTGACCACACGCCCCATTGGGGACGGTGCCTCGGAATCAGTGGCTGCTCTCCTCAATGACCTCTCAAAGGCCTTACAGGAGTATCAGGAAGCGGAGCGCAACATCTCCCACCTGGAGAAGGAGGACCTCCCCGTGCAGCACCACCTTTGGGAGCACTTGAGCAAAATCCGAAATGAGCTCTCGCATATCCATCAAGCTCTGGAAAGGACAGCTCGCCAGAGTGACGGCCCACTGGACCTTTCGTTCAAGAGAGCCTCCGCCAACTCGAAGGAACTCGGCCTGAAGGAGAACACCGCAGTGTCGGATGAGGAGGAAGAGGAGGACAGGGAGGAAGAGGAGGGAAAAGCTATGCGGGGCTCGCTGGAGACTCGTAAGCAGTCGTTGGACATGCTGATCAAGATGAGTAATGCCGGAGCGTCTGTGGTGAGCCCGGAAGTCTTGAGTCAGGGAGCCTTGGCCATCAGGCACAGCCCCGCCGAGGCCTTGTGGCCGAGCAGAACCACCAAGTGCGAAGCCGACTCGAGCGTGCTGCTCTGCCCTGACGGCAGACCGGTAATGTTTGGGGACATCCCTCCTTCTGCCAAAGCGGCCAAAAGACCATCGTCCATACAGCGACTAGAGGGGCAGTGCCCCCAGAGCCCATTGATGGCCACAGACACTTAATCTTTGATTCCCAGTCATTCAAATCATGAATCCCACAAACACACACTCACACACACAAAAACCGTGTGTCTTCTTCTTTTGTTGGCATGTCTTGAAATTACTCACTGCAGCAGAAGCAGTCAACTTTTTTTTTTTGGTTTTTCATTTTCACAAGGATGTTCAGCACCTTCCATGGAGCCCCAGACACGACACGGTGCAAAATAATTGTAAATTGTGGCAGCGCATATTGATTTAACGTGCACACAAAATGCAAATTAACAATATGAATGTAACAGGGCCAGTAAAAAAATTACTCAACTGTATTATAATTCAAGAAAATCTGTGAAATGATAAATACCGGTCGTGTTCTTTAACTATATCCTCCATTATTAAAGGGTGGAACAAAAAAATTGATGTGTTCCTCTACTTCAATAATTAATGTGGCACTCCCTCTTTTCTTTCTTTTTTTTTTTTTTACAATTCCCGCCTTTTAACTCTTGCCGTAGTTCTCTTGATATACATGGCGAGGTAAGCAATTTTCGAACCGGATAAAAACTTTTGTTTTAATATTTTAATACATGGCTATGCCAGATAATTTGTGTAGGGGTACGCCGTATCGCTCTAATTGACGGGAGGACATTATTTCTTGTTATTTTCGTCAGGTGTGTTGTGTTTTGTGGCGTCCCTTTTTTCTCTTGATTTCCATGGCGGAGGAGTGTCAATCAAATTGACAAGCGGACATTGTTTTCTGCTATTTTCGTCTGGCTTTGTGATTGAGACGATTAAACGCAGCCAGTACAAGAAATTCTACTCTGCGTCGTCAATATTCTGAAACACAACGCAGTCGGACACGACCGGTTAAATGAATAGCAGAGATGGGCGCTCCATTTATCTTACCCCCAATTGTTATGATATTAAGCCTACAAGCTAGCATTTTATGTGCAGTTTACACCTATTTTGTGGGCACGTTATATGAATATTGTGGCAGGAAAAAAATGAACTCTTCTTGGGATTCGTACCTTTACAATAAAAAGACAAAAAGAGAGTCTCACATATGCACTATTAACTTTAGATTTTCACATGGTTGTCGTTTGAAAAGTCATAACATTCAGTTCGTGAGACAATCGTTCCCACCCGTTTGTAAATTATGTGGGTGGGGGGGCGATACAGTCTTTTAAAGGGTAACTGATTTTATAAAGACAATTCTATGTCTGTTGTGGGTTCACTGAAAATAGTATTGTATGGTCCACTCGTTTTTTGAAATAAAACCAGTAAAATAAATGTATTATCAATGGGGAAACTGCACAGTCTGAGCGCTAATTTAAATGCTTCATGGATAATTTTGCCTTAACGTGGAATTTATAAATTTACTGTCAAACTGCTTTGTCGGTGAGATAAAACTATGCCTAAATAAATGAAGCTCCTCCACCCACTTTGTCATAGATGCTGCCAAATTGCACCAAAGCAATATTTTTATATTAAACACGGCTTAGGCCTAAGCATAACACAGCAAATGCAACTTGATTTGTGAATAACAGGGATAGAAAATTGTTTGGTGCTGTGTTTTGCAATTTTTCTAATGTCCAATGTGTGCCTGGCTGCGCAACGATGACCTGAATGAAGTGTCCAAGTTAAGGTCTATCAACATTCTCCACTATGAAATCAGACAGACTCTTAAAGTCAAGCGGCTCCTCAAGCTGAATCACTGGGTCACCTGAATCCACTCCTGCAAAGGTCAATGAGCCCCAAGTTCAACATTGACAGGATAAAAGAGGAGAACGCTGGACATCCAACAAGGAGCGGCGCTGCGTCCTGTGGCCTCTTCAACACCAAGTGAAAGGTCAGCCGTCATAACAGCGAAACCCTGAATCCGGCCTTAAAATAAGTATTAACAGCGCTTTACTCTTTCCCCACACTCTGCAATGTTACAACCTTATTCCAGAATAGTTTAAATTAATTTTCGTTTTAAAATTTCAACACGGGGATAACGCAGAGCATACACACAAACCACTGACCCGAACTACCCTAACTAGGGATTTGGCTCTCTCCGGTGGAGACGCCGCGCCATTGCAGCTCCAAGCTCCAGCGTTCGGGATTTGGCTCCCTCCACCGGACAAGCCGTGCTCTTGCATTCTCACGATGCATTTTAACGGAGGGTCCATCTGAGAGGGTGTTTATTTATTGAATTATTAGTCCACCCATCTATCCAAATAAACGATCACCCCGCTAACCAATTGGAAAAACGGATTACAGAATTTCTTTAACAGCATACAAGAAGAAGAGAAAATCGCTTTCATGCTCTCAGGATTTTTATTGCTACTGGGCTACGACAATTGAGTTATGTGCCTCTCGTATAAAACAACTGAGGAGCAACTAGGTGCAATGATGGCATCCAATGATGATAAGGGGATTGTGAAGGGAGTAAGAATTCATCGCTAGTTAAAACGTCATTTGTTTGGAGTTGTCGACTGTCTGCATGCTTGTCCACTTGGAGCCAGATTGCTGTTCATTAAACGCGTTTTTACGAAAGTGAAGTAATGTTTGATCGTCCGCCAGGTGGTGCCACAATCTTCTGAGCTGGCCGCCGAGGAACGTGGTCATCGATCTGAGTTCCTGTGAGTAACAAAACACTCTCTGATGATGTCCACAAATCCAAAGTTTAAAGAGAAACGGCTTCTTTTGTTGATAGTTTGATAGCAAATTGTTGTTTTACCGGCCAAGGTGAAGCCTGATTGGTGGAGGTTTCGGGGGCCAGTTTGGACTTGAAGACAAGGAGTTGCTTTCTTAGTCCACGTGGGCGTCATCAATTTGTTCGTCATCATGACATCGTGGACTGGTCCATCGTATATTCCACGAGGTACACCTCGATTCTCAGCTACCTGAGGAAAAAATAAATCTGTTTGTTTGCCTGTTGTTTAATAAAGTAGAATTTAACTATAGTGATCATTTGTGGCCTTGCTCCTCTTGCAGGGTCGGGTTACCTTGCTGCGAGCGCTAATCCTGCGGTAAGCTTGATCAGGGAACGCTTTCCTTGGAATGAAGCGTGCGGAACCTTCTGTTACAGTGAGTTTTCCATCCTCCACAACAACTCGGCCACCTGCGATCACCACCGAGGCAACGCCTCGAAACTCCAAACCCTCAAGGATGTTTACTTCGACTGTCTGCCGGAAGCAGAATTTAGTTGGCTTTTAGATGGAACTAAACCACCTGACATATAATGAGACAAAATTTGTTACCAAGTGGTGTGTTTTGGCAGAGACAGTTTTGGTGTCTTTTGAGTTCCAAACAACAATGTCAGCATCAGAACCCACAGCGATTCGTCCTGTTTGGACATACAGAAGTACACTCTTCAAAATTGCACCCAGAACATTAACAGAATGTTTGTTTGTTTTTTTACATGGTTAAACTTGATTACAAAGGCGTTACCTTTGCGAGGGTAAAGGTTGAAGAGCTTTGCAGCATTGGTACTTGTCAGCGCTACAAACTCATTCTCGTCAATCATACCCGTACACTACAACAACAAATGTATTGACAACACATTTCATGAAACATTTTTGCTCCAAATAGACAAAACCAAAAAGTGTGATCGAGTTGACCCAAGTATCACGTACCACGATTCTGTCCCAGATCACAGACATCCTCTCCTCAATTCCATTGGTTCCCTCTGGTATGAGAGTAAAATCATCTTTACCCACGGCCTTCTGTGCCGTGCAGAAGCTAGCTTGAGCACTGGAAGTCACCTGTAGGTCGCCGCTACAAAAAAAATAAAATTAAAAACACATACACTTGACTAACCAAGGTAAGAAAAGTATGTGGTCATCCAAACAACACTAACCACGCCAAGAGAGAGCTTAGGTAGTGCGGAGTTGAAGGATCGGGATTGAGGGGTGGGCTCATAACGAGGGCCGCCGCCTTAGCCCAATCTTTGGACCAATACTGAGAGCCGTCCACTGCCAAACTGGCCGTGATCGGCTCCCCGTAGACCACGATCCCTGCCCAAAGACAAATGGGTTTAATTCACCGGAGCCATGTGAACAGCTTTTATGAATCCTGTAAACTCTTTTTTGAGTCAGTGCAAATTTGGAAGGAGGAGACACAGTTCACCTTTCTTCCTGGCCTTGGCGATCACATCAGCGGCAGATTTGCTCATCACCTTCGTCACATAAAGTGGACAGTTTGCTTGTTTTGCAATGGTAACGGCTCGGTGGACTGCCTCGGCCTGCGCCTTTAAACAGAAGTTAACGTCGGATCGTTTTCTTTTGAGCTGTTTTGGCTGTCTTGAGAAGAATGAAAATGGACCTCTTCGGGGTGAGCGAAGACATGTCCTTCCGGTCCGGTGATGCCAAGACCGAGAACCGTCTTTTGCCTCTGAAATATAACACAACTCTTTTTCAAAGATACCTGTTCCTGAAAGCTTATTTCAAGTTACCTGAGCGATGATGTCACCATTCTCAGCATGGACCAAGGCGACTGCCCCCAAATCCCTCAGGACACCAAAAGCCTCATAAAGCTGTAGGTAAAAAAAAAACAGGACGCAGAGTTAGTCCAACGCGCACCACTGAGTTACATCAGTATTGTAATGATAACAATGGCACATGCTGCACACCTACAATTTTTTTAAAAAATGGAGGCTGTTGTACCTGTGAATCGGTACTCTGATATCTGTCCTTGTAAGTCATAAAAAACAGGAAAGAGTTCACACCTGCAAGGCAAATATTCTCATCAGTCACTACCTGTGTACCGACCTGAAATGATCGTTTACCAATCACAGGACTGACAACTTGAGCATTCCCACCCTTAAGTAAATATCACATTCATGCTTTGAAAGCAGGCCACAACCTACTCTTGCACACACTGCAACGAATATGCAGCACGATGGTAAACTGCCTTTTTCCCCGCCCCCATCAGAACAACCTCTATCCTTGACAAGAATCTCCAGATCCTCGCCAACTCCATCATGCCAGCGCGTGACGTCCACGTGGAAGGAAAAGTCACAGCAGGCCCTTTGGCAGGCCACGTCCAGCCATTCCTCAAACGCCAACAGCAGACTCGTCCCCGGCTCGGCCAGCACGTGGTCAACTGTTACGACAAACGCGAGTGGAAGTGCGGCCACCGGTTGGGAAAGCGTGCGAATGACGGAAGGCGTTTGCTGACTGATCATGGTGGTTCCACCGGCCAGAGCCGCTCGGGTCCCCTGATAGAAGTCGTCGGAAGGGTTCAGGCCATTCTGGGCGGCGCGCAGGTTGGTGTTGGCGTCGATGCCTCCGGGGATGACCAAGTGACCGCAGGCCTCCACTGTCCTGACACCTGCAGGTACCATCAAATTCTCCCCAATTTGTCTGTGCAGGGAAAATGAGCGCACATCACCTGGACAGTTCGTGCCTGCAGTTGACATGCTGGAGAAGCACGACAGAAAACGACCCAGATTCTTGATCGGCTGCTGTCAAGACGACCATGAACCAGTGTACAGGTACTCTTTCAAATGCGTCCTCTTAAACACAATACATTGGATCATTTCATCACCACTGAACATGCTAGTAAACACGCGACACCAGGACAAATCACACATTTTGACTCTGATGTTAAAAAAAAAGAACATTTGAGTTGATCATTATGAGATGTTGAAATAAAGGCAAGCTACTTGATCGTTCCATCCTCGATGTAAACATCAGCATGAAACGAATGGTCGTCATTGACGATCTTTCCTCCTTTGATGATCAGGCGAGTGTCCTGGAAACAAATGACAAGATGCATTGGTTTAGCGCGCGACAAATGTACGTGTAGACAAATAGGCATACACGCTCAATATTGTCTCCAAACGTTGCTGTCCGAATTAGAACACTCCCATGAAATTCAAGTCAATCAAGTTTTGACTTCACGTAAGATTTACACTGAAATTGACGTCACAACATCAAACCCAAGAATCACCCTGTCCACTTGATTCAGTGACTGAGAGAAAAGTGAAGTTGTTAGCATTCCAATTGATTTTGTTGCCTCGTGAACAATTTGATCGTCTCATTTGACATCCAAGCCTTTCCTCGTACCTGGACACGTCCAGAGGGGAACGCCGCAAAGCCTCCCTTGGATGAGTCTTCTGCGGCGCGAGCCGTTCGGCGTCGCGGCATCTTCGGGCTGAGCGACTCAAAGTTTAGCGTTTTGTTTTCAAAAGCTCCTTCCACACTGCAGAACATTCCGCCATATTTCATCCTAGGCCGAGGAGAGTCTGAGCCCAGCTTGGACAGCAGTGAGGCGGTGTCATCGTCCTGGGAGATTCTTCTTTCAGACATCTCACCGCCACTAAGAAGAGATGCGACTGAAAAGGGAGACGACGAGATGACTGCTGCAAGGCGAGAAGTGAGGTGAGTGGTGGGGACACTTGACCTAAAACCAACGCGAAGGGAGGAGGCAGAGCAGTCAGGGGGGGGGGGGGGGCACAGATCGAGGCCATTTCACTCAGCTGAGTTCATTGCTGAATACGTGATGGAGACATCATCGTGCCGAACTTGTATTGATTGTATTGCCTAAAATAGTAGCACGGGAAGACACCCCCAAAATAATTTAAACATTTATTAAACCCGAAATGACTACACTTAACCTTGCGCGTTTCACTAGATAACAGCACGCCTGTCACATGACCTCACGAAGAAAGAGACAAAGAAGTGACGTCATGTGACTTTGCGGCTCCACTGCACCCGCATCAGCGCTCATTAATGCTGACATTCTGAACAGGACAAGTTCTGAACTGGATTTCTATGCCTGTCAAATCCACGCCGTCCATACACATCCGCGCTTTTCAGGATTACAGTTGCGTTTTTTAAACTCAAAAAATGTTCAACTCGGCAGACGTTTAGAAGAAAACAAAAACTGATTTTGCGAGTGCTGTTCTCTTACGCTTTTATTTTGCACCTTTTAAAACAATGTCCACAACATATTTCTACAGATGGGTAAAATAGTTCTTTTTGACATCTGAGACAAAAGGCAGTAGAAATCTTCATCGCCTGCTGTGGAAATCAGCACGCAGGTGTTGTGGGACGTTGAGGTCAGCTGCTCTCGGGGTGACTGAGTGTTCAGTTGCAGGGCGCCAGACCCAAAGCTGAATGTTTCCACGCTTAAGTTGGTTGCACCCACATTTGTTTTGTTTGTTCCTGCCCTGGTGGTTGGATTTGTCGACTGGCAGCGGAGTATGTGGGCAAAAAAAAGAAATGTCAGCTTCCTCAAGAGCAAAGGAGGATGCGGAAATGGACCATCCATCCCCAACATTCCCCGGACCAACGGCTGCGGTGTCCTCGAGCAAGATGACACCCTCGGACCAAAGTTTTCCATCGGCTGTGAAGACGTCTTCTCTCGGACCAAAATTCAATTTCAAGAAAGTTGACAAACTGCACATCAGACAAGAAAAAGCAAACGGAGCAAAGCAACGAGAGCAAATGTTCCCCGTTCAAATGTCAACTTGGCTTATTTGATGCAACTTGAACTCACCAGAGGACCTTAGGACCACAGAATGAAGGCCAACGAGAAGAATAAAAAGAGAAAGAGAAACTTCTCCTCCAATTCTTTGATTTGTCGCTTCTGAGCTTCGATGATCTGCTCCAACTCTTTGTTCCGCTACGTCGGACACATGGGAAGTTGATGACGAAGCACAGCAAGGATCTGCGGAGCGCCCTGTCGTTTCCGCCTCTTACCTGTTGCGTGACCTGCAGGAGATCCATCCTCTCTTTGAGGATCTGAGCGTCTCGCTCCCTCAACTCGCACATCATGGCTCGTTTCCATTGGTCCATGGCGCTCCTCAGCCCCTCCCTCTGGTCGTCCGTCAGCACGTCGTTCAGACGACCGTCGCTCACCTTTTCTCCGTCCGTTCTGGACCGTTCCTGCTGTCTTAGTGCCTCGTACAGCATGGCCTCCAGCTCCAGGATTCTCTGCGCGACAATCCTCGTCCATCAGCCGTCCACCCGGAAGATTTGAGGGCGGCTTACCTTGTGAGCCTGATCCATGGAACGCTTCCTGAAGTCCAGCTCTTCATCCAGGTAGCCCTTCTGCTTGCAGAACAAATCCTACCCGTGCGCACGGAAGCACGCACGTGGTTCAAGGTCATCAA
This sequence comes from Hippocampus zosterae, assembly GCF_025434085.1. Classification (NCBI taxonomy): domain Eukaryota; kingdom Metazoa; phylum Chordata; class Actinopteri; order Syngnathiformes; family Syngnathidae; genus Hippocampus; species Hippocampus zosterae. The sequence continues at coordinate 3,510,787 of NC_067457.1, forward strand.
GGTACATCGCTGCGGTTTCTCTTGGCTGATGTCGCCCGTCTTACCTTCTCGCTTTCGATGTCCAGCATCTTCTGCTGAAGCGCCGACTTGGTCACCTCGATGGATTCCAACCACTGACAAAGGGATGTCATTAGCCTGCCGCTATCACCCGATCAGATCGTGCGCGCACGCGCTCGTTACCTTCTCGGCCAGGGTGAGAACAGTCCTGGCGTGAATCACAACCACCTGCTCCTCATTGGTAAGATTCTGCGTGTGAGCAGACATGCACAAGCTTCTGTCAGTTTATACCCACAAGCCTGACAAAAGTCACGTGTTGAGCAAAACGAGTCCACACAGAGTGGAGGACGGAATCGGTTCAGCGGATACGGAATAAGTTTCAACATACACTTACGGCGTTATCGCCGAGGATGTCCAACTTCTTCATCAGATCACTGATCACGATGTCCTGGAGAAACAGACAAGCTGACTGCAGCTCTCGTGTGGAAAAAGCAGTGGGAAGGGGATGCGTTTACGTACCGCCACGCCCTCCGCTTCGCAGTAGATCTGCAATGGACTGAGGCAGTCTGGGAAATGGACTTGGTGAAATTTCATGACGGGGGAGCGCCACTCCCTCTCCTGAACACAAACGAGCATTTGTCACACGTCATCAAGTGTCAAGCTTGTTGTCCGAGTCTTAGTTATCACCTCCAGCTCTAAAATTCGGAACTCAAGGAGTTCGTTTTGGTCCCTGATGTCCTGGATGTCGTTTTTCAGAAGCACTTCTTCCGCTTCCATCTCCCTCACCTGAAAAATGGAGGACATCATCTTCAGGAGCTAGCAGGGATTTTGTGATGTTGTTTACTCCCTCCCCTGCCCCCACTGGGTCACCTTTTCTACCAACTGCTGGTTCCTCTGATACAACAACTGCTTCTCCTCCACCCACGCCACATCCTAGAAGATGATGGTCATTGTAAATAATCCTCCTGGGACAACGTGAAACGCACGATCCCGCATAGCACGACTGGGCATGCCAGCGTACCAGTCCTTGTTGTTTCAGTGCCGACTCCAGATCAGTGACTCTGGTTTGATATTGGCTGATTTCAGCCATCAGTTGTTCTCTGGTCTGCAAAGGAGGAATTAGTATTGACCTTTCTATGGGGGGAAAAAAAAAAGGAAGCTGTAACGTGGAGGTAGCGAGAAAGGGCGACGTCACCTTGATCTCCTTCTCGGCGTCATAGTTTCCTCCGCTCGTCTCCGTTAGCAGAGCGTAGGCTCGCTGCAGCGCTTGATATTCCTGCGTCAACTGGCGGTATCGAAGCTCCGCCTCCTCACGAACACACACCTGCGACACGACACTACTGCCAGAATCAGTCCGACCGGTAATAAACCACTTCTAACACAAACCGCTGACTTGTCAACGCCGCTTAAAACACGAGACTTAACGTGTGGCTGAAGAGGAACATTTTACGACAAAGCTCCGTTATCTGCCATTGTTAAAAACGTAATATACAAGCGGGTACCTCTTCTGGTTCCGTGTCGGGGGTTTTGTCGGTGTGAAAAGACAAGGATGATCCATCAGAGTCCACCGACACGTCTTCGTCGTAGCCATAAAACGTTTCTATGACCTGCGGACGTGCACGGGCGAAAATCTCTCGTCATCTGTTGTCTCATGCGCGGCGAACAAAATTAAATTGCAACCCAACAACTCAACAAGCAGAAAGTTGACTCACCCTGCAGGACCTCACCGTGCGTTTCCTCCTAAGTGATTCTTGGCGTCTGTATCGTAATAATAAATCTCTTTCCTGTTGACAGAAATACTTGCGGTTGGAGATTGTTTGCATGTTTCGGTGTCAACATTGTTGCGACGCAACAGAACTCACAATGACATTTTTGACGTAACCTCCCGTTTCCAGAGCCTGAAAAACATTTGGATATACTGTGAAAGTGTCGGTGGCGAATATTTTACAATATTCATCAGGGAAAGTCGCGCGCCAGTAAGCGGCGGTTCCAACCGTTTAAAAAAAAAAAAAAAAAAAAAAAAAAAGCGACATATTTTCCGAAATTGGGTTATCAAAGATTTATGGTCGGTCAGCGAGAATGTGTGAATAATCGTGGAGCTGTATATCAAGTCGTTGAAGGACCTTGGACAAGTCATCTATGATGTGCTGCTGCTCCAGAACTTGAAGCCGCAGAAACTCCATTTCACTGTCCTCCTGGCAGTAACCATGGTAACCACCAGAGTTGCTGCGGTCCAGGTCGTTGAGCGAACTTGGCCTTCTCTGTGGATGGCGACAAACGCAACTTTTCTGTGATCAGATGTCAGCTTTTCATGTTACAGGACGCTCAAGAATTACCATGGTTGCCATCTCCATGTTCTCTTGCGTGACAAAGCGCAGTTTGTTTTCAAGGCGACACAGCACGAGTGACAGCTCCTCGTTCTTCCTGCTCAGACGTTTGTTTTTGTCCAGAAGAGGAAGAAACTGACTCTCCGTTTCTCTCAGACGCTTCAGCTGCACGTCCCACCGAACAGGAAACGCAACGCACAGGATGTGAAAGATGCAGACAAGCCGCGGATTCATCTGTTCACCAACGACCCTGTTCACAAAGAAATCCGCCTACGACCAAAACTAACCGGTCCATGTCCACGGGCTGAAGAAATTTTATTCTTCAAGCGGGGTTTTTTTTCCCCTCACGCCACTTGAAGGTTGCTCGCTCAATATGTAGCTCACTTTTTTGTGCTAAATTAGCCTTCAGTATGGCTCCACCAGAAACTGCTACGAGGAAGCCCAGGGAAGCTATGCCGTTCATACTTTTTGTCCATGCAGAATAAATGTCACCAATGAATTACCAGTTCGTTGCGTTCTTCAGACAACAGGGCGTTTCGATCCTCCAGCTTCCTGATGACCGCGCTGAGCTCAGCGATTTTCAGTTGAAACCTTCGCGTGTCTCGGTCCTCCTGAGACTTGACGCACACACGCAGACAAACGTCCCTTAATTTTTTTTGGGAGGAAATTATCGCAGTGAGCGATGACGACGGCACAGAATTGCGGGACAACAACGATTGTTTGATCCTGACGGGATTGAATGTGCATGCTGGAGATGCGGGATGAGGTCAGGATCACACCGTTTTGGTGAGACTGGTGGGCACAAGCGGAGGTGGGGTTTATGATAAGAAGAGGATTGTTAGTGGTGGTGTTACCAACATTTCCAGGGTAGTTAAGACCCGCCCTTTGGGCATCCCTCAGGGCTGCGATTTGCTGCTCGGCAGCCTGAGTCTGCAGCTGAAGGCGGTGGGCGTGGCCAGCCTGCAGCCCCAGGGCTTTATCCAAAACACTAACCGCTCTGTCCTTCAGTTTGATCTCGTCCATCTGGACATACAAACAAGTAGCGCTTCGTTGGGCACACAGTTTGTTTGTTTGTTTGTTTTGCCAGCATTGTGGCAAAAGAGTCGGAATATCCTAAAAGCAAGACGCAGCCCCGCCAGGCGTAGCCCTCTGATGGACACGACGCATCCGATATGAAAATCAGACCTACCAGTCGACGGATCTCCCTCTCGCAGTCTCGCTTGGTTCTGCTCAGTTCGTCCTGGTGCTGGTGATGAGCGGATCGGAGCTCGGCTATTCGGGACTGGCAGGCCTGGTGGGCCACTGCCAGAGCTTCTTCTGCACTCCTCTTTGCCCCACGTTGATCCTGAAGCTCCTGCTGGAGGCGAGATCGCTCAGTCTCCCAAGTCTTCCGTGTCTCCTCCACCTCTGCCAGCAAAGCACTCCTCACCTGATGAACGTCAACAAGGCACACTGGATCAGACCGCAGATGACAGTGATGCTCATAGTATGGCCGTTACTGGCAACATGTACCAAAAAAAAAAAAAAAAAACTGTGGCGGAGATGTACAACCCACTGCACAGATCATTCGGAACAAAGTTGGACGAGATGGACGGGTGAGCGTGGAGAACTTCAGATGTGGATCAGCTGGATCACCTTATCCATGGAGCTGTCCCTCAGGGTTAGGACCAAACCGTTCAGCCGTTGGATTTCCCCATCTTTGATTTTGATCACTCTCATCAGCTCCATCTCATGTTGCCGTAGCAACGATTCCCTGGTGACGGCTAACTCTTTCTGCTTCTCCTCGTGGAGTTTGCTTTTGAGTTCCGTCATGGCGACGGTGGCGCGGTGGTGCTCCTCCCGCAGTTCCTGACTCCTCTCTCTCTCCAGACGGCTAACCTGACATCACAGACACGTCTCATCTGCATCAGGACGACTTGACACACACACACACACACGCCGTGTCTGTTGATGACTCCACCTTGCTCTTCTCATGCTGAAGTTCTAACTGGACGCCGATCAGTTTGGCTCTCAGCTCGTCATCGGCGGTTTGCACGGTGCCCATGGGGGCCCGCCCTCCTGGAACTCGTTTGGACATCTCTTACTGCAGTCTTGCTCGTTGTCAGTCAGAGATCACATTGGTACCTGGAGAGCGTAAACACGCAATACAACGCTGGAAGATTCAACATCTTGAGCAAGACGACGACGGTAAAGTGCATCTGCGTGAAGCTGCTTTCCGCTGGCATGGAACTGGACTCGGGTTCAACTTTTATCCTGCATGTAGCCAGCCGTATGTGCTTGTTGTTATCACTTCATTTTTTGGTGTTTTTTTTATGTTTTCAGAACCTTGCATCTGGACCATACCGTAACAATAAAAGGCTTTTTTGTTTTATTTTAATTGACTATTGACGGGCAGCACTTTGTTAAAGTTGTAGCTGGTTTTGCAGTCACTGAACAAATTTCAGCTGAGCATCTCAAAGATGTATTTTCATATAGATGCCTGGGGACGCAAATGGCACCATTTTGGTGGAACGGTATATTATGAAGAAACATATATTGTGTTGTTGCTTTAAACATGTTGGGGTTTAGCTTCCGTTTACAGTAAAACAACTAATAAGTCCAGAAGATTTGGTACAAGTGTTTCCATGGTAACTCCATCAACATGCTACAGATGACATGACATGACATTCAATTGCACACAGATGAACGCGTGCGCGCGCACGCATACACAAACACGCGTTCGCGTTACTCACCGTCCAAGAGGAAACCTGGGACAGTGCATTGCGTGTATGTGCGCGCGCGCGCGTGCGTGTTAGCTTCCTTCCGTCAAGGCGGTAGGCAGCAATTGGTACAAAGCTGCTGTGCATATGATTTGTCACCTACTGTACTTCTGAGCCACCTTCCAGCAGTACGTACAAATGAGCGTGTGCGTGCACGTAGCGGTTAGCTATCAGCTGATGGTTTGCGCGTGTTTGGGAGTCGGTACTCTTCTGCGGCTGCTGTCATCTTTCCCTCCCTCTTCCTCCTCCTCCTCGTCGTCGTCAAGTTCCGAGTCCCAGCATCCTCAGATGTGATGACGTGTGCCTCGACGTAATCATCCTGACAAATGGCTCCCCCAAGTGGACATTCATCGCTTTTGCAGAAAAAGTCATTTTTTATTTTTTATTTTGTATTGTGCATGTTTCTTAGGCCCACTCAGACGGGCAGGTTTTTGTGTATTTTTTACTGAGAACATACACCGAGGAACTGTGGGAGGTATTTATTTATTTTTACTCACAAACGCGCAGGTCAAAACCTTGTAGCATGATGGAAAAATGCTCTGTAGCATTTAGTCTACAAGTTCGTTCGAACGTATTTGCCAGTCAAAACATCGATTGCACGTTTCATCAAATGCATGACTCTTAGTTGTTTTGCTTTTCAAAAAATAGACGGTGAGATTTTTCAAATTACTCGCTAAATAAACGTCAACTTGGTCCACCTGCGCAAAAATACGTCACTGCCACGGCGACGTGACAGCGAGTTCGCACCGGGAAAGCCGCGTCGGAGGCAAAACCCGCTTCACTTCCTTCGCCTGCAAAATGTGAGTTGATTCTGAGAATCTTGTTTGTCTTGCAACAGTTCTCGTCGTCAAGTGGAGTTGCAGCGTTTGGTTCAAATGACGCAAGCAAGTATCAACGATCGTGTGTTCTGCAAAAGTTGAGCGGAGGCTCTTAGTTTGTTCCCCGTGAGGTCACGGTGAGCACTTTATTTTTCAAGCAAAAGGATGATTGCTTTCAGCTTGGTTCTTCACATTTTCCTTCACTATTTTTCCGTACAGTTTGTGTGTTGTTATTGACCCATCGCGTTTCTTTCTTTGCACCCTACTCTCCAGAGGAGTGGTTGCCGTGCATTTTTTGCCTGTGCACCACTTTACTTGATACGTCTTGATGAGTCTGCAAACGTAGAACGGAACGTAACTGATGTTGAAATGAAAATGATTTCATTTCCTTCATTTGAACACGAATTTAAAAACATTCATTTCATTCATTCATATCCGAGCCGCCTGATCCTCACTAGGGTCGCGGGGGTGCTGGAGCCTATCCCAGCCGTCTTCGGGCAGTAGGCAGGGGACACCCTGAATCAGTTGCCAGCCAATCGCAGGGCACACAGACACGAACAACCATGCGCACTCACACTCACACCTAGGGACAATTTAGAGCGTTTAATCAGCCTGCCACGCATGTTTTTGGAATGTGGGAGGAAACCGGAGCACCCGGAGAAAACCCACGCAGGCCCGGGGAGAACATGCAAACTCCATACAGGGAGGCCGGAGCTGGAATCGAACCCGGTACCTCTGCACTGTGAAGCCGACGTGCTAACCACTGGACTACCGGGCTGCCTACAAATTTAAAAACACAGAAGTTCAAAAGATTTCATCTCCCAAAAAAGTTCAGGCTTTCTCCCCCTAAATTTAAACCATGCATCCTGAACCAGTCCAGGCAGAAACGGGTGCCCAAAAAAAGGATAACACCTGGACAAAAAGACTGTGCGCCATGTTGCAGAGGGATGGGAGAGTCTCGACTTATCATGGAGGAGCTGCTGGCTTTCTTCAACCAACGAATTGCAATGGAGGAAAATGCAATGAACATTGAACTTGGTGAGACTGAAAATGACCACATCAACCAAACAAAAATGTCTTCCGTGATGGTGACGCTGATCCTTTGTTGGCTCCCAGAGTTCATTGAGGTGGTGAAAAACTTTGAGGCCGTCAGAAAGCAATGGCTGCACGCAGAGACGGAGCTGAAGAAGTACAAGGAGCTCCTGGTGAAGTCGGACGTGGCCAAAGCTGGGCTGGAGGTTCAACTCAAGCACGCCCGCAACCAGCTTGATGTGGAGATGAGGAGACGTTACAAGATGGAAGCCGATTATCAGTACCTGGTGAGTCCGCAACGCAGCCGCGGCGAGCCGTCTCCGGCAGCTGGAATGCTAGCTTCACAGCCGTCCTGTATTTTATGTGGACAGCAAAGGCAGATGCAGCTCATGTGCGACATCTTGGTTCAGGACAGTAAAGCCAGCGCATGTTTGAACGAGGAGCAGAAATCCCTTTTGGCCACGTTTGATCACAAAGGTGCAAATAAGACCGCGCACCGCAGCAGCAAACGGTAAAAGTCAGCCGGAAGGACGAGCGTCACTCGTAGCCTTTAGCTCGTCGCGTTTACCGAACTGTCCGTGCTCCAGGTTGTCAGCCATCGACGAGTCGTCCTTCTTCTCGCACTCGGACATCAGCTACGATCGGACGGATGAGGACATGGTGAGGTCATTGTTCCCCAGAGAGAATTGAAGGTTGTTCACTTTGAGCTTTGGTTGTTTTTCAGGACCTGGACACAACGTTGCTGAAACCTCTGAGGTCACGAGCACGAGAGAGGAGGGTAAGCTAGCGTTCACGAGCAGAATGTTTCTGAACCTTATGATCCAAGGCACTTTTTTTTTCTGCATTAGAAAAAGCCCACGGCACACACCCCCAAAAGTGAAATCATTTCCTGTGGCGTAGCTTTTGGGAATCACTGCACCTCGGGCACTCGCGCGTGGACATTCTTGTGCTTCCAAAGTTGATATTCTGCTGGTTCTGTAGCGTTCGTCGATGGGCGTGACGATTTCTGCTGCGCTCGGAAAGCCAGGGCAAAGTGGGAATGTTTCTCCTGAGACGCTGGGGCGGGAAACTGTGGAGAAGGTGAGGAGTTTTAAAACGCATTCTTCAGTCTTTCCAATGACTGAGAAGCTTCGGACGGTCTCGAGTTGTCAGAATCTGAATGGGAAGGTTTTGACTTGTTTTCATCTGAGGTGGTGGAGACCATCGTGCAGGAATTAGTGATGACCCCCGAAACTGGAGGTCCTGTTCACACGGTGGCCGAAATCACCCAGGAGAGACCTGAAGAGCCCGCGCAGGAATCTGCTCTTCCTGACAGTGGCAGAGGTCGGTGGTCAGAAAGTTTCATGACCTTGCGCGATGACCCCTCGGCTGTGGAAGGCCATGAATCGGGTCCGTTTAATTGTTTTCATGATTGGTTGTCATTGTGCAGATCAAACGTCTGTGGGCTTTCCGAGTGATCCCAATGCAGCTCATGTGCAGATGGAAACATGTCCCAAGCACGACTTTCTCTCTAAGACGGTGCGAGACTCCTCCGGTTTCCTGTTTAAAAAGTTCAACTTGCGCCACCATCACAACCTGCCCTCTCGCCTTCCTTCGCCAGGTGATCCGGCCTGAGATGTGTTTGCCTTGCGGCAAGAGGATCCGCTTTGGCAAGATTGCGCTCAAGTGCAGAGGCTGTCGCATTGTTTCTCATCCAGAGTGCAAACAGAAATGGAGCGAGGCCTGTGCCCCCACCGCATCCACACGTGCGGCGCACATGGTTGGAATCTTTCAAAGGTTTTGCCGCAAATTGGGGAATAGTAGCAGTTGCGTTCATCTCTCTGCTCCTCAGGTCTCACTGGAGGGTTTTGCTCCCGCGAGCCATCCCAGCATTCCTGCGCTCGTCGTCAAGTGCGTGAAAGAAATCGAAAGGAGAGGCTTACAGGAGGTGAGCTCGGCGCTGTTGGTCTGTTGGAGTCCAGTCAGTCCAGACTCTTGTTTCTGCTTTCAGCGAGGCCTCTACAGAGTTCCTGGCGGCGAGCGTCAGGTCAAGGAGTTGCGCGATCGCTTCATGGGTGGTAAAACGCAGCTCCAACTGAGTGACGTTTCGGACATCCACGTGGTTTGCGGTGTCCTCAAAGACTTCCTGAGGAAGCTGAAAGAACCGCTGGTCACTTTCAAGCTCCACCGCAACTTCATGGCAGCTTCAGGTACGCCGGCGGCCTCATCCGCTCGCCGCGGCGTTGGTTCGCGACGCCACAACGTAACGTGTGACCCCCTGCGTCTTGCCAGAGATGAGCAACGAACAAGAAAGGTCAGCCGCCATATTTCGGGCCATCGCGCAGCTGCCCAAGCCCAACAGAGACACGCTGGCCTTCCTCATGCTTCATCTCCACAAGTAATTTGTCTGTTTCATTCAATTGAGACTCTTTTTGTGTCCCCCCCCCCCCCCCCATCCCCCACACACTTTTAAGAAGGCCTCTAAAGAATATGCAGACGTATTTTTGTACAGAAACGCAAAATCGAGCATCACTGCAATCCAAGAGTACAGGCAGTTGAGTGCCGTGCTCCTAGACCAATACAGTCTTTAAATCAGCAAGGCGTCCCCCAAACCGCGGTCGGCTCTTCTGGTCCAGATGACGACGTCAACATGCCAGTACGGAACCATCACTGTCCTTGTGTTTCAGGGTGATGCGTAGTCCTCCGTGTCAGATGGACCAGAATAATTTATCCAGAGTTTTTGGACCCACCCTGGTGGGACACGCACTGTCGGAACCATCGCCGTCAACAATCATGCGTGACACAAATATTCAGCCGAAGGTCAGCGGCATTTTGGCCCATTTGATGCCGCGTACACGCTTACACACGTTTGACATTTTGTTGAAGTAATTTCTTATCTTTGTCAGGTTATTTGTCACTTCTTGTCAGTCCCTGAAGACTACTGGAAGCGTGTCCTCGGCGCCCAAGGAGCCTCTTCTCATAAACGCAGCAACCAGGGTGAAGGACTGGGTATGCCAAAGCATTTCACGTGTTCTGACACCACATTGAATTCAGGATGTCAAAAGGGCAAATTATTTCTGCTTTCCGACGGTCTTCATTTGTTGGCTTTCAGCTCCTTTCTTTGACCCGCTAACGTCTCCCGAGCTGAACCACCACGACGTGCCTGCCAGGACGTCCATGCGAAGTCGCGCTCGGAACTTGGGAAAGTAAGGTTTAAAAAAAAAAGGGAAAAAAAGTCTGATTGTGTTCTGATGATTTTATTTCTAAAAGAAAAAATGCTTCCTTCAGCAGTGGAGCTGCCACGCCGGGCAGGTTTTTTCCGTCCCCCACCTGAGACATTCTTCATCCACCTTTCGTAGCAATTGAGTATCCTTTGAATGTGTATTTTGTTTGTGAGAAATAAAGATTAAATGAAATATATTAAACCGGCCAAGCATGAAGCTGTTCTTTGTTTTTATATAAACTGTTGCATAGTAATTATGTTGCTGCTGATGCTAAGTTGGATGTTTTATATATTTTGGTTTCCCCCCCCCCCCCCCTCCCCCCCCGAGCCTTTGGGGATTCTTGTGCCAACTTTGGAATTCTTCTTTCTGGAAGTTCTCTGAGGATTGGTTGTTGGCCTTCGCAAAATGCTTCGGAAAGGTGTCTGGAGGTCGCCTGTAAGGTAATTTTCCCTTGGGGTAAGGAAAAGGCAGACCATTTTTCATCTCACTTTGACTTCGAGAAATATTCCAACAAACATTAAGCAAAATTGGCATCACGCTCGGGAGACTGGACTTTCCTGAAGAGCGGCCAGCGGCTCCGTAAGAGCAATTTTAGGGTTTCATCTCAGTATTCGAGGCATTAATCGTAACTCCTTCAGAATTTGGCACTTCACCTGCTGTGGCCGAAAGGCTCGCACTCGGTGTGAGAGAAAAGTGATGAGTTTTATTTTGGGGACAGACAAGCTGCTGTACATACTTTGGTTATTAGAAAGAAAATGTAAAAAAAAACAAGTGCATTGTGAAATTGTGCAAAAACACATTAATACTGACACATCAGGGTGTGCTCAGTCTGGTGCATAAGTCACACCTTTTGGTACCGTCAATGCTGATCAGCATCTGTCAACTTGGTACCGTGAACACTGTTTGGCAACAGTCCAACTTGCTACCTTCAATACTGAGGTGAGCACAACCACAAGAGTCAAAAGAAATCCAACTGACACTCGGGAGTTGCTTTTTGCTCTGTGACATCGTATGGGAAATCCTATCACATACGGTTTTAAACAAAATGATTTTTTTTTTCTTTTTGGGGCTCATAAGGCATCTTTAAACGAAGATGAATTTCCCCAATATAGAAAATCCATTAATCTGAGTGCAGTTTTATGTATGGCTTGAACAGTGCAAAAAAAAAAAAAGTCAACAGTTGGCTCGTTTGAGAATTTGTTTCCTTGTCGGGCAATCGATGCATTCTCCAATGAGCGTGGAGCTTTTTTTCAGCTTTTGTTTTGGAGCTACGGTTCCTCCTCAGCATCTACATGCAAATGTTGATGTGTTTGGCGAGCTCTCGGTCCAGGTCGCTAATCAGGCGGTCAAAATCCTTCAGGCTGAGTCGGCAGTTAAACGGAGCGTCAAAGTCCAGGACGTCCTCCACATAGACCGCTCGGCTGCCTCCTGGGAACCACGCTTCTTTATTCTCTCCGTCATCTTCGCCCCCTGCGATGGCACACAAAAATCGGATCAACCAAAAGCAGCCATGCTTCATTTGAAGCGTTTCACGTGACTCTTGAGAAGTGCGAGCGCTTCCCAGCTGCAGCTTGGACATGCAAAATGTTTGCCTTGAGTGAGGTACTAGACCAAAAGAGACGCTTCAAGACGTTCAAAAGTAACACTTTACCTTGGTCGCTTTCACTCCCCGCCACCTCGTCGTAATCGGCTTCCTGTCCACATACAAGCTGTTGCCCGCAGACGCTCCAGTCACCGGCATAGCGGTTGATAGGGGGTGGACTGTCCAGGCGGGCCACACCGTCTCGGCCTCGCCGCGACACCACCACCTCTTCTTCCTCCTCCAAAATGGGACGGTCTGGGCTCTGATGGGTCAGGTTGGGGGAGGGAGGAGGGGAGATATCAGAGCCATCGTCGTCAGCTGGGATTCGGTGGGTCGGCACTGTGGAGGAAAGCCATGACTGTCAAATAGTGGTCGCGAGCGCTGCAAACCCGTCTTCTGAAAGCGGGAAGTCGAGTCAAAGGTCACGGGCTTTGTCAGCCTCCTTGAATTAATCACAACAGCGTGCTTAGACCGGTCGGGGCACCGAACGTATCGCATAGCAAATTCTTGATTCCTCCTCTCACCAGGCCACAGCTGCAGCAGGTAGTGCAAGGCCTCAATGTGGCGCTTGAAATCAACCGCACTCGCTGAATCCTCCCCTGGACACAAGGCCTTCTCTGTTATTGGCCCTCCTTTTGCCCGGCCCCCGCTCCAAGCCTCCTGTGTCTGTTTGAGGAGCACGGGGCCAAAACAGACGGCCAGGTTTTGGTGCGTCATCCTGTTGCAAGAGCTGAAGTACGCCACCAGGCTGAGATGGTCGAGCAGGAGAGTCAAAGTGGCCTAGAAAAGAGAGAGGGTCAAAGCGGCGCGCTGGCTCAATCGGGAAATGTCATCCTGCTGTCTCACCCTCTCTGCTGCCGGCAGACAGGAAAGCAGCGCCACGGTGTTCTCGGCTAACTGGAGGTCAGGACTCGCCGGTGGGACGGGCGGGGGCCGTCGAATCATAGCTTCCGTCACCGCTTTGTACAAAGTGGCTGTGATGAGCGACGACGGAAGCTCCCGCAGGTAGTCTTTTAGTATTCCTGTCCAAGTACAACTCGTTCAACTCAATGTGCTTTTTCGGCTTTAAATGTTGTTGTTGTTGTTGTTGTTGTTTTTTTTAAGATGGCGTTTTCTCGGCGACTTCAAGATGTGATTGACTCGAGCGCAAAGAATCTCACTCTACCGTCACCTGTAATGACGTTGATGTCCGGATAGAGATCCTCTCCCAGGCAAACGGCCGAACTGTTGCTCTCAAACCAATCCCTGAGCTCCTTCTTCACTGCTGCAGAACCGCACAGTCTGTACAGACCCACAGCCTGAAACGACAGCGGCGGTCACAAATGACAACACCTCTGACATTTGTCATCCCGCCCCATCCGCTCCCGCGAAGGGCTGAAGCGCTACCTTCAGTCCTCGCCGTTCAATCTCTGCCACAGTCTTCTGGATGAGCAGAGGGACTGCGTAGGCAGATCCTTCCTCTTCCACAAGGCGGCGTAGTTCGACCCCAAACACATTCGCAGGCGCATTTGAGGAGCTGCCAAACTGAAAAGAATCCAAATCGATTGCGCCGTTGCGTGTGATTGATCGGCGTGAGAGACAGAGAGAGAGAGAGACGGCGTTACATCAAAGGTTAAAACATTAATAGACAACTCGCTGGTGTTCATGTTGAATTTGTTTCTATGCTTCTACCTGTATGTCCCATTGTTCCCGCAGTGACATTTTGATATAAAGGAGGCCTCGGGGTTCCAGCTTGACACACAGCTGCTGACTGCGACTTCCTGATGGATGCGTCAATAATTACAATCGCACCTCGCCGATCAAAATGATTTGCTGTTACACTACGGCACCTTTAAAGAGCGGTGGAATCGTGACTCCGCCCACGCAGCAAACTTTGTTCCTGATCTGGTCCAATTCTGGCTGAGCTGCTTGGTCAAACGAAGACGGTCACGAGCGCTGAGGGGGCGCCGACGGTCGAGGCCGAAGCGGTCCTACCTGGCCTGAGGACCACCACGCGTAGTTGAGATGCTCTCTCCAGCTCCAGGTGGAAAGTGTGGTTTAAAGAAACGCTGTGGCCTTGAAGGTGAAGGAGTGAAGTCCTGGCTCGAGTGATTCCATCAATCTGAATTGCCAGAAAAATCTCATTGCTTTCGTCTGACCTGGTCAAAGACGGAAATCGGCGCTCATCAATTGTGACCGTCGTAAGGGCCTCGTGCTGCATGTTTGTACGCGGGCTCTAATTTTTCTGCTTACTTTGTCTTCATCTGGTCCAGGCCCAGAAGGTGAACGGTCAGTAAACCGGTGACACGCCGGCCGCATCGTGAAGAAGCCTCGGAGCCCGCGTACAGCGGGAAAGAACCCAAATCGGCCGGTTGCCGTGGCAGCAGTTCAGGCGAGTCTCCGTCACTAAGGTAACCTAAAGAGATTTGTGCCGAGAGAAGACATTTTTATTTTTTTAGTTGCGAGTCAGCAACCAGTAAGGTGAGTGCTGAGCTGCTTGACCTCCTTTACTGGCTGAGCGTACTCTCGATGACCGCCGCGAGGGCAAGGCGGGAGGGGCGGAGCTATCCAGGTGGTATCGACTTATTACATTGTGGTCGGAGGCATTCTTTGTCGCGCTTTCATCGCCTCCTCCTGCTCTGTCGCTTCCTTGTGCCACACGGGAGGAGCGTAGACTGATTTTGCGTCTGAGTTCTGGAAGTTTCCTCATCTTTAGGGAGAGTTTCCTCACGGCGCCGGGAGACCTCAGTCTGTCAATCACACCCCCTTTCTTTGGCAAGGCGGGCTGAGAGTCTGCTCGAAGGAGACACGCGGGCTATCTTTAGACAGCCCAAAAAAAGAAGAATCAACAGAAGCCGAGTCTTCTTACCTGAGCTTTCTGCAGTTAAGTCATCGGCATGGTGGCCGACCGTATCCATAGAAGGTCCGTCTTTCCGAGCGTGTCCCGGTTGTGCTTTTCTCTCTACTCGAGCGGAGCTCAGCTCCCTCCTCAGCCACAATTGTCCAGCCGGATCTTCCTCCTCCGGGATGGGGTTGTACCAAATGTCGCCTGCGCTTTCCCGCCACAAGCCGCAGGCCTCGTCTGAAGTGTTGGACTTTCCAGAGGAAAGCACCCAGTCGCGACTGCTGCGATCCAAGCTTTGCAGGTACAGCTTGCCGCCAACTGTTGGGTTTGGATGAGTGGCGCCGCCTGCTAGCTGAGGGGGCACCTACAGCGTTGAAGTGCAAAACAAGGATGTACCGTTTAACCTGTCATGCTTTTTGTGACGGGCCCCTCTGTTGACATTTACCTTATCCTCCGTGAACTTTGTCGCCTCTGAATTTCTTTCCACATCAACGGTTTGAGGTGCCCGCGGAGCTTCTGATCCTTCCCAAACCCAGTGCTGCTGCTTCGCCGCGCCGGTCACGTGGCTGAGAGAAGGAGGTTTGTGGTCTGCCGGTACCTCCGTGGACTTGCTCGTCATTGCCGGCAAAGGAGGGCTGGAGTTGTGGAGCACGACGTCGGATCGAACTGTGACATCTGCAGCAAAAACAGGTGGGCGGTTACCAAGACATACGTTCAGATGTCGACGCTTGGACCGGTGACGTGACGGCCGCATGCGGCCTCTGGGTGTTGGCCTCGTCCCGGACAAGAATCACTTTGTGCAAATGTAAAAGGAGGTGGGATCAATGTGTGAGTGTGTGTGTGTGAATGAAGTCTCTGTGTTGTCCAGCAAACACACTGCCTCTATTCACTATTCACCACTCTGATGCACACACGGTCACTTACAGACAGACAGCGAGCTTCACGGGGCTATTCGGGCTAATCTATCAAATTCTTCCCTCCTGTGACACCCCACAGATAAACAGGAAGAACACACACACATGCGCATTGACAGGAAGTGCTCAGTTGCCCTGTATTCCATTTACTTTATTACCGCACATGCGGCACTGTTCATGCTTCACTAAGCGAGATTTGGTTTTCAATCACTTGATCGTCGCCTCAAACAGTTGCTCTGATTGTAACGCACTCCTAACTTGACTCAGTCGGATGCGAAGACGCACGGCGGTTCTTCACAAGTGCTCACTTATACGCCGTTAAAGATGGCTGCTTTATTTCCCCATCTGACTGTCACGAAGTCTTAGGAGGCAAGAGCACAACAGACCTAATTCTGGACGAGGAAGTGGAAGAGCGCGCTTGCGATGCTCACCGTTGGCTTGAGGCTCCGTCTTCCTGCGGGATCGGTTCTTGCCTTGCAGCCGGGAGAAAGTTCTCTTGAGCAGAGGCTGGGCCATGGCTGGCTGCCGGGCGTCCGTCCGCTCCCTGAGCTGTTTTTGCGGAGAGAAGGTAGTGAAAATTCAAGCATTCCTTCACTCCTTCATGTCTCCTCACTCGTCGTCTATCAAACTCTCCGAGCTACAGAACAGGAAATGAATTCCACACATTCTTTCCCAAACACCCCCCTGCCCCCCTTCCACTTCCATTTCCTCCTCCCACTCTCCTCAATACACAGCTGCGGACTGGGGGGGGGGGGGGGAGGTGGGCTGTGGGCGGTTGAGTGGAGGCGGGGGCTTGGGGTCCGTGGGCTGTTGGAGGCTCATGGGAATTGCAGTCTGAATTTTCTTCTCCAGGCCCAAGAACTCAAGTGGACAACAAGTCATGGAAAGTTGCTTGTGATGAGAGCAGCGCAATACGTTGGGTGACGCCTGTACTGAGGTAATGCCACGATGTGCACGTGCGCTGTTGTGATGGCCAGTCGTCATGGCTACATGCTCACGTGGACTCCGCTGTCTTTTGGGCGTGTGCTTGCCTTTTTTGCTTCCTTTGTGTATGTATGACCTGGCTCCATGCTCACGAGTCTGACCTGAAGCACATGTCAAGGTCAACGTCAAGTGCTTGTGGAGTAGCAGACGGCCGTAGGTGGTAAAAGTACTCATGCAAGTCAAGATACAGACATTCGTGTCAAAAGGAGCGGGGGGGGGGGGTCCTCATACTGGGAAGAAAAAAAGCATCACATGGCTAGTGTTGGCTCAACTGTTATGAAAACAATGTGTTGTCATTCCTTTGCCAAAATTGACAACTGATTTTTTTTTTAAACGCCTCTTTCGCACAAAACTTAATACGTTTGCCACAAATCATTCGTTGGGCTGACAACAAACAATTCACTTTTAGGCGGCCATGGATGGCGGATATCTGGCTTCTGGGAATCTGTTACGTCGTCGTCATTGTTGGTAGCCCGTTAACGTTTTTTGGTTTGTTTTTTTAACCCCACATATGTAAGACCCCCAAATCCCAATCGAGTAATAAATGCAATTGCCGACCCCTCGCTGGATTGGCATCTTGTTTGGTTGGAACGTATTTTGACGAGTGTAGAAAGTACAAATACCTGAAAACTGTCCCCGAGTACTAAACTTGAACAGGGGTAGACGACACTATCACATCTCACAAGCTTCTGTTGCAATTTGTCTGAATTTCAATGTCCTTTGGTGATGCAACTCCCTTTTTGTCCGTTAGATGGTGACAGAGTCCAGAAAACCTGGAGCTGAGTGGACCCTTCGAGCCAAGTCAATCTTGAGACAAGAAAAGCGAAAACGGGGGAAGGCCTCAGTGTTTCTCGAAATGCCAATTAGCATTAGCATGATAGTTGCATCAGGTTTAGTTTGTCGCAACCAGAGTCCTGATGAGGACAAGGACATTTTGGACTCTCGCAGAGCCGACGAGCATGCAGCCGAAGGTGAATTCTTGGCCATCCAGATGAATTGAATGACGTTTTTGAGAACCAACCCAAATATTATTATTTGCTGACCTTTGGATTGAGATTTAAGTCAGTTCCATTAAACGCCTTTTATGAAATGGCTTAAAGTGCCAAATGTATTTCTGATGTTCCAGTAGGCTTTTGCTGACATTTTTTCTTTTGCTTTCTAGCAGACGCCCAAAGGTTTGTGCCAACGCTGACTGCCACTTGGAGCCGCTCGTAGTCCCGTTAACCTTGACAAAGGCTCAAGGTGATTCGTTCCAACATGACAAACGAGTATAAAAATGTGAGAAAATGAATTGTGCTTGAGTGCCTTTTTCAGACACGCCACTTGGAAGCTGAAACTCGTGAGAAATTCAAAGAATCTCCCTGCTCCCTTCTACGTTCCACTAGAGGGCGTCCATCTTGTTCTCTTCCTCAGTTGCCATCTTCATCAGTCTTGGTGACTTTGTTCAAGCCAACACACACGTAGGCACCTGCACACACGTTCACACTTTTTATTTCGTGCTGCGGTGCACTCTTGTGGAAGAAAAGAATCTTCATCTGCTTCTCTTCTTCTTGTTCTTGGGGAGACCATTTGACGGCTGGGGGAAGGGGGCGGAAGATCCGGAGGAATGAAGGTGTGCGGTGCTCTGCGGTTGGTCGACCGGCTCTCTCTCCATCACTTGGCCCGTCCTTATAAGGGCAGTCCCCGCCCCCTCTGCCGTGCCGTCACAGTCGTGGGGTTTTGGGGTTTTGGCGTCGGGTCCTGTGGGGCCGCGGGGCTGAGAGTTCTTTGCCTTCTCATCATCGCGCCGTCCTCTTCCTCGCCCTCCTCTTCACCTCGCCTTGTCTTTAGGGAAAACAGGGGTGGGGGGGCAAGTCTTTGCTTTCGTGCAATTCTGCGATTTTTTTTTTCTCCCCCCCTCTGAGGATTTTCTTTCGCTTCTGAATTCCCCGATTAAATTTCCTCTCACGGTCGGCTTCGAAACGTGAAAAAGCAAAAACAAAAATAAAAGTATCCCGGCAAGGCGGCACAACATTTTTCCTCGGCCTCTGGGGCACTTTTGCCAACTTCCAGAAGAAACGATTGAAGACCATTGCTTGAGTTTTCCTGCGGGACATTCTTCCTTCCGCTTGCTCTCCATCTGCTTCTTCTCGATCCAGGTCCGGGTTGTGGGTCTTGAGGGATGTTCGGGATTCAAGATGGGATCCCGCGCGGCTCCACGGCGAGTCTGAAGGAGGAGCCGTTGGCGGTTCGCTCGTGGATGCATTCGAGCGCCGTGCTTGACGCCAACGCCGCCGCTCAGAGGTAAAATAATCCGCGGCATCAAGGGATTGCGGGACCCGCAAGTCCCCGCAGGCCCACGCCATCCTTTATTCCTTCTTGCCCGCTTTCAACATCGCATCCCATCCGCTTTTTTGTCACTCGGAGTGAAAGGGAGGTCAAAGATCCAACTTGGAAGCTTAAAAATAGTTTTGTTGGAGATGGTCAAATCTTCAAAATGCCACAACTAATTCCTCACGTTCACACTTGATTTGTTTGTTCTGTTCGTCGCTTTTCAGAGCAAAATTCAGAATCCGCTTCATCCTGAACCCACTCGATGTAAAATCAATTTTTTTTTAAATCGGTATGATGAAAATGGGTTTCTATTTTGTTAGTATCAATATCATGATTAAGATTATTTGTCATCATTATTGTCATGAATCACATTTGATTTTTGCAGACGAGATCTATTTTGTTGAAGCAGCAAATAACAGCGTCTTTTAATATCATCACATAAATGACAATATTATTGTTAGATGGAAAAAAAACAAATATTGAATCAGCTTCAACTTTTCATTTTGCTCCAAATAAAAAGCAACGCAATTTGTCTCTTTTTACATGCAGGGACAATTTAATTTATGTTTATCATTGTCCTCATTTTCGTTCTTGTTCACAATGAACATCTGCGACTTCTTTTGCCTTGAATGAATGAAATCCATCATCGTTTGCATTTTTTGGAGGGTGGGGGTGGCTTCCAAGAGAATGCAACTGAAAAATTAAATATGGATTGTTTTAGTTTTTACCACAATTTTCACTTGTGTTATTAGATTGATTTATTTTATCAGTCAGAAATATGCTGTCATCAATTTTGAATCAGAAAATGTAACCATTCGGATGTTTAAAAAAAAGTAGGGAAATTCTGCACTTGTGCCCCGTTTTAATGTATTTTGTATGTGTGTGTGCGCGTCAGTGGGGTGGGCTTAGCACGAGCCCACTTTGAGAAGCAGCCGCCGTCCAATCTGAGAAAGTCCAACTTCTTCCATTTCGTGCTGGCGCTGTACGACCGCCAAGGTCAGCCCGTGGAAATCGAGCGCACTGCCTACGTGGACTTTGTGGAGAAAGAGAAGGTGAGGCGCCGCCGCGCTCCGACTCCGACGAGATGCTCCTCAATCGCTTTGCTCGCCACCGTGACGCCTTTTTCTTGACTTTTGTCTCACAGGAACCCACCGCAGAAAAAACCAACAACGGAATTCATTATAAACTGCAGCTGCTCTACAGCAACGGTGCGTTCCATTTGCATGTCGGCGCAGCCCGGATGCCGCTGCTCTATAAACACTGTGCATGCATGTGTGCGCCTGCGTAGGAGTGCGGACGGAACAGGACCTCTACATTCGACTCATTGATTCCCTGACCAAACAGGTGAGCTATTGATTATCAATCAGTTCACTATTCTATTATTCTATTGGGGTCCCACGCGTTTGTCGCGTTCTGTAAAGATTTTCCAAGAAGGAACGCACGTTTGTGGCCTTGGCGGATTGGAATGAAGCTCTCTTCCCAGACAGGCTCCCGAGTTTTTCATGTTCCGTACATCCTGTCAGATTGAGTTTGACTGCGACCGACGAGGTTTCTCATCCGCGTCGTGCCTGACGTGACCAAATTTTAGGCGGTTTGAAAATCTCGGCATCCGCAGCATTCGCGACCAGCCACGGTCGCCTCTCCCGTCCCGCCGCGCCGGTCCCGTTTTGCGCTCGACGTTGCGGCCGCCGGCAACATGGTGTCAAACGTGCCGTGTTCGTGTCAGGCGATCGTCTATGAAGGTCAGGACAAGAATCCGGAGATGTGCCGTGTCCTGCTGACCCACGAGATCATGTGCAGGTAGGCCGGCCGCGATTGGATTTCAGTTGACGTTCCGTCTGGCAAGCGCTGACAAGATTGCCGCTTCTTTTTTTTCCCCCCAACAGTCGCTGCTGCGATAAGAAGAGCTGCGGAAACAGAAACGAGACGCCCTCTGACCCGGTCGTCATCGACAGGTAGCCAAGCGCGCGAGTGCTGCTCTTGAACTGGCTCGTGAACATGCGTTTGTGTCAAGGTTGTGATATCGCACAAAGCTCCCTGCTCACGTGATTGGTGGCACATTGATTGTTTGTCCAAAGCGAGGGAAGCGCTTTTGGTCCTCCGAGTGGGATGCGAAAGCAAAGCGGAATGTTCTTCCTCCTACCTCTTATTTGAATCCCTCCCCTCTCCCTAGAGGAATCTGAGCAGCTCCCCTTTTCCCACCCGTACTATTAATCTCATCCTTTCCTTCTTGAGGGAGGGGGCAGGGGGGGGGCATATCTGTTCCTTTCCCAGAGTTTTTTTGCCGCAAGCTTCACCTGCGATTTTGGCTGCATGTCCAACCCGTGCACAAACCGCTTCGGCACTCGCTTCACTTTTACACATTTGTTTTGATACACTTTGTCTGATGTCCTTTCAAAATAAAAGATCTCCAATCATAAATGAGAGCGCCGATGTTTGCCGTGGCCGTTTGTTTCGTATTTCTCTGCTCTTCTGAACCGAATGAAAGTCGCTGAGGTCGCCGATGTGTGTCTGTTTGAAGGTTCTTCCTCAAGTTCTTCCTCAAGTGCAACCAGAATTGTCTGAAAAATGCCGGAAACCCGAGAGACATGCGGAGGTTTCAGGTGATGTGCACACACCCGGAACAAAAAAAATGATAAATTAAAAATGTGTGTGGGAGCATTTCAGGCCGAAATGCAAAGTGACATGACCTTCCTCCTCCCCCGAAGACGCCCACTAGCTTAATTTTACCTCGTCTCGGGTCCTTAGCGGCTTTTTTACACTGATAGTGATGTGAAATGTACCCTAACATTAGAGTGAGGGTATCGCTTTGTATCTACCTAACGCAACTCTTGAAGTAGCCTCGAATCTAACAAGTGATTGGTCACCTGGGGAATTTGCAGGTGGTGGTGTCCACGACGCTCACCGTGGACGGGCATGTCCTCGCCGTCTCGGACAACATGTTTGTGCACAACAACTCCAAACACGGCCGCCGAGCTCGGAGATTGGACCCGTCTGAAGGTACATCGAAAGCGGGGAATCTCATCGGGACTCACAAGGACCACCCCCGCCCCCGAATGTCACTTTCGTCTTCCTTTTTATGGTCACGAGCGATGTCGGTACGTCGGGTACGGTGAGCTCATGTTAGCATCGGGCCGCGCCATCCCATCCGCTCCGAAGTCGGTAAGATGGAGGACCGTTTGTGCGTCTGTGAGCAAACAGGAAGTGTGTCGACGCGGAACGTGCCCACGTTGGGAAGAGCCTGACGAACTAAAATCGTCTTCATTTGCTCATTGAAGAAGTGCTGAAGCCTCCCCGCCGTCCCCGGAGAGGAGTCTGTGTGCGTGTCTGTGTGTGTGTGCGCACGCTGGCCGTTCAGCCTCTTTAATAGCCATCCTAATTAAAGATGGTAACCATGGCGACACCACCCCCTTATTAATCCCCCCCGCCCAATCTAGTCGCTTCGAATGCTTCAATCACGCTCTTTCCTCGTTCGAGAGCTAAAAGATGAAAGACTTGACAACCTGCAAGTCATCCGCACACTTGACTCGTGTCGGATGTCGGATTCTTCCGTCTAGTCACTCGTCCCGTCGAGTTTTATTGCCGAAAGCTGAAGAGGAGGGCCGAAGAAGCCCGTGCGTCTGTTCAATGAACTCCTTTCCGCCTTTGTTCTCCGCACGAGCCGATGGAACGCACACACACTGCTTTTATTTCACTCTTAATTAATGTGCAGTTGCTCTGATAAGAACATGAGGTAGCCTTTAGAAGTAACATAAGTGTGAGTGACGTCAAACCCGTCGGAAGAGGCCAAAGTGAACAGAACTTTTTTTTTGTCCCTCAGCAGCGTGCCCGTGCATCAAGGCCGTGAGTCCCAGCGAGGGCTGGACGACGGGCGGCGCCACCGTCATCCTCATCGGAGAAAACTTCTTCGACGGCCTTCAGGTGGTCTTCGGGAGCATGCTGGTGTGGAGCGAGGTGAGCCAAGTTGCGCACATTTGTCGGCACGCGGCTCCGAACTAACGAGCGTTCCCCCGGTCCAGCTCATCACGCCGCACGCCATCCGTGTGCAAACTCCCCCCCGACACATCCCCGGAGTGGTGGAGGTCACCTTGTCGTACAAGTCCAAGCACTTCTGCAAAGGGGCTCCCGGACGCTTCATCTACACGGGTAAGGCGCCGACGGCTTGCGGCGTTTGGACGGCCTTTGGAATTTAGCAAACTTTCTCTTCATCAGCCTTGAACGAGCCCACCATCGACTACGGCTTCCAGAGGTTACAGAAGGTCATTCCTCGTCACCCTGGAGACCCGGAGAGGCTGCCCAAGGTAACCAACGCACGCACACGCGCGCGCAGCCTGCGAAGCTGATGCCTATCGCCGCGCTGAGCAGCCGAGCGGAACGAACGATGATTGAAGAACAATTGTCACTCTATTTTCTGTTTGACATGATTGACTGAGCATGTTTGTGCATGCGCCTGTGCGCGCACGTGGGCAACACGTGCCACCATTTATTTTGCACGAGCGTGGCGTTAAATGAGTCACGTGATTGTCTGCTTTGAGCTCATGAGGGAGTGCAGCTCTTGATTGTGGCGTCACTTTGCGGACAAAACTTTCTGGATGTCAAGAGAGAGGGGCCCAGCATTATGATGTCATCGCACCTTCTCATCCACTCGCTGATGAGGAAGCGGCGCTGTGCCATGTTTTGCGCTTTGACACCTGCCAGGGGGCAATCGGCGCCGCCGTAGCTTTTGCAACGCATCGCCGGCACGGGAGCGCTCGGCTTAACAAGGGCCAGTCACAGGCTGGCTGCGTGCGCGATGTCGTCCAAGTTGACGGGTACACAAATCAACAAACACAGAAAGACATTTAATTCTCCACACAGACAAGATGATTCAATACACTGTGTGTGTGTGTATGTGTGTGTGTGTGTGTGTGTTTAAGTCCAACAGCAAACAAGAACTGTTGAAACAGTCAAATCAGGAAATCAGTGAGTGCAGTCATGTGGCAAGAAAGGAGATTGGCCTTCACACACACACACAGACACACACACTTTTGAATTGTTTTTTTGTGTAAAGAGATGTCGAAATGTCTTTTTTTTTTAAATAATCATAATTTTCGTGAATATATTTTGTGCGTGTATTCCAAAAGTTGGATTCATGCCGGTGATGTCACTTCCTGCCCCACAGGAAGTGTTACTAAAGCGAGCCGCTGACATGGTGGAAGCATTGTATGGGATGCCTCCTAGCAACCAGGTGACCCTCGCGCGCTCACACGCACACTCGCACTCGCACATATTTTCACGGTCCCGTTCTTGCGCAGGAGATGATCCTGAAGCGAGCGACGGACATCGCCGAGGCCCTCTACAGCGTGCCGCGTAACCACGGGCAGATCCCGGCGCTGTCAAACGCGACTTCCCACGGCATGATGGGAGTCAACTCCTTCGGTGGCCAGCTGGCGGTCAATGTCAACGACAGCACTCAAGGTCAGTCCCTGCCGGGTCCCCGAGACCTTCCGTGGACACTGAGCGCTCCTTCGCGTGGCAGGCGGATACACTCGCAACGGCCAGCAGTCGCCCAGAGGATACGCCCCGACTTCCACCCCCCAGCAGACTAACTACGGCAACACCGTCAGCAGCAGCCTCAACGCCTACGCCAACTCGAGCATGCCCAACCTCGGGGCGGCCTCTTCGCCCAACTTCCTCAACGGCTCCTCCGCCAACTCCCCCTACGGCAGTAAGTAGACGTCTGTTGAGGTCCGCCACCGACCAGGACCGGCACCCCCCGTCATATTTTTCTCTTTGCTGTGTCAGTTGTGGCGACCAGTCCCACCATGGCGGTGTCGAACTGTAGCTCCGCCCACGGCGTGTTCGCCTTCTCTGCCAGCATAAAAGCCAAGAGCGCCTTCGCTCCTGTGGTTAGGCCCGCCTCCTCGCCAACGCCGACCAACAACTGCGGCGTCAACGCCGGACTGCAAGGTGACCCCCGTTGCAAAAGCACGCATGCATACTTCCTGTCCACTATCGTGCATGTGTGCGTTTCAGCATTCGAGCATGTTACTGAAAATGTGTCAGAATGATGGCGTATTCGGAGAACCCACATTTTTGGACTGAATTTTACCCACCGCGGCTTGAGCGTTTTGGTCCACGTTTGTGAAGCTGGAGCCAATTTGTGCTTGCCATTGTGCAGCCATGTCGGGCCTGGTGGCACCGCCCATGTAGAAGACCAACGGCGAGCGAGGAAGCGTCCGAGTGAGGAGGCGAGCCGGCGACGATGAGCGGCCGACCCCGACGAAGCAGCCGTGCGTTTGTCCGCGCGCAGCCTCTGTGCGGAAAGCGTGATGTCATGACGGCAACGTTTTCAACAACCTTTTCTGATGAAGCCCCCCCCCTCCCCCAACCTCCTGCACCTGCTGTGTCAAGTGTCACTGTAATGTTTCCTTAACGTGCTTCATCAACAAGTCATTTTCATCGGCCGTAGAGTGTGTGCGTGCGCGCATAGTCTTCTATCCGGAGCAAAAAGAAACGTGTCAAAGTTTTGTGGTTTTAATTGTGGAGTTGTGACTTGATGTTATTTATGCCTCATGCAGAATAAAACAAAAATTTAATTTACAGCCCAAGTAACTCATCTGACATTGATACAACCTTGTATAACTACACGCACACACAGAAAATGCTAACATACAATGCAAAATACCATAGGCGGGCTAATGAAGGGAATTGTTGCAGTTTTTCAAACCTTTGAGAGAATTAATTTAATAATAAAAAGAATTTAATAAGATGCATCAGCACATGTTGGCAGACATAACAATATTCGCAGGCGCTTTTTTTTAATCCTCTGCGTCAAACTACTCCTCTTACTGCAGTCTAAAGTCTAAACCTCATCTGCAAGGTGGAAAGGTCTTCAGTTTGACACAAAGTGTCTTTGAAGAGTCCATGCTCTTGAGCAAATGCTTTGGATGTCATACACGGGCCAGAAATTGGACACAGATGAGATTTGCACACGTGGAACACCCGCCAAGCTCACACGCTCGGATGTCTCAGAGGACCTGATTGAAAGCAGGCCGCTGCGGCTGCTTTGGCAGGCGCATCTCGCCTTCTCTGTGAGGCAAAGGCCCTTGGACAAAGTGGTTAAGGTCACCGGAAGCGGAAATTGATGATGTCTGCTTATTGTTCTGGTCACACAGTGATCAATCAGACCAATCGGATACTTTTTTTTTTTTTTTGCTGTCGTGACAACCGGTAGGGCAGCGACGACGCCCCCCCCCCACCCCGCTCCTAAAACCCAAGGGCGGCCATGTTTGTTGACTGACGTGAAAGAAAGCAAACAAAGAGACAAAACAAACTAATTACCTGCAAACATAGCCGACGCTGTGAACTAATGGCTTAGTGAGCTAACGAGGTCAACGCACGTCTCGGGTAAGTGTGTGCGTACATCGCCGACACTAAAACACACGCGCGCACATCTTTCAACCAAAGTGTGTCGAATGAAATCTCACTTGTCATGTTCATGAATGAATTATGAATTGACAAATTAGGCAGGCCGTCGATCGCACGCACGCGTTAGCCACAGCAGTGCATTGTGTGTTTTGTGCGCACGACTGCCTATTAATCCTCATGGAATGAAGCGAAACGATGTTGGCTTGTCTTTGCTGAGCAGAGGACGCACATGTTGCTTGGAGTGATATCAAGAGAGCTCTTGTTGTGTGCAGGTGCGTGTTTGATGCAAAAGACGAAATGGCTTCATCGGCAGTCCTGCTTTTTTTTTTATGGCTGTGTTGTCCAAAAAAAAGGGGCGGAGTTTTTTTTTGTCTGTTGGACAACAAATTCAATAAATGCACAAATAAGGAAATCAAACTACGCAGGAGGTCGAATCAACGGTCTTGACACGGTTTGTGTTGCTTGTGCTTTTGATTCCAATGTCACTCCCAAGCCTTTTGACCAGAATTTCACAGGAGGACAGTTGAGAGGGAAAAAACAACTAAAAAGTAAATGTGTTTTAAATGGTTGATCCAGATAAAAAAAAAAAGTGTTATTATTTTTCTTGGAAAAGTTGTCTGTGATGGATGTCGCTAGCACATTCCACTCGGGCCCAAATAAGAAAGTCGATTATTTCTTATCATCTTTGTTACATTACAAGTACTTTTATCAGCACGCTCTCTGATTGGTTGTCACTCAGCCCCGCCCCCTCCCCCCAGGTTGGCCACGGCAGTGCTCATATGTGACGGAGAGGAGAGGTTTGGGGGGGGGCGGGGGCCAGAGGGTGGAGGGGGGATGGCTGTTGAGTGACAGAGATATTACTGCTCGGGAAGATTTTGAGCTCCGATTTCCTTCATGACGAATGACCTGCTGAGGATGAAGATGAGGATGATGGTGCGGATGAGGATGATGACTATCATCCTCCTCCTCCTCCACAGGAAGTACATCTGGGTCACTTCCTGCTTTACCTTTCATCTTTCATTCCTGAAGGAGAGATGATCCGGTTCTCTTGATTTCTTCACCCTTTGGTGAACGTCTGCTCTTGAAATCACGAGAACGTGATGTCATCCTGTTTTTTTTTTAATTGAAAGATGGGAACTCGTTACTAACTTGACCAAAAAACAAGCGATGAGAACCTACACGGAATCGAAAATACCGTAAACGTCAACCGCCTTAACCAAATCAACAACGTAACCAAAGTGCTTGAAATCGTTTAGCTTTGGTCCCACGCGGCCCGACTTTCATGAACATGCGGCATCCACGTCAGTGTAATTATGATGCGGCAGCAGCGGCCTCCTCGTCTTGGTGCGGTGCATCCTGGGAATGAAATGAAGTCGGCAAGGAATGAGCACCGCTCATCGTAAATGAAAAGGCGACCGCGGACGCTTCTGCCAGCTCATTTGCTCGTTCGCGATGCGGGTTCGATTTCCCCCAGAGGACGTCGGCCGGAAGCGGCGAGCGGCCCGACCGACTTCGGCGCGGCGCACCGTTCAATCAAATATGAACCGAGACGGCGATCCCAAGTGGAAATGCCGCATAAATAAATTCTTATGGAAATGTGCGTCTGGAACGTCTTTGAAAAGGCGACACTTACGTGCTGGTGTTGATCCTGACGGGGGCGCTGTGGCGTAACCTGAAAAGTGGGCTGAGGGGGCGGTGGGGGTCAAAGTGTCAATCAACCATGCGGTTGAGTGTTGGACATGAGCAGCAGTCCATCGTTGACTTGAAAGCTTCACAGGGCGTCTCCATGGTAACGGACAGGAACTGACAACATGGTCGGTATTACATTTGCTCATTAAAATCACAAGGTGTTAATAATACGCTGATAATTGATCTTTTAGAGAAATACAGTGTTCCTGTGTGTGCGCGCGCGCGTGTGCAAGTGCTCAACTCTGAGCTGACAAAAAAAAAGTTGTCAACCACACGTTTTTCCGTTATGCTCCGTGTGAGCTGTTGGCGAGTGTGAAGAGGAAATGAAAGAAGTTCAATTAGCGCCTGGTTACGGGAGGGAATTTGCTCAAAGTGACGACAAATTTGTGAGAAAAAAAATCTTTTTTTCTGGAAATCCTGGTTGTAACTTCTTGGCTTTATCTTGAAATGTTGGACTTTGTACAGGAAATACGACCTCGTGTCGAAAAAGCAATGACCGATATTGCAGTAAATGTGATAATAGTGAAGTAACACTTTAGCAGTACAATAATTAGCGTACGGCAAGGCTGTAATAATGCTTTGTTTAATCATAAACATCGAGATATAGAGTAGAACATCTTGAAATCTAGTGGACGCAATATACGTTTCTGCTCGCGGGTATGTCCGCCATATTTGATGTGGCGGCGTCAACTTTACTCCATTTCAAAAAAACACCAGAAACAATGTTTGCCATTTTAAAATCTGATGATGATACATGTGGAGAGGAAAAATAAAAGAAAAATGTAACATGCATTCTTCTAAATAATTGAATTGTAGACGTTCATTTTATCAGTGCCTCCTGTTTGATGGGGCGATGGCGTTGATTTTTTTTTATTTGTGTGTGTTGCCGTGACGACAAGGGAATTATCGATTGTTTTAACAAGCCGGAGCGTAATTGAGACCACGGTCAACATTTGCAATCAGATGCAACTCTTGCAGACACACACACACACACACACACACACACATGCTCACGGGCACAGTCGTGCGCGCGGATCTGAAGAAAGTCAAATTGTTGGCGTCAGCACAAAACGTTCTTTTTTAAAAGGTGCCCTCGAGGGAAGTCTCATTGCTGACATTTTGTTGAAAGCCATAAAGTGACCCCACCCCACCCCCTAACCAATTTAACCTTTTTATTTAACGTTCATACTTTTAGCACATGGGGCCTATACGACGCTACCAAACATGGCGCCACGTACTCCGACGCGACTCGGGATCGAATTGACAAGTCCGCAGCGACTTTTAGCACCGCTCATGACTGCAATTCTGAGATGCTCTATCTGATCGAAGAGCCGCAGCGGTAGACGGGAGCCGCGGTGTCGGATTCAACGCCACAGAGGCGAAGTGGCAGGAAAAGACAAAAGGGGGGCCCTCGCCGCCTCGACCTTGAGCGACGGCCCCGAGGACAAAGCGCTCGTTGGAGGAAATGCGTTTTGGGCGGCGACAGACGGAGATGGACGCGCGGCGGGCACACCTTAATAAAATCCTACAGGCTGATATGATCAAGCATGAAGTACATTACAAAGGTAATGTGAATTTAAAGCCACTTCCTTTCATTATCAAAAACACTGAGCCGGCGCTGGCGCACTCCGCTCGCCCAATTTATGAGGCCCACTTCCTCAATCTAATAGAAGGATTCAGGTGTTACTAATGGAGCAGCCGCCGAGGTAATAGACGACGCACCCGCACATAATGTGGACCGATGCGCCGCCGCCGTCGCCGCGGAAAGACACAAAGACGGAAAAGTTGGGAGAGCCGGCTCAGCCGAGACCGCGCCGGCCGAGTCGTACGCTGCGAGTGGAGCTAACGAGGCCCCCCGGCGTCCAAATTCACAGGATGTAAACTCCCAAGGCCTCGTTTAGGGCACCGTGGACCAGTTTGCTCCACCCATCTAGCGACACCTTTTTTATTCACTAAGCACGAGCGCAAATTGACTTAACCTCAGTCGGCGTGCCTGTGCGCGTGTGTGTGTGTGTGTGTGTGTGCGTGTGTGTGTGTGTGTGTGTGTGCGCATCTGTCTGTGTGAATGCGTGTGCATGTGTGCGTGATCACTCAACTAAAACTGCTGCACTAATTAAAAGTGTGCTGAGTGTGTGTGTTCTTGTCAGCGGGAGCTTTAGACTCACTTTCTAGGGGGGACGGGGCCTGTGTGTGTGTGTGTGTGTGTATACGCATTTCTGTGTGTGTGTGAGCCAGCCATTTGATTTGGTGTCAGTGCGCTTGTGAACTTTTAAAGGGTCAACAGACACACTTTCTCTTTCTGTCCATTTTTCCATTTTTGTTCCTTCACTTGTGTCATTGTGTCTGTCATAGACGGGACCCCCCGAGCCCCCTCAACCCATACACACACACACACCCATCCATCACTCACCTACTCAACCAACACATTACTACACACGCACACACACGGGGCTGAGCGTCATTACCAGGTGGCAGTGAAGCAGAAAAGCTTGCTAATGGCAGGTCACTGCCGTGCATGGGTGTGTGTGTGTGAGCGTCCGTGTGTGTGTGTGTGTGTGTGTTGACCAGTTGCCATTCCGACCATGTGATGTGATCGACCCCCGCATGTGTATGTGTGTGTGTGCTTGTGTTGGTGAACGTTTCCGGCAGCAGATTGTAAGAGGAAAGCTGTCACCTCCGCGATGCATTTCTTTTCATGCACGCCAAGGCCGCAATGCATTCTGGGAGTCGGCGTCCAAACGCTCCGCCGAGTTGACGATCTCGCTAACATTGTTGCTCAACACGGACTTTTAATGACGACATCAGGGCTGTCATCGGCCACTCGTCAATCTCCGTCAACTTTACGAGTCGCTATGAAATTTGATTGACAGACGTACGCCTGGGGGACGCACCTTGCCCCGCCCCCCTCCCTGGCTGCCATGGTTACATCAGGTGAGGCCATTTCCTTCAGTTTTAGTGGCTGAGTCAAGTCCGTCTGTCTGCTTGACGAGCTCCCTTATTAGCTCGTTAGCTCATTAAAGACGGGAGGATCATTAAAGAGACAAACTGACCATCTTTCACACACACCCACTCGCGCGCGCACGCGCGCACACACACAGCAGCTGTTCAAGCACGACATTAAAAGTCTAATTTTTTCCTTTTATGGGTCTCGTTAATGTTTTTAGGGACCCGCTAATGACATCTCACAGGCACGCACGCACACAGAGTCGTTGGGTTTTAGTAAGTGCGCCACTGTTGACCTTTAGGACAAACCAGTGACAGGAAGTTTCATCAAACGTCAAGTAAAGAAGACACGGATGAGCGTCATTGGACCACACTGAGCGCCACATGACTCCTTTTTGCCTAATTCAACTTAAGGTAAAAAGAGTTCCTGATGCTCGGTCATAATAGGCCCAGGATCCAAAATGGCGGACAACATCTGCCAGCCCGTTTGTGATCATTGAGCAATTGGCTCTCTCTCATCCCTCCCCCGTGCGCTGACGGGCTAGTGGCGACCCCCATTTTGTTGGATCGGCAAGACGTTTGGCTGGATCGGTTTGTCGGTTCTCCCCCTGTTCCTGACGACGGCCTTCAAGAGGAGCACATTAAAAAAAAACCAAAAAAAAGTTTGGCATAAATTGGCATCCAGCTGGCAGACAGGAAGGAGATCATCTTCAAGCAACAGAATTCCCACAGAGGATTCTAATCGGCTTCACCGTCCTCATGTGGCACAAGTATGTGTGTGTGTGTGTGTGTGTGTGAGTGTGTGTTTCCAGCTGTTGGCTCTCTCTTGCTTGCTGTTCTTTTTCCTTTGTGGTGCTTCCAGGAGTTACTTGTATTGTCTTTCACCATTGAAGCATGACCTTGAACCGTTTCAACTTTTTTTGTCATATTTCTTCGTGTATTTGCGGAGATTGTCGGTCAGAAGAAATAGGAGGAAGTCACTTGGTGTAAGCGCGTCTCAAGTCATGTTTCAACGAAGCAGGGACGGATCATTTTTCTCTCCCTGGTCTAAGAGCGGGCTTGACCAATACATAGGTTGGCTGAGAACATAATTTATAAGTATATTTTTTCTCTTTTTGTCTCTTCCGAGTCTTCATTGACGAGAGGCCGCAGTTCAATTATTTCTATAAGACTGTGCTGCCACCTCTTGACAAAAAAACGTCACTGCAGGTAATAATTTAGCTCTTATTTTGTAGAATGACTAGTTGATGATTTTATTTTTAAGAAATCACTGTCCCGGAAGTGATGTATTTGTGACGTGATAATTTGAAGTCCACTCCGGCCGTGCAGGACGGTCGGTAGGGCACATTTGGAGGACACACGAGAACGCCAAAGCGATCGATCTAAAATATGAAAACGTAGCGTGCACACCATTTCCATATGAAGTTTAGTTTCGGGCTAACCAGATGTTAGCCGGCCGTCGTTAGCATGCATCGCGAGCAGCTTGTCAAGAGATGTTGGGAGCCGGAAGTGGATCTTTGGAACTGCAGACCGGTAAGTAATGTGATTATTATTTTTATTTTTGATGAGTGTGACGTATTTGTCTGGCTTGGGTTGAAATGTTGGTGCAGGAGAAGCGCCTTCGCTTGGATGCGGGACTTCCGGACGACGGTTGTCCAATGGAAATTCTTCCCGCTTTGCTTCGAACTCCTCAGGAGGAAGAGAAGAGGCGGGGCCAAGTGGAGAGTGGAGGGCAGGTCAGTCTCGGGTGCCATGACGACAATCTCTTCACATTTAAAGGTCAGATTCCAAAGACTTTTCAGGGTGTGTTAAAATTCATCTTCTCATCGCCGCTGAGAAACTTGGATTAGAATCAACACCGTGCTGCTCAGTGCGGATTGCAAATAGCCTGGTATTTTTTGCACCTCTCTTCTCTATATTTATTCGAGAGCACAACAGCTTTAGAGACTAACAGTTGGCCGTGCTGTCCGTGTGCGATTCATTGTAATGAGTCACCCGTACGTGAAATGTTACACCGCCGTCGTTTGTCAATCGTTTGGTATCTGACCTTTAAGGCTTCCTGGTTGCCATTGAAAACAAGTGATGTGTGCCCGTCTGTGCAGGAGTGCGTTTTCAGACCCGGAAGTCCTCCACTCACTTGTCTCAGATGTCTCGCTGGCGAGCCGGTACAGTACCAGAACCGCAACGCATGAGTGACACACACACACACATTGTGTGTGGTACACTTGTTTCGACTTGCGTGAATTATAGATGATGTCATCGTGTCTTTCAGGGTCACATCAACCATATGATGCCTGCAGGAGGCGGGCCTTCAGCAAACCCACGCTGATGATTGGTGGAGTTGCTGACAAGAACCTCAAACGGGAAACGGATGACGCGGTTTCAGTCTTTCACGTTCCCTTGACCCTCTTCAGCTGAGGAATCCGTCTGGTCCCAACTAACTGGTACAGCCTGGACTCTTTGCTAGCCAGTCGCTGTGAAGCTGTTTGGACATCTTGGAATTATTTTCTAATACATTTATATCTCTTTTGGACATCACTTCCTCATGCACATTTTGTCAAAATAAGACAAAACTTTCAATGGAACTGAAGTCGTACTTTTATTCTGAAAACATCCTGACATGAAGGTTCACTTTGAATCTGCTGCAGTTAAAAAAAAAAAAAACAAAGGGTCCGTAATGTCCAGCTGGCTGGACTTTCTAAGACGGATAGCAGCAGAAGGTGAAGCTGATCTTTGGGACACTCTTGCTCAGTCCGTCAACTGACTTTTGAGTCGCTTGGCAGCAGGGGCACACCCCTTGCCCGAGTCCCCTTCACCCGTGTTGCCTGCCAAGGAAAGCAAAATTGATGAATAGGCCCCGCCCTGTTAGACAAGCCCGCCATCACGTACGAGATATGTGAGCCTCTTGCTTCTGGGGTGTCTCGCCACGGCTCTTTTTGGTGAAAATGACGCCGCTTGCCGTCTTCCTGGTTTCTGCGACCCCAAAAAAAAAAAACCATTTATCCGACACACCTGTGATGTAAGCTTCGCCCACTTTGACCAACTACCTGCATGCAGTAAAAGCGAGCGACAGATGGAGGAAACTGAGCGCTTGGCTTCCTCGTCGGACAGACCCATCAACGAGCATCTGAGTGCGCGTCAGGAAAATGTGCACTTTTGTGGAGCCGGAAGGGTAGCGAGTGGGGTCAAGGATACAGGTTGATGATGTCATAGGGTCCTCGGAGCTCCTGAGGCTGGACACACAAATGCACGTCACAAAAACAAACACACACACAGATATTCTCCAAGAAGCAACAGGTGCCACACCTTCGTCGCTGCACTCGACACCAGCACGTTCTATAAGACACGAGAGCGGGACATCACGGTCACGTTTATCATGTCGTCGTCATTATCATCCTCACCTTCCCTTTGCAGGCTTCCACCAAGCTAACAGCGTTAGCAATAGTGTAGCGCCTCATGGTGGCATCTCTGATGGCGGCAGTGTAGGACACTTCAAAAGCCAAACCCCTCTCCAGAGCCTACGCACATGCACGCTCACTAAGTCGACGTCATCGTCCGCATGTTTCTGCGATATCGAGTCGCAATAATTCGTCACCACGTTGACTGGAGCTCTCTTGAAGAAGAACGGAGGTTTTTCCGTCATCGCCACGCTGATCACATCAACCTCCAACTGCGTGCAGGCCGCCTTCAACAACAAATGACAATGAGTGAGTGTATTTTTTATTTTTTGTTATTTATTCCATTTGTGTGAGTGTGCGGCTCACGTGAAAAAGTTTTTCTGTCGTTGGTTGGACCGCCAGGAGGTCAAAGCTAGCATACTGCGTAAGGTTTGGCCTCTGCACAAACACGCAGGCACAAACTTGTTTCATGGGGTTTTCTAGTGGCAGTGCAGACTTGACAAAAGTACTTACAAAGTGACTCAGCTCTGACAGCACCAGCGTCAGTCTGTTGAGCACTCGGATAGGTCGAGAGCGACCCTGGCACGCACATATACAAACACGGCAACTCAAATGAAATTTAGTCTCAGCGTAAACACAGGGACAAAACAATCGGTGATCACCTGGACGATAGGCAGCTGATCAATGAGGTCTTCGATCGGCTTGGGTGACGGAACCGCCTATAGACAAGAAAATACAACCACTTGTGTGTGGGTTTCAATGCGCTTTTTGCTTTCAATTGCATCCGTGAGTGAGTCACTGTCTCACCTCTTTCTTTTTGATCGAGGGTTCAAACGTATAGTTGACGGCTACCGTGGAGAAACCAACTGCACCAAAACAACATAGGTGATTTGATTATCGTTATTCGTGTCACGGTAGAGTATAGAAAGTATTGATTCACTGAAGACAGCGTTCTGTGTCTGTGCGCCCATGTATGCATCATTAGCTTCGTTAGCCTAGCTCTCTCTTTTGGGATGAAATAAAGTCGACTTTATCCAAGCGCTCTAGTCCATTTTAGTGGTGCGAGACTCACGATGAGCTGCCGTGTCGATTAGTTGTTGCATGTTGCTTCTATCTGCAGAGAAAGTCAAGTTTAAGTCCATGAAGACCGGCATGGTTGTGATGATGACGAGTAGGAGCCGCATGCAGAGCGAAACATCGAAATGCCTTGTGGGAAATGAAGTTGTTGTATGGTGTGATTCCAAATATTTCCGTCAGGGGGCAGAACAAACTGATGGAATATCAAAGACAAAGCTGAAGAAGAAGAACAAGACGGTTTAATTTGACGCTCCGAGCGGAAGTGGAAAAGAATATCATGTGTGTGAGGGAAGCTCACATTAATAAATAATGACAAACAAGCATCGTGTTGTACTTTTCTTAAGTTGTCATTACACAACTTGATTTGTCCTTATTGACGTCTAACTTGTTGATTTATACACTTGGAAACTTCCGGAAGTTTGACCCGGAAACGAAATCAAATTCTTCCGAGGAAGTGAATTCTTGTTGTGTTCATCAGCTATCGTCAGAAGAGTTGGTGTAGCATCTTGTGAAAATTTAGAAATGAGTGCACAAGTAAAGTAAGAAGTACAAGAAGAGTCATCGGTTTGCGTTAGCCATCGACATGCGTGTGGACCTGCACGCGCAGCTGGCTGCCGTCATGGAGGCGTTCGTGCACGCCGCTGTGGCCGAGCTCCACAAGCAGCAAGAAGGCGGACCGCCGGTCGACCAACTTCTGCGTGCGGACAGCGTACGCAAAGAGAGTCGTGAGAGGCTGGTGAGTCGCCCGCAGAACACGGACGTAACATGAGTATGGACTGACAATGTCGCTTACTCGCCGTCGGGAGAAGTGAAGCCACGGGCGGCCATTTTACGTTGCCACTTGTTAATCTCTGCTGCTCGCATTTCGACGTTCTGGCGTTATTTCCTGTATTTACGGCGAACATGCATACGGTTGTACCAATGAGTGTAGGGGAAGCGCTACATGTTTATTTTCAATGTTCTCTTTTGTGCGAATGCTCCCGAAAGACTCGGACATGTGCTCTGCGATTGCCTGGCAACTAGTTCAGGGTGTAATAGTTGGTGTCCGTCACATTAGCAACGTAAGATGGCTGCCCCCAGGCTTCAGTCGCGAGTGAGTCCATTCATATATCCGTTGGTCGCAGTGACGTGTGAAATAAGACGTAAATGCGGTGATTTCTTACGTGTTGTGGTGTTGATACGTCATCCTGTCTGCCATATTTGATGTGGCAGATGAACGAATGCAAGTCAGAAAGTGACAGGTTACCAAGTGCACAAACCGTTCATTCATGGACTTGCAAAACAAAACCATTTTCAGTTTTAACATCAGTGTTAGAAATGGTAGTTAGTGCTCAACTTGTATCCAGGGATGACTCGTGTTTCACTGTGGCGTGACATGGAACGTCTGTCCCAGGTGTGCTTTGCCGCCATCTTGGAGACACTGGCAAAGGAGGCTTTGGGGAAGATCGTCAACATCGTGGATGACGTCAAACCAGGACGGGACGGTGAGGGAGCGCACGGCGGCGGGACAGCACAGATCGCCATTGTCAGCGTCCTCAACAACACCTGTGTGGGTATGTGCTGAGCCTATTTGCTGGAAATGTGACAACAAATAAGCTAAACTGCTGCCCCCGCATTTGCCACAACAGAGGCGGAGCACTCATACGGCGTCCCTCCCCCGAATCGCCACCCTCCCGCTCTGGCTCAGGTAAGTCTGCACGCTCGTCTGGCCGCCTTCCCGCTTGCCTGACTTCGTTAATGGATTTTGTGGAAGCAGGACCAAGGACTGGACGCAACGCTTCCTGCAAGCCGGAACGAGTTGGCGACCGACGGCACCACGCAGAAGCCTGAGGTGCGAGTACCCCGCAGGAAGTCCTTGTCATCCCCGAGCCAATCGGCCCGGCGCCGCCAACTGGGACAGGAGAGCGCTGACGTGAAGCCGTTCGCCTGTGAGGTCTGTGGCCGTTGCTTCACCCTAAGACAAAACCTGCGGCGGCACACCCGCGGCCACATGGGCATCAAGAAGTTTTGCTGCGGTGTGTGCGGGAAAGGCTTCACACGCGCCGTGGCGCTCCGGACCCACGAGCTGATCCACACGGGCCAGAAGCCCCTCAAGTGCGAGCAGTGCCCCAAAAGCTTCCGGCATGCCGCCAACCTGAAGAACCACCTGCGCGTCCACAGCGGCGCGCGGCCCTTCACCTGCGACGTCTGCGGCAAGACTTTCCGCCAGGCGGTCAATCTGAAGATCCACCGCCGCGTGCACACCGGCGAGCGTCCGTACGCGTGCCGCCAATGCGGCAAGACCTTCAGCCAGCAGAGCAGCCTCATCACGCACGGCCGAACGCACTCTGACGAACGGCCGTTCGTCTGCACGTCCTGCCTCAAGACCTTCAACAACGCCAACAGCCTAAAGCTGCACGTGCGCGTGCACACGGGCGAGCGGCCGTACACCTGCGACATCTGCGCCAAGACTTTTACCCAGGGAAGCCATCTGCGCACGCACAAGACTCACGTGCACGACGGCGGCAAACGCTTCATCTGCGACAAGTGTGGAAAGGGCTACGCCAACGGGCGAAACCTCAAAACGCACAAGTGCGGCTACAGCTAGCGCACGGCGAACGCTGCCTGCTCGTGTCACGTCCTCGCTTTTCTTGAATAAAATCTTGGATTGCGCCAAAGCTGCAAAGTTTGTCTATTTCATTGCAAGAAAGGCTGCACGGCCAAGGGGTGGT
Source organism: Hippocampus zosterae (assembly GCF_025434085.1). Taxonomy (NCBI): domain Eukaryota; kingdom Metazoa; phylum Chordata; class Actinopteri; order Syngnathiformes; family Syngnathidae; genus Hippocampus; species Hippocampus zosterae. Next base: position 3,548,768 of record NC_067457.1, read on the forward strand.
TGGCACATTTGTGGTTCGAGGGCCAGGGTGCCCCACTCTCAACTCGAGAAGCTTAATTATTCTCTTCTGTCTTGTTCACAGCTTTTTGTTCCAGATGCGTTTCTTCGTTTCAAATCTGAGTTGTGAATATTTAAGAAGCATTTATGTCGACATGGTGCAGTGCTCCCTCCCGTCGCTAGGGTCGCTGTTCGTAGTCTAGCGTTGACATTTCAGTCTTTGGAGATGTTTTAGTTTCCGGGTCGGAGAGTCCGTCTCCACGCGTGTGGAATTCTTTCGTCTGTCGTCCGTCTACCTGAACATTTTTCACCGTTATTATGGCTCCGGTGAGTCTGACTTGCGCAAAAATCAACCGCGACGTGCAATTGTGGCCGGAGGATCTTGATGAATCGATGTTTTATCACTTAAAACTGAATGCAGGCGTTTGTTTCCTATTTTAAGTTTGGAATTATGGGCTCGTAGTACCGTTAAAAAAAGAAAACAAAATAACACGGTTTTTTTCAGACTGTTGGGTTGTGTTTTGTCGCCTCAACATGTAACTTGCAGATGTTTGGCACGAATTTTACGCCTGTCATGACATACAAACGGCAAATAGCAAAGGGTCTCGCCAAAGGACCCAACCGGATGCTCACTGTGGCCCGACTGTCCCATCAGGCTACTCGCAAAAAAACATTTTAAAAAGTGATGTAGCATACCTAAACCCAGCCACAACTGTGCACAAATGATTCCTCACAATTTGCAGAAAATATTTGCCATTTGCTCTTCATCAACAAAAACGATGTTTATGAGGGTGAATGACACTGCCATGCTTGCGATCTGTTTTTTTTTTTTTTTTTTTGTACCCTGCTTTCATCGCTCTTTGCTGGCTGGTTGCAGTCTCGCACCAAGAAGCGCCGCCCGTCCTTCCGGCGGTTGCTGAAGACCAGCAACCTGAAGCTGGACAACAAGATGAAGAACCGGCAGATGAAGCAACAAAACTCCTCCAAGAAGCAGCGCAAGGAGCACAGGAAGATGCGGCAGGCGCTCAAGAGCGTCGCGCAGGCCGCGCCGCGCCCACTTGACGTCACCGCCAAAAACCCCGGTGAGACCGCACGCGCGCATGCCATTTTGAACTACGGCCATCGTGTCACCTGTGTGTTAATCGACATGTGCCGTGTGTATGATGTCAGAGGAGGAAGAGGAGGAGGAGGACTTCCTGGAGAGTTTGCCAACTGACATGATGGACGACACCGACCTGCAGCAGATGTCCTCGTTCCTCAGCAGGGATCTGTCGTCATGGTAATCACACACACACACACACACACACCCGTGCATGTACACAAGGTGTGTCTGAGGCATGTGCGTCTTAGTGATTCGGTGCACGGCACCAAGAAGCGCAAGTCCGAAGTGGTCCGAGGCTACGAGAAGATTCCCAGGAAGATGGCCGCCGTGCCGGAGGAGGAAGTCATACATTTGCTGCCCATCAAAGACAAGACACGACTCATCCCGCAGAGCATGCACAAAGGTGACGTCCAAGCGCCGAGATTCATACGGCGCACGGTGTCGCGCAACAACAAGTAGCAAGCACCCAAACTAACGCTACCCATCACTAAACCGCTTTCCCGCCAAGTTTTTGATGGCCATCTGTTGTGCACGTGCAGTGGTGACCAAGCAGCCGGATGAGCAAGAGGATGAAGAAGAGGAAGAGGAACCCACACAGGAGGCTGAAATCGGTGCGGATGGCCTTAAAACCTTATTGAAGCTCGACGGGCCTCTTGCAGGCATCTTTTGAACAGAATCATCACCACGGCGACCAGGGAAGCCGGCCGTGGCCTTTCCTTCCATTGGCTGTTGATCACGTGACCCCTGACCTTGTTTTCAGGAGCGGCGACGCTAGTAAACAATGCGTTGCTGACGCCGGCGCAGCAACAGAAAGTCAGGGCGCGCAAGATCCAAGACAGGAAGTTGACCATCGCAAACTTGGCATCCACCGTCATCGCCAACCCCAGCACCAATGTCAGACCTCCGCTCGTGTGTGTGAGTTTTAGTTTTGTTTTGATTTCGTGAGAGAAGTCACGGCTGTTTGCTTGCATGCGTGCGTGCAGATGAAGTGTGTGAAGCAGCTGCGCGGCATGCTGATGGAAGTGGACCCTTGCATGGCGGTGACGGTCAGGAAGTTGGTGATGGTGTCGCTGATGGAGATCTTCAAAGACATCACTCCCACTTACAAGATCCGACCTTTGACCGCCGCTGAGAAAGCCACCAAGGTAAGCGTCTCTGCGCTCGCGTTTGTGTGTAATGATTCCATTGGTGGGGTGAGGATGGTGTTGATGATGATGATGATGATGTCATCGTCACAGGTCAAGAAGGAGACCCAGCAGCTGCGGGAGTTTGAGGAAGGCCTGCTAAGTCAGTACAAGTTCTACCTGGAGGATTTGGAACAGTGCATCAAAGGTGAGCACCGAACACAGTAAATATCGCAGCTCGTCACATGCTATTAACATTATTAATCATAAAATCACCCGGCTCTATTTAAAATTGCCCCTCGGAAGGTAATCCACGGGGGGGGCGGGGTTCGCTGATGTGATTACAAAAAAAAAAAAATCAAAAAATCTCCCATTTTGTGTTTGCGTGCAGACTGGAAGCAGAAGAAGAGCAAGCGCAGCCAAGCGGTTTCTCTGGACAGTTACTTGGGCCTGGCCGAGGTGGCCGTGCGCTGCCTGTGCGAGCTGCTCGTCGCCATGACGCATTTCAACTTCCACAACAACATCCTGGTGGCCCTGGCGCCGCTGCTGAACGACCCCGTCAAGACGGTGGGTGGCCCGCCAGCCCGTCGCCGGCTCGCCACGCCTGACTCGTTTGCGTCTCCGCTCAGGTGTCCGACACGTGCTGCCGCGCCTTCGCCGAACTCTTTCGCCAAGACAAGGTGGGCGGACCCTCGCTCGCCGCCGTGCGAGTCATCTCGGGTCTCGTCAAACGTCTCAACTACAACGTTAGGCCCAAGGTGAGGCAACCCAACGCAAACGTCAGCGAAAGTCTCCATTTGAACAATAAGTAGAAGGAAAAAAAGTAGTGCTTTTATTTTGAAGGGCGTCATATTTTGATTGTGAACTGGAGCAGGTGCTGCAGACACTGCTGAGCGTGCGAATCCAGGAAGTGTTGGTGAAGAAGGACCTGAAGGACACGACGCCCACCATGAAGGCCATGCACCACAAAGACAAGAAGAACCAGCTGTCACGCATGCGGCGGAAGGTTAACCCGACGTCGGCGTAGCGTCTTGCCCGTCGCCCCGGCAACAACGCTCTGTTTGTTTATGTTTGCGGCGGTGCAGTGGAAGAAGGCGGAGGAGAAGCTGCAGCAGGAGCTTCTCGAAACCGAAGCGTCGGACAGCAAAGAAAGGAAGATGAAAATGGTGCCCGGCACAACGCCGCCGTTTGTCGACCATATTCGCCGCGCCTCGCGGTCCGAAAGTCACATATGGTTCGCTCGAGCTTTTTCTCTTCTGACATTCCTCTTCTTCCTTCTCCCCGCAGCACACGGAGACGCTGAATATCGTCTTCCTGATCTACTTTCGAATTTTGAAGAAAGCTCACAAGTCTGCCCTCCTCCCTGCGGTGTTGGAGGGGCTGGCCAAGTAACGCAAACGCACAGCGCACAGTCACCCGTTCACCCACGAGCACTCACGCACGCACTCTCTGATGTCACTTCCTGTCAGTTTTGCCCATTTGATCAACTTGGAGTTCTTTGATGACCTGCTCAATGTGCTGCAGGGCCTTATCCAATCAGGAGTGAGTACGACGCAGACTCCGCCCGCTCATCACAAGCCAATACCAGACGATTCATTTGATTTGTTCATTGCCGTGCAGGATCTGAGCAATCGGGAGAGACTTCACTGCATCCAGACCGTCTTCACCATCCTGACGGGACACGGTGTGTGCGTGTGCGTGCGCGTGCGCATGTTTGCCGCCACCTGCGCGGGTCGGTGATGTGAGCGTTTGTGCGTGGCAGGTGACGTCCTCAATATCGACCCGCTGAACTTTTACTCGGAGCTGTACGCCATGTTGCCACAGCTGCACGCAGGTGGGTGGTCTCAACTCGGCTGTAGTTATCGCGCACTTTCAAAGTACACGCAGCAAAAAGTGATACGAAGGTTTAATTAATAACAACGCCAAACGACAGCTTCGAGGTGACTTACTGCAGTTTTAAGAAATCGAAACACCAATGGCGCAGCAACACCTACAGACATGAGCAAACTCCTGGCGTGTGTTCTTTATCCTCCGCGAAGAGCGCCTAGTTTGAGTGCTGGCGAACCGTGTCCTTCAGGAGCTCGCGGTGACGAAATTGTCATCGTGCTGCGCTGCCTGGACGCGATGTTGATCCGCCGCAGGAAGCAGGTGAGCCTGCAGAGGGCGATGGCCTTCATCAAGCGGATCAGCGTGCTCAGCTTGCACGTCCAGTCGCACGCCAGCGTCGGACTCCTCGCCGCCGCCAGGGCCGCGCTGCATGTGAGTGCTTGCGTACATGACAAGCAAGCTAACGTGTCAACCAAAGTGACTTTTTTTTTTTTTTTTTTGGCTACCTCTCTTTTGCGATGTCAGTCATTTCCAAGATCCGACTTCCTGCTGGACAACGAGGTTCAGGGCAGCGGCTTGTACCTGCCCGAACTGCAACACCCCGAACACTGCAACGCTCACAACACCGCCTTGTGGGAGCTTCACGCACTGCAGGTACACGCCCGCACACGCAGCGCAGCGCATTGGTGCGAGCTGACGTTTCCGTGACATGACGGCGTCTCCGCAGAGACATTTCCACCCGGTGGTTCGGCAACTGGCGTCCCATCTGAGTCGCGGCGCCCCCAGCGAAGGCAGCGGGGCGCTGCCGCAGGAGCTGAGTCGCAGGTACAAATACGCGGCGCCATCTTGCGCTGCTCGCCGCCAGCGCGCCGCGACCGTGTGGTTGCTGCGCTAACGTTTGAGGACTTCCTGTCCAGGTTGCCGGTGCAGCTGTTTGACGATTATGACGTCAAAGACATGACCTTCAACCCACCAGTAGCTGCGCCCAGACACAAGAAGAAAAAGGTGCGTACGTACACGCGCAGATACGCCAAAGTCGAATTGTAATTTTTTTCCCTTCCAGGAAGTTTTCAGAGTGGATCGGTCGCTGCTGGATGGCGATTTGCAGCGACTTGTTGATAACAGCTTGCGTTCCAGTCAGGAGGCGGAGCTTGACTTCTGGACAACACACAAATACTGACCCTCATGCATACACATACCATGAGTGTGTCTGTGTGTGATGTCATCTGTAAAATATTTTAATAAAGCTTTTGTTTTTTAAAGTATTGATGCTATTGATGCAGTGTGATCAGGGGTGGTAATTGGTCGCTCTTTGTTTTGAAGACAAAGATTGACCATTTGTTTGTCTTTGATTCGGAACAACAAAAAGCGTTATGCCAGCCAAATTAGTCGCTGGCAAAGATAGGTCAACACAATTTTGTGTTAAACCATTTTCGCACTGAGAATGCGGTTTGAAGAAGAAAAAAAACGGGAGCGCTGAACCCAATTTGAATAAAACGATTTTTTTTCACACATCAGTGGCGCCGCCTGCTGTTCAGTGAGCGACACTGCACTCACTAACGCTCAAAGTCTCCACATTCCACAAATCTTTCCAGGCGGTTCCACAAAAAAACAGCCAAGACGCATAGAAAAAACTCGCGCCCCCCCCCCCGCCCCCCTGCAACTCGCACACACACTGACACACACACATTCCACAGCAGCTACATGTGTGGATGTAAGCCGACCAATCACATTCGAGCTTCACAAGTCCGTCTACAGTACAAATGTTTTCCCATTTTCGGTCAACGTCAAGCAAGACCGTGCGCGCGCGGGTGCGTGAGAAAGGAGAAGGTGATCAATTGGTGGCCCCTCCCTCACATATTTTTTTTTCTCCTGGGGGTGGTGGAGAGTTGTGGGGAGGGGGGGGTCGCACGTCTCCTCAGCTCCTTTTTAGGACTTGATGACACTCCGATGTTTTGCTTCTTGTTGGACTTTTGATGCACGCTTGAGCAGGAAGTTGTCTCGTGCGTCGTCCATTTTCCTTTTAAGGAGAAGCGAGTGTGTGTGTGTGCTTCCATCAGGACCTTTGGCCTCATCTTCATCCACGTCTTCCTCTGGACCTATCAACTACATTACCCACAATTCTAACAATGTCACCTGCCTCATTTTCAGCTAAGCAGAAGCCAAAGAACCCTAGCCTGCTGATTGGTGGATCCGGCGGAGGGGGGGGCGTGTCTAAATAGGCGCGGAAGGTCAACGCAAGGTCAGCATAGGGTCGGCGAGCCTAAGCTGACGAGGTCAACAACAGGGACCCTGATACCAGGAGGGCAGAACAATCTGAATCAGGAGAAGAACCTGCACAAGTTGGAACGGAAAAAGAACTTGGACCTGGACCACGACAAGAACCAGAACTGAGAAAAAACAACCGAGGCTATGGAAGGAGAAAAGCAACATCCAAAACATCTTCATGATGAAAATGCGGCAAAGTATGAAAGCGGGAGGACGTCCCCGACCCGCCATTGGCCGTCTCCCCCAAGGCCTGCCCTACAAGGAGCAGAGCGGACCGACCGCGGCTAGGGGACCGGGGGTGAGGGGGGGGGCGGAATAGGGGGACCGCTCCTTGTTTGGCTGGATGAGAGGAGGAAGAGGAGGAGGAGGAGGAGGCTTCTTAAGGTGTCTCCTCAAGACGCGAGGCTCACTTGTTTGCCCGCTCGCTCACTTCTCCAGCTTTCCCGACCTTCCCCGCGTCCAGCAGCACGTCGGTAAGATCTTCAAAGTCTCTTCTTCACATTCTCCTCAATATTCCTCATCTCCATCGCCTCCGCCTCCTCTTCCACTCGCTTGTCTTTTATCCGCCGGGGGGGGGGGGGGGGGGCACTGAAAATCTCAACGCACGTCGTCCGTCTCCGAGCGCAGCGAGCGCGGAGGAATGTGATGTCCAAATATGGTGCACACGGCTGAGAGGTGTGCGTGGGCACGGCCAGGCGGGACGCCACCGCATGCCCAAATTAGGAAGTTTGTCCAGAGTGCCTTGAGCCCCGGCGTGTTCCGCCGGACGCACCCCATCAGGTGTGTTCAACATCTGCGTGTGTGTTTGTGTGTGTGTCCCCCCTCCCCTTAGCGTGGTAGCATCCCCTGCCTGCAGCCATGTGCGACGACGAGGAGAGCACCGCCCTGGTGTGCGACAACGGATCGGGACTTTGCAAAGCCGGATTTGCCGGCGATGACGCGCCCAGGGCCGTCTTCCCGTCCATCGTGGGCCGGCCCAGGCACCAGGTCGCCGCCGAACCGCTCTTTTTTTTTTTTTTTTTTTCTCGACGCTGTCTGCATTGTGGTCTGATGATGTGTGTGTGTGTGTGTGTGTGTGTCAGGGGGTGATGGTGGGCATGGGCCAGAAGGACAGCTACGTCGGTGACGAGGCTCAGAGCAAGCGTGGAATCCTCACCCTCAAGTATCCCATCGAGCACGGAATCATCACCAACTGGGACGACATGGAGAAGGTCCGGACGCTCCTTCTTCTTCTTCTTCTTCTTCTATTTGAGCGCCGGGCGCCTTTGAACGTGTTTTGCGCTCTCCCATTGGCCAGATCTGGCATCACTCATTTTACAACGAGCTGCGAGTGGCCCCCGAAGAGCATCCCACCCTCCTGACCGAAGCGCCGCTCAATCCCAAGGCCAACAGGGAGAAGATGACGCAGGTGACCAGGGTCTCGCCTGCGACGTTTTTGCGCCTCATCATGATTGTTGACGTACCCCCCCCCCAAAAAAAAAAACGTGACACGTGCGCGACCTCCTTTTGTGACGCAGATCATGTTCGAGACCTTCAACGTTCCCGCCATGTACGTGGCCATCCAGGCCGTCTTGTCCCTGTACGCCTCCGGACGCACAACAGGTGCCCCCCCACCCCCCCACCCACCGCCCCCTCCTAGCCTGTGATTTCTCTCGCATGACCTCGCTCTTTTCCTTGCTCTCAGGCATCGTTTTGGACTCTGGGGACGGCGTGACCCACAACGTTCCCATCTATGAAGGTTACGCTCTGCCTCACGCCATCATGAGGTTGGACCTGGCTGGACGTGACCTCACCGACTACCTCATGAAGATCCTGACCGAGCGCGGCTACAGCTTCGTCACCACGGGTACGTGAGCGCCCGTCCGTTCAATCGGCCCGACGACAGAATTCCACGTCTCATGACGTATGTCCGCCCTCAACGTTTCATCTCGCCGATGGTTTTTGGCGCGTCAGCCGAGCGCGAGATCGTGCGCGACATCAAGGAGAAGTTGTGCTACGTGGCTCTGGACTTTGAGAACGAGATGGGGACGGCGGCCACGTCGTCCTCGCTGGAGAAGAGTTACGAGCTCCCCGACGGCCAGGTCATCACCATCGGTAACGAACGCTTCCGATGCCCCGAGACATTGTTCCAGCCGTCCTTCATCGGTAAGTCCCTCCCCGTTGGCCGCGCGAGCTTATGGCGAGGTCCGCTAACGCCGCGCCGCGGCCCGCAGGCATGGAGTCGGCCGGGATCCACGAGACCACTTACAACAGCATCATGAAGTGCGACATCGACATCCGCAAGGACCTCTACGCCAACAACGTGCTGTCGGGGGGCACCACCATGTACCCCGGCATCGCCGACCGCATGCAGAAGGAGATCACCGCCCTGGCGCCCAGCACCATGAAGATCAAGGTTAGCATAAAGCGCCAGGGGGTCCACCCCCCCGGTCCGCAGATGCAGGTCCTCCCACACTCGCTTCCCGTTCCCATTTAGATCATCGCCCCCCCGGAGAGGAAGTACTCGGTTTGGATCGGCGGCTCCATCCTGGCGTCGCTGTCCACCTTCCAGCAGATGTGGATCAGCAAGCAGGAGTATGATGAGGCCGGCCCGTCCATCGTCCACCGAAAGTGCTTCTAGATGGTTCGGGCAGGACCGGCCCCGGCCAACGCCCGCCTCCGGAAGCGCCCCTCACCAGCTTGCAGGCTCGCCCCCCCCCCCCCCTCCTACAAGCCCCACCTCCATCTTGGTGTCCTTCTTGTCTTTTGGTGTTTGGTTGTTTTTTTTTTTTAATTGTAATTTTTTTTTTTTACATTTTGGATGAAATAAAGCTTGACCGCCACCAATGATGTCATAGCCGGGGCGTGGCCTCCAGTTGAAAAAAAAGGCAAATAAAAAGCATACCACAAACCTTTTCATTATTTGTCACTATGTCAGACACCAATCATCACAATGCAACTCGCTCGGCTGTCAATTTTTTTTCTCAATTAATCGATCAGTCAAATAAAAAGTCGTTTCCATACTTCAGTTTGGATATTTTCAAGTTAAATTGATGATCCAAACTAATTTGACAACGTCTTGTCACTGAACTGATCCAATGATGCGCCTACTGATGGTAACGAGTGAAACCACAAGAGGTCGCTGTAGCCCTTTGGCCAAATCATGCCAGGAAATGGACAACGGACAAAATTTCCACGCCTCCTGCTTCCTGTGGCTTCAGTGCACCGGTGATGAAACCGCGGCCACATTCACTCGACGTTCTTGCGAAACAATGCAAAAAGAAGACACAGAGTGTGGGGGAAAAAGCCTCACACGCGAGCTACTCCCAATTTTGGGCGTCAAGTTGGACAAACTTGAAGGCCGGGTTGGAAAGCTGCATTTGGAGTTACATCGAGTGGCCGTCAAATCCGACCTTTAAACGACGCAGCCTGTGAAATTTGGACACATCCAAAGTCTTTTATTTTGAAAAGGATGAGCTATTTTATTTAGAAACTGCAGGAAGTGTCGCTGACGTCCTGTGCGTTTTTTTGGGGGAAGAGGACATGGGCAAGGTGTACTCGCAGGTAAGCGCGACTAACCTAACACACAACCGCAGTGAGTGAAACGATGGATAAAAGCCGAATGACGAATTAAAACCAGAGGAATGCGAATGAGGGCAACCACGTCATTTGTAATTCCAAAAGTGCTCTTTTCAAACTTGACTTTGACTCGCCGAATCGGTTAGTGTGCATGCGTGGGTGTTGAACTGGTCCGGCGGGTTCATTTGGGATGTTGGATGAAAGTCATACAACTGGTCGCTTTGCTGTGCGCGCGCGCGCGTGTTTGTCGCCGTCAACCGATTGGCCCTTCTGTCGTGCAGCCAGCCTGTCAGTTTGCGTACGACAGTGACATCCAGCAGCTTTTCTTCCTGGTGGACCGCGACCCGAGCAGCATCAACGCCCGGGATGACGCCACCGGGGACACGCCCCTCATCGCCGCCTGCCGCGGTGCTCAGCTGGACGCGGTCACGTTCCTGCTGGGGCGCCGCGCGGACGTGCGCGCCATCAACAAGGTCACTTCATCACTTCATCCCGACTTTCTGACCGGAATTTGATCGTTTTAGTTGTCGTTCTGACGTTATTGCGTGGCTGCGTTTCAGAAGCATCGCACGTGTCTTCACTACGTGGCCAAGCAGAACTTTTCCCTTCTGGACCACCTCATCATCCTCCTCCTCATGCCCATCCTCCTTCTGGGATACTTTCTCTTGGCACGTCGACGGCATGATGAGATGATCACGTGACATCATCACGTGACGTGTACGTGTGTGCGTATAGTTACAGAAGCAGAGGCGCAACGAGGCTCTGATGAAGGAAGTTCTGGACAGCGACGTGGACGTCAACGCAGCCGATTACGTACGTTCGCCGTGATGATGCAAATGCGACCTTGTGTGTAACTGTGTGTGCGCGTTTCCCTCCGCAGAAAGGCAACACAGCTCTGCACTACGTTTGTCTAAGGAAACGACACCATTTAGTTCCTCTGTTGCTCCTCCGAGATGCCGACCCCCATGCCAAGAATCACGTACGTCCACTCTCGTACGCACTCTCTTTCCCCGCGGGGTCGCGAGTCTCACGTGGTGTTCCGGTTTTCAGGACGGCGAGTCGCCGCTGGACATAGCCGTGAGGTTAAAGTTCACCAAGGTGGTGAGGCAGCTGAGGAAGACGCTGTGACGCAATCTGGGCCGGAGGGTGGATTTGGCGCCGCCTTGTGGTGCGAGGCAATAACGGCAGACTTGTGATTTTCTTTCCATTTTGGTCGTTATCAAACTACTCATTGGCCGAGTTCTGATTTGAATTCCAACATCTTCTTCAAAGGTTTTTCAAATTCTTCTTTCTTTGGCCAGTTCAATCTCATTCGCAGCCACGTGGGCCAGCTCGAAGTACAAACTGGTTGCGTGGATATTTTATCGAAAATTGTGATCCCCAATGCAAGATATCCTTTATTTTTCCCGCAATGGTAAATTACAATGTACAGCATACATTTTCTTTTCAAATGTATTTATTAAATCAATCAACAATGTAAAACGTAACACGTGACATGCCAGCTGCATTCAGCATCACGATGCTAAAAACCCGAGCCAGACCCATTTTCTTGTCCGCTGTTGGGCAGATTAAAACGCCAACTCGACCGGCGAATAAAAACACGTCAACAAAAGATTGACGTGAAATCGAAAAAATTGTTTCCCAGCACGTCGACTTTGGTGGTTCGACAACTTCAAGTGATGATTGTGTGGCGGCGAGCGAGTGCTGCCCTCTAGTGGTACTGCTGCAGCAGCTTGAGGATGGCAGGAAACATGAGTTTGGGGGCGTCCAAACCCCAAATGAAGTCCAGATGGTCCCAGTGGGGAATGTGTTGCTCGTACACCAAGTTGGAGAGCTGCAGGTCACACAAAGCCGTCAAACACGCATACGCACGCAGGAGAAAGAGGCCAAAAGGTCAAGACGCGTTGACCTGTGTGAGGAGTAACGCCACATCTTTGGGGTCAGCCAGCGTGTCGCGTCCCCCCGAGAAGATGGCAGTGGGAACCTTGACGTCGCGCACCTGGTAGCGGGGGGGCGTGGTCTGCGGAGCGCACGGTAAGTCGGCACCGCTTGTTTCACCTTTTTTTTTTTGGCGCTCGCTCACCTGGTTGTAATGTTTCATGTTGCCCGCCGCGCCAAAGTCAAACGCCGAGAGCTTCCCGCTGGTGACGGCCTGCAAAAACATTTCGAGTCGAGATGAAATTGCGTCGCCCTTTGTCACATGTTCGATGATTCATTTCCTCTTTTGATTCCAGCGCGTGAAAAGGCTTCAGCGGGCCACCCTAAACAAAGATGGCCGCCCCGATCCCCCGCAATTCTCCTTCCACGTGTGTGCGTGCGCTCACCTGCGCCCAGTGCAGCATATTTTGGACGGACGTGCCGGCGGGACAGTGCGTGGTGTAGACGGCCGTGCGAGACTGCAAGCAAACATCAGACGACAAACCGGTCGGCGAGGCTGAAGTCGGCCGCCGAGGGCAAAAAGCAAAACGGCGCAACCGACCACGTTGAGGTTGAGCCGGTCGTAGCCGCACAGGACGAAGAAAATATTTCCACACAACTCGTCGAGCAGACGTTTGGCGCAAATGTGCTCGGCGAACCACTCGATCATGTGACTCTGAGGCAGGAATTCCCGCCTTCCAAACAGGTCCTTCAATCGGGTAGGGGACGATGAATCCTTCATCCCTTCTATTTTCAGTGAATCGTTTTCGAGACAGCCTACCCAAACCAGGAACTCGGGCAGGATAGCCAGTTTGCTCATCGGGCTGGTGGGAAACGCCACCGTGGCCACCGGACCCAAGCCCACGAACAATTTGATCTTGGCGGCAAGGTGTGGCAGCGTGGAGAAGGCCATGAAGGCTGCCCAAACACAACACGCGCACATGCGACGTGAGCCTTTTCATTTGAGCGACACGAGATGCGTGCGTGCGCCTTTTACCGATGGTGGTCCCCTGGGAGTGTCCCACGTAAGTGATCTGCTCTTGTCCCGTCACCTTGAGAACGTAGCCCAGCACCGCCGGAAGATCCAAAAGGGCCATTTCGTCATGACTGCGCACACCAAAGCACGCCCGGTTGGTTGTGGTGAGCGGCGACCGGTGAACGAGCGAGCGTACCTGAACTTCCAGAAGTCGTCGTGGTCGGGCGTGAGCGTGCGGTGTTTCCTGGACCAGGTGTTTCCTCGGCTGTTCCCCAGCCAAACGTCGTAGCCGGCGTCGGCCAGCGCGAAGCCCAGGGCCGACTCGGGCGGGTTGGTGATCCAGTTGCTGCCGGCCGCCAGGAGGCCGTGCTGGAGGAAAACCGCACCTCGGGGACCTGCGCTGACATGGCGTCGCCAATACGAGACGGACACTTGTCAAGCTTTTCCAGTTGGATAGCGTTACGCTAAGCCTATTAGTTGCACTGACTTTGCACGTGCTGGCGTCCCGCAGGGATCCTGTTGACCATCAAGATGTAGCCGTCCTCTGTCATCACCTCATGCTCCTCCGCCGGGTAGCCCCACCGACGGATGATTTCTGTCTGTGCATGCAAATATGTGTATTATGTCGCGTGTGTGTGTGTGTGTGTGCTCATGTGAAACACTCACAATGTTCATGTGTACTTCAGGGTCCAACGGTTGCCGAGTGTCAATAGAGCGACGCCCCGCTGATGGCGGCCAGTCGGACAGGGCCACACCGCACAGCAGCGCCACCCAGACTGCACAAAGCGTACGCTGCATACTGTCTGCACTCTGCGTACACACACACGCACGCCTCTTCATAAGTTATGTAGAATCTGGTGAAATCTCAAAGGCTGAAAAGTAAAACTGAATGCACGTGACCTTTGATCCCTCAGGCTGAGACTAACGAAAAGGGGAGAGCATTGTAGGAGCATTTCGGAAAACGATACAATACATCTACGCAAGCAACTCTAGACTGGGCCATGCAAAGCCAAAATTATATTTGCGCATAAACACACAAACCCCAAAAAGTTAATCAATCAATTTAAAACATTAAATATTTGGCCGTTGTTGTCTATTACAGTATATTGAGGAAGTTCAAAGTGATTTTCAAAACGTTATATTCTATTTTTGCTTGTTTAAGATTTACACAATGTCCCAATTTCAGTGGATTTTGGGTTTGTGTAAACACAATTTAAAAAAAAAATGAAAACGAGCAGAGGAACTGCTCGTACGCAAACATGACGTCAACGAGAAGCGACGGGCGCACCTAACACAACGTAAACATGTGCAAACTCACCACGAAACTGATGTAAAGATCAGGCGGGATCGGCTCCAGAGTCCATTCAAGACACCGCAGAGTGCGTCTGTGCGACTTGAAAGGAGTTTTTTGGGAGGCGATTGAGGAAAGGAGATCCCTCACCGGAAGCTGAGATCAGGCGCTTGAACCCTGATCATGTGACGCCGCATGTGACGTCACAGAAAGCTCCAACGCTCACGGCTTCAGTAGTCGATTAGAAAACAAAACACGAGTCGTTAAGAATGTGTGATGGAATCTGAATGGCTTTCTAGTTCTTTTAACAGTTTTAGGATGAAATGTTTACACCTTCGTACAAGAAGAAAGTGTGCAAAAGAGCGCAATTAATTGCAGGGGAAAACTCTAATGTAAATGCGTGCAAGAAAGGCAGCTATGGCCCCCTCTAGTGGTTATTATCTCTAAGGTCGCAACGCGTCGCGTGAAACTGACGTCATAACAAAAGGACCGCGGCCGACTGGCCGAAGAAGCTTGAAGCGGATTTATGGATTAGAAGAGCAGAAGCAGGAGGGATATTAGAGGCGCAACAGCGACGGTGTGTCTCTTGACCACTTTTTCTTGTTGTTTGGGTCCAAAATACTCGACGACGTCGCCTTGTCAACCGCGAAAGCGCGGTAAACGGCACCGCTGGGGAGACGCTGCTGCACGGTTTCCTTGACGACGGTGAGACAACCAGGGGGATACGGGATCGGTCGGTGTGCATCATCATGGTTCTTGTACTCGAGTGTCGTGACCTTTTTGCTACCGTTTGTCCTTTGTGACATGGTTGGGTGGGGGAGCTTGGGAGGCAGGTAGGTTCTTGCTTCCTGGCCAGGATGGCAAGACTCCGAGGAGGTTCGTCTAAATCCCAATGGTTGGCGCAGCAGAGATTGAGGGCATCATGGTATTGGTCAGGCGGAATCCAAGCATTTACTCTTGCATATCTTGAAAAGTCGGATGAAAACTTCAACAAGTCAATATCTCCCTATAGTTTTTTTTCCCCAAATGTGTGGACGTCAAGTGACAGGCATGCGTGTTTTGTGCTGCAGCAAAACACGGTGTGTGGCCATCTAGTCATGAGCGAGTGGAGCGGCGAGGATGGCAAGTGGCTGGATGCCCACTATGACCCCGTGGCCGGCCTGCGCACTTTCACTTCCTGCATGGCGCTGGCCGACTTGAGCGGCGACGGGGACGGTCGCCTGGTGGTGGCCGACCTAGGCGGCGGCGCTTCGGCGGCGTCCATGAAGCTGAAGGTGTACGGTGGCACGGCTCTGAGCAGCGAGAGCATCCTCCTGGACCTTCCGTGCGGCCTGGTGGCCTTCTTCATGGACCTGCACGAGCCTCGCGTTCCTGCCGTGGCCGTGGCATCCGGACCCTGCGTGTACGTCTACAAAAACCTCAGACCTTACTTCAAGTTCACGCTGCCCGGACTCGACGTCAACACACTGGAGCAGGTGTGAGTCTTTGCTTCGTGAGTACCAGGCGATCTTACGCTTGTGGCTTGGGCTGTGACAAATAATCGATGAGCAACTGAATCAACGACTATTTTGCTAATCGATGGCTCGCGACTGTTGTGAACCCGCATTTTGTATCTTGGCGCTAATCTTTTTTTATTTTCAGGAAACATAAGCTCCATTTGAGAATGGTGCATTGTGAGATGTTGACCAGACGCCTGTTCCGTATTGGTCACTTTTTGACCGCCGCTGCCTTGTGATTGGTCAGGATGTATGGCAGGAGGCCAGGGAGGGGCACATCGACCCCCCCGCCATCAAGGAGATGTTAGAAAGCCTCCGGAAGAAGGCCGACATCCCGTTATCCGCGCGCTCGCTCCACTTCCTGTCACTGGATGACGAGCACCTGGAAGACTTTGTCCAGCTGCACAAACAGCAGCCAATCAAACGACAGGTACACATGCACACGCACACGCACACACGCACGCATGTAGACGACGTGTTTTTTTTTGGTCCTCAGACCGTCATCACGTGCATGGGCACACTGAAGAAAAGCACGGCGGACGAGGACGGCGTCAGCTGCCTGCTGATTGGCACCGAGAGCGCCCATCTGTACGTGCTCGACCCCGAGGCTTTCGTCATCCTTGCAAAGGTCGCCGTCCATCTGTCATTCTCTTGAGTCCGACCGTCTGTAATTTTCTGTCCTTCCACCTGGATTTGATTTTTTTTTCATGATCCTGCTGCAGGTGGCGCTGCCGGCCCCACCCACGATGCTGGACGTGACGGGTCAGTTTGACGTGGAGTTCCGCATCACTGCGGCATGTCGGAACGGCAACATCTACATCCTGCGCAGGTCAGCCCGGCATTGGGACGGGTTACCGCTTCAAGAAGATCCTGAGCTCTTTACGTCTGCTCCCAGGGACTTGGACAAACCCAAGTACTGCGTGGAGCTGTCGGCGCATCCCGTGGGCTTGGTGAGGCTCGGCAAGAACATGGTGGTGGGAACGACGGACCAGAACCTGCAGGGATTCACGCAGAAGGTAACGCCTAACTTGAGGGACTCCAGACTTGCCGGCTCCGAGGACTTGAAGGAGTTTAAAGACTTGATTTAGTGGTCTAAGGAATTGATGAGTCTGAAGACTAATTTAGGCAAAACCTTGATGGTCTCATGTGGCTTGTCTAGGGTAAGAAGCTGTGGAAGGTGGTCCTCCCGGCCCCCATCTGCACCATGGCCAGCATGGACCTCCCCTCTCGAGGCTTCCATGGGGTCTTCGTGGGCCTGGCCAACTGTGAGGTCCATTTATACAAGGACAAGAATCTGCTGAGCACCATCAAGACTCCGGACGCGGTGACCGCCATTTGCTTTGGGCGCTACGGGCGTGAGGACGGGACCCTCATCATGACCCTGAAGGGCGGAGGTCTGATGGTGAAAATCCTCAAGAGGACAGTAGAGTTCCAAGACCGGGACAGTACTCCCGGACCCCCGGCGGCCCAGAGCATCCGTCTCAACGTGCCCAAGAAGACCAAACTGTACGTGGACCAGACCCTGAGGGAGCGCGAGAACGGTACGGCCATGCACCGAGCCTTCCAGATGGACCTGATCCGCCTGCGACTGGCGGCAGCCAAGGCTTACGCCAAGGCCCTGGAGTCCAGTCTGACTCCGGTGTCGTCCGGTTCCGGGCGATCGCTCAAGATGAACGCCGTGGTCCAGGGTCTGGGCCCGTCCTTCAAGCTCACTCTTAACATTCAGAACACGGCAGCGTGTCGGCCCATCCTCAATCTGGCAGTCAGCTTCCTGTACGACCAAAGCTTGTACAGGATGAGGAACCCGTTTCTGAAGATCCCGCTGCTGGTGCCGGGACTGGTCTACCCGGTCCAGACCCTGGTGGAGTGCGCTAGTGACAAAGGCATCTCTGACATCATCAAAGTTTTTGTCCTACATGAAGAGCAGAGCACGCCGCTGCTCACCGCTCACATTAACATGCCCGTCAGCGAGGGAATCAACTGAGACGCTCGACTTAGCTTAATTTAATTTATCTTCGCTTTCCAGGCGGTCCTGTAAAAAAGTAGGGTCAAAAATTGGCAATGTTGATAAATGGCATTTCCGGACGCCAACAATATTTCTTTCGACACTCCTCTTTGCCAAGATAACGCATCAGACTCTGTTTTTTTAGTGTAACCGAGCCAAGGCACATATTTTCTCTTCTCATGGCACATCGACAAAAAGTGGTACACAAAGTACATACGTCTCCAAAATGATTGGTGACTTTTATTGCTGTCATATGTTGTTGCACTCTCACATCAACACCCCCCGACCCGCAAATCATGTTTACTCATTAAGGGCAGATTCTCATTTTTTAGGCTGCCATTGATTTCAAAGGGAGAACACATTGGCAACTTTTGCTATCCGCACCACAGGGGGGCGCTCACGGCTTGTTGCCATGACAGTTTCACCGATTGTTTACGAATTTTGTATTAGTTGTAATGGTATTCGACAGTCAATCCGTGGGTCGATCCGTATCATCCATAAGGATTGGCGAAAGGAAAGAAACGTTTATTTAAAAAAAAACACCACAGCGTAGTTCTGGTTGTCCAACAATCGAGCGAACACGTGAGTTGAAAGGTCATCAACCCGGAAGATCAACAATGCGAACAAAAGCGCCACTTTGAAGCAAGACGAACGAGCCCGAAAAAGCAGACACAAACAAAAGGTCCAGAAGGGTTGGTTCCGATTTAGAAATGCTCTTCGTCGTCACGTACGTCGTTTTTGTGATCTTGTCGAGCCGCCACGGCTGCTCAGCGGCGGACGTGCCAAACTTCGCCGCCCATTTCGGCTCCAAGACCCGCTACGAGGACTCCGTCGCCCACCGGAGGCTGCTCGCGGAGCTCAACGCCGGGCCCAGGCTCCACACGGACCCGGGATCGCTTCTGAGGACCCCGAGCGGAGAGCGTTGCTCCCCGATGCACCTGACCGCTGTTGTCCGCCACGGCAGCCGCTACCCGACTGTCAAGAACATCCGCGCCATTCGCCAACTCAGCAACCTGCTGCGACGAGTTGATGGCCAACAACAGACCCAAGAAGCCCAAATGGGTGAACGAGGCGAAGGCTCTGCGGCCTGGAACCGGGACCTCCTGCGCCGCTGGGATATGTGGTACACCGACGACATGGACGGTGAGTACTGGGCAGGAGGACGTGGTGCCACACAACACCTTACTCAGTCATTAGACTTTCTTTCATTTAAATTTAAGACTTATCCAGTGTGGTTTTGTGTTTAAAAAAAATAATTGAATGTTCGTCAATTTATGTCTGTTGTGCGTTTGATCAACCAGCAAAACATTAACTCGTCAATAGAGGGCGGTAAGGGACCGCTCTAGTGCAAAACATGAACTCGTCAATAGAGGGCGGTAAGGGACCGCTCTAGTGTAATAAAACTAGAACACAGAAACATACTATCAGATTTTAAAGGATGAGAAACACTGGACAAACCAACCACTGAATTGACTACTAAAGCAAGCAACAAACTCATCTCCATCCCAAAGATTGTCTGACTCTCACAGCATGATTAAGTGGCCACTAAGGAGCCATTTTACATATGATTGTGTACCTATTGCAGGTCAGCTGGTGGCCAAAGGTCGAGAGGATCTGCAGCAGCTGGCGACTCGACTTTCCACTTTGTTTCCATCCTTGTTAGGGGAGGACTCGGTGCGCGGGGGACGTATCCACGTGGTGACCAGCTCCAAGCATCGATGCGTGAGGAGCGCCGAGGCCTTCCAGGAAGCACTTCACGTCAGAGCCAACATAACGCGTAACCTTCTCTTTCTGCTGTATGGCCACAAAAAGAAAAGCTCAGAAAAATTACCAGTGTGTTGTGTGTCTGTGTCCTGTCCGGTAGCGGTGCAGTACCGCCACCAGGTGGATGACGGTCTGCTTCGCGCTTATGATGGTTGCCCTGGCTATGTTGAGAGTGTGGAGAAGAACCGCACGGCGTTGGCCGAGGTCGACAAGTTCAAGCGCGGCCCGGAGATGGAGGCGCTGAGGAAGAAAGTGGCCGACAAATTGGGCCTTCCTCTCCAAGACTTCACACCAGGTTACCATGGCGACTCTGGCAATACGCCCACACACAAAAAAAGGAAAAGAAAGTGGGAAAAAAAATAACCAAGCACATATCTCGTAGATCTGCTGGAGGTGGCCTATTTTCTTTGTTCTTACGAGCTGGCCATCAAATCGCTGCACTCGCCCTGGTGTTTCCTGTTTGAGCCCAGTGATGCCAAGGTACCCCAAAATACAAAAGGACACTGGCATGTACACAATTGCATGCTAACGTTGACAACTCTACCCACCAACGACTGTTTTCAATGGGGAGAGGCGTGCGATGTTTTGAGGCAGGGTCCACTGTGAATTTCAGCCTTGGAAATAACTTTACTGATTGCTTGCTGTAAATATGAGAGGGGTTCTTCTGCTCGGCCATATGCAATGTGGCGACGACGACGCAGACCGACCATTCAGCGCTGGTTGTGGCCACTCTGAATGCGCAGTGTGTTGATAAATGGGCCTCCCCGTTCCAACAGGTTCTGGAGTACAAGTGCGACCTGAAGTTGTTCTGGAAGCGGGCGCACGGCTACGCCATCAACCTGCTGGCCAGCTGCCCGCTTTTCCATCACATTTTCAGGACCCTGGACAAGGCCGGGCGGCCGCGCAGGTCAGGCGGACGCCGCCGCAATAAAGCCACTCGACATTGGATTTTTTAATCCCAAAGGATTGATCTGCAGGGAAACCGACACGCCGCCGGATCCCGCCTCTATCCTGATTGGCCACGCCGAGACGCTCCTCCCTCTCCTCGGTTTGCTGGGCCTCTACAAGGATGAGACTCCACCCACTGCAGACAACTACCACACGCAGGACGGTAAGACAATGCTGTCCCGCCTGACCCCCTCCAACCCAAAGCTGTTCTGACCCCCTTGGCCCTCTCCAGGTCGCCATTTCCGTTCAAGTCTGCTGGTGCCGTACGCGGCCAACATGGTCTTGGTTCTGTTGGACTGCGCGCGAGGCCCCCGGCTGCAGCTGCTGGTTAACGAGGAGCCCGTTCGATTCCCAGGCTTGCCGCACGAGGATGCGCCACTGTACCGTGACGTGCGGGTGGCGTACCGCCACCTGCTGGATGGATGTGATTATCACAAGGCGTGCAGCAGCACGGCCGGCGGGCGCGGACCCAACACCGAGCTCTGATTGGTCCCTTATGGCCACATGTGGCCAATCGGCAGAGCATCCTCTGTACACTGACAAACTGGCTGTCGAGATTTCACGTCAATGTTTTGTTTGTGCGTAACTTCTGTCGCTCCCTAGGCTGGCAACCTACGTTGCAACCACAGAAACGTCACTTGCCATACAACGTAGGCAACACCTAGGCAAGATGGGGTAGGAGTTGATACGCTTCATCAGCAGAGGAATGGCTCGGCTGAAGAGGAGGCTTTTATTGTTTCACCACAAAAGCTTTCTTGGTGATTGGGTTAATTAGAACAATAAATAAGGCTGGGAGCTGTTGAATCCTTCAATGCAACAAGGACCTAACGGGAAAGCAATGGTTGTGTGGATTTTCACAATAAGAGTATGTGGGTGTGAGGGTGAGGTTTGTATTCTGGAATCTCTTCAACCCTTTTATTTTTTTGCTAGAGATTGACATTTGCACTGATGTTTAAGTTGTTGTCGATGATGATGAATTTGTTTGTGCTTGTATTGAAATTGAGAAGGTCTCAACTTGAAATAAAGCAGGAAGCTGTTCGATCCAAATTTTCCATTTGGAAAATGTATCGCCATTTCTCAATCTGCCATTTAGCCAGCAATATAAAATAGGATCTACACATATTTAAATATGTGCGCAAAACATTTTTTTCAAAGCAAAAGAGAAAGTTTTCTGTCTTTTTGTCCGATTTTTGATTGGCCCTTTTTTGCCACGTCACTTCCTGGAGCTGCGTAGCTAGTTTCTGTTAGCTTGGAGCAGAAGGCGCGAGTCGTCCGTCCAAACATGTCGTCGTCCTCTAGTCGAGTTCTGGTGGTGGGTGCCGGTCTGACGGGCAGCCTGTCCGCCTGCCTGCTCAGGAGGGAGCTCAAGGACAAAAATGTCCACATCGTCGTTTGGGACAAAGCTCGCGGAGTCGGTCAGTAGACGCACGCAGCGGAGCCGTCGACCACCGTGTCGCTTATGTCATAGCTTCCGTAATTCTTACAATATTGACAAATTTTAAGCACAGTTTTGTTCCTTTATTCCAGATCTTTTCGGTGACATTGGTCTTGATGGAAAAATGTGTTGTCACGTCCCTTACATGTTTGTTTATATATGTGTGTGTGTGCGCGAGCAGGTGGAAGGATGTCGACGTTCCGCCCCCCTGACCCTTCATGCCATTCAGCCGACCTTGGAGCTCAGTACATCTCGGCTACCCGCGAGTATGCACGCTCGCACCACAGGTAACTCTATGACAAATCATAATAAAAGAATAAACAGTCAGATCTGAGTGTGGCCTTCACACTCGGGATGGAAGCATATCGAAAACTTTCTCCAACATGTTTGTCAGCTTCTACACTGAGCTGCTGGCGGAGGGCATCCTGCGTCCGCTAGACTGCGCCGTGGAGGGCCTGCGACACAAAGATGGCAGCACTGACTACGTGGCGCCGTTGGGCATGAGCAGCGTGGTCAAACACTTTTTGCGCCAGTCGGGTGAGCGCTTCCTGTTTTTTTTTTTGGGAGCCACTCACGTCGTCGTGTTATTTTTGTTCTTTAGGTGACGTGAGCCCCAGCCGAGCGGTTTGCATGCCCGCATCGCAGCGCTGAGGTGCAATCTTCCTATCCGGACTGTGGCTCCGTAGCATCTTCGAAGGAGACTGCTTCCAGTATTTACCTTTCTGTCCGTCTGTCATGTGTGTGGTGGTCTAGGAGCCGACTTGTTCTTGGAGCATCAGGTGAGCGGCTTGTACCGCCGAGGCGCCTCCTGGGAGGTCCACAGGAAGCAAGGCGACAGCCAAAACTTTGACTCTGTGCTCTTGACCATCCCCGTCCCGCAAATTCTGCAGCTTGAAGGTGACCTGGCAGACGGTGAGCCCACTTAAATAATTTCAGGCGGCTTTTCTTTGAGAATATGTGTGTGTGTGTGTGCACATACATACGTGTGTGTATATATATATAATATATATATATATATATATATATAATTTTATGTTCAATAAACAAACAAACAAAAAAAATGTGTGTTTATGTAATATTCATAGTCAAGATGTGCTGTCAGTTTTATCTGTCCAGCAGAGGGAGCTATTGCACGGCGTGTCATACTCATCCCGTTTCGCCTTGGCGCTCTTCTTCCCTCCGGGCACCGATTTGGGTGTTCCCTGGGGTGTCCGATACTACAACAACGACGGCGACAACTCCAAAATTATATGTTATGCCACCGTGGAGCCTCGCAAACGCTGCACAGGTGACGCACTCACGCCTCGATTGACGGCGGAATTGATGATAACCCGCGACTTGCATGCCTTGTCAAGATGGGGGTGCGGGCCTCGGGCCATCCTTGGTCGTCCACACTGGCGTTCCCTTCGGTCTGCAGAACCTGGAGCGTAATGCCGAGGAAGTGCAGCCAATTATCTTGGGGGAGCTGAAGCGTCTCCTCCCTGCACTGCCACAGCCAATCAGCATCAAGTGCCACAAGTGGAGGTACTCGCAGGTGAGCCCATCGCGTGAAAAGCTTTCCAAAGGGTGATGCCACGCATTTCACAACAAGAGTCTGATGTGTGTCGGTTAGGTGGCAAGCGCGGTGGCGGGCTGTCCGGGTCACATGACGTTGTCGGAGCATCCCCTGTTGGTTTGCGCCGGCGACGCCTTCACCCACTCCAACTTCGACGGCTGTCTGACATCTGCGCTGAGCGCACTTGAGGCATTCAAAGGCGTCATGTGACAGGAAGTCGCTCCGTGCGGAGCTTGACTGGTTGCTGAGCCAACACGGAGGGTGTGCGCGTGTGTCTTGGAAAGTGTCACAAACATGAAGGCGTCACTTCCTGTCTGGTTTTCATCTTATTCCGTTAAAAGCAAAACTCAATTTCATAAATATTTTCTTTATTCACTGGACAGTGTTTGATGCCTTTGGAAAACAAAGACGTTCCATTCGAACACGTTTTCCGGACTGAAGCTGGGATCTTTTTTTCCACTTCCCCGACTTGGAAGTTGCGTCTCGGCTTTTGGAGCCCCGAATGGGCGCCGCTTCTGGCAACTCCGCTTCAAGTGTTTTACTTGATGCTAACTGTTTTGTCAAGCGCTTTGTTACAGCTGCCGCTGTTGTGAAAGCGCTATATAAATCAGCATGTATTGTATTGTATTGTAAGTGTCCAAACAAATGCGCTGAAGGTCTCTGTGGCAAAGCCAGGAAGTGGAAGGAATGATTTCTTGACAGTCACCGAGAAGGCGTTTCTCTCCGTGACCTTATACGGCACGATAACGGGCACGCCGCCCAACAATGCCGCCGTTGACCGGGGCGAGGGGTGGCGTCCGAAGGTCGCGGCGGTCCTGGAGCTTCGGCGGCCGATGGCCCGACGGGCGGCTCACACCTTGGTGATCTGGTCACGGTCGTCGTCGGAGGGCTCATTCTCAGGGTCCGAGTCGGTGGTGTCCGAGTAGCGGTAGTGATCGGGTTCGTTGTCGCTGACGTCCGGCGTCACCGACGCGCTGTTGGCTTCGCGGTCGCTGCCGCCGCCTTCATCCGCCGTCTTGGTGAAGAACAGTTTCACCTAATGGACCGGTTGCACACTTATTGATACATTGGCGTTTTCAGTGTACGAAGTATCTCTTGCCAGCATGTGAATGTCCCAGTGTAGCGATTAGAAAAAAGGGAATGATTCAAACTAACCTTAAAGTTGGGCGAGAAGTTTCTGTTGGCTATGTCCTTGTTGGCCTTGTCCAGGTCGTTCTTCATTAAAGTCAGAACCAGGAAGTCGTCGTCATCGTTACTGCCACATTCCTGGTTCTGCAGAGTCCTATCAGATCCGGCGTCCCGCAAGGTTCCGCTTTGGCCATTCTCCAGCCTCTGCGGGTCCTCGTCGGGCCAGGGAATGAAGAAGGTGTTGACCCAAAAGTGGAACATCTTGTCCTGAGAGCCAAGAGGAGGAAGGACATCAGCACGAAGATGTCTAAAACCCTTTAGACATGAAAAATGGACTCTCACTAGATGATCGTCATGTTCAAATTTCTGATGACTGTGCGTTTGGGGGGGAAAAAAAATGACGCAAGCGCCACGGCACCGCAGTGGGCCGAATAAGGCGCCCGGGGGTTGTGCCCTCCTCACCTTCATCATCTTGTTCTGCTTATGGAAGAACTCCACCTTGATGTCGCCGCACACGGGGAGCGGCTGCGGGAACTCGAAGAGCATCAGCTTGTCTTCGCGGCGCGTGAACGCCGGGTTGGACGTGTGGATCTTCACCTTCAGCTGGTAGATGACAAACAGGGGATCTGCACACAGGACCGGACGTGACGACAACGTGAGCGGGGGCGAAGAATAAGGTGAGGGTGTGTTTGTGTATGTGTGTGTGTACTGACTGCAGGTCCCCCCGGTGAACATGGGAATGGTTTCAAAGAGCATCTTGTGGAAGAGCAAAGCCACAGGCGAATAGTGGAGTCTGCTCCTCAGTAGCGTGTTGTAGTAGCACACGTAACGACGCTGGCTGGGGATGGTCACGCCCTAAACACAAATGAGGAGGAAGCTCAAATGCAATCAAAATTTTACGGGGTCAAATCGAAGGTCGCCCGCCAGAGTTTTTGGTGCGTGTTTGTCGCTCACCTTCTTGTCCCGCGTGCGAACTTCGCCGTAAAAGTCTAGAGCCTCACGAGCCTCGCGGAACTTCCCGCGGTGCAGCAGGTAGGCACAGATCATGACGCCCGTGCGGCCTTTCCCGGCCTTGCAGTGGATAGCGGCCACGTGCTGCTCATCGCGGCTCAGCCACGCGTCCAGGTCCTCGCAAAAGGGCTTGATCAGCTCCAGCTGCGGCGGGTTGTGGTCCTCAAACGGGTACTCGGCCACTGGGGAGCGAGACACACGTGGCGCGCTAATGCTAGGCTTACACCATGCGCATCGCAAATTTTCTGCGGCCGCTTGTGGGGGGGGACACGCAAGTCAAAATCAAATCCACTCCCGGGTCATCCCACTCCCACGGAAAGTGAGCTTCTATGACATCATCTTACCTTGACAGTTGAACTTGGACGTGTCGTAATGTCGCTCCGCACACCTGGCAACGCACGCACACACACACCCAACAAACCTTTGTCATTCTGTGTGTGCGTTTGTGTTTGTGCGCGTGTGTTGCACTTACAAGTTGTAGATCTTGTAGTGACTCTTGTGCTTTGCGTCTAAGAACCTGCATCATGCAAAGGAGCGGCATAAGTGCGACACTCAACAGGAAGTTGAGAGGGAAAAAAAATTAAGTTGAGAGTCCGCGCGGCGGTCTCACCGCACGACGTCGTCGATGTTGTTCCTGTAGACGCCCTCCAGACGCTCGGCGGGGAAGCCCATGGCGATGATGTTGGGGTAGATGTCTGACAGACTGGCTAAGGATAAACCAGGCCTCGTTTCTGCCTCCCGTCCACCAGAGGGCAGCTCGCAGTCTCGCCTCTTTTGCTATCCCTCCATCCCATCGTCTCCGTTTTCATAGTGACCACCTAACGCTGCGCCTCAGGCATCCAAAGTAGACCAATAAGACTAGCTCGCTATCTGCATCCTTTCCAGTGGGACATAACAAGATGAAAATATTGCAGTTATCAGTCACGGATATGATATCATCTTCTTATGCATACACACCAAAGATTGCGCAGATTGCACAAGATCACCGACGTGATTTGTCCTAGTGCTTCAATTTGTGATCACATTTGGCTGACCTGTTGTGCGTGTGCATTGCACATTGTGCCTTCGCACTTCCCAACCGGAAATCTAATCAAGCAGATTCTCAGAGGAGCAAGTCGCAAGTAGGTAGAAATGTTTTGGAGAAAGGAACCGTCCTTGCTCAATGACATTTTCATGGGGACGCCTAAGCGAGATGCCATCTCATCATTGACACACATCACACACACAGCCGTCTGAATTATTACTGTTGTCACAAAAGTCCACTTGATGCTTCAAGTTTCAAGTGGGATTCATCCATCCATCCATTTTCCGAGCCGCTTTATTCTCAATAGGGTCACGGGCATCTCATGATCGGTCTTCTAATTTGGTGAGGCCAAAAACTACGATCCACCTCTTGAACCATTGCATTCGATTTTATCTTCACGACTTTATCTTCTAGTGCCAATTAAGATTAGCTTAGCACATGATCGAGCCGCTTCCTCCACAACGAGTCACAAAGTGCCACTGCTAGCATTAGCCAGTTAGCAAATTCACCAGAAGCAGAAGCTGCGGGTACCAGGAAAGGATACAAGTGAGGTCCAGGTCGAAGCCGTCCTCCTGGTACCGTCTTTTATTTCGGCTGACGATCTCTTTGATGAGCGCTGCCATGGCGACGGAGGATGAGGGGGAGGACGGTCACGGCCGGACGTCCGCGGGCCAACACAAGCCCGACGTTCGCCGTGCAAACGTTGCAAAGACGGAGAGAGAAGCACACCCCGTCGGTCCCCGGAGGATTTCGGCCGGAGACGTCCGCAGAAGACGGTCCGCTGGCTGCCCGACGGCCCGGCTGTCGCGGCCCGTTTCTGGCTCACAACCGCCGGGAGGCGTACGGGCCTCCAGCCCGCTCGCACTTAGAGCCTGGACCTCCAGGTCCTCCACCGGCCCCCTCCTTTGTCAGGTCCCGAACATCCGAGGTTGGAAGGAGCAAAGTGTTGGCAGCCTCGCTCGCCGTGATTTGAGGCGAGCACTCCGACAAGACGACAACAAGACCGCGATCCAAACACTGGCCTGGACCAGCGAGCAAAAGCTCACAAGTCGAGGTGACGGTGGCAATGCGACGACATTTCCTTTCTGGATTTTCGCAATAAATTTTTAAGCCCTCTTTTTCTTTTTCAAACCTTTTTGTTTTGTCGGCAGAGGAAAAGCGTAATTACCCTTTACTACGTGTAACAGTGTACATTGACGAAGCTGGCTGTAAAAGCGTGAAGGTTCGCGCGGTTGCCAAGTTAAGTTGCATTTGTCCCTCGTCCAAAATATCAGCAGAAATAAATTACTTCTTCAACTAATTTGACATCTAACCTCGTTTGCATATGAGATGACCCATATGTGCAGCCGAAAACCAAAGGTGAGACACGTGAGAACAAATTTGACTCTACACTGGCCCAGAAGCAGGAGCCAATGTGGCACCATGCAGTGGAAACAACGCAAACCTGGCTGCCCAGTGAGCCACAGAGTTTGCGTAAAAACACATTTTCAAACATTAATTTCCCTCATTAGTGGAAATATAACTTGAAGGATCCAAAGGCTACTATTTGAAATCTTCAGAGGTTCCAAATACAGGTCCATAAAGTAAAATCTGCCAGAGTTTGGCTATGGCCACAGGTAGGTGCCAAGCTCCACACATCAATGTCTCAAGAGAAGAAACGACCCTGTTCGTACCAAACAGGCAAGATACTTTGGACTGTTCATTCAAATCGAGTAAGTTGCGGTCTTAGACCCTGGTTGGGAGCGATGACGACTCACTTGTATTGTTTGTTGCAGATAAACATGTTCACAAAAACGCATACACGCAGGCGATTTGGTCAAACAAAGGTAGACGTCATTGTGCAGTAGACATGCGCGGCCTGTAGGTGGCTTCATGAGACCGTATGCTGTTGAAAACGAAGACGAAGAAGAAGAAGTCGGAAGCTGCAGGACAACGGCTGAGCTACAATCGAGTGTCGTCAACACGCTGTACGTTTCTTTTTGACACATAAGTGAACACTAATACATTTTAGTTGTGTTTCGGCTTGTTGTTATTTTATTCAGCACGTTCTCTGTGACTGTCTGGAGAGCCCCCTTGTGGTAGCGGAGAGCCCGGAAGGTCAACCTCATGCTAAACGCTAACTCAAACAGCGCGAACACTACTGTCGCTTTTGACACCGGAGAATCGCCTCGGAAAGATGGAGAAATATAAAGAACAATTAATTTATATTCGTTTTTGAATAGGCAGCTACATCGGAGCATAAAGACAGACGAATAGAAAATGGATAGCTAGGTGAACAGATGTGACGTGATGATTCATGTTATTAAAATAATTGGTGTCGTCTTGTGCGTGTATGCCAGCCATTGGAGCCATGTTGAAATGTCCTTTTGACCTTGAGTTGATTGTGTGCATCAGGTAGTTTGCAGTGTGAGCCTCTGGAGGTGAGTGGTGGGCTTGGTCACATCAGGATGGTTCTGAGGGAGCTTCCAGTGGAGCACGTGGCGCGGCCCCTGGGCAGGAACGAGGTGCTGGGGCTCCTGTTCCGCCTGACCATCTTTGGCGCTGTCACCTACTTCACCATCAAGTGGATGGTCGATGCCATTGACCCCACGCGCAAGCAGAAGGTGGAAGCGCAGAAACAGGTCAGTTGATCCGTGCGAGCAGCAGTTTTAGCAGGGATCTTGCAATGACTCAGCTTTGCAATCGCTTCCATGACAATGTGCCACAGCAATACTTTTCCTTGTCCATGCGTCTGTCAGGCAGAGAAGCTAATGCGGCAGATCGGCGTCAAAGACGTCAAGCTGTCCGAGTACGAAATGAGCATTGCCGCCCACCTGGTCGACCCCCTCACCATGCAGGTAACTATGAACGCTCAAACTAAAACACACAAACATTTAAGCGGGCACCCTGTCATGTCGCGTCACGTTATTCTCGTGTTGGGTTTGTTTGACAGATGTCCTGGCGTGACATCGGCGGTCTTGACGAGGTCATCACCGAGATCCAGGAGACCGTCATCATGCCCGTCCAAAAACGACATCTCTTCCAAAGCTCCAGACTGCTGCAGCCCCCCAAAGGTTGGAGGTCCTCTTCCTCTTCATCAGCATCATCATCATCCTCCTCCTTCTCCTCATCATGACGCGGTTGTCACGGTAACAGGGGTGCTGCTGTACGGGCCGCCGGGTTGCGGGAAGACGCTGATCGCCAAAGCGACGGCCAAGCAGGCGGGCTTTCGCTTCATCAACCTGCAGCCCAGCACGCTGACGGACAAGTGGTACGGCGAATCGCAGAAGCTCGCCGCCGCCGTTTTCTCCTTGGCCATCAAACTGCAGCCCGCTCTCATCTTCATCGACGAGATAGGTGACAAACGCGTCTTCACCCAGCGCATAGCCAACAAATGCTTTCACGGACATGGGTGGCAAACGGCGGCATTGATGAGAGAGCTGAAAAAGGTCCAAGTTGGTCGTGCAATATGTGGCCAATTTTTTTATATGTGTGTGCGCACGCAGACTCGTTCCTGAGGAATCGCTCGAGCTCGGACCACGAGGCCACGGCCATGATGAAGGCGCAGTTCATGAGTCTGTGGGACGGCCTGGACACCGACCACCGCTGTCAGGTGAGCCGGAAGCATCCCGCCATTGGCTGGCGCCGCCGCCCTCCCTGAGCACGCCCGTTGCTCTTGTCAGGTGATCATCATGGGCGCCACCAACCGACCGCAAGATCTGGACTCGGCTATCTTGAGGAGGATGCCAACCAGATTCCACATCAACCAGCCGGTATGCACGCACACCCTCTTGTGATCGTACCCGCGCCGGGACTTGAGTGAGACGGTCAGGTTTACCCAGCCCGAAGGTCAGCTCCTGGCGCTGATGCGCCAGTGGGCTGCCTTGCCAACAAAGGAGGACAATGCATTAGGTGCAGTCACAGTTTTGGCCTTGTCTCTGCTCTTTTCTGCGTTGTAGAGTTTGCATCAGCGAGAGCAAATCCTCAAACTCATCCTGGAAAACGAGAGCGTGAGTTCACATGGTCGCCGTCCTCGTCACTCGCTCGCCGGCCACTCGTCTGAGTGTCGCTTGGCGTGCCTTCGAACCAATCTTCCTTCCTTCCCTCTTCCCGCAGGTGGACGAGTCGGTGGAGCTTTTGGAGATCGCCAAGCAAACGGAAGGATTTTCCGGCAGCGACCTTCGGGAGATGTGCCGCGACGGCGCCCTGCTGTGCGTTCGAGACTTTGTGCACACTGGCGGCGACGGGTCAGTCACGCCTCCTTCCACAATGTAGCCCCAGGCGGTGCCCCCTGATGTTTCTCTTGACATGTTGCGTCCTTACCATCTCGCCGTTTATGACTTTCAGCCCATCAGAGGATTGCATCCGTCCCATTCACGCCTCCGATCTTCAGAGGGCCATCGCCAAGATGAAGAAATCCAAGACGGCGGGGGGTCACGGCGCCCTCCTGCACGCTGCTCTGGACTGAATGGCTCCTCCCAAACACACAAGCCCGCTGCGTCACCGCTCGCATTTCCACCCAGTCAAATGTTCACGTGCCAACATTTTTGAACGGCAAGCACATTCTTGATCAGTTCAGCAAACGACCTTCAAGTCTTTTCTCTTCTTCATGGAACTTTTACTCTGAAAAGTCCTTTTTCAACAATGCCTCAACTGTCAAACAGCGAATTGATCTTTCCTATTTATGGCATTGCTGTGATTGGTGTCTTTTCTGATGGGAGGTTTGTCAACTAACTTAAGATATTCCTGTTATTTAACTCTTGAGTTGAAAAGAGCAAACCGCTCCCTGCTTTGTTTGAAATGCTTGACCTGTCAATTTTAAAACAAGCAAAAATATGATTATTAGTAAAAGCAGCATTGTGCCAACTCAGTCAAATATGTGAAGATTCCAGAGTAACACATGTTTGCATCTACTGAGGCTGTACCCCAATGCGCAAGAACGGCAAGGGTGTGGTGTCACGCCACACTACTCAAATGAGGCGGCCAATTGCACAGACCGGGACGAGTGGAATTGGAACCAAAATGATGTTTTCTACATGAATGTGCCCACGGACTTAACCGATGAGGACTGCAACTGGGTCCAAAATGGTTTTGGAGCAGAAGAAACCCCTTTCCCAAAATCAACAGCTTATTAGCTGGCTAGCTCTGGCTAATGCTAATGCTAACAACAGCTAATAAATGCTGTCAATCTTAAGTCATTCTTGGCATCACCATCGTGTTTGCCTGGATAAAATAAAATAAATTAATTGCGTGTAGTACTGAGAAATATTCTTAGTACTGTTAAAAATGACAGTGAGATAAGCTGTTTGTCGTTGATTGAAAGGAAACAGGATTTTTCTGCCTTGCTAGTTCGCAACACTCCAGTCCAATAGGTGGCGGTAATCACCAAATCGCTGGTATACCAACCGTCAAATGACCTAAAGAAAAATAACGTCGCGTATTTGTGACGTCATCGTCGTATCATTTTCATGGATTGGTGGATTCGTTTGCTTACATTTTTAAAAGTCGAGCGCGGACGGTGGAGAAGCTAGCGAGTCCTGTGATCGTCGTGGGCTTGCCCAAAATTTCCTCTGTGAGTTGAGCTTTATTGGAAAACATTCACATGTCACACATGTATTCGACAGTACACACAAACATTTACTTCAAACGGGTTAGATGTACATACAGGCCCTGCGCGATTGTTAGCTGGCTAGCTCTGGCTAATGCTAACAACAGCAGCGCTTATACAGTTGTACGTCGATGTTGGAAAAAAAATCTTGAGCTCGTGAGACTTCATGTGCCCCCCCGCCCAATAAACAGTGATTGTGATTTTAACTCTTTTGACTAGATTTAAATTACTACGCTCCTAAGAAACAATTTTGCTCATGTTGGGTTCTGTGAGGTCTCGTTGCATTTGTACATCAAACCTTGTTTGTCACCAGAGAAGAAAATTAGTTAATAGAGAACATCAAACACTTGGGAATTGAATTTTGAAAAAATTGAAAGCACGTTAACTGGTGTGTGTGTGTGTGCATATAGGTCCCGATGATGGAGTCTTGTTTAGCCGGCTGGAAGCCGGTGAGGGTCGGCCCAGTGGAGGTGGGAGACATCAAGCGAGACTTGCTGGATGAATTCTCAGCTCTGCCAAAGCAGGTGATGATCCTTTGCATAGTAATCATGGCAAAACCCGTGATTAGGTTTGAAATGGGGACAGCCAAAAGGTTGTGACTCTTATTGATCGCTTGTGATCAGTAACAATCAGCCTGGTCTTTGTGCAGGCTGAAGTTCAGAGTCGGTCGGAGAACCTGCAGGTCTACCTCAGGGTTCGACCTTTCACGGGGGCAGAGAGTGGAGAGTTGCAGGTAACACACGCACACATTGCATATCGACTGAATGGGTTGAGGGTGTCAGAGGTGTGAGTTGCGTGGCGAATCCGCTCAGGACTGCCTGGTCATCGAGGGACCTCACTCTGTGGCCATCAAAGCTCCCAGGAGCAGCCAGTCCAAGAGGCAGGGTGACAAGATCCCTCCACAAACTGCTCAAAGGTTTACCTTCACCCAGGTAAACTCATGCGCATGCACACATTCCAATTACCTTGATGACCTGTGAGGCGATGTCACTTCCTGTCAGGTCTTTGGACCAGACGCCAGTCAGAGGAAAGTGTTTGAGGGATCGGTTCGGGGTTTGGTGCAAGAAGTTCTGCACGGGGAAAACTGTCTGCTCTTCACATACGGAATCACCAACGCCGGGAAAACCTTCACCTTCCTCGGTCAGAGCGCAAAAAAGCCATTTGTCCGACGTTCCGTACCGATCCGGCCGTCTCATTGCACGTTTTTGTTTTCAGGCCCGGAGCACGACAGCGGCCTGCTGCCGCGGTGCCTGTGGGTGATCTTCAACAGCACGGAAGGTCGTTTGTACGCCGGCTGCGAGCTGAAACCCCACCGCTGTCGAGATTTCACCCGACTGACTCCGGATCAGCAAAGAGCTGAGCGGGCCGGCAAACTGAGTCTGCTGCGTAGCGTCCGAGAGGTCGGCCGCTTGCCGCCCGTCCTCAAAACATCACTTGACTTTCCCTTTAAGTGTGTTTGTGTTCTTGTTTGTCTTTGCAGAATGACAAAAATGGGACATCTGCCCGATCGACTTCTCTTGAGGGTTGCTCACTTTTTTTTCTCCCCAAAGGCATATTTGTTCTAGCCACTGTGATGTGAACTTTGCTCAGTACATCAGCTAACTGTTTGTGTGTGCGTCAGCCTCATCCCTGAGCTCCGACTGCAGCGTCAACAGCATATCCGAGAGCGACAGCATGTGCCTGGACGTGCCGCCCGACGTTCGCTTTTCTGTTTGGGTTTCCTTCTGTGAGATTTACAACGACAATATTCACGACCTTCTGGAGCAGGTACCTCGCCCGCAGGCGCACACGCACGGGTGACGTTGAAGGTGCTGTGTAAATCGGTGAGTTCCATTGATTGGCTGATGGGGTCATGTGACCCGATGTTCAGCTCCCCGGTGGACATGTGAAGAGGACGACGCTACGTCTGTCGCAAGATGTCAAAGGAAATTCTTTCATCAAAGGTAACGTGCGGGCACACGGCCACACACTCATACACACTCTGACACACTTGAGTGAGTGATTGTGTATGTGTGTTGTTATTGTTTTGCAGACTTGAAGTGGGTCCAGGTGAATGGCGCCGAGGAGGCTTTCAAGGTCATGGAGATTGGCAAGAAGAACCAAAGCTTGGCCTCCACCAGACTCAACCAGCAGTCCAGCAGGAGGTGAATCTGCCGCCCGGCTCGCGGCGTCCCGCCTGTTCCTGCGCATGAGATCACCAGTGCTCCTCCTTTGCTTGCGCAGCCACAGCATCTTCTCCGTCAGGATCCTGCGGGTGGACGCCGCCGATGCCGTCCCCAGGTTCCTCGGCGTCAGCGAGTGAGCGCCGCCGTCACTGCCGCCCCGCCCGCCCGCCCGACTCCCACCCACCCACGGCCTTTGTGTGCGCAGGCTGGTGTTGTGCGACCTGGCTGGGTCGGAACGCTGCTCGCGCACCCGCAACACGGGCGAACGCCTGAAGGAGGCAGGAAATATCAACAGCTCGCTCCTTGCGCTCGGCAAGTGCATCAACGCGATGAGGATCAAGCAGAGTGCCAAGTCAGCGACGTAAAAAAAAAAAGGGGGGGGGGTGTCAGGGCCAGTTCGTCACCGCTCGCAGCATGAATAGTTTTTTTTTTCACGACCAATTATTTGCGCGCAGGTTCCAGCAGCACATTCCCTTCAGGGAGTCCAAGCTGACCCACTTCCTGCAGGTCTTCTTCTGCAGTGGCGGCAAAGTGTCCATGGTGGTCAACATCAACCAGAACTTGTCCTGCGTGGACGAGACGCTCAACGTCCTCAAGTTCTCCGCCCTGGCCCAGAAGGTTGCTGGCGCACTTTTATTTCTTTTCTTAACTTTTATTGGCCATTGAAGTGAAGTAATTCCCGTTCCGTAGCTACGTAGCTTTTTTTTTCTCATTCCATTCACTTCTTTTTCTTGGCGGTTCTCCAGGTGGTGATGTTGAACTCCAGGCCGGCCAGCCTGGACGACGCCTCCCTCAGGTCGGCGATGGATGTGTCCGTCCTCATCAACGAGGCCGACCAGCGCCGAAACGTGTTGGCGCACGGACGCAAAAGCTCCATGGTAGCCTGGGAGAGCACCTTGGAGGACGTCATGGAGGACGACGGGGAGGAGGAGGAGGAGGACGAGAGTGGCATGGAGGAAACGGTGCTCAAGGCAGCAGATGAGAACGACGATGACGAAGGGGAGGGCACCATGGAGGAAGAGGACAAGGTAGAGGGTCTTGTTTTATTAGCGTGACAAGTGGCCAGTGTCTCTTTGGGGTCTGCGCATTATTAGCGTAATAGCTCGGAAGGCTTTTGATGCTATCTCATCGTTTTGTGTTCATGCCAGTCGGACAAGGAGGCGGCGTTCCGTTTGGTTGCGGAGGCTCAGATCAGAGAGGAAGTCTGCGCCGAGTTCATGGAGATCTTCAAGCAGATGGAGAAAGACTACAGGTGAGCCACGGCACCGAGCGGGCCACGCCCGCACCGGCGCAACGGCCACTCACCGCTTGCGCCTTGACCAGCGAGCGTCTGGAGAAGGAGCGAGAGATCCTGGAGGAGCGAGCCGAGAGGAGGCTGGAGATCCTCAAGAACCTGCTCAGCCAGACCGCACGGGTGAGTGCAACTGTGGTGTGCGCGCGTGGCGGCGGCGCCGACTGACAGAACCCGATGCCACTGTGGAGGAGGACAAGGAGGAGGGGCAGGCGGCGGCGCTTCTGGAGGGAGTCCTCAGCTTGGTGGGACAAGACCTGCAGAAGATCCGAGCGGATGCTCAGAGCGTGCAACAGCAACTGCTGCTGGCCAATCAGGTGAGCGCTTTCTTCAGCGTTGACCCGCGACAAGTCCCGCCCCTCCTTCTCTCGCCGCGACGCCAACTGACTTTGTCTCTTTCTGTCTTTCTTTGGTCCTTTCATTTTGTCGTCGTCCGAGCGAGCAGGTTGACCGCGCGTCCGCCAGGAAGCGGCGCGGCGATGACAAAGAGGAGGACGGCGATGACACCAAGGAGGAAGGACGGAGGCGGAGCGCCGAGCGAGGCGCTTTGTCGCTCGCCGGCCCACGGCCGCTCCCCGTAGGCGGCCCGGAAAACCTGCGGCAGGACAACTCGCCTGACGTCGGCGCCAGGCTGCCGGGTAGGCGCGCACGAAGGCGATTGGCCAATGGGCCGGCGCTGATGTCACTTCCTCTCTGCTTCCTTCCTGGGTGTAGCGAAAGAGGGCGAGTGTGGCGCCTCGTCGTTGCCCGCCAAGTCGCCGCGACGCCAAAGTTGCCGACTGACTCAAAGCAACCACGCGCTCGTTGACAAAATCTTTGCGCTGCAGACGCAGGTCAGAAAAAAAAAGTTTTTTCCTTTTCATGGCTTTCTTTGTCTTTCTTTTTGGTTGTCTCGCGCCTTGTATTTTTTGTCGTCTTTTCATCTCTCCCACCCTCCTTCCTTTGTTTGTTTGCCGCCAGGCCAGTTCCTTGGAGCGCAGTCTGCGAGAGGAAGCGCAGCGCGCAGCCGTCGCCAAGGATCAGTTGGCCGCCGCCGAGGCCCGCCTCCGGCACCTCGAGGACCAGCGGAATGCCAAAACCAAGGGACAGGAAGTGGAGGTTATCGTCGTCGTCGACAAGCGTGCGGTCGTACGTCCGGGGCGGCGCCACGCTTTGATCCAACGATTGTGGATTCAGGAGGGCGAGGACTTGAGCACCTTCCACGCCAACATGGCCCAACTGCGGAAGGAGTGCCAGGCGGCTGTGGAGAGCTCCGCCCACAAGTCCAAAGTCATCCAGGAAATGATGCAAGAAAAGATGTGCAGGTATGAATGACAAAATTACCGACAAGTTCAATGATGGTGGAATGATTTCAGATTGTGGGCTCTGCGTGACTTACCCAACTCCAACTAATAAGCTTTTCACCTTACTCGTTTACCCGGTCGCTTCTTTCTGCAGCGACAGGAAGTGTGAGCAGCTCAGGGAGGAATTGGCCAATCAGAAGGCAGAATACTGCCACCGGCTCGGAGAGCTGAGGGCGGAGCTTGAGCGACAGGCCGCCGCTCTGCGGAGGCAGACGGAGGAGGATGACAAGCGACGGCAAGGTGAGCGCGTGCCTGCCTGTGCACGTTCCGTTGGTCTTCTAATGTGTGTGTGCGGGCACCCGTCAGCTCTTCAGCGCGTCCTGCGTGAGAAGGAAAAGCTGGTCGAAGACCTCGAGAAACAGGCGGACGCCATGAGACGAGGTGAGGATGACGTCTCCCGAGTGGCCGGTTGCCCCGTAATTCTCTGTACTCACTTTTTGCCGCCATCAGAACTGGAGTGCGTCATGGCCCAAGTGCGGCGGCGCGAGGAGGAGGAGGAGCAGAAGGAGAACAAGGAGAACCCGACCATGGGGACCCTGGCCCTGGTGGAGGAGCTCAAGGAAGAAATTCAGAAGCTGCACGACAGCCGGAAGAGGCGGAGACATGAAGCGCTTTTGCAGGTCACCATGACAACGGGCCCACTGATGATGACGATGATGATGATCACGGCGGCGGCACAATAACAGATGTGTGTGTGTGTGTGTGTGTGTATGTGCGCAGTTCTGCTGTCCATTGAACGACGCCGAATCAAAAGACCAAAGCGCACCGAAGAAAAGGAAAAGCTGCCAAGTGGAGGTGGGAAACGTAGAAACTTTAGGAAATATTTTCCAACGCCAACTTTGACATGTTTGCGCGTGTGTGTGTGTGTGTGTGTGTG
Organism: Hippocampus zosterae; assembly: GCF_025434085.1. Taxonomy (NCBI): domain Eukaryota; kingdom Metazoa; phylum Chordata; class Actinopteri; order Syngnathiformes; family Syngnathidae; genus Hippocampus; species Hippocampus zosterae. Next base: position 3,586,456 of record NC_067457.1, read on the forward strand.
TGTGTTCAGGGCTTGCGGTCGAGTGACAGCAAGCGAAACAAGCGAGCGAACATCCTGAGCAGCCCAGGTGAGAATCTCCCGACAGTTCCAACTGTGACCAGCAGGGAGCGCCGCGTCGTTCACACTCGGTCATTTGTTTGTCGCACTCAGCCGAAAGCGATTTGGGACACTCTGTCACCACGGCAACCAAACCCAAGCGAGGGCGGAGGAAGCTTTACGGGAAGGGAGTAGCCGCCGTGCTTGAAACGTCGCCAGATCCGGTCAGTGCGTTTGCGCCCGCGCCGAGCGTTTGCGCCCGCGCTCGGCTCCTCCCTTGACGCGGGTTTGTGTTGCGCGTTCAGGCGGCCGTGGCGGTTGCAGACCCAAGTGAAAAGGAAAGCGATCAAATGATCATCAGGCGCAAGCTGCGTTCTCGGAAGTGACCTCATCCGATGGGAAGATTTCAGGACGGGTTTGAAATCACCTCCTTGTCAATTTTGTAAATTGAAGATTTTTTTTTTTGACTTGAAGGAAATAAAATGTGAGCATTCCCAAACTCCATCGCACGTTTTTTGGGGGAAAAAATGGCAAAACAAAGACATGAAATCCAACACTTTAGGACTTGGTTATGTCAAATCTCGGTTGGGAACGAAGCAGGTCGACAGTTTTGTACTTTCACTTCCTGTCACGTCCGCCAGCCAACCTGCGGCCAGAAGAAGATCTGCCGACTGACCCATGAGCACGGGTGGGTCCCGAAAGTCACACGGCCTTGACGCCATCCGGCAATTTTTTGGCGCTTTTCACCAAAGAACATGTCGACTATCGACATGACGACAGCCGCCATCTTTATGGAATCTTCAAACGCCTGCGAAATCCTCCCGAAGAACTCGACGCTTGATGAGGCAAGTACGTGACTTTCTCACCGACCATTTACCATCCTTGGGGTGCTCAGACTTTTGCAAGGTAGCATTGACAAGACTCCCACATAAGAGCGAGGTCCTCGCAGGCGCCCGTGCACCTTCGCGTGGCGCCGTAGGCCGACGATATCGCACACGCGAGATGCCACTAATTCAGATCGAATTAAGTCGTAAAAGCAAAACAAGTTGTGTTTTATCAGCGTCGCTTTACAACCTTGAACTTTGCCCGGGAAGCGCACGATATCGCCGGCCGCTGCGAAACTCGCCGCCAGCCATCGAGCGCCGAGTCACGCGTGAGTTGTGGTTTTCTTGCCTCGTAAACTTTTGTCCTGTATCGTTGTCTTGTCTCATTTTCTGGTGTGTGAAATGGGCGAAGGCGTTTTGTGTTGTCGCGTGTTTCGATGTGCCTGCGCCTGTTTCGACTCGTGTGTCCTTATCGCGTGGCAAAGTGAAGATGACTTTTGGAACCAAACCGCCGAGTGTCAGCCGTGTCGTTTTCCTTTCACCAGTTTGACCCCACAAGATGGCCGCCGGGAAAGCTTGCGTTCTGTCCATGCTGGAGGCGACGCTGGCCGTCCTCTTCGTGGTCATGACGGCCGTCAGCGTTGCTCTCATCGCCATGACGGCAACGCGCACCGCAACCACCTGTGAGTACGCCGCTAACGTTAAACCGCGATGTTTACCTCTTCAAGATTTTTATGCTCGCGCTAGGTCCTGCCCCGACTCCTCCTCCCAGTCCAGAACCAACATTCCGGATTGGAGTCGGACGCGCCGACTGCACCGGACCGCCCGCCGAACTCCCCCTGGTGGCTTTGACTCGCTATGTTTGCGCCGCCTCTCGTCGGCCGCGTGGCAACGGCTGACGCGTGTGCGTTTTGTGCGTCAGATGGGCTACGCCAACCCTCAGCAGACGGCTGCGGGCATTCACACCCGTTTGTTCAGTCGCGCCTTCATCATCGACGACGGCCGCCGTCGGGTCGTCTTTGTCGCCGTGGACGTGGGAATGGTCTCGCAGAGGTTGAGGCTGGAGGTGCACACACACACGCACACACACACACACAAACCGGTTTATGTCATTTGTGGGGACCACTTTTTAAGTGATCCGTGGATGTGGGAATGGTCTCGCAGAGGTTGAGGCTGGAGGTGCACACACACGCACACACACACACACACACACACACACACGGTGCTTTACGACAAATCACGTGGACTTCAATGCAGGTCCTAAAGGCCCTGCAGGTGAAATACGGCAACCAGTACCGGCAGGACAACGTGGTCCTGAGCGGCACGCACACGCACTCGGGCCCGGCCGGCTACTTCCAGTACACGCTCTTCATGATGAGCAGCAAAGGCTACCTCAAGGCGTCCATCCAACCGTTGGTCAAAGGCATCGTCAAAGTGAGACCGGCTTCGCTCGGCTGCCCGCCGACATCGGGCTCCGTCTCAACGTGTGAATGTACCGCTCCAGAGTATAGACCGAGCCCACGACACCGTGCGGCCAGGGCGGATCTACAAAAACCGAGGGCGCGTGGACGCCAGCAGCGTCAACCGAAGTCCTCACTCCTACCGGAACAACCCGCAGGACGAGCGAAACAGGTCAGCGGATCCCACGGGTCGACCGACGGCGACGCGGCGCCCGTCAACCGACTCTTGATCGCCCCCTTCAGGTATGAAGACGACGTGGACAGGGACATTGTGCTCGTCAAGTTCACCGACGCGGACGGAGACGGCATCGGCATGCTCAGGTGAGCGTGGCGAGGGCAATATGGGCCCGGCCCATCTCTGACTCCCGCGATTGGTCCCTCTGCCAGCTGGTTCGCCGTGCACGCGGTCAGCATGAAGACGACCAATCGTCTGGTGAGCAGCGACAACCTGGGCTACGCCGCCTACCTGATGGAGAACCACAAGAACCCCGCAGCGCTACCGGGACAGGTGACGTCAAGTTGAAGTCCAAATTGGGAATCGCCTTCTTGCGATGGAGTCTGGAATCTGACCCTCCGTGTGTGTGTGTGTGTGTGTGTGTGTGTGTCAGGGAGCTTTCGTGGCTGCTTTCTCCTCCAGTAACCTCGGCGACGTGAGTCCAAACATCGAAGGTCCTCACTGTGTTAACTCTGGATTAGCCTGCGACTACTTGAACAGCTCGTGTCCTGACGGAGGGGTAAACATGGACACACACACACACACACACACACATGCACGCGCAGAGTAAACAGGAAGTTGTTTGTGTGTGTGTGTGTGTTTCAGACTAAAGAGTGTCAAGCGTTTGGACCCGGAGAGGACATGTTTGACAGCACCAGAATCATCGGACACAACATCTTCAAGAAGGCTAGGGTGCGTGTGTGCGTGTGTGAGAGGGAAAGATGTGACCTTTTAGCGACCTTTGCGCGTGTGTGTGTGTGTGTGCTTGCAGGAACTTTACGCCGATGCGGTTGAGGAAGTGACGGGCTTCATTCATTCAGCTCATCAGTGGGTCAACATGACGGACGTCGCGGTTTACGTCAATGATACGCACGCGGTCAGTAGGGGCACACGCGCGCCCACGCGTGCGCACGAGCTAACGACGCATTTTGCTAACGCCGCGCGCAGGTGAGCACGTGCAAGCCGGCGCTGGGTCACAGTTTTGCAGCGGGCACCACAGACGGAGGAGGAGACCTCAACTTCACTCAAGGTCACTCTCTCATGCGTTGTAGTATCTCACGTAAAGCAATCGCACCTCAAATAAGCGTCAACAAATATTTTGTAGGGGCGGTGGAGGGCGACCCGTTTTGGGACGGCATCCGCGACACCCTCCTGGGCCGGCCGTCCAATCAGACGCAGGAATGTCACCGGCCCAAACCGATACTGTTCAGCACGGGAGAGGTGAGCGCCGGCGTCGCCCGCTCTTCAAATTGTCATAAATGTGATACGACGGGGCCGCCTTTGCGTGTGCAGATGAACTGGCCGTTGCCATGGCACCCGGAAATCATTGACGTGCAGATCGTCACCGTCGGATCCGTCGCGGTTGTCGCTGTTCCCGGGGAGATGACGTAACAACAAACGCTCGTGCACAAAATCGGGGCTGCGATGCGACAACGATGATGAGGTTGTGTTTGTGTGTGCGTGTGAGACAGCACCATGGCGGGCAGAAGGTTGAGAGAAGCTGTACAGCAGGTAAGCGTTCACAGACGCAGACACAAAAATGGACGCACGCGTCCGAAGTTCCTACTTGATACCTTGTCAAAAATTGTGTGCTCGTTAGGCACTTCAGTCGAACGGAGAATTCTCGGGCGTGGATGTGGTGATTGCAGGCCTAAGCAATGTGTACACGCACTACATAAGCACATATGAGGAGTACCAGGTACACACACACACACACACACACACACGCACACGCACACACTGCAAAATGTGAAGTCAGTAGGCCGATGATGATGATGATGAAGGTGTATCGTCCAGGTTCAGAGGTACGAGGGCGCCTCAACCATCTACGGCCCGCACACGCTTAGCGCGTACAACCTGAAATTCGGCGACTTGGCGCGCGCCATCGCTCGGGTGAGAACCCCCCGACCGTCGTCTCGCGAGAGAACCGGTCGAAAGATTTGACCGCGTGTTTGTCGACGTATGCGACAAGATGAGAATGGGGATAGGGCGGCACGTTGGACTAGTGGTTGGCGAAAGGCTCGAGGGGACCCTGTGATGCTAACCCGAAAACAGCAGCTTGCTTCTGATTGGTTAGCTCGAGTGGCGGGAATCATAATGACAACCGAGATTTAAAAAAAAAAAAAACTTGTGTGGTTTGGAATCACAATTTCAATCCCAAATGACCGCCTGGAGTGATGATGTCATCTTGCAGGACCAAGTTGGGTCGCTCCCACCCGGTCCGCCGCCTCCGTTCTTTCAGAAGAATCTTTTCAACCTGATGGCCGCAGCGGCGATTGACAGGAAACCGGTCAACAGCAGCTTTGGAGACGTCCTGGAGCAGGTACTTCCCATCTACAGACAGGTATGACACACACACACTCACACACACGTGCACAGTCGGTGAAGTCTGATGACGGATGCCCTGGTGGGCGGGGTTTGGTTTCCAGGGTGACGTGGTGTCCGTCACCTTTGTGGCAGGAAACCCCAGACACTCGGGAGACGTGGTGAGAAAACACTCCTCGTCTGCTTGTGTTGTCTTGTCTATTTTTTTAGGGTGTGTGTGTGTGTGTGTGGGGGGGGGGGTCGGCTTTCTGGTTTGATTGCTCTCTCCGGGTTTGTCTTTCTGTCATCAGAGAGACCAAAACTTTGTGGCCGTGGAGATGCACGACAACGACAGCGACACCTGGACGCTGGTCCACAGCGACGCGTCGTGGGAGACCAGGTGTGTGTGTGCGCGCAAAGCGCCGTTCGGCCGCCAGCGACGACGGGAAGGCTGAGCAAGTGTCGCCCGCGCACCCCCCCCTTGCAGGTTCAGCTGGCTGAAAGGCTCCGATCGGCAGAGCAACGCCACGGTGGAGTGGCACATCCCGACAAACGCCGCCGCAGCGTCCTACAGGATCAAACACTTTGGACACTACAAGAGCATGAAAGGCCTGCGACCGGTCATCACGCCCTACCAGGGCACGTCCGACGTCTTTCGGGTCATCAGTACTTTTTACTCCTCGTGAGCACTTACGTCTTGTCCTCTTTGGATGCAGCAATTCCGACTCTTCATGCCAATTAAATCACTTTGGAAGCAATCACGCCAGCATGCTTGTTCTAGATTGTTTCTCCCCCCCCCCAACCCCCCCCCCCCCCCACACACACACACATCAGGTTTTAATAATAATAGTAACAATGAAACGACCATGTATAGTAAGGCGTTTTTAGCCCGAGAAAAAAAACGACATAGTATAGTAAGGCGTTTATGGCCCGAAAAAAACGACATAGTATAGTAAGGCGTTTTGAGACCGAAAAAAAACAACATAGTATAGTAAGGCGTTTTTGGCCCGAAAAAAACGACATAGTATAGTAAGGCGTTTTTGGCCCGAAAAAAACAATATAGTATAGTAAGGCGTTTTTGGCCCGAAAAAAACGACATAGTATAGTAAGGCGTTTTGAGACCGAAAAAAACGACCATGTATAGTAAGGCGTTTTTAGCCTGAAAAAAAACATAGTATAGTAAGGCGTTTTTAGCCCGAAAAAACGACATAGTATAGTAAGGCGTTTTGAGACCGAAAAAAATGACCCCGTATAGTAAGGCGTTTTTAAAACTTTGCCTGTGTCTTTCGACGCATATTAACCAGAACCAGAATTTATTTTTCAAGTTCACGGAGCTGCGACCCGGAACTAAAAGGCGGACCAGAACCGGAAGCGAGTCATTGTTTTCCTTGGCGTTTTGTTCGCTCATATTTTTGGTGTTCTTCAAACGCGTGAGCGAAGTTAGTTTAGGTACTTTCGGTCTAAGTCAGGCATTTTTGGATTTTTTTAAAATGCTCAGGAGACGACCACTGTGCAGTAACGTTGTCTCCGCGTCGGCTGCCGGCGTGCAAAAGTGGCGACGTGTTGTGCAAAGGTAACGCGTGCTCAACTTCTCCTTTTCACTGGATGCTTCCCTCAAAGAATATTTGTCCCTTTAAAAAATAAACAAACAAATGCACCCGTGACTTTGTTCACCTTCGTGCCAGCACTCAAACCTAACCCATAAGCCCTCAACCTCAACAGTTTCTCCCCTGCGCTCCCTTCATAATGCCATCCCGAGATCAGAAATGGAGGTTCAAAGCCAACTTGCTTTGATATTGAAGACGAGCATCACAAAGAGATAGACAGTGTCGTTTTGTTACTTTGCTTTATTGGCGATCGTGAATAAAGTGCTTGAATAAAACACACGTTTCTTGTCTGCTTCAGTCACAAATAAAACATCCGTCTGCACACTTCCAAACGTGGAAGCCAACTTGATTCATTCAAGATGCTTTGTTGATAAGGGCAACTCCGCTGGAAAGTTGAGACGCAAGTCTTATCTGGGTGCTCTCGGCTGGTCCAAACGGGTCCAGAGGCTGAAGGACATGCAACGGCTAAAAAAATCACTGTGAAATTAAACTTCATTTCATGTTGGGCAGGAAACATGGAGATCCGAAAAAAAAAAACGTACCCTACTATACATATACTACTTTACTCTCCTGAACTCTAGCTGAGGCCTGTGGTTCACTGGTTAGTGTGTTGACTTCTCAGTATAGAGGAGCAGGGTTCAATCCCGTGTCTGGCCTCCCTATGTGTTGCTTGCATGCTCTCCCTCTACCAGACTATGTGATTTGTTGTTTTCAGGCCATTAAATCCAGCACAACTCTATCGAGGATAAGCGGATCAGACAGTGGACATTTATTTGAACACTTTTGATAGCATCTTCTCAATGGTGTCTAGTCTCTTTTGTAACAGCAGAGGGCGCCAGAGTTCTGCAGAAGCTCGATTCGTCAGCTCATCTTGGACAAGCAAGCAAATTTACATTGACACTTCTTTGACAATTTCCGGTCTTCGCTTCATCTCGTGTGCCTATTTTTATAATGTAGGAGGAAACCTTCACATGCGCAGGAACCCCAAAATTCAAACCATTCAACTGCAATTGTGATGCAGAAGCGCTCGCCACATGTTCACTGTCCATCCGTTTTCTGATCCGCTCGTCCTCACAAACGTCCCGGGGCGTGCTGGAGCCGATCCCAGCTGTCTTCGGGGGACACCGAGAACCGGTTGCCTGCCAATCACAGGGCACACACAGATTTGATGCGTCTCGCTTGACCCGTTGCACTCTGAACTTCAGGGGAAACTCTGCCGCCTGGTGGCCAAGATAGAAACCTGCAACTGACATCCCCCAGAAGACCTCAAATAGTTCATCGTCTGCAAACTTCATTCGTGAGTGACTGAACACCTGCAGCATAATTGTGTGATCTTTGTCAATAACTCAGATTTTATTTTCTGAAAAAAATCCCCCTGTTTTGCCTGTTGTTAGAATTGGACGCTTTTGCTTCGCCCGTACCTTGCTGCGGCTCACAGGATATAGGCCGGGTGCATAAAGTCCTTGGGGACGATCCCAACGACACCATTCAAGTTGCCGACCCACCAGCCATCGATGTTGTATTCCTGAAAGCAATGAAACATAACAGCTGTCAATCATTCTCATTGTGAGGAAGATTGAAGTGTTTGGGACAATTCAAAACGAAAGGGAGACTTTTTTTTTCTACCTTTTACTTTGCGATTCAAAATTAAACCACAATCAACAAAATGCGTCCATATTATATTTAACGATCCAGCAATTGTTAAATATGAAAAGATTAACTCGTGTTGCCTCGAGTCCTAAAATGATATTTGATTAAAAAAAAAATTAAATGAAATAATTTAGCCGGCGGCGGCAGAAGGACAACTCGATGTTAATTGGTTCTTGATTGCATAACTTGGTTTTAATTGCCGCTGTTTTTGTTGGAGCTGTTGGAGAAGGAGGCTGTTTGAAAATGACGGTTGGCCACGCTCAAACTCAGCTTGTGGGCAAACGTCAAGTGACAGCAAGCATGCGCACATTGGATCAAATTTTGAAATTCGCTCTCTGTCCATCAATGGGCTCAGCGTGATGTCGAGAAAGATGTCCGCAATGGCGGCGGTCTTGGTGGCGAGTCATCAGGGAAAATGAGGGGTCGGGGGGGGGGGGGGGGGGCAGCGACAAGAGAATTGTATTTATCTGCGCCGCCCATCTGTGCAAAACACTTTCAAATTCTCCCCTGGAAAGGTCTTTTGGATTATCGGCGGCACCATTTTAATACGAGAGGGGCGCGGTGCGAAGCGGGGTGGCGGAGCCAACGGCTGCGGGAGTCTGTCAGGCGTGCAGAGTCCATCTTCCTCGCAATCGCAACGGGTTCATCCAGAGTACACCTGCCGTAATGGCCACATCGCTGAGTGAATTATCCAAATGACAAAAACGACGTGCTCCTCCTTCTGTGCGATGTCTTGTTTTGAAAAAGGGGGGGGGGGTTGTGGGAGGGCCCAGCAAGGGCTGGGGGGTGGGGGAGCGATTGAGCGACTCGCTTAACATTATGACCAAGCTCAACTCCCTTTTTTTTGCAGTCAATGAAAAAAAATAGTTGAATTTACAAAAAAAAGTTTCTTAAAAGGGAAGCCAAGCAAAAAAAAAATTCTAATTAATATTTGTGGACGAAATTGGCAGCAAAGTTTTTATCCACCTCAGATCGGTAGGCTGTTTTGACATTATAGCGCCCTCTGCTGTTGACTGGGAATGACATCACAGGTCACAAGTGTCACGTTGTTTTCTGGGTTCGGTCAGGTTTTGGACTCGACTTTCCCTTTTCGAAACCGACTGTAAAAATCTGAGCACATTCATCCGCCATACCGCGGCCCCGACAGCGCCGCGGTATGGCGGCGGCGCCTCGACTCTGTGACCTCCCGGTGACTCTTCTCCTTCCTCCGCCGTGGAGGGAACGATCTCGCGGGGAGGAGGGAGTTGCCATGGCAACAGCAGCAGTATGCCCGCCGTCGTCCTTTATTTACCACTCGGAAGGTTGGGGTGGGGTGGGGGGGGGCAGTTACCCGGATAATGGCGGCGCCCTGATTGGCACATTGCTCACTGCCAGGAGGAAGGTGAGCCCGCGGCGTCATCGCCGGCGCCGCCGTTTGTTGCCTCTCCTTCCTCCTCGCGTTTTTACAAATATTTGTCTCTTAATGTTTTACGCATGATTGAGTAGTTAACGGTTAGTTTTTGTGTTTGTGCACCATATGGCTTCTATTGACTGGATGTGTCGTGATATTTAAGGACGCCGAGCTACACGCCGCGCTCCCCCCCCCCCCCCCCCCATCCATCCATATCTATCTCGAGCTATTTCGGCGCTAATAATGGTGCATGTCGCCGGCCACCAGCTGACTCGAGGCAGAGGGCCTTGGGAGTGATGGAGCGCAGGAAGTCTCTCATTGCCCTGCCGCTGAACCCGCCGCCACCTCACGCCCCCCCCCCCCCCCCAGCACGCCCCGCCCCTTCCGCACACCTCCTTGTCGTCATCCTCCCAGCCCACGCTCGGGGAGGCTGCACTTCCTCCATCTTGCGAACAAAGAAACATGGAGGAGGCCTTTGGCAGGCAGGCAGGGAGATGCGCCCCCCCCCTCCCTTCACCTGCAATCAGGATGGCGGCCTGCTCGTGAAATTTCTATCTTTCGAAGAAGAACTGTTTCAACACATTTAATTGCGTTTTAATGAATAATATTTAAAGCCTATGGGAAGTTGTTTGACACCGCAATTTTTGGAGTGGCTGGAATCAGCAGCCTCCATGGTATCATTAAACGCCCATGCCTATTTTAAAAAAGCGCACACACCCTTACCCACACACACCCACGTGATTTTCAGCCTTTATAAGTGGTTCTGCGACCTCATCGCCCACGATAAACCGCAGCTAACCGTCTATCCAAACATGAGGATGCAGAAGCATTTCAGAAATATGGACGCCACTTGTGCACCTCTGCACATCCGGAGGGCCACTTAGCATCGCTCTTTGTTTCCGAAAGGCCTTTTAATTAGTAAGGTGAAGTGTTGGGAAAGACGAAGGGGAAGCTCGGAGAAGATCTCGGCATGAGGGGATGAAATGGAGAGGGGGCGGGGCTTTGGGACGACACGGGGCTGCTTAAGCTAATGGCCATTTAAAGAGCATTTCTGTACGCCACCAAGCATCTGTAATGATGACTGCTGTTTACGCCCCCCCCCAACCCCCTCACATTCATAATAATTAAGCGGAATGGATCGGGCTTTCGCCCCAGCCTGAATAAATGACCTACTGTAGTTGACCGGACGGTGACCGTTGCCTCCTGCGTGACCCCGGACCCCAGACTGACCCCCTGCGACTCGGGGTGGTAAATAGGATGTCTTGCTTGGTGTCTATGGCCACAATAGCAGCGGGGGTCCTTAAATGGCTGTGTGACAGAGCAGGGGGTGGGTGGGAAGTGGGGGCTGGGGTTTGGGGGGGGGTGACAGAGTTCACACAAAAGAAGAAAGGGCGACCTCAGCATCTCTTTTGTATGCCGCATTTGACTTTTGACGGCGCCCGGGAGACGATATGAACGTTTTTTTTTTGTTTTTTACGAGCGAGTTTGTAATCACTGCCGCTTGCAAGATACGTAAGAACACCGTGAGCAAGTTGCTCTCGCAAAATCCATTGATTAATTGTCGCTCATCGATTGCTGAATTAATCAGAAAATATTCAGATAAATTCGCATTTACAGACCTTAGGTACATGGGAATTTTCAGCCTCTTAAACTGTCCAAAAAAAATATCTCCGATTTCTTCCATGAAAGCAGATTTCAACAGTTTCTTGACAAAATGTTATCATCGGAGATGCACGTAAGCTGTACTGGGGGAATTTTTGGTTAATGCTGATTCCTTTTACACAGAACATATTTTGTAATATTTATGAAATAACAGTTCAGCAGCGTTTTTTTTTTTTTTTTTCTGAGACGTCATAGCTACAAATTACAGTTTGTTATGGGCTAATGCGTCAGCGGTGTCAAGGAAGTACGTGACTGGATGCCAGGGAGGAGGTTAAGTTTTGCCTGCCTGTTCAGGAATTTAAATATGAACGATAATTCCAATTGAGAAATAATCGCGGGTCCCTTTTTCTGCTATTCGAGGGGCGCCGCGTGCCCCCGGGAAGAGCCGCGCTTCGACGGAAGGTTTTCATTTGATTCGATTTACACTGATCGATTCAAATGACTGTACTTTTATTGGGCGCGGTTTAATCTGGCAAATGCAGGAAATGTCCTCTTTGGGCAATGCATCAGTCCTGCGAGCTTTCCAGAGGACTGTCATACACAGCGGCAGACAAATTCCTATCGGCATCCATTTCAATAAAAGTCAAGAAAAGTGTTATGGTCACAAAATCGGATCTGCGAGCCAAGTGTTGGGGTTCAGGGGGATGTTAAGGGTTTCGAAATAACGCAGCGATAGTGTTGCGAAGTTGCGACTTTCAAATGGGATGTGGTCAGGGTTAGGCTTTGTAAAAAAATTTTTTTTTTAAAGGCCGGTGTTCCGGTTTCAAGTTTGGGTCCGAGTTTTTGTGTGTCTTGACCTACGGAAGACCCTTCCTTCAGGGTATATGTGTGTGTGTGGTGTGTGTCTGCACACACGTCCTGAATGTGTTTTTTGTGTGCACGCTGGTCTGCCTTCTAAGCAAATGTGTATTTGTGTATCTACCTCAAGCTTTTTTGTGTCGATATATATTCCGCGCGTCCATGTTTTCTGAGCATCTCCTCAACTTAAAACCATTCCGCCATTTTTCCCCCCCCTTCCACGTCACGATTCCCCTTTGAGTATTTTGTTGGAAGGCACCACCAGGTGCCGCTGCCGTCCACGAGCTTTCGTCTCTTTTGACAAGCAGCTGGACACTTTGGAGCTGGCCACGCCATTGGTCGGCGCCGCTCGGCCCTCGCGGGCTCCGATTGGCCGCCGCTCTGAGGAAGAGGGGAGACACTACGATGGAGAAAAAAACAAAACGGGGAGAGGTAGGAGAGGCGGGTTTGCACCATAAATCGCCTCCCAGTCCATCCCGCCGTTCTCCATGAGCGCCCGTGGGAATACTGGAATGTGACAGCTGACCTGTGGAGCCCACGTTGCCGGGCACATAAATTAGTGGGGCAGAATGCAGGGGCGAGCTGATGTTGTAGCGAAGGGCACATGTGAAACAACAACAGCCCTTTAGCCAGTGTGACAAATTCGAGCAATAGCGAAACCGCGTGTAAATCAATAATCAATCGGGGCTGGAGCGGCGGGCTATGGTGGCTCAGGCTTGACGTGATGTCGAGGGAAAAAAAAAATGAAACCGGGGCCACAATCAAGATATCACGTGTGCACCAAAAAGGAAAAAAAAATAATGCTAATTTGTTGCCACAAAATGCTCATTTGTGAGCACAAATGAGCATTTTGTGGCTACAGCATAGTGATTAGTGGCCAAGTGATATTTTTGGAGGAAAAAGTCTTCCTAAACCCTAATGGCTGTTGGTCACATTTAAGAAAAAAAATTATCATTGTGGTTGTTAACTTTGCTCTTATTTTTGTCTGCACTGACTGCCTTGTCACTGCCAGCACTTGCCAAAAAGGTCTCATCAACATTATTTTCCCTGACCATAAACTATGATTTTGTGGCCCAAAAGTACAAGATTTTGTCCACATTATGCTAATTTGTGGGCATGAACGAGGTATACAATGAATGTCATGAATAGGATTCATTTGTATTTTGTGCACACATTATATCCTCTTTGTAGCTACAAATTAATATTATTTGTGCACGTTGTAACTAATTTGTGGCCACAAAAAAGTATTTTGTGCGTGTTTCCTTGAGAACATAAAATATTAATTTAAGTGATCTGGATTTTTTTTTTTACACCCCCAGTGTCGTATCCTGTCATTTTAATTATTTTTTTTTTTAACATCGGCACACAGTCATGACTCACGTTTTGAAAATCGCACTTGATCTTCTATGAGATGCCGGCGCTAAAGATCTCCATGACGGATCTGGTCATGACCCGCGTCACATGCATCAGGGACCAGCGGCGGGCCAACATGGCGACCGAGAGATGAATTCTTCTAACTAATGGCGTTCACATGAGTTGTGAGCTTCCTAATTTATTTACTTTGTCATTGATACCAGCGGGCGCGCGCACACGCAGCGCACGCACGCATACAGTAAAAAGTGTGCACACTTTACAGTAAGCGAGGGATCAATAATGATGGACGAGGGTCTTGCGTACAACGGGCACGTTGCGCTCGGTTCACAGCCACGGGACAACCGCGGGTCCATTCGGCAGCGCCGACGCTCAGTCTTCAACGCAACACGTTGTTAGCGGCATTGATTTAGCACTTAGCGCGCGTGTCCTTATTACCTTGTAATTATGCTCCGTGTTGACATAACAGCACGGACAAACGTCCCCCCCCCCCGCCCCCTCACAATTTATGAGCTTTTATTACGCTCGTTCCACGTGTGTGGCTCTCAGTTTTTATAGGCGACGGACTAGAGTCCCAAGCCCGGGGCCCGTATTTCACCGTAAGAGGTCAAGGTTCTTCCGAAAGCTGCCGTAAAAGTCGACGGCTCGCGCGAGACGTGGGGAAGTCCTCCCAGAGGGCTCGTTAAAGTAAATAGGCGATTGCAGGCTATAATCGGCGTGGTGCTATTCAGCGGGGGCGTTATATGGACGCAGGTCATCAAAGCAAACACTTAAAAAACGACAGGAGATTGTCTGCACGCAATTTACGAGCGCATCGTCCAAAACACGCATGAAAGTGAACTTTGATTTGAGGCTGGAGTTTACGTCAGCCTTTCGCAGATGCTTCTACATCCCGACGAAACTTTTCGTGACAGAAATATGGGTGCGTAAATACAGAACTAATCTTGTGCTTGTGGAATATGACGAATAAAAAAAAATCCAACCCCTTTTGTCCATCTCAGGATACGGCCATTTTGACATTTTCCCTTAGGCGCAGGTTTGTCATTTTCAGTCGACAGCACAGAGCGGCCTGATGTGAAAATGGCCGCCGCTTAGATGGATAAAAACTGGTGAATTTTTCTGCTCAATTCATATTAAGAAAATGTTTGTCTTGACTTTCCCTTTAAGTCACTTCTAAAATCAGGCCTCTTTAAACACAAACAAGTACTTTGGTTCTAATAAATATACAATTATTTGTATTTGTGTTGTATGTGCTTTCTACGACTTTGCCCAAAATAAAATGCATTATTATTTAGCACACCAAAGAGACAAATGTATGTTCGCCGTTTTGACATTTCCAGCTTATCAGCAGCGGCTGTCTGGCTGAAAATGTCAAAGCAGAAGCCCGTTTCATCCATCTGGCAGTGCTAGGAGGAGCTGCCAACTTATTTTCGCCCGCTCGCACGTCAGCCGCAAAGCAAACCCCCTCAAGTGTCTTTAAATGTTGATTAAAAGGTGTGGAGTCGCGCGCGACTTCTGCTTCCAGGCGGTTCGGACATGAAAGAGACTTGCGCGGCTTTGTTTTGCAATTACCGATGCCGTTTTAGGACTTTCAAGATGAAACCGGTCTCGTATTTATTTCGGATGGTGGCTTGAGGTGAACCCCTGGAAGAGACGTCCATTATCGGTGATTTGTTTTGTGTTGGTGTGAAGCATTTCCGTAATTTCCTCCAATTGAGATACAGCGCGCACACACCGTTGGTGATCATTTTAGGGGGGGAGTAAGAGAGTGCAGGCCGGTTCCCAATGGCGGGGCATATTTCCAGAAGGGGGTGCTGCAGGGAGACGCGAGAAGAAGGGGAATGGCCTGCCGTCGACGCCAAGCAGGCAGGAAGGAAGAGAGAAGCCGCTGGCAGTGTCAATTAACCCCCGAGATGGCGCCGCCATAATGACCGACGGCACCATTACCCAGTGCCGCCGTGCCACTTCGCCATCGAGCCCCGCGAAGAGAACGACGCCCCCGCCAAGTTGTCTGGCACTCACCAGCTCCGTAGGGAACGTCGCTGCCATAATAAGAAATTTCACGGCTCTCTTACGGCGAATTTCATTGCTTTCTAAGAGGGGATTTCGCTGATGTCTGACAGTGAAAATGCCACCGCTAATAGCCGCTGCGCACGGAGTGACGCGGGCGAATGCCGCGTGCGCCTGTCTGCAACCAGTTTTCACGCGTGGCCAAACATTGACAGCTAGTTGAGCCGCGATTCGAAATATTTGCTTTTTTTTTTAATGCTTTTAGTTTCTTTTTCGCATTCGTTTTAGTTTCTTTCCTATACAGAGTATTTGTTGAGTGAAAGACCCGAAAAATAGTCTTAGTATTGTGTAAAAAAAAAAAAAAAGTCAACTACAATTCCATCCTCCTCCTTGACCGTTGAACACGTATACGGAAATAAATACATTTTAAATAAAGCCCGAAGGCACGTGGACGAAATGAATTGACAAAGACAAAAACAAATAGGCCTAATTCGAGTTCGTTTTAGACATGTTTTATCCAGTTGGCTCGAGCCTTCAAAATAAAACACAGAGACACACACGACCGAGTGCGGACAGACCTTGCTGAGAATTAAGATGAGGTCTCCTCTGCGAAAGGACAGCTCGTCTGGCGCGTCAGCCTGGCAGTCCCACACAGCCTGGTAGTAGTTGGCATAATCCAAAACTGCTAAGGACACAACCGAAAACAAAAGTGTGTTATTATTTATTGTATTTATTATTGTTTTTAAATCATTAAATGAATCAGATCTGAGATTTTTTTTTTTCTCACCTGCTTTGCTGGGCGACTCCAAACAGTCGGCGGGAGGATCTGGAAAGTCCTCATCTAAGAAAATGAAGATGGCTCATTTATTACTGTGGCATTCACGGGCATTTTGTTTTCATTCTTTCCGTAATGTTGCATTGTTTTGTATTTGGTGTGTTTTAAATGATTTGCAACAGATCTTTACCACAATGACAACAGTGGCCAGTTTTCTAACTAAAAATGAGAAAAAGCAGAAAAATAGGATAAATCGTTTAGGAATCCAATTCAGTGGAATATGAGGTAAGATCAATAGTCATGAAAATCTTCAAATGCTTACACCCACTTTGAAATATCGGCATACATTCAATTGTACATAATCGCAAATAAACGAGAGTATCGACGGTTTGGAGTGGAGAGAGGCCTTGTACGGTGGCATTAAAAAGGGAGCATCAAAGTGACGCGGCTCAATGCTAACATTTGCTGATGTGCATCCATTGAAGGAGACAATAAAAGAGCCATTACGAAAAGAAAAAAAAGTGTAAAATGGAGTCAGGGTGAGATTCATGTGAATGCGGCGCAGGTTGATTGTGATTCTCGCCGCAGACTGCCCGCCCACGTGACGATCAATACGAAGAAGAGGCTGTTGCAGAGGCTCATTGGCTGAGGGAGTGGATGGCGGGGGGGAAGGGGACTCGCACCCGGTGGGCTAAGCTGGGACACAGTGATACCGTCGTCTGCTCCGCACATCCATCGTCAACACTCGCCGGATGACAGCCACGCCAGCGCGAGGCAACACTATACCGTTGCCAGCAAGCTGCACCCGTGCTTCCAGGAAGAGAAGGGCGCACGCACACACACACACACACACCCAAGAACATACACGCACTACAATGTCACACAATGCCAATGAGTGACAAGTTTGTCAGTACAATTTTGCTGTTTGGATTTTTTTTTTTGGCCGTCTCTTTGTCCTTAATCAGCAGTTCTGCCTCGAAACAGAAAACTAAAATTCTGTTATTTATATGAATATTATAAACACGGAGGACAAAAAAAATATTTGACAACATGGTTCTATGAGTACTACAAATATGTTTCAAATATGATTCTACAACTCTATGGGCCGTTTTTGGTTTAAAGGAACTACAATATCGTTCTAACAGGGTACGAATAAGCCGGTTTGAAAATGGTTTGATTGGCAACAAGGGTTGACGAATAGCTAGCTAACTAGAGACACCGGTGCTCAGTGGCGGCGAGAATAAATTCAATACTCGAAATGGTATCACGCGAAGAAAAAGTGAACATGTGCGACTATGTCTCCGACGTGATTTTGTGGGTTCCTCCAAAAGCTCTCCGGAAAAGTTCAAGGATGAAAACGGCCATAAATACGAATTGAAGGGAAAGCAATGAGCGCGCGCGGGCTGCGAGGGAGCAAAGTGCGGCGCGCGGTGATTGATAAGTGACGGGGTGAGAATGTGAACGAAAGAGGCCGTCATCCGATCCGCCATCTGTGGTCGGGCCCCGTGCCTCCTCCCAGATGGCTTTGAACGGCGGCGTGACACACACAAGACTGATCAGCCTCTCAGCGCAGATTTTGGCAAAGGTAATGTACTCGGGGAGTGAAACCGAATCTTGATGTATCTTATTTAATAGAAGCAGTGATGGACGATGGCCCTGAAAAGATCGACTCGCGCCTTTTGTCCTCCTACTCCCGGACACGAGGCCACGCGTGCCCTTTGCGAAGACTCGCAGGAACGTTTTCCCTCAAATCTATCCCAGATTTGATACGAAGAGCCCCAGAACTATTTTAAGCTCCCGGAAGGGCCTTCATTACTTCTACAAAACCGCTGTTGCTGGGCAGTTTTAATTAAAACTATCATTTGTGGACACACACACACACACACACACACACACATGTACGACATTGTCAAACAATGATGGACGCAAGATGTCCTTCTGTCCGCGTTTGTTAGCAGTGAAATGTTTATGTGCTTCTTGGCCAGAGAAACCACAACTAATATGGTTATAATCCAATTGATTATTTTTTTTAATGCTAACTTAATAAACACTAACTTGTGTTGATTACTAAAATGTCATTACAACAGCGTTTAGGTATTAAATATATGTGAATGGAAAATGTAATTCGAATATGGTACAACATCATTTTTTATAAAAATTGTTCAAATTCATTTTTTTTGGGTCCCAAAGGGTCAGAGAGGTCAAAGGTCCTAAAAAATGTACCAAATCCTTCAATCTATGCCAGATTTATCAGGAAGAGCTGCAAAACTATTTTAAGATCCCGGACGGGTCTTCATTCCTACTAAATTGCTGTTGCTAGGCAATTTCATCCCAAACTGTACTTTGTGAGCTGAAACGGGGAGGCTATTTGTTGCCTGGCAACGTCAGCTAATTGGATGTGCTGCAACACAAAGGAAAGAAGTATCGATCAATCTATCCATTCATTTTCGATGGCAAAAGCGGGACTTGTTGGGACTCGCCAGCAGCCAAACGCAGACAGACCGGCATTCAGAAATGAATTTTCTTGATATTATTCTGAGTGGGAGCAATTTTCGATACTTAAAAAAGGGCTTAATATGAATGACAGACGCGAGTTGAGTGTCCATACCTGGCAGAACCTCGTAAATGTCACTGTCGTCGTCCTCGTCAGCCTGCGCACGCCCTCCCGTGCTACCGAGGGACGCCCGGTTGGCGGCGGCGACGGCGGCGGCCGCGGGCCAGGGCGGGGTCGGGCCGCTCGCCCCTTCAATGTCATCGTAGCTCCCCTCCTCGTCCTCGTCGTCGCCCACTTCATCATCCTCGTCCTCGTCAAAGGGAATGGTGCTGGAGCTGAGATCTGATGAAAGAGGAATGTTCACAAAAACAAAACAAAAAAAGAGAGCTTGTGTTTGGATTTCAGGCTCCATCTGGCTCCGATTAGTTCATCTTTGCACACAAAGCTCTAATAACCACTTCCAGAAAGTCTCAAATGTTTACTGTCAAGTGATGACAATTACTGACAAAATGATTGACGCTTTTCTGTCCAAATATGCAGCAATTGTTTACTCGTAGGCGTTGAGTTTTCTTTTTTTTTTTTGTTTGTTTGAAATTTGTTACAAAAATGTATGGGTAATGAAAATATGGTTCTAGTATGGTTATACTGATACCAAACATGGATCGAATATTGTCTGGGGGTCGTCCAAATCGGCGACACTAAACATGCTTCTCCCAATACTGAACATGTGTTTCCAGTCTGATTCAATCAGATAATTAGAAACATTTGATCTGATCTAATCTCCCGTTCTTAAGAGAGGAAAGAAAAAATGTTGAAGATGAAGCGCGGCTTTTTCGAATTGAGGAGGCGCATCCATCATCGGCCTGCATTTTCTCGTCCCCCCCCCCAAAAAAAAAAAAAAAAAACGGAAGCAAGACAAACTGCTGCGTGTCCGTTACTTCCCGCAAGTGGCGCGGCCCGAGCCCGAGCCTGTTTTAGCGAAGGCGGAGGGCACGGCGGCCCCCCGGCTCTCTCCAGATGGACGAGCAGCCACATTGCGGGCGACGGGGGCCGCTGCAAACCACGAGGTATCAGGTCTGAGCTGAAATCAATGTCACGGGAGGATAACCAGAACGGCTACAAATCAATTTCCTGTAAACTGGAAGTCAGTAGGAGGGGGAGACGGTGGGGGGGCTCGACTTCATATACAAGAGCGACTTGCAAATTATGGGGTTTTTGTTTGATTTTTGAGGTGGGATTACAGATTGTGCGCGTGCAAAAATAAAATCTCAGATTTTTTTTTACTGATTTGTCATTCAAATTTAGTTTTTACTCTCCCCTCATTTTGCGATTTGCTTTGTTTTTCCTAATAGCAAAAAAAAAAAAAAAGTACATTCCCACCACCCCCTGCCCGCATTTCTTCCCCATCATTAACTCATCAACTGACGCAACTCAGTTCCTCTACGGTTTGCAGTCATCTAGTGCAAGCAGTGCACAGCAGCGGTGATGCATTTTGAAGTCCAGATCCCTCCCAAAAGACCAACAAAAAAAAATCCCAAATCCAATGAATAAACTAAAATGAATTGATCCCGCCCACTTACCTCTGAGCACGAAGCTGATGTAGTTGACCCACTCTCGAGCCTCCTGAGCACTGCTGGCCGCAAACTGGCGAAAAATCGAAATGTACTCATTTGAAACTGCGCTGTCAATTCAATCTGCAGTTTCAGTCACATTTTGTACGCAACCAGTTCATGATACTCTCTTACTATTTATTTTGTTTGTTGTTGCATTGCATCGATTTCCTCACATCAGATTTGATGGCCATGAATTACCAACCTGGAATGTCCTCCGTCCGGGAGCAGACAGCTCGAAGCAGGCGTTCCTTTTGGAGTCTTTCCTCAGGTTGTTGACGAGCCGAACGCTGTAGTCGTTGATGTAAAACGAGCCTTTCTGTTGCTTATCTGCAGGGGGGGGGGAAGAAGACGTGCAAAATGAGAGACACTAAGCAATTTCGCTCCCCTACGGCTTGTTGCGTTTGCCGGCCGACCTTTGTCACTGCAAAAGTAGAAGAAGATGGAATTGTTGAGGACGCACCATCTCCTCTGCCACTCGGAGCCAAAGAAGCTGTGATCTGCAGAGAGATGAGAGAGTGAGTGGCCTTGGGTGGGAGTCAAGGTCAAGTGATGGACAAAAAAAAAAGTCCTAGAGTTGGGCAGGGTCAAAAGTCTGACTTGAGCGAAGTCATGTGAGTCAACCTCCGTTGCTAAAAGAAAATGGCCTCCATTACTGATACCTCGACGTTTCTTTTCCAAGTAACCCTGCTTCAGGATGTTGCCAAGGTCTTGAGCGGCTGTGAGGGGGATGTCCTCAAAGTCTGAAAACATAAAGTAGAAGTCATAAAGTGAGTCATTCCGTGACATGACTTAAAATGATGGTGGCATGGTGGCCCACGAGTTTGAACCAGCAACCCCAGTCATCGCACACCACCAAAAAAAAAAAAAGCTGTCTTCCCTTGTCTTGCACTTTAAAGAACCCCTATTAGGGAATTTGTCCAAAGTACAGACAGATGGCTGACACTAATCCGCAAAGCTTTTTTTTTTTTTTTTTTGCCAACATCATCTAATGTGGGTGGAACATGGCAGCAAAGATGTAATCGAATAACTCGGCTGTAAAAAGCAAATCAATCAATCAGCCCCTGCCAGTTTCACTTACGAACACTCAATTGGGTGGAGATGTCTATCATAATAGGGAATGTTGAAAAAGTGCGAAGTTCAACAGAAAGTTTTGGAGGTGGGGGTGGGGGGGGGGGGGGTTTGGGAAGCAGCCATTTCGAGCCCTGACAGGAAGAAAGTCCTCTGGAGTGAGGCCCAATTGCATCTTTTTTTTTTTTTTTGCATATGCCATCCAATGTAGGTGGTGACTGTGTCAAGGTTTTATGATTATTTTAAAGGCTGCCCCCCCCCCAAAAAAGCGCCCAGTCATCGCTGCCTGCAACTTTTAATTCGTCTTGTGATTGTTTCAGCACCGGTTCCTTCCAGGGTGATCTTTATTTCAGAGGTGAGTCATCAAGGCGACGTAGCCCTTCCACACTATGGATTAAATACATGGCCGCGAGGCTTTGGGGAAGTGGGATCAATACATTTACAGTGTTGCTGAGCTCTGCAGCCATCCGTCTGCTCACGCTGCACCAACTTTGATTCGCAAAGTCACATCTTCAATGTGATGTTTACATTCACGACTACTTGACAAACACGCTAATAAGTACTTGTTTACATTAGCATTGAAGCGCCCGGGAGGGAGGGGAAAAAAAAAATGTGTACATTGGTGTCTTTTTTCAGCCTTCAGCTGGGGGAAAAAAAAAATGGTGAAATTGACCCAAGGTGGGCCTCGGGGGTCAGGTTGTGATGTGTCGTTTCCGCGTGTCAAAAACAAAGTTCAGCTTCCTCCGCAATCATTCGTCACCCGGCGTTCGCCCGGTGGGAAGCCAGCCACGGGTTAACGCAGTGCTTTCCTTGCGAAGGAAATTTGGAGATGGCCGCCGAATTACAACCGGCGTCGCTTTAAAATGCAATCGCGCCAAATTGATGAAGCAGCGATCGAAAACAGTTGGAGCGCACTCTTAAAACTAAAAGGAAAAAGCTGCCACACTATGGGAACAATTGTGGATTTTCCTTCTAAATGGGTTTCACGTTTGTTTTTTTGACATGCGAATGCTTTGTTTGCAACCAAACGCGGCTTATTTCTCGGGATGTAGCATGTGATGCCGTCGGGACCGCGCAAAGTGCAGATGAAACTTTACGGAAGCTCGTCGGAGTCTCTGTGATGTCTCCGGCATTCCGGGTGTACGATTCTGACAGATGAGCGCGTCACGCAGGCGTGAACGTATCACAATCCCGCCTTTGTGGATGGACTGACCGCGCACACTATAAATACGGAGTTGCGAGAAGGGGCGACTTTGTCAAAGGAGCCGATTCAGTCCATCATAACAAACGGCGGCCATTACGCTCCCCCCACCTCATCTATCCGCCGGCAGCCCGCCTTCTAATCCCCTCATTCGTCTGCCTGCTCGCTCTTCATTCGTCTCAAGAGGTCGAGCCCGACTAATGGCCAAGTAGGTGCAACATGCTTGAGTCAATAAACATCACACGTTTTGGCCTTTGCGCTCCTGAGTCACCTGACCCCACGTCACCTCACGAAAACGGGACTGTTTTAAATTATTCCACAAGGGGGCAGCACACATGGAAAAGACTCAAAGTAAATTGGTTTTTATTCGCAAAGTAAATTCTTGGCTATTTGCGGAGAAACAGCGGAAGGAATGCAACAAATAAAAATATTCCAGGACCCCCAATAGGGCTGATTACAGAATACAATGCGTAAAATGTGGCCCGCGGGCCATATTTTACTCACCCCTGCTCTCTCATGCATGTTATTAAGGCCACATCAAAATCTGCGAGCAGACGGCCGCACTTTTTCATACCAATCATAAATTGCTCGATCAATTATTCAGGCCAATAGCACGACTTCATTTTCGTCCCCTTTTGAGTTTTAATTAGCACCATCCACAGCTCCGCTATTGACATTAATTTGATGGGAACGTATCGATCTTTCCCCCATAAACTATTTAGTGGAGCGCAATTAGCCGCAGAGACAAGCGGACGAATGTGGCGTGTTTGCTAAATGGAGGCGATGTGGAGTCAGTAGCAAACAAAAGCTCTAAAAAAAAAAAAAAAGAATAAATAAACGTAACAACAGGTTTGTATTGATAAAGACAGACCGGTAGACAAGACAGGGAGCTCGAGATACGAGTGACAGAAATGTCTAGATCGAGACAGAAAGACCGACATTGGCATTGAGAGTCGACGCGGCAACGCGCGGGGCGGCCAGCTGTTTGGCGCATCTCTCATTTGGTTACTCACGCCAGCTCAGCGTGGCGTTACAAGCTCAGAAGACCGAAGGCTGACGGATGACGCCGGCAACGGCGGTGGCAGAGGAACTTAATGACTACTCTCATTAAAATCCACTCCGGTCGAGCCCAAAGTCAATCAGGAATGGAAGGAAATGCTCGGGCGGCACAGCTAATACGTCGCATTAAAACTAACGGTGGTCATAATGCGGCGTTGATGCGGGCCCGCTATGACGCGCCATAGCAGCAGAGATCCAGATGAGGGGATGCAGAAGAGGATGGGGATGCTGCGGTGTGAGTGCAGCGGTTCACACAGCAGGTGGGGGCGGGACTTGGGAGAAGGCCGCAGGACGCCAAACATGGAAGTTAAATGTTGTCACTGTTCTCCAGGTTGATGTATATTATGTAATAGGATGCAAATTAAGTAAATCTGCTTTTTTGGGGGGGTCGTTTTTTTTAAACTTTTTTTATTCATGTCTTAACAATTTATTAATACAGAGTGTGAGAGTACCTGATTATGTCCTAAAAGTTAGGGGTCGCATCCTTATTTGGGGGGGAGACTTTTCTGTAAGGGGTGGTGGCGGGGGGCACAAAAGCGGTCAAACAAGTAGGCTATGATCTGGGGTTCCCAATAAATAGAAGGCTTTTGACGTGTATTTTGCATGCACAAGCATTAGGCACTTAGCGGGATGAGCCCGGGAGGTGACAAAGCGCAGGTAGGCATCAAGATGTCATATGTTTCCTCTCTGCTGTGCTTAGTCCTTGGATGCCAGAGTTATTGCATTGAATGCAGTGTTTTGGGGACGGCGGGGAGGGGCGTGACCCCCGCGTGAACTCTGCTGATGAGGTGAAACAGAAGGCAGAGAGAGAGAGGCGGCTCGGCCCTGAGGGGGCTGCGGGGAGGAATGCCGCTGATCCAAGGGAGCGAGCGAGCGACCGCAGACCCTCTCCGATGGCGTCCTTGATTAGGAAAAAGGATTCAGTGGGTGCACCTTCACCCGCCCGGCTCTCAATCTGCGCACGGGCCCAGGCCAAATTGACGCATTTTTCCTCATTACCGAAGGGAGGCCTTTGCGGCGCGTCCCTGCTGCGAGCGTGCAGACCGACAGGCACTGAGGTTAAGGGCACCGCGTCCTCCCTTTTCCCTCCTCCCTCGGCCTGATGTGATTAGGACCAAAGTCGTCGATACAGAGAGCGTGTTTAGAAGCTCCTAATGCACACAAAACATGCGGGGCATTACGACGGGCCTGGGAGATGCCTGCGTTGTCATCTAATCAACTTTAATGGCACCCGCAATTTATGCTGGGCTTTTTGATCAGGCGCGTCAATCAGATTAGGACACAAATCTCTGCAGGTAAAAAGCCTTCGGAGGCCCCCCCGTCCCCGACACAAAGCAGAACTGATTGGGCAATTTCGTTCGGTGCTAGTTTGAACACATGAAGACTTTTTACTCCAATCATCATAGTAACATTTACATATGAAACACATGACATGAGGAGTGGGGGGGTAATATGCTCACAAAATACAAATTCAGTAGTAAAACAGTTGCGTAAACAAAGGGAGAAGAAACTAAAGATAGTGAAAGTTGCTTAACGGAAAGGCTAAATCTTACACGTGAATTATACTAAACACGCAAATTAATATTTTACACGCACATTATAACAATTTCATTTGTTTACCAACATGTCACAAATTTCATGCAAACATCAATACCAATTTTGTGGGCACAAATTAATTGTATTTTGAGGACACAAATGACCATTTGGCACATTGTAGGCAGAATATACTTTCACAATTTCACATTATGAGTGTTTGTTATTCTTTTTTTTTTTCTCCCCTCACACAACTTGGAAAGAGCAAAAAGTTCTTGATCTCGACAATGGAATAACTCCAGATGACACACACA
The DNA here is from genome assembly GCF_025434085.1 of Hippocampus zosterae. Lineage (NCBI taxonomy): Eukaryota > Metazoa > Chordata > Actinopteri > Syngnathiformes > Syngnathidae > Hippocampus > Hippocampus zosterae. Next base: position 3,611,839 of record NC_067457.1, read on the forward strand.
GCACACGCGAATCACACTAAGGGGCTAAATTTACTACATGACACGGGCTTCCCCCCCCGGGCAGCCATAAGCGGCGTCGACGGTGACCCTGAATTTCCCTTTTGTAGATTTACAACCACCATTCAAATGCTTAAGTGCAGATACAATGATCCTCTAATCGCAAGGGACACTTTTCAGCTGCTTGGACGGCAGAGTGGGGGGGGGGGGGTATATAAATACGAACAACGGAGGCGTTCGGGGCCCACAGGAGAGGCGGCGGATGGGCGATAAAAACGGGACATGGGGCCGTCAAAACCAACCTGGAGGCTAAAACACTTTGGGAAAAATCAACACGCTTAAACGGACGGTGACTGCCATTTGTACTTGCTTTTATTTCCCATCATACGACACTAATACTCAGTACCTGTTTTTTTATTGGGGTTCTAAAGCAAAACTGCTTTCACTTTTTAAACAACGTCCAATTATTGTCGCTCACACTAACACGTGGATTAACATGCTTGAATGTTATATGGATATTTTAAGGAGACAAAGAATAATTATTCTAATTTGAATAGTGTACTTGACCTCTTAATGTTTCTATATGATTAACCTGTTTAAAAAAAACATGCCTAAAATTAGGACAGATTTTTTACAGAATGGACACTCTGAATTTTCCTATTCTTAAATAAATGTAATTATTAGCTTCATAAATAACTTTGAATGCGTCTCTTATGGAACATTAATATAAAGAGCTAAGATGGATTACGAGCATCTTAACATAAATTTACCATGAACATTTCCTGTACCACCAAGCTCAGATTACTTTGGAGATGTCAAATTCAAATATGCCTGCGATTGATACAACAAATGTATGACACCTCCGCTTAAAAGGTGATTTGTATTTGTAATCCTCGAAAAAACACATTTACTGAATTGAATAAATGATTTATAAGGGGCATTCTTTTGACGGCGTCATTCTCTCTCTCTCTCTCACACACACACGCACACACACACACTTCGCCAATTGCCACCCAAAGAAATTTGATCTATATATTCTAGATTACATAATAAAAATCCCCCGAAGAATCAACTTATCAGAAAAAAAATGTTTCCACGCTAATTAATGGAGGATTGACTGTCATTGTGTTTTACTGTTCTTTCCGCATTGCACACCAATTAAAATATGATGTTGATGATGATGAAAAACACATTTTAAAACAACTCTGTAAAGTGCAAAAGTACGGTACATTTAATTGGGTTTGTAATCTGCTAAAGAAAATTCCAACGAGGCTGAGTTTCTATCCAAAACATTTAAAAGGTCAAAAATGAAATACTACATTCACATAATTCCTGTTAAACGTGACATTGTCGTGTGCCAAATGAATTTTTCGAATGTCCGTCCATTCGCGCAAGAATGTCAAAAGCACGAGAGTAAAGGCAACAAAGGCACGGCTGCGCTGGCCCACTTGGCTCGGACACGCGGCGCTGACTCGGGCCGGAGGCGTCAAGAGGGATACGTCGTCAACATCCTCCAATAAGTCCACAAGGGCATGTTAATGAGCCTAAAGTGCTCATTAGAGCAACAATTAAACACAAGGATCCCAGAGGCTCCGGGAGTCCGTAAAGTGTGTGCGCCAAGCGGGGCCGCCGCATATCTCCAATCTCCATTTATTTCCCTAAGAAATCAGTGAGGCCACCTGGGCTTGGCATCGCAACTTCATTCATCTCCAGAAATGGATTCCAGTGGAGGGCAAAATCAAATTCTCATTAGCAAGGCAGCAGAGAAAGGAGGAGAGAGCGCGCGGGAGGGTACCTGGGAACGCTAACCTCTGCGTGAACCCGCCGCATCTGATAGTTTTGCTATTTGTCTGTGACATTGACAGCTCTGGGGGAGATTAGGACTTCCCACTTTGCATTCTGCTCGCGCGCCGCCTTACAGATGGACTGCGGCACAATTTTCCTCTGCCTCTTGCACCCCCTCGCACCCCTTAACCGCCAAGCACTTGGAGAGCGCCACACCGGAGGCGAGCGCCAGTTGTAATTAGAACGAGCACGACAATAAAACAAAGCAAACGAGGACAGAGGCTGCGTGAGACAAACCGGGAGGATGCAACCACTGCACAGCGGTTGGAGGGGGGTGGGGGGGGTGATGGATGCCCTTTGGTTAAATACGTCCAAATCCCCCCCCTTCGAGCCACTATCGTCTTGCCATCCAGTGTGAATGAGTGTGTGTGATCGAAAGAGAGAAAGCACAAGATTAATAGTGTAAACAGAGAGAGAGAGAGAGGGAAAAAGAGCGAGAGAGGGGGGGGAGGGAGGGGGGGCGTGGAGGAGAAACTATCAGCATCTGCAGCAGCAGCAGCACAGTAGCCCTCAGGGGAAGGCGGTGAACTTTTGAACCCCGATGGTGAACAGTCGTAGCGATGCAAAGCGCTTGTCGCCGCCTCGTAATGGCCGCCCGCGCCTCGCCGGGAAAGCGGCGGGGCGAGGGGAGCGGAGGGGAACGAGCCGACGTGGAGGTCATTAACATACTTGTCGCCTCCGTCGCAAACGAGCCGCCGCCAAACGTCGCCGGAGCCGTGATCGAGTCGCAAACTTCTCGCAGCGGAAGGCGACGCTGGACGCGGGCGGGCACCTCTCGGGGGTTGACTAAAGTTCAAAAGTTGAAAAGGTGGCTCCAAACAAACACATCAAAACAGAGACGCCCCGCCAACGGCTGTTGGCGGCATCCGGACGCCAAGTGCGCTGCGCCAACCGTTTTTGGACGCAGCGAAATTCAAATACGTCGTTACTGTACTTAGTTGTTTTATTTTTAATTTTAAAAAAAAGACTTATTTGTGTAATTATGGTTTACATCACACTTGTTTGGTCGAAAATAATCTCCACTTGGGTCTGTTAGTTTTACAAATGATTGCCCATGTGTTGAAAATTGATACTTCCCAAGATTCTGCCCAATGCCAGCGATAGGTTGCTTTTTGCTGCTGATCAAATATAATCACACTACAACATACTTGGGGAAAAAGATCAAATATTAATTAAAATCAATAAAAGCAACAAAAAAAAAAGTAGTTGTTTAATCTTATCACATTGGATCTGCGTTTAAATTGGTTCCAAGATAGCAAATATAGTACAATATAGTACATAGCTAATAAATAAAAGAATCGTCACCCAATGGGTCCACTTTTCCACTTCCAATATGGCGGCATCCTTGACATGCAATTATATAAACCGAGGGGGGGTCACGTCAACCATCAAATAATCTCGCACTCCTTTTTCAAAGTTCTCCGTGAGTTAATTTGGCGCCTCGCGCCGCCAGGAGCCAAGTTGGCATGAATAAGCTTGCTGATGGAGAACATTCCGCTTCCGAGCGCGCTGGCCCTCCTAACGGCGTTGCAGACTGACAGCCTTTAGATTTAATATTCCATTTGCCAGCTCGGTGTAATAATGTTGTTCCTGCAGATTGGCTGCTCGTATTCAAATGAGCAAGCCACGAGACATCGCTTCACACTGGTTAGAATGCCGATAAATTCCTCTGCCAATCCTCTAATTGCTGGAGGGAAAGCCTGGCATGCCTGAAAGATGCCTCCAACACACCTGCCTTTACTCAATCACCAAATACGTGGACATGACTCGAGAGCTCTTAACTATGAATAAACACAAAGCCTCTGTAGAGCGAAGCCGAGACAGATTTGGTTCAGAGTAAGACGCAATCGCAATGCACACCTGAGGAACGACGTGCTTACGGCAACACCGGAGACAACAAGACAAGAATGAAACTTGACCTGCAAATGGCAAGAAGAGGAGGGTTGATTGAGGGGGGGCCGCACACGTACCACTATATTTATCAACAAAAAAAAAAACAATAGGCAATTTGGAGCGTGAAAAGGCAAATCCGCCCCCAAAAAATTTTTGATAATGTGTATGGAAAATGGTTAAGAGTATTGTTGGTCGAGCAATATAATTTATACAACTGTTATTTTCTCAATTAGTTAGGGCATTGAAGAATTAAATTTACATCACCAAGAGTCTGGTATTTGTTGAAATACTTTATTGTGGCCATAAAGTGTATTTTTTTTCTTTTTCTTGCTTCATCTCATGAAATAAATGTGAATTGATTTTGAGGACATTTGCTCAAATTACATTTACATTTTCAAATGATCACTACTCCAACATTCATAGGAAATCACAATGTCCTAATCACAGGTGGGATTTTTTTTTTTTTTTTTTTTTAAGAACAGGCCCACGGGCTACTCGTATGGTCCTTGGGGGATAACTGGTGGGTGACCTGTGATTTTTTTGCGTATAAAATTCAATAGAATAATAAACCATTTAGACATGTTTAACATTTTATTAAGTAATTGGCTCATCAAATAGAATAAAAAATAGAGCTGGTAAATAAATATTGAAACGTTCCTATTTATTATTCTCTTTTTTGTTAACTCAATTATCTCCCCCAGTCAGCATGTCTTGATGAGAAATAAAAGAAAATTGCAATTAACACCATTTATTTGTAATAAATATCATTTCAAAATGCTAAATGTGAAACAATTACTGGATTTCAAATGGGGATTTTATTTTCTTTCCAAAACAAAAGCATTCTCCATATTTGTACTTTTTCTTAACCTTATCTTTCAATGACCAGGCCCATCTGCGCATTTTAAAAATTAAACCGAGACCAGATTGTTGCCATGCATACATCCCGTGTGAGTGCACGTGTCAAAGGACAAAACATTGTGTCTCTGTGTTTATGTATTTAGATGTGCAGGAATGTGATGCATGCATGCAAAAAAAAAAGGGGCGGGGGTGGTGTATGCAGAGGTGAAAAATGATGCACGGTGCATGAGCTCCAAATAGCCGAGCGCGAGGTGGAGGGCACGGTCGGCGTCAGACGAGGCCGCGGCGAGGACGCAGGCGCGCTGAGGGGTCAGCGGTGCGGTCAGCGGGTGAAACGCAGTTCACATTAGCATCCAGACAGCCGGCCTAACAATGGAGCCCCCCATCTGTTCCTGTCAGCCATTACAAATCTGGTGTCAGTTGCTCCGTCGAAGACAACGGCCCGCCGCATCTCATCAAACCGAGGCGAAGGAAACGCAGCCGTCCACTTGGCACTCGCTCACTCTCCGGTTCGGGACGAGAGCGCGGCGATTACAGAGGATGACGTATCCTCGCCCTTGAGGAGCTCGCAAATACAGCATGAAGGCCGAGTCTGGGAGTCGCTCCCTGTCTGCTATTTGGTGCACCATCGAGTCGGTTCGACATTTTGTAGTGCCGTTTGAACGCGTTGCGACTCGACGCTATCCCCCATTGTTCAGTTTCTCGGGTGTTGTTTGATTTTTCAGCACGAGCCGCAAGTTGCGGTGCGAAAATATCTTCAACAAAAGGAGCGGATGGATATAAAGTGTTTTGTTTGGAGGAGTGCAAAAATAAATATTTTAATAATCAATTGGATAAAAATTGGAGATCATTTTAAATTAAACACGGTCTCAAAACCCATTGACTGAATTTTCAAATGAATTTGATAGTACATTCGTTGTCGATTACTCATTGCATCTCAATTTGTTTACATTAATTTTGTACAATACACTTAAAAAAAAGACTCAATTTTGTTAGAATTTATCTATGTCCTCGATATTTATTTTACGGAAGGTAAACTAGCTGACATTGATCCAACACGCTGTCATCGTGCAACAGCAATGACGTAATTAAGCGCGCGTTTCAAAATGATTTTTCATTCCACTGATGAGTGAATTATATCGTCTGCCATATAAAAATCTCGACGTCGTGATTAAGGAGTAGGCAATGAGTGAATGTTTCCACTTGCAGCCAAAGATACGACCGCAACTCCTTCCAGTCCAATCAAATACATCCTGAGGGAATTTAAATGAGCACCGGCTGACGTATGATGTCACTGATTTTCATTTAGCATCCGCCACCCTCACCCCACCCCCGCAAGAAAGTGCGCCCAGTGAACACAGGTTGAACTTTGAACTCCACATGCCCTTTGGCTGAGGACACAAGCCATTCACTATGCTAACACCATCATGAGAAAGAAGCAAACAGCGCCAGAGGCTCCTCTCCAGGAAGCAAAGGTTGCGCTTGTTAATGCCGCGCTAAAATGTTTACGTTTCAAGTCCAGCTATCTGATGTTGTTTGATTCCAGCCAAATGGCACATCGAAAGCTTAATTGGCTATTGCTCACATTTAACACTGACATGGGTGATGCACACTGGCAGAGCTTTTAAAAAAATAAATAAAAACTACAGGGGGTCTTAGGGGGGGGGGGGCATTTACAGCAAGATCTGAAAATGGCTGTACATCGACGGATCGGCATCCTACAGGGTGCAGCTTGCGAGATGCGGAGAAGCTTGTGGCATCAGATTCAAAAGGTCTTTAGACTGTTATTGTTGGTGAAGATGCATCAACAAAGTATGGAGCAAAAGGTGTGCCTCACGGGCTTCAAGAGCATTTGAAGGCATTTTTAAGGAAATCCATCCATCCACCTGTTTTCTCCGGCACTTGTCCTTATTAGGGTCACAAGTGAGCTGGAGCCAATCCCAGCTGACCGAAGCTGAGTGACGCTGGACAGGGCGCATAGAGCCAACAATTCATTCACTCGAGGGAATAAAGAATTAATGGAATTCAAATCGATGTCACAATGCAGAAGAAGGCAATTTATTAAAAGAATTGTTGACTTGATGACGTATTTTTACATTGCACGTGTGGTAGAATTTTGTGAAGTTCTCATAGTGAATGCTTAAAAAGACAAAGTGAACGGGTTCCACGAGACTAATTGAAATAGATAATAAATTGCTTCTCATATTAATTTACGGTTCATTTTCCTTTATTTTAGTATAAGCGTAACCTGTAAGATATTGCTTGAAAAAAAATAAACGGATAAAGTACAATCACTCTATTGGGGGCATACGCAGTTTACTATTACTATTATACTATTTGTTTAAACTTTTTAAAATTTTCCCTTTTTTTTTTTTCAATGAAGTTTTTACGCTTGGTTTTTGGAATTGTGGAAGGAAGATCCACACAAGACGGCCGTAACTGGAATATGAACTCAGGCCCTCTGAATTGCGAGGCAGATGCGCTAACCGCTCGCACACCGTGCTGCTTATTTTCAACCAAATGCAGAGAAAAAAAAATTCCGATCATCCCGCCATCTGCCAGGATCGTCTGCTGCATTTTCCTTGCGTTGCAGAGACGCACGACTTCACGTAGCCATATTTGACGACAACCAGCTGGCATTAATGAGCAGCGCGCTAAAACCACCGGAAACATTCCCCCCCCCGTACGCACTGAACAGTCTACATGTGCTCCTCAAAAAAATAAATAAAACAAGAAATGGGCACCAGAGACGTCCGAGTCAATAATGCCCACCTGCGGCATGTCAAGGGCAATTAGCCGACGCGGCGAGTTGGGAACGCAAAAATTCTGAAGAGGAGGGAGCGAGTAAGATGGAGGGAAAGATTGATAAAGCCAGAGAGGGACAGGACACACATGGGCCCTCAGGTACAGTGTTGTATTTCAAACCCGCTTGTGAAAGAATAGAGGGGCAGGGTCTCAATCAATCACGGCATTAGCCCGCAGCTACACAGCCTTGTGCCTGTGTGGGCTGCTGACAGCTTGCAACCACCACCGGGGGGCGCTCTAGCTCACCAATCAGCCCTGTGAGGAAGCAGGAGAAGCCCACCTGCTCACTGGCCAATGATGGAGAGAGGGGGAGGGCGGCTTTGGAGGGAGGAGTCAGTGATGTCACAGAGATATGGCGTGATCTGTTTTCTCAAATTAGGACAACAATGTGTGCTTCCTGTGGAGTGAAGAGGCCATCTGAGAGGGTGTTAAAAGTGCAGCCGGGCAGCTTTCTCAGAGGATACAAACAATAACTCTTCCTTTTAATTGCCTCGCTCGATCAACAACACGCAGACGCACATAGATAGAGAGTGAGACAGAGAGTGCTTACACTCAGCCGGTCCGTCCTCCTGGTAGTCGGAAGCCAGCGAGGCGGCGTCTGACGGCGCAGAGCGACCCAGACTCGAGCTGCGGTTGTCGTCAAAACCGTCTTCCTCCCTCGAGTCAGCTGAATGCAATAGTGGATAGAAGGGCAATCAGCACGGCAGTGGTGGTGGCTCAAGTGCTAACACACTGCACTGGAGTAGAAGTACAGATACTGTAAAAGCCCCAAGTAAAAATACTGATTCAACTTCTTAAGAAAACAAAAGTACAGACTCTGAAATGTACTCCAGTGTAAACGTAAATCATTATTTCCTGTCAGTTACATAGCATACTCATTTTCAGAATGTGGCACAACAAAAAAACACACAATGGTGTATGCATTGGGGGGGGGGGACCTTGCAGTGTTGGCTCAGGGTTTAGTGCCATCAAAACATGTTGCAATGCTTTCTCTGCGTGACATGCACAGACTCACAGCTGAAACAGTTGCTTATGCCAGGCACATGTAAAGATCATGTGTTGGAAATAAAATGATACTTACAGGGGAAGGGGAATTCCTGAGGGTTTCTGCAAAGAGAGAGAGAAAGAAAAAAAAGAAGAAAACATCATCAGTGAAAGACGAAAAAACTAGCAGTTTCTCTGCACCGGTGCATGAGCTTTGTATCATGTTGTTTCCGCTCTCTTCTTCACAAGGGATTCTGTCACTATCACGTCCACAAATTGAATCAAATTAAAAGGAAATGATAAGAAAAGGGTTCTCTTGCATGAGACGTTTAAAAAACTGATAACAGCAATAAGCAACAAGCCATTAGACTCGATGAGTTCATCTGAATGTAGCAAACTGTATTTAAGGCAATTACAGCACCAATTACAGTTCTTGTTCGGTATTAGCAGCAAACATTAGATAATTGGGACATGAAATTACATTGTGACGCTTGAGTGGACCTTCATGAGATTTATTTATTTTTTTGGTAAAAAGGTAAACAGTGATGATGCCGACTCCTACCTCACGCGCACCACCCTGAAATTATTCAGTAGGATTTTGCGGGTCTCGACCGCATTTTCACTCAGCTCCTCGTCCTGAAGGATCTCAGAGATAAACAGCTCGCAGTCTGAATGAACAGAAACGCAAAGAACAATCAGAGAAGTTTGTAAATGTTAAATGAGGGGCAAGTCAACTACAAGTGTCCTCACGAGACCTTAGCGCCATTAGGAAAATGAGACAATGGTGCTTATTGTGGTCGTAGTTGGAATGAGATTCTTTTTTGAGACATGAAAGCACTTGTACTATATTGTAAAGTTAAAAACTGAGTACTATCATAATCAAATCGACATTATCTTTCACTGAATCAACATTAAAATAAAAGCATTGACTGAAATTGCTAGTAGCTTTTTCCCTAAGGAAAAGAAATGGGCTACATCACACTGCCCAATTCTGATTTTTTTTGTCAAATTTGATCTTTTTATCTGTGTGAACTTAGCCTAAATGATGCCACATGTTAGACTGCAAACATAAGAGAGCACTGTGGCAGCCATTTCTGCGAACAAACAGGTTAGCCCACATCACTAATCTGACTTGTATCCTTCACACCATCACTCATATCTTGATACATGCAAATGTTATCCAACGGCATGATATTGGCTATGAAACACTCCCAATCCAATATACAGATCCTTATAAAGTAAGTTCACACTCGCCCACTTCAGACCACTGTAGATTTCTTTTAAAAAATGAATTAGATTGAGTGTATTTGGCAAAGTGATGAAAAAATATTACCATCTAGTAGTCTCCTGATGTCGTTTGGGATGGTCCCCATTCCTGACATCCACAACTGCAACTGACTTTGCCAGACCAGCTGTGCTCGCACAGGTGTAGTTTTTGCTTCTAACTCGCACAACTCACCTCACGTCCCTTTGCACCGTTGACACAGAAACAAGAACCACCTACTCTCTGAAACACAACTTCCGTGCCAGTATCATCGCGGTGAACACGCAAGGATGTGTTATGGGGGGGGCGTGTGCAGAAGATGATAACTTCCTGTGGTTTGATGCTGACGACAAGTTTGACAGGAAGCGAAGACCGTAGCTCGTCCTACAACATCACAGCCATACACAAGTCAAGGTTAAGCAAAAATGTATGGACGGTACTGTGAAAAAAAAGTCTTAGGCCTCCATTACATTTGTTATACCATCTTACTCCTGTGTATATACTCTAACTACGATACCACTAACGTACAGACCTCCACCAAGACTATGTCAGTGTTCAAGCTCTATTGGACAGATGTGATATATATACATATATATATATAGACCTTAAAAAGTACACTACATCACGTTGGGTATGATAAGAATTGTTTTCAAGATTTTTACTTCACATTTGTAGATAAATATATTGTATATCACGCGACTAAACGCATTAAATCTGAAATATGGCATTTAATCGAAGGCACTGTTGTGTGACGTCACAGTTTAACACTTCAAACTCCCACATTTGACAAAACCCAAACTTTAGGTCGTCTTCTCGGGCGTTTGTTTTGTATGGCGCCCACGAATCATGTAGCTTTACATAAAAGTTCGAACATACCTGAATACCCCATTAATTGCGCTGAGCACTCGATTCAACACCGACGCCATCTTTGTTGTTTCGCGCCCGAAAAAGAGAAGTGGGCGGGGCTGTAATGTGACGTATTTCCTCACCTCCCAAACAGGTGACCTTCAATCCGGAAACATTTGACCGGGTTTGAATTTTAAAATCTAAAGAAAAAATACATAAATAAACACGTCTCACAAAATTAAAACTATTGTTTTGTTTATCTTAAGTTCAGTTTGTTGTACAAATCAAAATAATGCACACAATCTCCCCTCTAGTTTTAAAGTACTTAAATATAAAGGCCTATTGAAGTCCAAGAAACCTTATACGTTAAACAACTCGCTATAATAATAATAATAATAATAATAATAATAATAATAATAATAATAATAATAATAATAATAATAATAATAATAATAATAACCGAAATACTTTAAAAGTGTCATATTAGAACGTATTAGGTGGTTGGCTTCCGTGTTAGTGTGAATGCTGCATTCAATAAACTTAGTGAAATCGGAAAAAAATAAATAACCACTATAGAATGGTTTCTGGGTATGTTTAATGCCTTGCCCATACACTCACTGGATGTAGAGTTTGTTGCATGTGTTTGCCCATTGTGTTTTCATAATGAGGAGAAAACACTGCCGCGTTGAGCATGCATAAATTGTCACACTTGGGAGTTGGTATTATAATGGTCAAATCCAGTTACCATGCAGATTTGCGAGCTGGCTTGTCTGGAACTGTTAAACGCAAACCTACTCTTCAAATTCAATCATGGCTGCTGCTTTGTGTTTAGAAATTACACTACGGCGACTGTCGTTTGGTCTCCGTCTTAGCCGATTAGGTTTTGAAAGGATCCATACATTACCTTCACCGAGAAGAGCACATATTAGCAAATACTTTAATAGATTTAATTCGCTCTCCCTTGGTTTAAATCATCGTATTGACCATCTCTCCGATGTGGGCTGAGAAACTAATTAGGATATTTGTGACAACACAAGCTTCTCTAAATTGGTCCCTCACAGTATCTGAACAGTGATTTATAACAGCAGTAGATGTATGACGGAACACAAACAGTTTGAACGCGTACGGGGAGTATAAAATGAATAGAACACACGCTGGGCCTCGCCTATCGTTTTATTGATCGTGCAACACATCTGACGCACAGCAAGGGAAGCCATCAAATGACCATTGCTCAATCACACGTGGCTCACGGCGCCCACTCAAGCTGAGCTTTTAATTTGTTTTTTTAAATATGGAAATTAATCATCTGGATTTGCCCGTCCTTGGTTTGAGCACTGGGAATAGTGAAGCAACATCCCAAAAGTACTCCCACAACATTGGAAGCATAAAATTGTCTTCATAAAATGAACAATGAAGATTGAGGGTCATTCGGGTTTTAGTCCAACCCCTTTATTGACTATTTAATGAGTAGGTGTGTCCTGAGGCTTTTGTTCGTGGATGTAATGGGCTTATGAGCATCATCTCAGTGTTTTAGTACATCCAAACAGCAAACCGGGGGATATGTTCAAGACCCTTGCGCAATCGATGAAACTCAACGATGTAGGGAAACCATCTAAAAAAATGATATGGTAAAATTCAGCGAGAACAACAAACCGCAATGTAGCGGGGAGGGACACTGTATGATGTTAACTTTCCCAATAACACGTCTTTTGTGTCTTTGTTTGTGGTTTTCACGCAAAGCGCCGTTCGATGACAGCCTCCTTCCCCGTCACGTCCCCGCAGGAAGCCGCGGGGTCAGCCCGAGTTGAGTCCCGTGTCGGAATTGTCCCCGCGCTGACCTGCGCCTGACTGGCTTCCCGGCAAAAAGCCCCTGTGAAGGTAAGAGGAACTGGGGTCCCCTCCCTTGGAAAAGAGGGGTCCCTCCCCTTGACAGCTCCACAGAGCCGCAGCCACCTGCCTGCTGGGTCAGTCCCATATGAAAAGGGAAGCCCTTTGTAATCCGACGGGGATTACACCAGGCAACAATGCGCCGCTGAAAGAGCGACAAAAGCCCTGTATCAAACGTCGCTGAGGGGGAGCGAGGCTATGATCTCCCACTACTACCAACACTGACTCCTTGACCACCTCTCATCTCACCAAGAGCCCCCCTAACCCCAACCCACCCCCCTCCACGCCCTCGACCCATATCCCTCCCACCCCCCCGTTTAGGATTCACCAGCTCTGTCCTCCTCCTGCCCTCTCATCTTTGGGAATCTGGCCTTTTATCAGCGCATTCCTTTTCATTTGCATTGCGGGGTGGGGAGGGACAGCGGGTCCCTCTGATCTGATAGCGCCAGGAGAGAGAGTCAGGAGGTTCCTCGGGGCACACGGGGTGTTGGAACGTGGGTCTGTGTCCTGTCCTAGCGAGGTACACACACACACATTTGCGCCACACAGCGCATTCTCAAGATAGGAAGGTACAGTTCCACCCCCACCCTGCTGTATTCATACACACATACAAAAAAATAAAAATAAATCACTGGGTCGCTTTCCAAACCCGCTGGCTGTAATTTTTGATCAGATTAGGTTACTTTTGACAAATCCTTAATCCAAAGTAATTAATCCAATGTAGATTACGCAAGAAAAGAAAGTAATGGCCAGCAGAGAAGGCCTGGCCGACCCTGACGACTCGCCACTGCCCTTTACGTCCAAACCCTGCGCAACGAGGCGCTCCATCCGACACGACCGAGGGTCGCCGGCAAATGTTTGTGTTGCCGCAGGAGATAAAAAGACGCAGTTTGCTTTTCGGATTTCCTCACAATACTTGTATTCCCAGCCCACCCATTGCTCACACACATGTCAGTGCAAGGGGGAGTTTTGTGGGGGGTTGGGGGGGTGGTAAAGGTAAGAAGCGATGATAGATTGAGGACACAAGAGACAATAAGAGCTAACGCTACGTGCGCGAGCGTTCCTTGCGGTTGCCTCGGCGTATCGAAAGCCGGGATGGGGAGATTGTATTATTGTAGAATATATGAGCCATGTGCAAATATTAATCTAGCATTATTTGAAGTGTCCGCTAAGCATAGCCATCGCAGCTCGCTCACTGAGCGATGACATACCTCCATTACACTTGATGTATGCACGCATGAGAGCGGCCTATTTTTCACGGCCAAGACATTGTCCCTAGAGGCGGTCGCTCCAGAAGAATCCATGAATTATCCCGCTGAAACAAGTCAGCCAACGCTATTGATACAAGTGGGATTGAGATACTGGAAGGACGCCAGGAGAACGTGTCTGCCCGCACTTGTGATCCTGCCGCCTCCCTCCCCGTCTACTTAATTGGAATACAAAGCAGAGCGAGGTCGATGAGGGAACGGCGTAGGGAGGAAGAAGGAGAGAGAATTGGGGGGGGGGGGGGGTCAGGGGGGGGGGCGCTGTCTGTCTCCAGCAACCTTCACTCCTCGCTGGGAATTGACTGGAGGAACCAGCGAGCGAGACCGACACACTGTCAGTGGTAAAATGAACTGTCACCTTGCATTTTTCAACCTGCTGGCGCCCGGCGAATTGGCCGCTTTGAACCATGTGACATGACACTGATTGAGTTCTGGAAGGAGCCGCTCCAATTTCCACGCGTGTCCACACCAGGAGCATCCTCCTGGATCCACACGTGACTGGAAGATGGAGGCTCATCACGTTAGCGGTACATCGCAGATTTTTGCGTGATGGTTTGCGGGTGGATATTAGGACTCAAATCTCAATGCCTATTTCTACTTTTGCAATCTTTCAAGAATGTGCGCCTGTCCTGTGTGGAATTTGAAAGAAAGCAAGCCGGTTTTGTTCACTCCCGCAACGGCGCATACGCACCTTTCTACCTTAAGATACCTTGCTTAAGATAGCAAAAGAAAAAAAAAACTCTACCCATGCGCACACTCAGACTGCACTTTGCACTCGACTTGTACTGGGTGTGAAAATAAGACCCTTGGACTTGCGGTCTTTTAAGCCCCCACAATGGCAACGTCACAGCATCCTACCCAACAAGTGCGGCGTCAACTTAAGCCACCGCGTCATATATCAGATCGCAACACTAATGCAACCGAATCAGTGACTCGATCGCTTCAGCGTTTCATGTTTCATATTCTCCGTGCTCCACGGTGCCGCTCGGCTGCTCCGTCTCCTTGCCAGGCTTGTTTTTCTTGCCGGCACGACAGGAGGAAAACTATTAGCGCTCGCCGCTCCGATCCTGGAGGCAATCCCAGCGAGTATTAAGACGTTAACCATGGCCAAGTCACCTGTCTCTCCCAGTTACCGCACTGACGGGACGGAGAAAGGATGCGGCCGCTGGGGGGATCCGAGAGCCCAGGCCTTGGGGCTTGCACATCCATTAGAGCCTGACACGGATAGGGGGGGGAGGGTCTCGAGTTTAATGGAGCTTCAGTTCCACAACAAAGGAAGAAGGGAACGCGCTGATCACAACGAGCTGCTTTTCCTTCCATCTACCGTTGCAGTTAGAGGTTAATTATCCAAGCTGGACGAATAATTTGGATGAAACTGTTTCGATAAGCCATCGGATTTATTCATCAGTCAGCTTTATGTACAGGTTCATGTTCTACACATTGAAATAATGTGCTTGTCTTCTGTCATGTGTACTTTGTAAATTTGATGAGCAATTAAAATAAATGTCTGATTGCTTCTAAATATAAGAATGTTTTCTTAGCGTATGGTCACGTGTTTATATTGAGCACGGGGTAAACAATGCAGCATATATCCTCACCTGTGAGCAGATTTCCCTAAAAACACAAGGCACTCTGAGGCATCTGTGTGACGGGAGAAGCCCCCCCCTCCCACCAACCCCCTGCCCCCTAGAGCCCCCCTGTTCCTTCCATGAACACTGGACCCGGCTGGCCCTTTGAAGCCGGGGGTCCCTGCCGGGTGACGTGCGACAGAGGAACTGGTAGAAACCCAAGGAAGTGAGCCTGGCAATAGACTTGTAAAAGAGCTGGCAACAACTGCGAGCAGCATGGGGTACAAACAGCACTGGCTTGACCTCAAAGTCAGCTCAAGGGGGGGTGTCGGTCATTTTGAGATGTGTCAGATATCGAATGCTGTGCAGTGTCCCCCCCCCCCCATGTCCTCGTTCATCGGTCGCACCACCACAACCAAAATGAACCAGGGGTTTGTTTTGTTTTTCAAAATGGCCGCCTCCTACTGCATTACAGTGTCGAGTTGAATTCAATTAATCATCCAATCCTGGTTCTTCTTGTACTTGCTATAGTTGTTTGTTGGCGTGCGTGTTCTCCTCACCTTCATCCCTGCGTTGTCCAACGCAAGTCTTCCGAGTTCTACGTCCCCATTCCCGAGGTGAACATCTGTCTCGGAGACGTCGGCCGCAGCGCCGACTCCGACACCTCCAGATGGAGAGCCCGCTGGGAGCGTTGAGGTATTATCCATCGAGCTGGCAGGGATCACACCTCCGGAATGAAATCCCACACTTGTCTTCAGCGTTGGTCGCTTCCTTCTTGTCAAACGTGCCGCCGTGACCCGTATGGATGATAGCCCTTCGCCTCTTATCACCCACCAACCACAGCACTTGGCTTTGCGACTCAGCTGAAACAGCTACTAAACTGAAAAACGCATGAACACATTTCCATTTTCTTCACTGGTTTATAATTTTCAATTCCAAACGTTTCCATAATGCGGCCCAGCCGATTGATTTGGCTTTTGTCATTCAAAACATGGGAGTTGCTGACAGGCGCTGCTTACACACTAGCTAGCTAACTAGCTAGCTTACAAAATAAAACCTAAAAAAAACTAAAACCCTACTTTTGACACGTCAAATGCTGTCCTTTTACCTCCAACTGCCTCATTTCCACCTTAAATCTAATTAAGTCCAGCTGTTATAAATCACATGGTGACTAATTTCCGTGTTTATGCGGAACTTTGATGAGAGATCCCTCAAATGCTAAAGCCGTGAAGTGCGAGAGAGGGTCTGCAGCCACCCCGGTGTCCTGACAGATTGACTCCACATTCATCTGTGGCTGAACTCTGCGTGAACCTCGGGCGTTAGGAAAGAAGGCCGCCGACAGGCCGGGGCTGCTGGGCCAGTATGAGCCTGTGGGTGTTTGTGCTCCAACACCCAGTGTAAATATTGAAACTCCCTGCCCCTCCTTCACCATCACACCCGGCAAGGCGCACAGGTTCGACGGAAGCCCAAGTAAGTACTGATATGTCATATAGGTTCCCTAAAAATGTGTAAATGTACACCCAGAAAAATACATTTTTAAATGTTGTCAATGTACATTCTTTTAGTCATTTTAAACAGCTAATTTTGTTTTCTTTGCCTATCCATTTGAATGTCCTGTGTGTATATGTAGAATGTGCGTGCGCTTATGTTTTGTCGAAATACATAACATCTTATGGATTAGTCCCGACAAATTTTGTGAGCTTAAAAACCCAGCAATGCATTTATTTATTTGACTGTCGGCTCCATCCAGCAGGATTTGGGTAACAAAAATGGAGACTCACATGCACCCTGCAGTTTGTTGTCATGTTTAGAGCCCCTGGAGGTATTTGGAGGTGAATAGGTCACCAGGAACCACCCTGTGTGTTGTGAAAGATTCCACTTGTCACATTATGCAAGAGAGGAATAAATATAGACCACCACATTTTTTTTGCCAACTTGACTTACCACGATTTAAAAATAAAATAAAAAAAGTTGGGTGATCTAAAAATATTAAGGCCACAAATTTTGAGAAAATTTGACGTTGTCCAATTCCACTAAATATTTTAACTTCAGCTTGAGTTGTGAAAATAGTTTTCAAACTGTTGCCCCTTGTATTACCTCCTACCAATTTAATTAAAGCTGTAAGTAAAAATAACTCAGCAAATTGTTTCAGACCAATCAAATGTCAATCATTTATATTTTAAAGTTGTCCCAACTTAAATGCCTGTTTTAACCTTCCCCCAAAATGTTACAATGTAAAACAGGAATTTCAGTGTTTCATTTAAAATTCATAAACTTTATTCATCTAAAACCTCTGGACAATTGTTGTAAAATACCCTGTCAAATAAATAGTGCAATCAGTGACACTGAGCGGCTCAGTGCTTGGACACAAACATATATTTTGTTTTAAGTTTAAAAAAAAAAGCAGCAAACAAAAAAAAACACATTTAGCAGTTGGCTATATACCCTGAAAGTCCACGTGCATTTGATTTTTTTTTTCTCCCATTGTGTTACGTCGCCTCCTCCGTGAGTATTTTAAGTTCACTCTATCGGCCTGGCCTTGGGGGGCGGCGGCGGTGCCGAGGGGGTCTCAGGCCCCGAGAGCTTTTCCGCAGGCCCGCCGCCGGCGACGCAGCCCAGCTTGTCGCGCTTCTTCTGCTTCATGCGCCGGTTCTGGAACCAGATCTTCACCTGGGTTTCGTTGAGCTCCAGGCTGGCGGCCACCTCCACCCGCCGGGCCCGCGTCAAATACTTGTTGAAGTGGAACTCCTTCTCCAGCTCGGTCAGCTGCTTGGTGGTGAAGTTGGTCCGGATCACGTTGTGCTGACCCGGGACACCGAACTCGCACACAACCGCTGCAGGGATGAAGGAGAGAGAGAGAACATGGATGGAATGGAAGACGTGAAACTTTTGGGGGGTGAATGAATGAAAAGTGGATGAAACATTAGTTTGCGGACCAACTTTGTTTTACGCATCGCTTTGCGCGGAGCAGCTCACCCGTTTTGGGAGGATTTCTCTTCACTTTCATCCAGTCGAAAGTTTTAGACGTTTCCTCCGCCTGATCCGCGTCCTTGTGCTGGGCCGTGTAAACGTTTTCTGGAGGGTACTCCGGGGGCCTCTGCTCAGCGACGCCGTAGTGGACGTACTGTGCGCCGGCGTTGCTGCAGCTGTCCCCGGTGTAAGGCGGCATGTTGGTTCCGAGAGGCGAGACCTGTGCGTGGACGTAGCCCCGTTCCTGCTCGGGGGTCAGGTCGTACTGGTGGTGTCCGTACTCCACGGGGGACCCGAATACCGAGTTACCCGGCGGGGGTGGCGCATACTGCAGGTCCAGGTTGACGTGTGTCTGGTGGTGGTGGTGGTGGTGGTGGTGCAAAGGAAGGTTCTGGTGGCCCTCCTGACCGTAACCATCCGCGTTGGGCGTCACGTATCCGTGGTTGAGGTTGTGGTAGCCGGCTTTGAAAAGATTCGGCCCGCGGTTACAGAGCGGGTAGTCGAGGTAGGAATTCATCGCGGACACTCACACCAGAGAAGTCATTAATCGCCCTAACCCCGGAGGTAGTATGTCAAAGCTGTAAAAAGTGCCCTCCACCCCTCATATCACCTTCCTGACATGACACGTGACCCGCGACCGGCCAATGGCGCGGCCCGCCGGCTTCTCTGTCACGTCCGTCGCGCTCGTCCATCAAGCGGCTCGCATTTGCATGACAAACACTTCAATCAAACGCGCTCATCCATCTGATAAGAACACAAACGTCGAGCAGGCCGAATGACGAGTAATTGCCCCTCTAAAATTCTTAATGAGTTCGCCGTCGTGTGTGACTTGGAAAAAAAAAGCCTTCTTCCAAATTAAAGTCTTTCTAAATCTAAACAACTGGAGGAAAAAAAATAATGTATTTAAATGTGGACTTGAGACTTTTCCAGTAGCCGTTCATCTTATCAGGGTCGTGAAGCTGGCAGTGAAATGCAACATTTAACGCGGTTAGTTGTACTTTTCTCTGCAGAATTGAGGGATGTGTTGTTGGGCCTTTTTTTTTGGACTGACTGTGCCAGATGACCGCATAGTGATCCATCATGTGCTCTTAAAAAAAAGGCAGCTTCTGTGACCCTCAAAAGAACAATGACACTCTTCTCACATGTCAAATGTATTCTTATCACAGGCTGACTTTTCTTTTAGGGCCTTGTACTGAGTCGAGTGCTCTACATTCAAAACAAATGAATTTTATTCCTCTTACTTTTATGCACAAATTAGGCCCATATCAAAGTAAATTGTTGTTCAGAAAAGAGAATTAAAACAGTGATTCAATTCAAATGTATTGCACATCATTGAAATAGAAATTGGAACAAAATAAATCCAAAAACGAATACAAATGTATTTTTACTAAAACGTTAAATACAACTGAACTGGTGAATCTTTCACAGACCAGTAGAGGACGTTCACTCTTGTATCCTGCTGGAATTTGTAGCCAAACTGCAAATTATCTTCCATTTTTAAAAAAATTCAAGCAGGAGTCCTTTTTTTTTAATCGTTAAATTATGTTCGTCCTCTGAGGGGGAACTCTACGTTACAAAAAAACATCAGTTTTACGCTTCTGTTTTCGATGAATGAAATGTGTAATGCCTTTACAATAATAGCAATAATAACAAAAGTGCATGCAAGTACATGGACGCACTATTATAAATGCGTGAGTTTAGGAGCGTGCATGATTGTATCGTGAGGGCTGCAGGAGGACAAATAAGATGACGGGAAATCCTCGTCTGGACTCTGCGCATGCGCGGCGCTGTGCGTGCGGTGGCGCGCGTCAAACGCGGTGCTCGGAGCGGGATAATCCGACCACTGCTGCTGGGGCTGGGGCCGCAGCGAGGTCGTTTGGTAGTCCCCGCCCAAATGCACGTAGCCTAGGCTGGACAGAGTGGGGCTACCCGGGGCGGAGGGGGGCGAGCCAGGTGAGGAGGAGGAGGAGGCAGAGGAAAGGCCGTGTAGCTGCTGCTGCTGCTGCTGCTGCTGGAGCCTCTCGTCCTTCTTCTGCTTCATCCGGCGATTCTGGAACCAGATCTTGATCTGCCGCTCCTGCAGGTTGAGCAGGCCGGCCATCTCCAGCCGGCGGGGCCTGCACAAGTAGCGGCTGAAGTGGAACTCCTTCTCCAGCTCCACCAGCTGTGCGCTGGTGTACGCCGTGCGAGTGCGCTTGCAGGCCGGCGTGCTGGAGCTGGGAGAGTCGGTGGTGCTGGTGACGCTTGCAAGGTCTGCCAGACCAACAGTACAATCAAACCACACACACTTTTTTTTTTCATCTCCAATGCAACGTTATCATAATTGCAGAGTGCTGCGGATTATTTTTTTTAGCATTGTTGAAAGCGTTATTGCTGGTTATTTATGAATTGGCTTTCCACTCGGCATTGTTTTATTGTGCTTAATGTTATTAATTCAGTTTTGCTTTTTTTTTTTTTTTAAATATGTCTGACTTTTTACTTATGGACAGCACTTTGTATGCAGCTGTGGGCGTTTTAAATAAACGTTAATTTGTGATTTTAGCTGACTGAAATGGTGTGTTATTATCTAAATTTTTAATCTAGTATATATATATATATATATATATATATATATATATATATACAATGATCATATTTATTTTTCAGGTGTCATAATTTTTGTTGATGCTGTCAATTTAAAAATATATATTTTAAAGTTTTCATTGCATTATCTGTGACCATTTATCCTGCTTTGTTATTTGAATATTTGACTTGTATTACACTTCACATGTATATTATTATTATTATTAGCTACTGATTCGACGTCTATTTTAATGTTTCACTGATTGATCTGAATGGTGATTTCATTTGTCTCATACTTGAAGTATTTCCTTTGTATTAAACAAACTATTGCATTGATTGATGTTACGTTGCGGATCGTGAAACAAACCTGTCAGCCTGCTGTCGAGTTTGCGCTTGGCCTGCCTGGACTCTTTCATCCAGGGGAAAATGCTTTTGCTCGCACAAAACTTGTGATCCACTGTCTGCTTGCTGCACATAAACGCAGCACACAGTGAGAAGTTCTGCTGCGTCTGCCGCTGCTCCTCGTGCGTCTGTCTTTGATGCTGGCTGCTCTCCATGACACGCACACAGCGAGGCCCTTTGACCTTGTGACGCGGCTCCGGGCAGCCAAAATGTCACATGGCAGCTTTGCAGAGAGCCTGAAAGAAGGCAGAATCAGGGAGGAGACCAAATGATCCATCTTATCAACTCAATAGTGCGCTGACATGAATAGCCTGCACACAGGCTTGCTCGAGATTAACACAGGCCGAGCTCAAAGTTTCTGTGGCACCTTAAAACTGCTGGTTTAAAATGACCCAAATTTGAGTTTTAACAACAAGAACAACATGGGTTCAAACTCAAAATGGGACATTTTACTTTTCCTGGGTGTACCCAGCAAAAAACAAACAAACAATAGGGGTTACCTGAACACTCCAATATGGGTTATTTCAAACGTTAACTTTACCACTAACTTTTGTCTAATTGGATAAAAAGTGGGCGACCCAATAATTTTTTTTACATTTTTCCCTAGTCCAAGTCTAATTGGTTTAAAAAAAAGAACCAACTGGAAAAAGAAGCCAGCATCTGTTATCTAAAATGTCATTTTTTCCAAGCCAAAATGGGTTGAAGCCTAATCCTTAAAGATAATCCAATATGGGCTATTTTCAACCCATCAGTTTTTTAACATGCCCGTTTCAAAATATCATATGCCTGTAATACCCTCAAAGTGTTTATTTTTGACATGACTCACTATGGAATAGAATTTAAACATCGCATTTAAATCACCCAACCTGGCAGGCTTATTTTGTAAAAGGACATCTCATTTTTAAAAATATTTTTAACACTTTTCTTTTTGTTAATGTTCTTTATGTTTTAAGGCGTTGAATACCTTTATAGTATTTTTTTATTATGCTTTTTATTTTTTTAAACAAAGAAAACGATGGTTAATCGCCCCTTGGCTGACTGTGGCGCATTTACGTCAATCAGCGTGCTTTGTCACTGTTCAATAAATGTACGAAATAATAATAATTTGAAGTGAATCTTTCATTGGATTTTTTTTAATTAAGGAAAATTAAATGCTTGACAACATCCCAATAAATATAGTCTATATCCACTCTAAAAAAACACAACATGAAATTGTTTTTTGGTTTGTGCCTTTCTTTCCATTACGTATCAACAAAATATCAGCAATCGCATTTTAATGGAGTAGCAATAATGTGTTATTTTTTTTTCGAGATGATAACCTTCCACAAGATCCCCATTGTCCAACGTGGAAAGGGAAAAAAATGTAAACATGTTTCCATGCATCACCACTGTCTTCTTAATGAGGTGAAGCAGCAGCAGCAAAAAAAAAAAAACGGGGGGATAAGAAGTGTGGAGGCATGCAGCTTTATGAACTCTGCTTGAACCGAGCAGCCTCGAGTCAGGCTCGTAAATCATAAAGACACATCAGCGCGTCTGCATGCGGCCGCCTTACCTTGGAAAGCTCCATTCATCCCCACGCGCGCGCGTGCAAAACGACGCCTCTCCTCAGCCCGATATACTTCTTACTATTTCATAAGATAAAAACTCAAATCATCCTACTGGGCCGAGTCGGGATTCAGCATTTGCGGATGTTTGCGTGCATGCAGACGGAGTAGACAGTTTTGTGACACGCACCCCTTATCACACACACCGCCCCGCGCTCCGTCTGTCTGCGCGTGAGTGGTGCGCGTGCATGTATGACGAACCGGGAGAAGCGGATTAAAAAAAAAAAAACGTTTGTGGTCATCACGCATGCGAACGAGCTAATGTAGCCCGTGATAACAATGATAAGAGCGATCTTTTTTCTTATTTTAATGAACACTCAATGGCCTCTTTGTGGAAATTAAACAGCAGCCAGAGCCATCAAGATGGAGTGTTTTGCTATTTAAGTGGCTGGCAGATAAGCACTATACCTGCACTGCAGGGTCCTCTTGACTGCTCTTAAAATCATCTGATGGCCGTCGGATTTAACGCCGACCTCATAACCCTGCTCAAAATTTGCGTGGCGATGCAATTAATTAAACATGAGATTTGTATAATCGCGATAATACAAACAAGAATGAGAACACTTCCGGATATTTGCAGACGGACGACGAAAAGAGGCCTGGACGCGCTTTAGTGACGCAAACATTGATTTGGGACACATGTGAACTCTCGTCTTCACCCTGTGCATTTCGATGGATGTGATTGGCTGCTCGAGGTCATTTTTAACGAACATCAACGAGTCGTTTTCGTCACTGAGGTGTGACCTGTCCGTTTAATAATAATTCAACTGTCATGTAAAAACAGGACAAGTGTGTTAAAAACACACACACATTTTAATCCCCGTGGCAGTAAACAGGAGAAACGCTTCGGTCTGACGTCACATAATGAGCAGGCACCGCCCCCTCCAGGAGTCACGTGATTTGATCGATTGCTCTCAGGTCATCTCATTTGAGACCACACTCATAAGTATACAAACAAACCATAAAACACACGTGATGTATGGAAAAAAAATAATAGTTGGCGTTATGTAAATGGCAACGAAACAAAAAACATATTCTCTCCAAGTCATGTTTCATCCCAGACACTCCTACTTAATTTATAATTATTCCCCAAATTTTCTGACTTCTTATTTTAGTGATTCATGATTTTTTTCCCATCTATTTGAGTATAGAACAGCATTAATCCAGTAATGGTTAAATTGTAATAATTGAAAAAGATCCATGCGAATTATTACCTTGTTTTGCGACATTGACGTACACACAGCTTCATAGAACACACTGTCCATTAATATTATGACCATATTCATAATATCCCACAGTCATACTCAAAAAATTTGAATGTAATGCATATTCCAATTTTAAGATAACGATGCTCACGTGTACTTCAACAAAAAGATGCACCCCCAAAATGCGTCTTTTTGATTGACCCTTCAAACAGGACCGCATCTTTATGCCTCTACTATTTTTCCTCCTCTCATTTCCCACAACTGGAAAGCACGCGCACGCGCATAATCCATACCCATAGTGGAGAGGCAGTCCACGCCCGTTATGTGCTGTGTGTGCCCCTCCACACTCCAACTGCTCGTGTGGAGTGCAGACGTGAATGGAGGAGGTGACAAATGATGCGCAGAACAATGGCTTCATTCAAGGCAACTTTCACACACACGCCATCTTCTGCACTCATGGACCACAGGGAGGCAAGGCAGCCATCCGGGAGAGCCAATCAAGCGCAGGCAACTCGGAAAAGTTCAAATGTAATAGCAGGAAATATACTTCTATAAGTACGTTGCTTCTGAAACTTTTTACTCCCGTAGCATAATGATCAACATGAAACTACAGTAGCATAGTAGGCCCAAGTGTTCTAAAAGGTGTTTTTATTATTGTCAGACAGTAATACATTATAAGCAGTTTGAACTGCATTTCAACAGAGGAAACATTAGAAAATGATTCCCAAGATGATATAAGGATTTGAAAAGTTAAATACAACTGAACTGTACTTGAGAAATGATAACATTGTCATTCCTCTCCCTATTTGGGTATTCACACAGTCCTCAGCCTTCATACAAAACATGATTTAAAAAAAAATCACATCTACATGCTAACAAGATGTGAACTTGTGTGAACCAAGACAAAATTGGATTCAAAGCAACCATAACTTGATATTAAATACACATTTTTGTAATTACAAGGCATTCAATTGCACCACGAATAGTTGATTAAATGCAATTAACTCCTTGAGGGAGCACATTGGGAAAATGTTTGCCTCAAGTGCACTGGGGGTAATTCTGAAATCTGTGATTCCGCGCAGACGACGCTTCCCGGTTGATCCCAATTGTTTTGTGAGATGGGACATTTGCAAAACCCAAACATATCATAAAAGTGAAGTTATCATGATGAATTGACTTGTAAATGTTGAAAACACATCCTGTCCTCAAAAAATAAATACATAAATTGCGTCGGTGTTTGGAATTCACGTGGAGAAGTTTGAATAAGGGAACGTTGCCACCATAAGAAAGGCCGATATTGTTAGAGGTCAAATTATTGAATCAATTCTCGAATTTCTGTCACTTCATATGAATGTGTTTTCATGCTGTGGAAATTTGGTCTGGTTTGTTATTTTCCAGACTGAAGCTAAATTATGTCATAATTTTCCATTGCTATTTTTCATTTGAGTGGACTAATGTATGAAGTGAAAAACACTGAAATATTATGGCACACAATGTTTCAGCAAATGTCTGTGCTTCAATAAACAAATCCGACACTGTCCTTTTCAAATGAATTTAAAAATGTGCATCATGGAACAAAACACAACCCCTGAAGATACTTTCGTGACTTATGAGGACTACTTAAATCGTTCAGTGTCTTTCTACTGGCTCATTATCTCGCAAAACATCCAAATGTGTGCACTCAAGAAACAGCTGTGTCAAAAAGCTGTCAAAACGTCAAAACGGGCTCATCCACTATTTGGGTCAATTTGACCCAGTTTGTTGTTGGATTATTTTTTTTGGTACAAAACCACTCCATTTTTAAAGTTTTGTGCAACAAAAAAGTATCAAACTCACCCAAGTGGGAGTCGGTGCATTTCTGGCCCAGAACAGGGTTTTTTTTTTACCCAACAATTGTTTGCTGGTGCTGCATGGGTAGGAAAAAAGGATCCAAATGTTAATACAAAAGAAAGCCTCGGCTTCTCTAACCTACGTGACCCCCAGGCCACCTTTCCTCCCCTTTCGGGCTGTCGAAGATAAGAACCCCGAGCAGAAAAAAAAGAGAGAAAAAAAAAACATCCATCATCCTCCAGGCCGGTCTGAGGCGCCCTCTACTGCCAGCCAGGTCTCATTACATCACCTCTTGCTTCTCGTTTCTGATCAATTAACAAAATCCAAGCGGGTATTTCACTTGTTTCCTCATCATAATGAAAAGAATCTGAATTAATCAGTCGAGACTCATTGACAGGATTAAATTATCTTTAAATATTGCATGGTAATGGTTAAACGAGTCGCTACTTGTTTGTCAGCCGAGGCTGTTATTTCTTAAAATTAGTTACATGCTCTTGTGAGGGCTAAAGTATTTTTATTTCTGTTTATATATACATAAACAGAAATAAAAATGCACATATAATATATATTTATATCTATAAATATATAAACAGAAATAAAAATACTTTAAACATATATATAATTTAAGTATAGTACATATGAATGGTGGCTGAAACTATTGCAGTCAATTGCCCAAATTTGCTGCCTATGATAGTGCGTAATTGTAAATATTGTTCTGCACTGTGACAGTGCAAGAGCGTCTCAGCTCCCATTTGGTCTCCTGACCCCCGGATGATCCCGGTGTCATGAATAATGCATGACATCCGGCTCCACATTAGCCCTATCAATATGCAATAGTCGTTACAGGAAGGCCAAATTGCCACTTAATATAGTTATGAATATGTGCAAAATGTCCAGGGTTGAGCTCACTTCTTTTTTTTTCAGTTTTGAACCTCTCTTTCTTGAAGTGAGAGAATAGACAAACAGGCCTGATGTGTTTCACGTCCTTGGATGCGGCCCGTGTACCACCTTTGGCCGTCCAGTGACTCGCCTTGGTCGGCATCAATCACTGCAGAACTATTCTCAAGTTCTTCACACACACAAACACATCTAATTGTTACAGCGGTGTGTGTGTGTCTGTGTGTGTTTTTAATGCAAAAGGAATATTGTCAGTCGATAATAAAAAGTCAAATAATTGCTCTTTAGCTGTGTAAAATGTGGAGGCAAGCGCGATGTAACCTGAAATGGAATTAGATGCGATTAAAAGGCAATAAAAACGCAGGCCCTCTCGATACTTTTATTGAAACATTGCGAGTCCACATATATGAACGTCCGTGCGCGCTCGGTCCCCTGCACGCCGTTAAGCCGTCACTCTCATTCAAGCCCGCGTGAATTATATTGAACATTGTCTACTCCCCAAAACCATAAAAGCAACTTTATGGAGCTCACGTGACTTTGCCGCGACTGTTGTATGTCATATAGGGCCTTTACAATCTTTGCAAAGAGGGATTTTTTTACTTGTACTCGCTTATAAGCCAATCTCTGCTTCTCTTTTGAGGAAGTTTCTCGAGATAGAATCGTGGAAAACACGCGCGGGGACGTTTTACCACAACAAGGTAAGTCACTTTGATATCATTATTATCTGATAAAACACAGCAAGGCGGGGAAAAAAGTGTCAGAAAAGTCACGCGTGAGAGAGAAAGTTTTATTTCCAAGCGCTATGAGTTCACATACAAAAAGCTTGTTGGCGAGAAGAAAACAAAGTTGACATCACGCACACATACGCGCTCCCACACACACACACACACGCACACCCACGCCCGCACTAAACAAACCGATGCACGACAAGCCTTCTCAATGGGCCCATGTTTACATTCAAATGGCAGCAGCTTTATTTTTTTTCTTATTATTCTGA